>NC_141699.1:264795002-265422235 GCF_964263255.1 Lissotriton vulgaris | reverse complement strand
ACAACTATTCCTGTCACTACTACTACTACTGCTGTTCTTCCTACTACCAGTCCTCACAATCCTTTCGCTATACCGACAACCCAGGGTCCGCTTACATTACCTGCACCTGTTTTTCAAACTATGACACCAGCAGTATCAACACATCTAGTTGATAGTTACGCTTCCGCTTCAGGAGGCGCCGTAGGGGGTCAACCTGTCACCCCGCCTCAAGTAAGAAGAATGACATACAGAGAAGCAGCATTACAACGCACACCGAAAGCTGCGACTTTCGCATCCTTAAGACCATACATTACAGATTGCAGATATGACCCAGTACCAGGTGAAGGCGAAATGATGTTAATTTCGTTACGTTTACGTCGTGTTGCAAATTATTTGATGCTTTTACCAGAAATGACAAACCATCTAGACAATATATACCATTTTATTAGAACGGGGGAGAGACCAGAATGCATTCGCGAGGCCATGGCACATCACAAGGTTGAGACACAAAGAATGATTTTACGGTTTTTGATAAATTGTTTGATAAGGGAACGAGATTGGCCAGGTGCTATCAAAGAAGAGATGGACGTACTAATGAATTGGAGTAATAATATAGCAGATTGTAAACATGATAAACAAAATTGCGTAGAAGCCATGTACAGGAAGATCCGTAAAGAAATTGTAATAATACACGAAAAAGGGAGGGAGGCCGAGACAGACAAGAATGAATCCTCAGAGGAGGAAGAAATAGATAATCCAGTAGAAGACGCAGACAGAATAGCGTACGTAGGTAAAGCGAGGCTTCCTAAACAGTATTCTTTTGACAGACCTTTTGACAGACCCATTCGTCTAGAAAACAAGAAACGTTTCCTTTCTCCCATACCAGAGCAATGTTCTCTTGAACATGTATTCCAAGACACCGATAAAATACTGAAAGAAAGAATAGGTTACCATGAACTTAGTACAATGCGTGATCAGGAACTAGCACGGTCAGCAGTCCAATGGGCTGGAAATGAAAGCATTTATAAAGATGATTCAGTAGCGCAGACGTTTTTGAGTCTTACCCCAGACGAACAGCGACTAGCTGGTATGTACATGATCCAACACCTCATTACACTATATGAAAGTCAGCATTCTGATCCAGGTCCACTATATAATATATTGGAAGAATTACTCCTAAAAAGATGGAGAGGCCTAGGTACCGATTTAATTAATACCATTCTAGAACAACGTCACAAATACAGAACTTTCCTGACTCCACATTTTGTTCCTGTTCCACCCCCAGTAAGAGAACCATTTTACATAGACAGACAGAATCCCTTACGGGAAGTTCATCCCGTCCTGACCCCAGGGGGTGAGCTCCAACGAGTATTTGTATACACTCCTTTGACCAAAATGGAATTACTGGAAATGAAGAAAATAGTGCCCAGTCATGATAAAGATCCGGCAGGTTTTCACCGTGAATTAAAAGACATGTTACTCATGGGAGACTATACATATCCCGACATCCTTAAAATGTTAAAAGTATTGTTACCGGCTGGTATTTACGAAAAACTGAAAGAGAAAGAATGGGAGGTGGGAGATAAAAAGATTATTTGGACAGAATTAGAAGACGAAGACAACAGACGAGTCCCAGGCACAGGTCTTGGGGTTAAAACCAAAGCATTACCAGGATTATTGGTACAAATCTTGCCTAGATTATTGACAGTTAAAAAGGAAGACTGGGATGCAATCTCAGCCTGCAAACAGAAACAAGACGAAGACACTAGTGATTTTTATTCTAGATTCGAGAAATGTTTCATTATTAATAGTGGCCTGAAAACAAGTAGCGAGTCATATCCACATCTTTTTGTGACCAAATTAGTCGAGAATTCCTTACCCCAGGTTAAAAACAGAGTATTAAAAGTCGAAAGCACATGGCAAGCAAATACGCCTTCCCAAATGTTACAAATGTTACAGTATCACCAGAACAGAATTAGAGAGGAACACGATCATGAACAGAGACGTATGAAAGATACGAAAATGAAAGTACTAGTTGCCCAGTCCGTCCCAGCAGATGGTCAGAAGAGGGGTAACACACAGACTAGTCATTCTGCAGCTCCTGTTAAAGGGAATTGCAATTACTGTAAACAGCCAGGTCACTTCATAAATGAATGTGCCATTCTAAAATACAATATTGCTACATGCAAAACGAAAGAAAGACCGCGTCCGCCTAGACCAGAACACGTTCCACAGAATACTACACAGAATACGCAACCCCAGAATGTGCAACAGCAGACAGTAGCTGTACCCCAGCCCCAGCCTATTGCCGCAACACAACATGTCACACAGCAAATGTACCAGTATGCACAGTCCAATTACCCCGATTATCAGCAGTATACATGAAACAGCCTAGAGAGGGAGGTTGGCTTGCCCCTTATCGAGTATCCTGTAGATCAAGATGGTCCCTATGTACATAGTCAGGTATTAGGGAAAGACAGAAAATTTTTGATTGACACAGGGGCGAGCAGAACTACCATTAGTCATGACGAGGTTCCAGGGGCACCCCTCTCAGGCTCACAGAATGTTTCCCTTGGATTTTCAGGAAAGCCTATTGTTAACGAAGTATCAAAGCCAGTTCCCCTTGCAGTTGGTCCATTGTCCCGTACTACTGATCTGTTACTTACGAAATCATGTCCTGAAAACTTGCTTGGTATTAAAACGTTAAAAGCTCTAGGAGCAGTAATATGTTGTTCTCCGGAAGGAGTGAGATTGTTTTTACGTGACTTTAAGGGTCATTATGTGTTGAGAGATTTTGATCCAAGATTGAAAAATGTTCCACAGCATTTATGGGCGCAAGGTCCAACTGATGTAGGTTGTATGCACATTACTCCCTATCGTGTCACACTCAAGCAAGGTGTTGTACTGCCCCGAATCCGACAATACAAATTGCCCCCCGAGGCTGTAGCAGCCTTACTGAAAATTATTGACGAACTCATTGCCCAAGGAGTAGTTGTAGAAACTGACTCCAATGTATGTAATTCTCCGATCATTCCGATTCTTAAAAGAACTGACCCAAATGCACCTCCAGTCTACAGATTGGTGATTGATCTTCGAGAACTCAATAAATGTATTATACCACAGTACCCAGAAGTCCCAGATATTTCATCACTATTGACTGCCATTGACTCCGAAGCTGCGTTCTTCACTGTAATTGATCTCAAGAACGCCTTCTTTAGTGTCCCCATTCATCCCGAAAGCCAGTACCTTTTCGGGTTCTGTTTAAATGGCCGAAGCTTTAAATTTGCACGTGCACCTCAAGGGTTCACAGAAAGTCCTAGTATTTACAGCCAAGCACTGAAAAGACAACTAGACAGTATTCACATGCCTACTGACACTGCTCTACTGCAATATGTTGACGACTTGTTAATTACAGCACGGACCGAACGTGACTGCGAACGCGCGTCACTGACAGTCTTGTATTTTCTGGCCGAAAAGGGGCATAAAGTGTCCCCTTCGAAGCTACAATTCTGTGCCCAGCAAGTGGTATACCTTGGACACTTGCTGTCCAAGAGGGGTAGACAGTTGACACCAGATCGTATCCAGTTAATTGCACATCTGCCACAACCCAAGACACAAAAGGAAGTACGGGCCTTCATTGGCCTCACTTCTTACTGCAGACAATGGATTCCCCAATATGCATATCTAGCCAAACCACTCATACAGTTGACAACACAGGAGGCAGCGACTTCGACTGTCCTCCCTTGGACTCAGGAACATACACAAGCTTTTAATGACTTGAAGAAAGCTTTATGTCAAGCACCAGTTTTAGCGACACCATGTTACAGCAAACCTTTTACACTTTTTGTCACAGAACGCGATGGCACAGCATTATCTGTTCTCACACAAGATCAAGCAGGACACCATAAGCCTTGTGCTTATTTTTCTAGTACATTGGATCCAGTAGCCCAGGCTCTGCCTGCGTGCCTAAAGTCAGTTGCAGCAACAGCTCTAGCTATCAGACAAAGCGATTCAATAGTGTTAGGACATCCCTTGACAGTACAGGTTCCACACTCCGTGGAAGTTCTTCTGAACCGAACCAAGACTCAACACTTGACTATAGCACGACTGACAGGTTATGAACTGACACTGTTCTAGCCACACATAGAAATCAGACGTTGTAACATACTCAACCCTGCCACATTGTTACCCTCGAGTACAATTGATCCAGCACCACATGACTGTGTAGAAATCATTAATACAGTGACAAAGCCCGACAAGACTTGACAGATATTGCATTGTCCGACCCAGACCTGACACTTTACGTGGATGGTTCATGTATGAGAACAAGCACAGGAGAGTTAGTGGCAGCATATGCAGTGACCACTGAAACTGAAGTCATAGAAACACACCGTATTGACACATTATCTGCTCAAGCAGCAGAGCTCATTGCTCTGACTCAAGCTTGTATACTAGCCAAGAACAAGAAAGTAAACATATACACAGATTCACAGTACGCATTCGGAGTCGTTCACGACTTCGGTGTTCTTTGGGAGGAGAGAGGTTTTTTAACTTCTCACGGTGCCAAGATCCAACACGGTCCCCTCATTCAAGCCTTGTTAGAAGCAATACACTTGCCTACAGCGTTAGCCATTATGAAGTGCAAAGCACATACTAAAGTCACCGACACTATTTCCCAGGGTAACGACCTGGCAGATCGAACAGCCAAACTCACAGCTCAAACAGACATACCGACTGACATGACAAAGACTGAAGTAACTTCGCTGACACATTGCCTGACAGTAAAGGATCCCACACTAGATGTACTCGACATACAGACACATGCAACTCCAGATGAAATTAAGAAATGGACTGAACAAGGAGGGATCCAGACAGATCAGGGATGGATGACGAAGGGAAGAGCCACATGGTTCCTCCCCGACTCTATGGTTCAAGTTATCATTAATACAGCACATAGTCCAGCACACTTAGGAGAGAAAGCTATGTTAGACAGTTTACAGAATCTTTAGTTCAACAAACATTTACGAGCAGCAGCGAAACAGAAAGTGCGTACTTGCATGATCTGTTGTCAGTTCAATCCAGGCAAAGGTATTCCCGTGGAACAAGGTGGATTTCATCCTCCTGATCATCCTTTTGAAGTCCTCCAGATGGATTATATCCAGATGGACAGATGCCGAGGATTCAAGTATGTCCTCGTAGTCGTATGTGCTCTTTCCCGATGGACAGAGGCATATCCAGTCCCCGATTACACTGCTGTAACCACTGCCAAACAGCTGGTCCGTGAATTCTTCCCGCGATATGGTTTGCCCCGTGTCGTGTATTCTGATAATGGACAGCCATTCTCGTCCGAGCTTATGAAACAGGTATCACTCCTGTTAGGTTACCAGTGGAAGTTCCACTGCGTACGACACCCTGAAGCCGCCGGTCTCGTTGAGAGACATAATCAAACCCTGAAAACACGCCTAGCCAAAGTCTGTGCAGAAAAAGGTGTAGATTGGATAGTAGCGCTGCCAGTTGCCCTCTTTTACATGCAAATGGTAGCTCATTCTAGAACAGGATTGTCCCCGTATGAGATTATTTTTGGTCGTCCCCCGAACATGTGGGGTACGCCTATGCCCCGAAAGATCACAGATGTTGAAAGTAATATGCTGACAGATTACTTGGCTTCCTTGATGTCTGCACTACAATCTTGTCGTTCACAGGTCGCGGCTCCTTCCCAGACAACACCCAAGTAAAACCGCATGAAGTCGTTCCAGGAGAATACGTGTACGTGAGAAATTTCGACAGGACAAGTCCGCTGGAACCCAGATGGAAGCAGCCAAAGCTGGTGTTGATGACAACGAGGACCGCCGTAAAGCTAGAAGGTCGCAAGGGATGGCTGCACTCCAGTCATATTAAGAAATTTCACGGACTGTGTCCAGAGACTTCGATTAAGGACTGCCCCCTTTCAGACACTGACTCTAAACTCCCCCTGCTAGAGAAAACTCCTCAACAGGAGTATCGTTCCAAATTAAGGTCTAGTAAGTCAGACAGCGTTTAATTGTTTAAGTCCCCCTCGGGTGAAGCGGTTAGACAGGTTTCTGACATGTATAAGATAGACCCAAGTAGTCAGAGAGATAGGCGTAGCGAAAAGAGAAAACAGTATTGTAAAAATTTGCACAGCCGATGCGTCATCGCATTAATTTTCATGTTTCTTCTGAGTCTTACGATCATATGCATAAGTTTAATGCTACATGTTTTCTTTCCTCTTGATTCACATGTACATGATTCCTCTAATGACACTATAGAGCACACTTTTAGTGACCTGCCTCCCCACGAATTATCCTATCGTTTAGCAATGCGCAACAATACATTCATCCGTATGTTACATCATTCTCACCAGACCAGCAATGCCACCAATTGCTGGGTATGTGGCCGACTCCCTCCCTATCAGAAGTACAAGGGAGCTCTGCCCCTCTTTCCTTATCCGTTCACACATAATGGTTCGTGTGGTGCATGGTTTACTTTAATGTCTTCCCTAGATAGTAAGTCCAAGGTTTCCCAAGGCAATTGGATATGGGGGAACCTGAATACAGTTATGAATAAAATATGTTTCCCAGACACGGAAGGTCTTCCCCAAAGGACAGGGACCGATCTAGAAAATGAAGTGTATGGATTAGGTAATTTTACACTTAACCTCATGATCCTGAATGTGCAGTCTGAGACTAATTCGGACTTGCCGTTTATTACAGTTTTGCCAGTGAAAGGCGAATTATGCGTCAGAAAGAATGGTTCAGTACATCTAGGACACAGTGATTGTAATACTGTGGTCGAATTCAGTGATAAAGGAAAGTCTACTTTCAAAGCTTCCCGCCATTCTTATTTTATATGTGGTCAGACAGCCTATGTACGTCTGCCATTAGATTGGGATGGGACGTGTTATATTGCGTTCCTATTGCCACCTGTTTTCCTAGCCCCGCCTGATTATCATCGAAATCCACACCTTGTACATGTGAGACATAAGAGAGACCTTCCTCCCGTTATTGATTATTCTGAATCAGCATGGGATCAGTATAAGGATTACATTAAAGGATACTTCTGGTTCATAGGTCCTGTCCAAAATAGTAAGATAATTCGAAGATTGACCAGAACTTTAGAAGCAGTAGTGAATGAAACTACTTTTGCTTTAGGTAACCTGACCGAGGAGCAGTCTGTTATGAGACTTGTTGTTCTTCAAAATCGCCTTGTCCTTGACGTCATCCTGGCCGATAGGGGCGGGGCTTGTAGAGTCATCGGATCCAGTTGTTGCGTGTTTATTCCTAATAACGCGCCATCCGTGTATAAAGCCATAGCAAGGCTCCATAACATAGCTCATCAGATGCACCAGAATCCAGACACCTGGACCTGGTCCGGTTGGCTCTGGAGTGTGATATCCACCTGGGGATGGAAATTGTTATCATTCCTTGGAATAATATTGGTCATAGTATTCAGTTGTTGTCTCTGTCTGCAATGTGGGCCAGCGATTTGCGGCTTGTGCGCCACAGCTTGTATTCCCCGTCCAAGTACGCGTTCCCGTTCCCGAATAAAGAAAGATGAACAAATGATGTTTTACGAACAGATAGATGGTCTCATGAATATAGATATATGTTAAAGGGTGGAGTAGGGTCCAAGGAGGGAATGAGGTAATAGGAATTTTCAGGTAGCTAATGTGTCCCCCACTCGCACCCTATCCATGCACCCATGTTCCTTGTATGTTGTGTAACTTCCTCTCCGTACATGCTAGAAAGACGCATATGCATTTGCGTCCAACCTTAACATGTCAGCTATCCAGTCCTGCAAGAAAAATTAGGCTTCTAGGCCTATGGTGCCAACGTCTTTACATGGTACACTTCTGAATCTCGCACACGTTTTCTCCATGTTTCCTGGCTCATTCGAGCTAGGCCCTTAAACAAGGCCCGAGTCTCATCTCTCCTGTCTCTGAAAGCTGTATGCTTCCCTGACCTCTGCCT
Source organism: Lissotriton vulgaris (assembly GCF_964263255.1). Classification (NCBI taxonomy): domain Eukaryota; kingdom Metazoa; phylum Chordata; class Amphibia; order Caudata; family Salamandridae; genus Lissotriton; species Lissotriton vulgaris. The sequence goes on along the minus strand of NC_141699.1, from coordinate 265,414,268 downwards.
TACTTCCTGCCCAGCGAAGAGGTGCCCGGCTCGGCCTGGCCTGCCTGCCAAAATCGTATTTTGCCTACAGTTATCTGCTCAGCCTCCTCGAAAACACATTCCAGTCTAGTGAAATAGGTAAACATATTCCCGGCTACAGAGCAAAGGGCCCGGCCTTCCTGTCCTCCTTGCAAGTGATTTACTGAACCCGTTACCATGGTAGGCCCATGGCCCCGCGCATTGCACCAAGACACGTATGCACGCGCTAGCATTCAGTATTGAACGGCCTCTGCCCGAGAGACCTTTTACTTCAGACGCTACATCCTCCAAACATGAGATACCAGATATGCTATCAATCAATCAATCAATCAGTGACACTTGTAAAGCGCGCTACATACCCGTAGGGTCTCAAGGCGCTGGGGGGGGGGGGGTGCCGCTACTGCTCGAACAGCCAGGTCTTCAGCTTCTTCCTGAAGGAGAGGTGGTCTTGGGTCAGGCGCAGGTCGGACGGGAGGGAGTTCCAGGTCTTGGCGGCCAGGTAGGAGAAGGACCTTCCTCCTGTAGTTGCTCTTCGGATGCGGGGGACGGCGGCGAGGGCGTGGTTGGCTGATCGGAGGTGGCGTTTGGGAGCGTAGAAGTTGACTCGGCTGTTGAGGTAGCTCGGGCCTTGGTCGTGTAGGGCTTTGTGTGCGTGGGTGAGGAGGCGGAAGGTGATTCTCTTGTTGATGGGGAGCCAGTGAAGGTCTCTCAGATGTCCGGAGATGTGGCTGGATCGTGGGATGTCGAGGATGAGTCTGGCTGAGGCGTTTTGGATCCGCTGGAGTCTCTTCTGGAGCTTGGCGGTGGTCCCGGCGTAGAGGGCGTTGCCGTAGTCCAGTCGGCTGGTGACGAGGGCCTGGGTGACGGTCTTCCTGGTCTCTGTGGGGATCCACCAGAAGATCTTCCGTAGCATGCGTAGGATGTTGAAGCACGCCGAGGAGACGCTGTTGACTTGCCTGGTCATGGAGAGGGAGGAGTCCAGGATGAAGCCCAGGTTACGTGCATGGTCTGTCGGTTTGGGTGCGGTGCCCAGGGCGGGAGGCCACCAGGAGTCGTCCCAGGCGGAGGGAGAGGAGCCCAGGATGAGGACCTCCGTCTTGTCCGAGTTCAGTTTCAGGCGGCTGGTCGTCATCCACTCGGCTACCTCTTTCATCCCTTCGTGTAGGTTGGCTCTGGCGGCGGCGGGGGGGTTGCTATAGGTACAGGTTGCCCTGACATCCCAGACACCAGTCTCCTCTACTAGTGCTAAAGTCAAAGCCCCCAGTTCTCCCCAGTTACACGTCATGCTCAGTTGCGCGCGCATATAGGTCATAAGTTTCTGCTGATCCTGCAAACTTTCTCTATGCATCCACCCACATGTGACGTTTCTTGTGACGTTTCTCTGACATGTACAGTGCACGCCCATGTGTACGCCTTTTTACACGCCTCCTGTTACGCACATGTGTTCTTATCTCTCTCTTTTCACCTGTTACGCCTACTGCATTCATTCCAATTATACTGTTTTACTATATATAATGTGTAATGCTAATAAAACGTTGAATGTCCCTTCCTGAACCTTAGCGGTGATGGAACATGATATCCTGCAACTCGAGTCGCATAATTAAAGCCCGTATGACTCAGATACCACGGACTCTGCCTCTCATTTGATTGAGCTGTCCTTTATTGATTATTAATTGTATGGAAAAATTATACGGTAAAATTATTTACCACAGCCTGACCAGGTTTCTAGTGACGAACAGGCTGAACTACATACTTTGCACCGCCGGTTCTATGGCTGCCCTTGGAGCCTAGGGATTCGCAGGCATGACTGTTAAGAGCGGATGTGTGGATCGCCGGTCTAATCCGGGATTCCGCTAGTTGAGACTGTTGTTATGGAGATGGTTGATGATAATACTTTGCTCCGGGCACCCTCTCCCACACTGTGCCTGGGTCAGGTCTTTGCCTTACGGCTGAGGGGTCGGCGTAGTGTGGGAGGGTGGTAATGTGCACCTCTGGTGGGCACTCCCACGGGCATACCCCACCATTGTTAAGTTCTTTTGTGCACCTGAGTTTTTGGATGGCTGGATGGATGTATGGAGTGTGGGGAGGGGGGGTGGCAAAGGGTCCTGACAGGTCGGGGTTGGTCAGGTGGGTGGAGGGAGGGGGGATTGCACTGGTAGGCTCTGTTTCCCTTGACGTACGTCTTAGGTGCGCGATGTTCTCTGGGTGTACCGCGTGTTGGTTGCACGGAGGTTCTTCTTTGTTTGGGGGGCTGCATTTTGGTCTGCCGGCGTGCCTGTTGCACGGCTATTGTTATTTGGGATTGGGAGGGGGGGGTCTGGTTTTTTGGATTGGAGATGGCTGGGATGAGTGTGGAGTGAGGTTGTTGGAGAGGCTGTGGTGTGCGATGGTGACATTTCGCTGCCTTGCGCTGAGAGACTGGGACGGTGCACTGCTTCTGTGTGCCCCGTGGCGCCTTGATCATGGGTGATGACGATTGATACTGTGGATAAGATATCGATCTTGTCTTGGAATGTGCGTGGGCTTAATGATGCCAGGAAATGTCGAAATGTACTACAGTATTTGGATAGACATGCAATACAAGTGGCTTTCCTGCAGGAGATGCATCTGCGGCGTTTGCCTGCTCCTACGTTTGGTGGGAGGTGGGCTGCAGTGAGGACATTTGCATCGTATTCCTCATATGCTCGTGGAACTGTTATACTTATTGTTAGAACCGGCTGTCTCTAGTTGGCAGAGGTATACACTTCTGACAAATAGGGACACTCCTTTTCTAGTCAGGGCAAGGGGATCACACCCTTCGATAACCCCTGCTCACCCCCTTGGTAGCTTGGCAGAGCAGAACAGGCTTATCTCAGAGGCTGTGTGTTAAGCAATTATGACCACATACAGTAATACAGTGAATACACTACAAATGGACACGACACCGTAGTATTATAAAAATAAGTATTTTTATATAAGGCTTAGCACAAGACCAAAATAACGGCAAAACTGTACACAATCGGAATAAATACGTTTAGGAAGGAAAAAGGATAGTTCAAAGGTAGTTTCTTCTTTAGCACAAGAGTCTTTTGTATCAAGCAAATCTTCTTCTTGGAAACACAGTTCTTTAGCAACAGGGTAACTCACACGGGAGCTACACAACGCTGGGCAGAGATAATCCACAGGTTCGGCGTCGACCGCGAGGAGCGCTGCGTCGGGCCTGGAGCCACACGGACCCCCAACAACACAGTACCTTAGGAAAATGAAGCACACGATGATCAGCGGCGTCGAGCAATCCGGCGTCGCGTCTCCGGTGTCGATCAGGCCTCAGCAGGCGTTGTCGATGATGCAGTTGCACAGAGTGAGCAGCGCTCACGGCGTCGAAGGGCACACGGTTGATGCGATCAGCAGCGGGGCAGACACGAGGTCCTCTGGAGTTAGAGCCGTACTCCTACTCACTGGCGTTGCTGCTGGCGTCGGTTGGGCCCAGCGTCCGATCGTCGTGGTTGCTGGTTCGTTCAGAGATGCTGGATTCACACTTCCAGCAGATAGCACTTTGTAGCAGGTGAAGTCCTTTAGCCCTGTGACTTCGGCAGGAGACTGGCACTCTTCCAGTCCTTGGAGATTTTCTTAGCAAGCGTGAGAGTACACACACAGTTCCTCTCTCCTGGTTCCTTGGCAAAAATAAAGAAGCACTGCAGGATTCCCCCAACAACAGCACACTGGCAGAAGGGGTAGGCAGTCCTTTAGATCAACAGGCTTCTTGTCCTTGGTTACAGGGTTCCTTGTCAGAAGTGATCTGATTTCCTAGTTCAGGGGTCCTCCTCTTATACCCCTTTTCGTCTTTGATCCCTTTGTCTATGCCGGGGATTTCCCAACATCCTGGGTCTGTGGTGGGTGGAGCTAGGCAGTAGCACCTGGCCTATTCATTGAGCCGGGCCGGGTCCTCAGACGCCCCGCAGGAGGTGGAGCCAGCATTGACACTGGCAGGAGCAGAGCTATCGCCCTCCTGGCAGGAGGTGGGGCTAGGATCGTCCATGGCAGGTACAGAGCCATCAGTCGCTCGGCAGGAGGTGGAGCCAGCATTGTATCAGGCAAGGCAGGCTATCAACAACTACTCTCCCCCTACTCTCAACATAATGTCCCACTCATCCCACACTGACTCATCCAGACCTCTTGGAGCCACCCAGCTCCTGTCACACACACGCAAGACCAGCAGAGACCAGATATGGTTCGACAAGAAAATAGACACTTTCTAAAAGTGCTATTTTCGAACCCAGAGTCCAAAAACCATCCACACCAACGGATGCGTAATTAAACCCCGAGTTCAGGGATACCAAACTCGACATTGCACCATGCTCCCCGAGCCAGCTAGGATTATAGCGTTAATAATCCCGGCGGCCCATTCTACCCAACGGAGAGCAGGCTACCTCGCAATAGTGAAGCCCTAAGATGGCGGCACTTCACTATCAGGACATGCCAACTTGGTCAGGCTTGTCCTACCTTACACTTACAATGCACCCTGCCCACGGGCCTACCATAGGGGTGACTAACATGAAGCTAAGGGAAGGTTGGAGGGGCTGGCAAGTAGGTATACCTGCGCAGCCGACGTGACAGTGCAGGACTGCACGTGGGTCTCGCAATGACCGACCCGTAGACATTCGTTTACAAGGCCGCTCCTGTGGGTGGCACAACACGTGCTGCAAGCCCACGAGCGGCATTTGTATTTACAAGCCCTGGCACTCCTGGTGCACTAGACTAGGGACTGACAGTAAACCAAATAAGTCAAACATGGATACAATAGATACATCATTTTAACAGAGGGAGCACTTGCGCTATGGCACTGATCAGCAGTGACACGGCGCCCAAAGCATATACCAGCAAAACATCGTAACACAGTAGAGGCAAACAGAAAAAATGGAGGAGAGACTCAAGCCAATGATGTCAGGTCTAACACTTATTAAGAAATCGCTCTCCTTTCAAGAATTGGGGTCACGAGTGGATCCTGAGGGGAGGTATGTGTTATTGTGGGGGAGGCTTGGGCAGGTCACTGTGCTCTTCGTGAACTGTTATGCACGTAACATTGATACACCTGCTTTTTTTCTTACCCTTTGGGGCCACATTCTTGCTGTAGAGGCCTCACATATTGTGTGGGGGGGGGGGATTTCAATCTGGCGGTTCAGGCTCTGGAGGATAGATCGGAGGGTAGCCCTCAGTACAATACACAAGCCAGGGATGTTTTGCGGGGCATTGTGGAGGAGGCAGGGCTGATTGACAGCTGGAGGTATGCTCACCCGACTGATAGAGAGGGCACGCATTTCACTGCACAGGCTCGCTCCTGGGCTCGACTGGACTATGTCTTCCTCTCCAGAGGGCTGGTGGTGGGGTTGCGGGAGTCGGTACACTTGGCCAGAACGTACTCTGATCATTGCCCGGTCAAAGTTGTGTTTTCAGTGCCCGGGCTGCACAGGCCGCGCCCACCCTGGCGACTCTTTCCCTCTGCCCTGTTGGACCCCGTTTTTAAGGCTGAACTTGGCGAGGAGGTAGAAGCTTTCTTTCCAAGGAACAAAGGATCTGTTGATAGTGTTGAGGTGGTATGTGTCAGGTCTTTCGTGGTTGCTCCTCAGGATTGGATCGATGCTATAAAGGGGCCCACCTCTAGATCATCCAAAGTCTGGCTGTCAAGGTCACAGACTGTTAAGGAGATCAAGCGGGGGAAAATGTCGGTCCGGAGGGGAACTGCTGGGCAACTGGAACCGAAAACCTGTAGATACAGAAAGCAAGGGATGAGTTGTAGGATAACCCTCAGCTTGGAGACTTACTATATACTATACTACACTTATACCTCACCTGCTAATCATACAGGTGTGCAGGAACGAAGGAGTGATATTAAGGGCTTCTTCTACTTCCCCTGGTTTCCTACTACAAGACACAAAAAAGGAAAGCATAAAAACCCCAGTCCCACTCCCTTCCTGTGGCCCGATGTATATAGACAGATAAGATGTAACTACACCTACCCAGAACTGGGAATGAAGCTAACCAGAATGCCCGGGACAAACACTCAGTCTATAACACTCCTATTCGGTATTTTCCTGTTTATTATGAAGGATTCCCTCTCCGAGGATATGTATGAGTAGAAAGTTAATTGGGTAGCACTGGAAGTGAAAGTGTCAACGCCAATATGACGCATACATCCCCTATATTGTTTGTTCACCAAATAAGTTTCTGGTATAACAGTAGCAAATAATAAACCCAGCATAAAGCAAAACACAGCGTCTATACAGATCCATCTCTGTAAGCGCAAACAGTAAGGTGACTTTCCGGAAATGAACAGGCGGCACCTAAGCCTAGGTGTCCAGCAATGACAGGAGCTACGCGCTCCCCGTAAGAATCTCTGGAGCCAATAAATCGAATACCAGGCTTCACAGAAAAATGCACTTCAAACAAGCACACCACTCGAAATATGTGAAAACCTGATACAAAAGTTCTTCGCTCTCGATATGGGCGCTTCCTAAGCCCCACCGCAGTAATCCATAATCCAGGAGTATGAGAAGACCGGCAATCCGCTCTCGTTGCGGGCGCTTCCTAAGCCCCACCTCAATAATCCACAAATCCGGGATAGCGATAACAAGCTTACCGATGTCTACCTCCAAGAAACGCCAGCTAGAATACAGGAAACACAAGCAGGAAATCTGCTCGCCAGGCGAAATAATCGGCAGCGCTTCCCTGGGAAAACGCCATGATATCCTTTCCGGTCGCACAGCGTCATTCTGGCGCGCCGCACGAAGGATCATGGGAAATGTAGTTTTTTCACTTCATACAGAATCGCATAGCAGTCAGTGATTTACCAGCGGCCGGGGAAACCTGACAGTACACCCCCTCTCACAATGTTCACTGACTGCCACCAGGTTTACCAGGATGAGACAAATGGAATCGCCTCACCAGTCTGGGAGCATGAATAGCGCCAACAGGTTCCCAAGAGTCCTCCTCAGGGCCATAACCCTTCCAAGAAACCAAGTACTGGAGTTTACCCCTCACTCTACGAGCATCCAAGATGCACCTCACCTCGTACTCTACCTCCTGCTGAACATTCACAGGCGCCGGGGCCTTAGAACCAGGACCCCGAGCAGGTTTGAGCAGGGAGACATGGAACACCGGGTGTATCCGGAAATGCGGTGGAAGTCTCAATTTCACCGCCACAGGGTTGACATGGCGAATTACTTGGTAAGGGCCTATGAACCTAGGGTTGAAGACACTATACCGTCGGAAACGGATGTTTCGAGTGGACAACCACACCCAATCCCCTTTCTTGTACACCGGGCAGCACCTACGGTGTTTGTCAGCCTGAGCCTTATACTGTTTCTTCGCTTTCTCAAGATTCCTTCTAGCTTGCAGTACGGTTTTCCGCAACTGCACCAATCTGGACTGTAACTGCGGAATCTGGGCTTCAGCGACCGGCACACTCAAAGGGGCAAATCTAGGGTGAAACCAATAGGTACAGAAGAATGGGGTGTACAAAGTAGAGGAATGGACTGCATCATTGTAGGCTACCTCAGCCGACCACAACCAGTCCACCCAAGCCTCAGTAGTGGTATCAACAAAACAACGTAGGTATTGTTTGAGGGTCTGGTTTAACCTTTCGGTCTGCCCATCCGTTTGGGGATGAAAACTGGTGGACAAGGAAGAGGCAATGCCTAATCGATCACACCAGACCTTCCAAAATTTTGCGGTGAATTGTGCTCCCCTGTCTGAAACTATAACCTTAGGAAGGCCATGCAATCTGATGACGTGGAGGAGTAGGGAATGGGCGAGTTGGCTAGCTGTGGGAACCCCTTTACAGGCTATAAAGTGACCCATCTTGGTTAAATAATCCACAACTACCACTATGGCGGTCATCCCGTGATCTTTAGGGAGGCCCACCACAAAATCCACTGAAAAGCTCTCCCAAGGACTCACAGGAGTGGGCATGGTTTGCAACAGCCCTTGTGCAGGTCTATGATCGCTCTTAGCCTGTGAACAGATGTCACATCGTTGAACGCAAGCAAACACATCAGGCCGGATGGTTGGCCACCAATAGGTGCGAAGCAATTTCTCCAAGGTTTTCTTCCTTCCAGTGTGTCCAGCACACGGTAGATTGTGGCACCATTTGAAGGCTTGTTGTCTGAAGGCTAGAGTGGGGAGAAGCAACTGAGACCCTTTTCTAGGCAACCCCTGACGAACTTTCCATTCGGGATGTAGACGGATCCATGTTTTCCAAGCGAAGGTTTGAATTCCTCTTTTGACTTTGTGGAGAAACTCTTCAGTGTGTATTACTCCTACCACTTTTTGAGGTTCAATGATGCTGGTCTCTGGTGAAGCCATCAATGCTGGGTGACTTTCCTGGCGCGTGAGAGCATCCGCCTTCCGATTGTCACATCCCGGACGGAAGGTAACCACAAAACTGAATTCAGAAAAGAAAAGCATCCATCTAAGTTGTCTGGGGGTGAGATGGCGAGCGGCTCGCATAAACTGCAGGTTTCGGTGGTCGGTGTATACCGTGATTTGATGAGAGGCGCCCATCAGCCAATGCCTCCATTCAGTGAATGCGTCCTTAATTGCCAACAATTCCTTCTCAGCAATTGTATAGTTGCGTTCTGCGGTATTGAGCTTGCGAGACATGAACGCAATGGGATGCAGATAACCTGTACTCTCACTCCTTTGCGAGAGAACTGCCCCCACAGCTAGTTCTGACGCGTCAGCCTCAACCACGAATGGGAGTTTCGGATCAGCATGGATTAATATCGGTGCCGACGTGAAAGCGGTTTTCAATCGATCAAAGGCAGTTTGTTCATCGGCGCCCCACACAAAGGGGGTGTTCTTCCGGGTCAACCTTGTGAGTGGGGTTACCATATCCGAAAAGTGCGAGATGAACCTCCGGTAGAAGTTCGCAAATCCAAGGAGTTTTTGGATGTCTTTAACACAGTTGGGTCTAGGCCACTCCACAATGGCTCGTACCTTCCTTTCTGCCATTATTTGTCCTGATGGTGTGAGCATGAACTCTAAGAATTCAACAGTATTAACGTGAAACTCACATTTCGTTAACTTGCAGTATAGTTGATTTTGCTTTAATGCCTCAAGCACTTGACACACATGTTGTTGATGTTCTGGTTCATCGTTGGAATATATCAAAATGTCGTCTATATAGACAACTACAAAGATATCTAGGAAGTCTCTCAGCACCTCATTGAGGAAAAATTGGAAGGAGGCAGGGGCGTTGCAAAGCCCAAAGGGCATCACCAGGTACTCAAAGAGCCCATATGTGGAACAGGAGCCCATATTAGTATCGATGCCCAGGCTGCTGGCGCAAGTCGCCTCTTAGTTCCCATTCTGAATAGTTACCAAATAAAGAGACGGGCGCTGGGAGCAGGAATCACAAGAACAGAGTTTATTTCTCATGAGGAGAGCCTGTCATTTCAGACACGAAACAAGATGTCATCGGGAGGTGCTCTAACAAGTGAGCTGAGACTCTGTCTTTTATACTTTACAAAACACTGGGCATTACAATCACGATATTGTGAAACAAGGAAAAGACATCCCCATAATCCTCGTGCCAATCCTACCCCACATGTGTTCACAATAGGGACCCTTGACCTGCTGATAAGAGGGGAGGGCAATCACGCAGCTGAGTGTTCCGTCAACTGTTTAGGATGTGTGCGCCTGATCATGGCCCAGGGGGTGGGGTGGCCAGGATCAATAGTGGGTCCTTTGAAGAGGAGTGACTTCATACAATAAGGGGCTGTAAATGGTATCTCCTGGCTTAGGCGATGGCCTCGGACATGTGTGGTCAGTCGGACTCGGGGGAAGGGGTCATCAAAGGAGTGGTATTCATGCCGCGTGGACAATCGAGTGCGGAGGGAAGGCTTGTCAACAGAGGGGCATTCATGGAAGGAAAGGAGGTGTTGGTCAGGCGCGGCCGTGACTCCCAAGGACAGGGCCTTGCAGAAGAAGAAGGTTTATGACTTGCTCGTGTGAGAGAGAAGGGAAGGGGGGGGGGGTGTCAGGGTGTGCACAGGGACAGAGTCGCACAGAGAGAGAGAGATCTTATGACCCGTACATGAGTGAGCGGGGGCAGTCAGGTGCATCTGGGGAGGGCTGTGTCAGCTGAGGCGAAGGATGCCTCTTCAAGAGGAGATGGGGGGGGTTTGCGTGGGTCAAGCACAAGGGTTGCCTTGCAGGGCAGGGTCGCGCAGAGGGAGAGGGTTTCATGGTTTATGCATGTGAGAGAGAGGGGGGGTTTCAAATATACGCAGAAGGGAAGCCGGTGATTCTAATCTTAGGCGGGCAAAAGGCCAGGGTGCCTAAAATGGCTGTCATGTACACATGGGTACAGGCCTTTGCTGGCAGAGGGATGCAGTCAATGCTTTACGGTATTCATGGTGCGCGCAGGGAGAGGAGTGGGAAAAGGGAAATGAACGTTGCTTATGTACATCAATATTTCTAATTTTCTACAGTCGCCCCTTTTTACATAGCAAAAGTTCATTTTCGTAATCGATGATGGTACATATAAACAGGCACGGTCGCAGAATTAGCATTGTCGATATTAGCATATGGCATATAATCATGGACAGTTGATGTGTTTGGCAGAATGCAGCACATAGGAGATTGCATTTGTCAAGTTCCTATCGTTTCAAAGCATTACATAGCATAAATGTTTCTGACTTAAAAAATGTGACCAATGAACACTTTGACCAAGTAGTTGAGGGCGGAATCTAGTTCAATACACAGGATCTCTTCGTCACAGTGTCTTTTTAGTAGTGAGCCATCACTGGTAGGCTCTAGTCCGTGTACTTTCGTTGGCGCTGTTGAGCACCGGCGGTGGAGCTATAGGTCCAGCTCGGATTTATCCTTACGCGTTACAGGGTGCAGTCAGTCCTCTGCTGTTAGACCACAGTCCTGTTCCTTAAACAATCCGTTTAGCGGCGCCTTACGCTCGGCACCTATATTTCCGTGGCAACACCCTATTCCCACTTGAATGCAGTTCTTCCTTTTGGCAATAAGTCACGTGGAAAAGAGGGCGTGTGTGGTTCAAATAGTCGATAGGAGAGAGAGAGAGAGCGGAGTTGGGTCAGAATTCCTGGGACACACAAAAGGGACCAAGGGAGCAAAGGATAACAAGCAGGCAGGCCCATCAATCGGGCCAAAGAAGGGGGACGGAGACTCCAGGCACACGTGGGTTAGCAGACGGAGGGCTTCAGGGCGGCCCGTCATTTCTCATTTTCCACGTTGAAATTGCTGTCTCGTCCCGTATCTTGTTGCTCTGCAGCTCCACCTTTGGTCGAGGTCACATGTGTCTCAAGACCTGCAGCCAGGCTGTACGTCACATCCGACCCTTCTCCTTCGGTGATCGTGAATCTTTGAATAGGTACAAAACAAGTTTTTAGAGAACTGGCAGAAGAAGACATCTACGCATGTGAATTCCTCCCTCAATCCTACATACTTGGGAGATACGCTCATCGGTCACAGTCAGAGGTCTATTACCAGGCAGTGCATATGTCGGCATTCTTATTGAGTTCATGCCAAGCTTATTCATCATCTATATATGCCACATATAGAGAAAAGTCAGACTCTTATCAACTGTTCATCTCATCAAATTCAACATTTCGGAACTTCCAGGGAGACTCGTCTTTCTAACCTTAGCCTTAACAGTTCTAACATTTTCCTTCAAGGCTGGCTAACCTTTTCAAACAGGGCGGGGGCGCTATCATCGAGAGTCAGGGTTGACAGTTACTCATGGTCATCATATTTATATCCGGGATAGCAGCTGGGGTCAATCAAGTGAGGCGGGGATACTTCGGTTATTCGCGCTTGGGTGCAAAGGGGGTGGGACAATCTGGGCATTGGGGGCCAGTCTGGACATTGACGTTTGTCTCTAACAACGATAAAAATAGGGTGCCATTGACATATAGTTCCCTTTTTAGGAGGGTCAGATTAGGGGACCTTAGTCGTCTCACCTGTCCTTTCTTTCTTAGCCAATTCGAGTTCATTCATTTTGTAGAAAGGAGAGGTAGTAATATGGCAAATCATAATCAATTTTAGTTTCGGTCAATTTTTCTGAACACCTTCGCGTTCAATAAGTATCCAATCAGACTGGTGCCAGTGAGGCACTATTTTACCAAAAAGGGAGATGGAAACAGGGAGACTCTTAGAGAGTGGGAGTCGTCCGCAATCCAAACGAGCCATTTGGTACACGTATGACATGTAGAGAGAGAGATAGAGAGAGTTAGAGAGAGTTAGAGAGATAGAGAGAGAGAGAGGTATAGAGAGGAAAATGGTGGGATAGAGATAGAGAAAGACAGAGAGATGTGTACAAAAATAGGTCATTTAGTGCGTTCACAACACAGAACAGCAGGGGGTCAGGTAACGGAGAGGCGCAAACAAAGGGCGAACATAAACCCCTGCAGCACACACACGCGAACTCAGACAGAGGAAGACAGTACACGTATTACATACATATAAGACATTCATGACAAAACAGAAAACAATAGTTGGCCAACAAAATCCATATTATATCCTACGTATCTTTACTATCCTATTTATCTACGTGCTTAGCTCTTTCTACCCTTCCCTCCTTTTCCTTCTCGCTTGTTATCTCTGCGAGCGTTCTCAATTGCCAATACTTACACCTCGGTTAGTCGATCAGAAATTAACCTGGTCGCGCTATTTACCCATGGTTGGATCTTAAACCATTTTTCAGTTCCTTCCTTTGGTGGGAAGTTCTCCAGGCTGAGGCAACGGCAAGTATTGATCGGGAGAACAGTCGGACAGCTTGGCTATATTTATAAGAGTGTGAGAAAAGGCGGCAGTGCATTGAACATCAGCAACATTTCTAACTTCCCAGACGGGTGGTGCCGTGGTAACCCTTACCCACACACTTTTCCTTGTCCTTTCCCTACCTGGTCAAACGTCTAGTTACATTGTCTAACGTGTTATTTCTAGTCAATTTTCGTCATACAGTACCCGTCAAGTTTCTAGGTCAGTCCATCCTCCCAGTCGCTATGTTCTAAGGAGGAACAGTCATGTTTAAGTCTACGTCTTTTAAAAACTTATCGTCATAAGGACTATGCACATATTCCCTCCTTCCCTTTTCGTCGGTGGTTCGACCATCGCTCTCCCACACTTCAGCCGACGTTCTGACGTGACCTGCAGAAGGGAGGAGAAAGAAGGGGTGGGGGGGGGGGCAGCATTCAAAGCACATCAGCATGCAGTAGTCCGAAAATGTTTTTACCTACCACATACTCGACCTATCTCCACGTACTGTATTTCTTTACCATCTCGGCGTTTAAGCCCAGAGGGACCAGTAATGTCAGATAGATAATCATTGACGATCCGCGTATCTACATGAGTTACTTGGTCGCAACCCCTTTTGTTGGGTGCAAGGGTGGCGGTCAGGTGGCATTTCTGTGGTGTCGTTTTAAGGGCGTCTAAACACTTTTCCGGCTGCCTGTGACACATAATGTAGCTGCTAAATATCTGGTCCTTTTTAACCTTCAGCTTTCATCATACTTATTCTTCGCTCACAGTAGCAAAACATCCAAAACTCATTAATGCAACCGCTACAACTATGCTTTCTTTTTCAAAATACTTTTAATAAAAAGTGTTGATGTATAAATACAGGCCTACAACCCAGTGGACCGGCCACGGAGCAGGTTGAAACTGTACATAAGAAGAACGAAGTTGGTGGCAGTTCATTGCATAAAGTGCAGCAGTGCAATAAAATCGTATTAAACTTCCCTACAGAGCAAGCATGATGCATGTCAAGAATTCAGTTTTTCAATTGATTCATTAATTCATTATCCAAATGCTCATTCACTGTCTAAATTACACCAATTCATTTTCCAAATCATAATTAGTACCCACCCTAAGTCAGTTCATTGTCCAAACATATGATCAATATCTGCATTGCTTTCTTCTCTAAGCACATAATCACTATCCATCTTATCAACTTTCATTGTCCAAAAATGCACACGTATCTCAGAGCATCAAGATTCGAGCAATCCGGGTGAACAGGGAGTTCGAAAGTTTTGTTTCGTGTATCGGCGCCATTTTGGGCGAGGTCAGGCAGGTTCCAGCATAGTCAGAATGTCTCCAACGACTCGTGGTTGGACCAGAACCTTCTGCTGGTAGTTCAAAAAGTTTTGCGCAATGTGGTAACAGTCTAACAATATGGACCATCAATCAAAGAGTGGGGAGGGCGGCAACAATTTTCCTACCGGGTCACTCTGGTGTTCCACCGGAACTGAACAAGTCTGTACCTTGGCTGTGTTTTAGCCATTTCCAAACTGAGGCTGGTGCCGGCAGGAGTGCGCCGATGTCGCTGTTCCCAGTGAGGGGGACGGGGGCGCCCATGCGGAGGGATCGGGGTGCCCCCCGGCTCTCATAGAATCTTCAAAGTTGAGGAGAGAAGGCATGGGGCGTGTGCCCGTCCTGGGCAAAAGACCGCTTTTCGATGTTGACCCTCTTTAAGCAAGAGCATTGGGGTGTCGCTGGAAGCCTCCACCTGGAGGGAGGTGGGGGAGGCTCGTTCGCGCCGCCTCCCCCTTCCAGCGACCCCGCGCCGTTCTCCGGCTCCAGTTGTTTTGGTAAGGCCGTGTCAGGCGATGAAGATGGGGGGGGGGGTCGGTGGCTGAGGCAAGACATCCCCCCCCCCCCCTTTTGACATGTGGCGGGACTACCTGTAATTGTCCAGGCGTCGGCATGTGGCGGGACTTCCTGTAAGCGCCGCCGTCCTTGCTTCAGCTTCGGCCTTCTTTGCGGGCCGGATCAGGCGAGAGTGAGAGGGAGGGGGTGGTCGGTGGCTGAGGCAAGACAGCCCCCCCCCCGTGGCCTGCAGGGCAGCAGAAGAGAGGAGAAATGGAGAGGTCCTTATTATTCTTTGGGCCGCCTGCCCAACAGCCTCTCCTTCTGACCGCGGCCAGGCGAGCCTCGCATGCCTCGAGGCCTCGCCTTCCGGATGGGCGTAACCGCGGACCTGTTGCACTTCGGGAGCTTCTGGAATGGGGGTAGGTACCTATTGAATTGTTTCTATTTCATGTGACCGTTATTTGGGCGTGGTGGGCAATGAGGCAGACATGTTTGGAGCAGGAGTAGGCAGCGTAACCTAGCTACCTCGTGGCTGCCTTGGTGTCAAGCTTGTCTTCCCTCGCCATTTTTATGTTTCTTATTTGCGAGTCATTTCTAACATTTATTATTTTATTTTTAGCGAAGTTGATAACTCATCAGTGGCCTACTGATTTCGCTCAACTCTTTTTCTTGTATTTTTATGCCATAACCTATTATAAGCTATAGCGACTAGTCCACACTTAATGAACATGTCCTTATTAGGTGTGCCCTCCAGTGGAGCTGGATGGTTCATCTCTAATAAGCGGTCCGGGCTAAACAGGCTACCAATCAGTGGGGAGAAGATAGGCATGACGGATTACAACGGGGACAAAAGTCTGCACTACCTATCTTATCACGGCGGGCAAAGACTAGACAGAATATTTCTATTCTCCGTTGTTTGCAGGCGGTGAATACCTCAAAAGAACCAATACCGAACACTTAATGTACGGTCAATCAAACAATCAGTGGGGAGAATAAGTGGGTGCGAAAAGGTTTGCGTTACCCACTCTTTCTCTACCTGCAAAGAGAGACCTTGTTCTTCCCTGTTTGTAGACAAAGAATCTCCAGACAATAATCCACGAACGACAGTTCGGGAAACAGTGGGGGAGGAAGATAGGCACGACGGATTACAACGGGGACAAAAGTCTGCGTTACCTATCCTTCACTGCTTGCAAAGGGAGAGCCTGTTGTTTCTCCGTTTGCAGACGGTGAATCTCCAGAGGTACCAACAAAGCGTAATACTAGTATTATCCAAAACAATCATTTCACAATTTGTCGCATTTACGCGACCTTACCCGGACCGGACCGTGTGGGCAGTTCTTCGCCTTCCTCCTTCCAGCGCCCGATCGTTCTCTTACTCCATGATTTTACCGCGGCAGTCCTGTGGGATTCCAGTCAGGACAGTAGGTCACTCGAGAGAGGTCCGTTCAGAATCGGTGAAGTTCATTCAATCGGCAGCCGGGCGAGGGCCCTCTCAAGGCAGGTATACTCCGATCATTTAGATGTTCACCTCATCGTCTGGATCTCTCTTACTGGACCTTATGTCACTGATGGACCCCGCGTTGGGACGCCAATTGTGGAACAGGAGCCCATATTAGTATCGATGCCCAGGCTGCTGGCGCAAGTCGCCTCTTAGTTCCCATTCTGAATAGTTACCAAATAAAGAGACGGGCGCTGGGAGCAGGAATCACAAGAACAGAGTTTATTTCTCATGAGGAGAGCCTGTCATTTCAGACACGAAACAAGATGTCATCGGGAGGTGCTCTAACAAGTGAGCTGAGACTCTGTCTTTTATACTTTACAAAACACTGGGCATTACAATCACGATATTGTGAAACAAGGAAAAGACATCCCCATAATCCTCGTGCCAATCCTACCCCACATGTGTTCACAATAGGGACCCTTGACCTGCTGATAAGAGGGGAGGGCAATCACGCAGCTGAGTGTTCCGTCAACTGTTTAGGATGTGTGCGCCTGATCATGGCCCAGGGGGTGGGGTGGCCAGGATCAATAGTGGGTCCTTTGAAGAGGAGTGACTTCATACAATAAGGGGCTGTAAATGGTATCTCCTGGCTTAGGCGATGGCCTCGGACATGTGTGGTCAGTCGGACTCGGGGGAAGGGGTCATCAAAGGAGTGGTATTCATGCCGCGTGGACAATCGAGTGCGGAGGGAAGGCTTGTCAACAGAGGGGCATTCATGGAAGGAAAGGAGGTGTTGGTCAGGCGCGGCCGTGACTCCCAAGGACAGGGCCTTGCAGAAGAAGAAGGTTTATGACTTGCTCGTGTGAGAGAGAAGGGAAGGGGGGGGGTCAGGGTGTGCACAGGGACAGAGTCGCACAGAGAGAGAGAGATCTTATGACCCGTACATGAGTGAGCGGGGGCAGTCAGGTGCAGCTGGGGAGGGCTGTGTCAGCTGAGGCGAAGGATGCCTCTTCAAGAGGAGATGGGGGGGGTTTGCGTGGGTCAAGCAGAAGGGTTGCCTTGCAGGGCAGGGTCGCGCAGAGGGAGAGGGTTTCATGGTTTATGCATGTGAGAGAGAGGGGGGGTTTCAAATATACGCAGAAGGGAAGCCGGTGATTCTAATCTTAGGCGGGCAAAAGGCCAGGGTGCCTAAAATGGCTGTCATGTACACATGGGTACAGGCCTTTGCTGGCAGAGGGATGCAGTCAATGCTTTACGGTATTCATGGTGCGCGCAGGGAGAGGAGTGGGAAAAGGGAAATGAACGTTGCTTATGTACATCAATATTTCTAATTTTCTACACATACCTCGTTTTAAATGCGGTCTTCCATTCATCGCCGGATCGCATACGCACTAAGTGGTATGCTCCTCTTAGATCCAATTTCGTATAGATCTTAGCCGATCTCACTTGCTCCAATAATACCGGTATCAATGGGAGTGGGTATTGATTCTTGGTGGTTATGGCATTTAATGCCCTATAGTCAATACAGCAGCGTAATTCCCCATTGGCCTTTGGAATGAAGAAAAGTGGGGAAGCTGCTGGAGACCTCGAAGGTCTGATGAATCCCAAGGCAAGGAGGTTATCCAAGTATTCCCGGAGATGTTTTGTTTCGGGTTGTGACAAAGCATAGATTCGGCCACAAGGAACGACAGACCCTGGTGTTAAATCGATACGGCAGTCGTATTCCCTATGCGGGGGGAGTACTTCAGCTTTCACCTTACTGAAAACCTCCTCATATTCCTGGTAACAACTAGGTAAGACCACCTCCTTTTCAGCGGCTGTAGAGACCATGTGAGTAACAGCCAGCACCCTAGAGGGTCGGGGATTCTCTTTGATGCAGTGGTCTTGGCAATAAGGGGAAGAGAACTCCAAAGTATGCTCCTTCCACTTAATGGAGGGTTCATGTTTCTTCAGCCAAGGGAGTCCCAAGATCACTCCATAGGTAGGGGCCTGAATGAGGTTGAACGAGAGATGTTCCATGTGGTAACCCCCATACCACAACTCGTACTCCGGTGTATGTTGGGTGATAGGACCGGATTCCAACACATGACCGTCCACAGCAAACACTTCTTCAGGGACAGATTTAGTGACAGGAGTTACCCCCAATTTCCGGGCTTCTGTCAAATCCATAAAGCAACCTGTCGCTCCTGAGTCTACCATGGCTCGGATATTCTTGGGATTTTGGTCAATCCATAATTCTATGTCCACATAGAACAGCTGGTTTCCAGCTAAGACCTCCTCTGTTACTGAAGGGATGAAGTGTGCGCTCGAGTTCCTCCCTTCCTTTGAACTCAAGCGGTGGAGTTTTCCGATTCCTTATCTACTGTGGAGACCACTCCTTGTCCGGTACGATAGTGTCCTCCCTTTGGTTTTACTGGACATTCACGCAGGAAGTGTCCTTTTTTCCCACAGTAAAGACAGAGCCCGAATTTGCGGCGATATTCTCTTTCACTCGATGTGAGGGATGCACGTACTACTCCTATTTCCATGGGTTCTGATTTTCCCTCAGACTTATCCCCACTGGCTGGTTTGTCCCCTAACAACAGGGGTCTGTCTTTTCTTCCAAGCTCTCCTTTTCTCTCTCTTAACCTGTGGTCCAAACGCAAGGCCAAGTCAATAAAGGCAGCACACGTGGTAGGCTGGGGCTCAACTTGGGCTATGACATCCTTTAAGTTGTCTGTGAGTCCTTGGTAGAACAGAACCATCTGTTTGGCCTCAGGCCAATCAGTTTCCGCAATTAATCTCCTAAAGTGATTCAGGTATGTCACTAAATCGGAATTGCCCTGCTTGAGGACAAGCAACTCCTTATCAGCGGAAAATGTTTCTGCTCTCCTATCAAATGTTTTCTCAAATTCAGTACGAAACAAATCCCAATCATAAAGAATCGCGTCGTTATTCTTGACGATAGGGACCGCCCACTGAACTGCTTCACCACCCAAATAGGAAATAAGAAAAGAAACCCTGGATTGATTAGTAAGAAAACATTTGGGCTTACAGGTGAAGTGTAACAGCACCTGGGTCATGAAGACCTGCACCTTCTTTCTATCTCCCAGAAATCTTTCCGGGGGAGCTAGGGGAACAGGGGAGGGCATTTCAACCACTACTGAAGCGGGCGGAGGGGCAGGGTTCCCTGCATCAAAAGGGTTTCGTTGCAAGGCATCCATCCGTGCCTGTAACGCAGCGGTTTCCTGACGGGAGGCGGCTAGTTCCACCTGCACTAAGCCTAGTGCGGCCAGTACCTCATCTAAGGTGGCCATCCCTTGGATCGATTCAACCGGGAGGAGCAAAACTCTTGGGCCGATTATTCTGTCAGGTCTTTCGTGGTTGCTCCTCAGGATTGGATCGATGCTATAAAGGGGCCCACCTCTAGATCATCCCAAGTCTGGCTGTCAAGGTCACAGACTGTTAAGGAGATCAAGCGGGGGAAAATGTCGGTCCGGAGGGGAACTGCTGGGCAACTGGAACCGAAAACCTGTAGATACAGAAAGCAAGGGATGAGTTGTAGGATAACCCTCAGCTTGGAGACTTACTATATACTATACTACACTTATACCTCATCTGCTAATCATACAGGTGTGCAGGAACGAAGGAGTGATATTAAGGGCTTCTTCTACTTCCCCTGGTTTCCTACTATAAGACACAAAAAAGGAAAGCATAAAAACCCCAGTCCCACTCCCTTCCTGTGGCCCGATGTATATAGACAGATAAGATGTAACTACACCTACCCAGAACTGGGAATGAAGCTAACCAGAATGCCCGGGACAAACACTCAGTCTATAACACTCCTATTCGGTATTTTCCTGTTTATTATGAAGGATTCCCTCTCCGAGGATATGTATGAGTAGAAAGTTAATTGGGTAGCACTGGAAGTGAAAGTGTCAACCCCAATATGACGCATACATCCCCTACATTGTTTGTTCACCAAATAAGTTTCTGGTATAACAGTAGCAAATAATAAACCCAGCATAAAGCAAAACACAGCGTCTATACAGATCCGTCTCTGTAAGCGCAAACAGTAAGGTGACTTTCCGGAAATGAACAGGCGGCACCTAAGCCTAGGTGTCCAGCAATGACAGGAGCAACGCGCTCCCCGTAAGAATCTCTGGAGCCAATAAATCGAACACCAGGCTTCACAGAAAAATGCACTACAAACAAGCACACCACTCGAAATATGTGAAAACCTGATACAAAAGTTCTTCGCTCTCGATATGGGCGCTTCCTAAGCCCCACCGCAGTAATCCATAATCCAGGAGTATGAGAAGACCGGCAATCCGCTCTCGTTGCGGGCGCTTCCTAAGCCCCACCTCAATAATCCACAAATCCGGGATAGCGATAACAAGCTTACCGATGTCTACCTCCAAGAAACGCCAGCTAGAATACAGGAAACACAAGCAGGAAATCTGCTCGCCAGGCAAAATAATCGGCAGCGCTTCCCTGGGAAAACGCCATGATATCCTTTCCGGTCGCACAGCGTCATTCTGGCGCGCCGCGCGAAGGATCATGGGAAATGTCGTTTTTTCACTCCATACAGAATCGCATAGCAGTCAGTGATTTACCAGCGGCCGGGGAAACCTGACAGTATGGGAGGCATTTAAGGTTACGATCCGGGGTGTCACTATCTCCAAGAGTTGTGGGATGCTTAAATCTATTGTTCAAACCCTCGAGGGCTTAGAGGCTGATTTACGACAATTGGAACGCAGATTGCAGGCTGGTCCTGATCCCGACCTCTTAGGTCAGTTTAGGAGTAAGCTTTCAGAGTATGAGGAGGAAGCTGCCAGGGAGGCTAAGCATAGAGGGAAGTACTGGACGGCGAGGAGATACTGTGAGGGGGAGAGGCCTGGGAAGGTACTTGCTGCACTTACTAGGCATCAGAGGTATAGTTCGGACGTGTTGGAACTGGTCTCGCTGGATGGCACTCACTGTAGAGACACGAAGGAGATTCAGGAGACATTTATTCACCATTACACCCACTTGTAGACTACACAGCAGTCGGGTGATGTGCGATATGGCGGATTCCTTGATGATTTAGCGCTTTGCTGGTTGTCGGACGATCACAGGGCGTTCCTGGGTAGGCCTCTTGAGGAGGAGGAGATCAGGGGTGCCATCATGTCCCTGAACAACGGGAAGGCCACAGGGCTGGACGGCCTTCCCGCCGAATTCTATAAATGTTACGAGGATATTATGGCTCCTGTTCTTCGCGAGGTTTTTGAAGAGTCCCTTGAGGTAGGGAGACTGCCGGGTTCTATGAGGGAAGTTGCTATCACCTCGTTGCTTAAACCGGGTAAAGACCCTCGAGACGTAGGTTCCTATAGGCCCCTTTCATTACTTAATTGTGATGTCAAGATTCTGGCGAAAGTGTTGGCGGGTCGGCTTTCTGAGCTCATGCCTGTTATTGTCTTGCCTGATCAGTCTGGGTTCGTGCCTGGTCGGACGACTTCCCATAATCTTCGTACATGGTTTTCCCTTATCCCGACCATTGCTCCGGAGCTCCCGGTGGCCGCCGTTTTTCTGCACGCCACTAAGGCGTTTGATTCGGTGGAGTGGGGTTACCTTATTGATGTTTTATGCAGAATGGGGTTTCCTCGGATCTTTATCTCCTGGGTCAAATTGCTGTATACTGACCCGGTGGCGAGGGTGGTAGTGAATGGTGTGCTTTCCCCCCAGTTCCCTATTACAAGAGGGACCAGGCAGGGATGTCCCCTTTCTCCCCTCCTGTTTGCCATCGCCATAGAGCCCCTTGCCTGCCGGATCCGCCAACTGCACCAACAGAGTGCGTTTAACTGTTTCCAACGTCAAGTGGGAATCTCTTTGTATGCGGATGATGTCACACTTTATGTGAAGGATCCACAGACGAATCTTAATGCGCTTTTGCGAGAGCTAGTTGCTTTTGGAGGTGTCTCTGGGATACATATCAATTGGCAGAAGTCCCAATTCTTTCCGCTCACTGCAGCGGTTCATCGATTTCCGTTGGACTACCCTTTGGAGTGGTGTGACTCGGAGCTGCGATACCTTGGTATTGTGGTCTCTTTGATCAGAGAGGAGACTATTAGGCTTAACTATGGCGTAGCTATCACTAAACTGGCAGATAACATTACGAGATGGATGTCTTTACCTTTGTCCATGGCGGGTAGGGCGTCCTTGATTAAAATGGTGGTCTTACCCCGTTTTCTGTATCTTTTTCAGAATATCCCGTATCACCCTGGAGCTTATTTTTTTAAACGTCTCCGCTCAGAGCTCATTCGTTTGTTCCGGGGGGGGTAAACAACCGAGAGTAGCGTGGGCTACCTTAACGTTGCCCTATGTCGAAGGGCGGATTTGATGTTCCTGACTTTGAACTTTACTATCTAAGCGCTCAGACACACTATGCATACCACTGGATGCGTCCCACGCCGTTTATGCCACAAATTGCGGCTGAACAATGGGTCGCCCATCCTCTCCCGTTAGAAGGTATGGTACTGGGCAATATGGGTGATGTGGACACCCACCAGACAACGGTGACGTGCACGGTGGATCCTTGGCAACGTGTGACGCGATTGCTGGGTCTTTCATTTCTCTAATCACCTGCACTACCCCTTGCGTATCATCCTGCTCTGTCCCTATTACAGGAGACAGGATTTCAGCGTCTGTGCAAGCGTCTTGGGGTACTTACTTGGGGAAGCCTTTTTCACGAGGGCACTTTCCGTACCCGGGACCAGTTTTTTGGTGATGTGATCTGTTCCCCCTTGGAGTTGTTTTATTATGTCCGCCTGCGACAGGGCCTGCGTACTTTACTGCCGGATTTCCCTAAGGAGCCGGATGTGGCCTTGCCACTCCACGTACTACTAGTCTCCGATGGGCGACATTTGGTTTCGAAGCTCTATGGTGCCATTAGACGGCAGCATGCTACCCCGGCTAGTCGTGTGCGGGAGCAATGGGACGCTGAACTGGGCATTACTATTTCTGACGAACAGTGGCAGTACTGTTGTGGTGTTACTGCTAATATCTCCTCCAGTTGCCGTTTGAAAATTATACACTACAAATTCATACAGAGGTTTTATTATACCCCAGCCAGGAAACTTCGGTTTCGATTGTCGGAGGACGATAGATGTACCCGATGCCGGGCAGTAGGTGCCGATTTCCTGCACTTGGCATGGGAGTGTGCGGCCGATCTGGAGTACTGGGTGCAGGTCCATGCTGATCTGCAGATTATGACTGAGGATGGGGTGTTGTTCGACCCCATGGTTCTCCTGTTGGGGTATACTAAGGGGGTACCTGCCCTCCACTGTAGATTTGTGGATGTGGCCTTATTGTTGGCCAAACGGAGAGTGGTTTGCTGTTGGGGGCGAGGCAGGGTGCCGCAGTTCGAGGACTGGTTACGTGATATCATTTATTGTCAGGACCAATACAACGTGTATGCGGAGCTGATGCCCGTGCGATGTCGGCCTAAGGATTTTTGGAGCCCGTTGCAGGTGTACCTCCTCACTAGGACGGTGCAGGACTCTGATTCTGACAGTTAAGACCGGGTTGGGGTGGGTTAAACGGCGCGAGGTTTGTTGTGTCGCGCTGGCACCTGCCGGATCCCATGCCCCGGTGTGACTGGGGTCATTATTATTATTATTATTATTAAAATTTTTTATAGAGCGCGTAGTCACCCGGGGGTATCCCAGCGCTACAAAAAAATCCCTACACCAGTGGGGGGGAGGGGGGAAGAAGGGGGGTACAGCAATTTTAGACATAAGCAATTATAAACAGAGCCAAAAGAAGTGGTTAAAAGCTGTTTTAAGGAAACAAGTGGGTTTTGAGTCGTTTCCTGAATCGTAAATAGTTTGATTCTTTCCTCAGGTCTCGAGGAAGGGCGTTCCATAGGCGCGCTGTGTGGATCGAGAAACGTCTTCCACCCGTGCGGGTTTTTTTGAATCTGGGCACGGTGATGAGGGACTCCCTGTCCGATCGGAGAGATCTAGGGGCTTTATAGGGTTGTATGAATTTCCTCAGAATGGGGGGGCCCTGGTTCTGCACTAGCCTATGAGCCAGGCATAAGGCTTTGAATGTTATTCGTTCTCTCACTGGAAGCCAGTGAAGGAGCTTCAGAGCAGGTTTGGCTGAAGCTCTGGCAGGAGTGTGTGTGAGGATACGGGCGGCAGCATTTTGGATTTTCTGCAGTTTATTTAAGGTTGCTTCGGGTGCGCCCAGGTATATAGCATTGCTATAGTCAAGCCTGGACAGAATAAGGCCTTGGATGAGAAGTCTTTGCGATGTGGGTGGAAGGAGGGGCAGAATCTTTCTCATCGCTTTGAGTAGGCCGAAGCAGGTGCCTGCTACTCTTTTGGCCTGCGTGGTAAAAGAAAGATCTGTTTCAATCCATACTCCCAGGCTTTTTACTTCCTGTTTGGGAGCAGGGGGGGGGCCCAGACAGGGTGGCCAGGTGTTCAGAGGGAAGGTGCATCCTTTCTGACCCAGGAGGAGAATGTCAGTTTTAGAACCATTCAGTTTTAAGGCTGAGTTATTCATCCACCCTTGGATCTGTGTTAAGCAGTTGAATAGATCCGCTGGCTGTTGACTAGGGTGGGAGAGGGAGACAACTAGCTGTGTGCCATCCGCATAGCTGACAATGCTCACTCCGAACGGGATGACGACCTCCTCCAATGGGGACATATAGATGTTAAACAATGTGGGGCTCAGGGAGGAGCCCTGAGGCACCCCACATTGGAGGGGAGTGTCGGAGGAGCGGGTGTTATTTTCCCAGATCTGGAAGGAACGTTGGGCCAGAAAGGAGGAAAGCCAGGATAGAGCGGTGCCTTCTACTCCTACCTTCTTAAGCCGTTTAACCAGGAGTTGGTGGTTGACGGTGTCGAAGGCCGCGCTCAGGTCGAGGAGGATCACTGCCACTGATCCTCCCTCGTCTAAGAGCGCTCTGGCCTCCTCCACTGCAGCCAGGAGGGCGATGTCAGTGCCTTGTCCTGGGCGAAAACCTGTCTGCGAGTTTTTTAGCAGATTATTAGATTCAAGAAACTGGGAGAGTTTCTTATTCACCAGTTTCTCTGCAACCTTGCTGGTCCCGGGGAGGAGGGATATAGGTCGGTAGTTGGCCAGTTCGGCTGCATCTAAGGAGGGTTTTTTTAGCAGCGCCTTAACGACTGCCGCTTTCCAACTAGGGGGGACGACTCCCTGTTGGAAAGAGGCGTTGATCAGCTGGGTGAGGGGGGGGATGATAATGGGAGCGACTTCTTTAAGGGTTCGTAGCGGGGCGGGGTCCCTAGGAGATCCGCTTTTGATGGATTTGAGCATAGTCTCTACCTCTTCGTTGGTTATTTGTCCCCAGGAAGTTAGACGAGGGGTGATCAAAGTATCGGGGGGGTCGTCCGTTTCGCTCGAATTAGTCGGGGGGATGGAGTCCAGGATTTTTTGGATTTTTCCGTGGAAAAAGCTGGCTAGCTGATTACATTTTTCCTGATCTGCCTTTGGATCTGGGGGGTTTCTAGGGGCTGTGTCGGGAACTTTAAGGAGTTCTTTGAGGATGGTATATGTTTCTTTACTTGAACAGGCCGCTTTTTCGATTCGTTCCTGAAAGAATCGACTCTTTGTTTTGTCGATCATAGATTTGTAAGCTGATAAGGAGGTGGAGTAGGCGTCCTTATTAGCATTGGATTTCTCCTTCCTCCATGACCGTTCAGCTCTCTTGCAGTTCTGTCGCAGCTGCTTGAGCTCTGGAGTATACCAAGGGGCTGAGGGTAGACGCTTATTGTGTCTGAGGATGGTAGTTTTGGGGATAAGGGTGTCGAGGGAGGAGGTGATCCAGGAGCAAAACTGTTCATCGGCCGTTATGGCGTCGGAGGAGAGCACTGGGGTGGTGTTAGAGAGGATGTCCGACCATTCCGATGGGGTGAGTTTGTGCCATCGTCTGTCACTGACTTTGATTTTCCCGGGCTGGGTGGTCACGATAGGGGCCTCCCATGAAATGGGGACTAAGAGATGATCAGTCCATGGAAGTGGCAAAGGTGGACTGGTGGTAATATTGGCATTGGTAAGGACGGGATCTAACAAGTGTCCCTTGTCGTGGGTGGGCTCCTTGTTGACTAACCTGATATTAAATGACAGAAGGTCCGCTAGTAGGTCCGAGGCAGACCGGTCAGTGGGATCTGTAAAGTGAAGGTTCAGGTCGCCTACGATGAGGAAGTTGGAAACGGAAGCGGCTAGTTGAGAAGCCGTTTCGGTGACTGCATTGAGAAATTTCCCAAGAGTACCTGGAGGCCGATAGATCAGGAGTCCCGAAAGGGAGTGCGTCGGGGACGACTGAAGGGAAAAGTGGCAGCTTTCAGAATTATCAATTTGGGCGTCACTCGTTCTACAGGTGAGATGTTCCCGGTAGATTATGGCCAGCCCACCTCCTCTGCCTCTTGGTCTATGGAGGGTTTGGATGAGGTAGCCTGGGGGAAGGGCGGATACAGCGTCCGCGTCGGAGCTGTCAGAAAGCCAAGTTTCTGTAAGAAATAGTGCATCCAAGCCTTGGTCTTGGATCATCTCGTTGATTTCGAGTGCGTGCTTGGGGAGGGAACGAGGGAACTGTTGCTGTGCTGCTTATATATGTCATGCTGTGGTGGCTTTGTGTGAGGTATGATGGGCCAGTAGCTACTCTCCTGTTGGTGGTGGGGGGGGCCCTCCTCTGACCACATGGTAAATGGTGGTTGGTCGTCCACTAGGTCGATGTTTGTCTCCCTGCCTTACAGACTGTGTGCTACAGATTTATACCCCTGCCATCACCTACTGCTTTGTGCGGATGCGATCCGCGATGCAAGTTTACAGATGTTATATGTCTTTTCCATTACTGTCTGCTTTGTACTATGCCTTGACATGAAGCCTGGACATTTTGATCATATTGCCACATTGCACTGTCGCTCACTATTTGTATGGATTATGAATGTACCACTGCTGTCTTTTGCTTGTCTCCAAATAAAGGTTTAAAAAAAAAAAAAAAACAATCATGAAGAAGGGAAAAATGGCATATCAAGAAATGGCACCTGACATTGCAATAAAACACAATATACTAAAATGAGTTACAGATGAAAATAACGTACATCTATTAAGGGCATCCACAATTACTAAGAAAGACTTTCAAAAACATTAAACAGCTAATGAGAATCAATGTACTTCGCAGGGCCAAAATTAGGTGACACATACAAGGAATCCTCACCTAATTAATTATATGTTAATTATAATGGGGAGAACATTGTTCACTTTCAGCATACCTCTATGGACAAGACTCCCATTGGAAAGACTACATAATTCATGAGTACTGAGTAACTTTGCTGGCGTAATGGCATGCGTAAGGACGTTCAGGGAGAAGCAAAAACGTACTCTCAAAATGATGGCTCCCACAAAGTTGATAAAACATTTAAAATTCATGACTTTCGCACACGGCAGCCAAAAAATGACATTAACACACTTCATTCAACCAGTAATGACAATCAGTGTAACGCCTAAGAATACTTTGAAAATCAAGGCTGTGAAGACTTATTAAAACTATGGGTTGGAATCGCATGGTCACAGGGCAGTGACAACAACACTCACCAAGTATAAGAAACACAAGAGTGGGTTGCAGTACACAGTGAAGTCTGTGAAAAAAAACAAGGGATGGACTACAGACTGAAGTGGAAGAGACCCGAAGCAACGGTTGGACTGAAGACTGTAAGCAGGGCTGTGACTGCGACCTAGGTAAAGTTGGAGAAAGTTTTGAAAAATGATGACTCGTTAAAATGACCATTTAATCTGCACACGTTGGAAAATGACGGTGTTCGTGAACAACTCATGCATCAAATTCAATTTAACAAACATTGGGGTTTCATGAACTTTGTAAACGGAAGGCCCAAAAATACTCACCAACTTTAAAGAAGGCTAAGGTGAGTAGCAGGACACAGTAGAAGTAAAAAGAATGCAGGGTTGGACTACACAGTGGAGTGGCACAGAAGCGAAGGAAACAATGGGCCGCAGACGCAGAGGTGGGAGTGCGACCTACCAAAAGTAGTGGAAAAAAAATTATTATAACTCTTAAGAACAAGTTCTACAACGATGGTGTCATGCTCACCAACAACTTTCATACACCAAGGGTTTCACCAAATTTTAAGAGAGAAGGCAAAAAACATAACACCACAATTACATTAAAGAAATGGTTGGTTGCAATACACATTTAAGTGATGGTGAAAACAAGGTAGGCTACACACTAAAATACAAGAAACGTGGAACAAGAATCACAGCATTAGAATAAAATGCAAGGTATCAATGGGAAAAATTATTTGTAGAACATTGTCCATAGAGACTGAGTGTGTAGCACTGATACAAAAACACATGGGTCTGTTTCTACGCCGAATCTGTTGGACTGAGACAGATTACAGCACAGATCTTCAAAATCTCAGATTATTCTGCCCCCACCCGATCCAAATCTTAAGCATTGAGACGACCTCCAGAAGAAAAAAAGTGGGTGCCTCCGAATTGTAATAAAAAACGTGGAAATGTACATTGATGAAGGACTCGTAGCATTACTTTAAAATCGCACGCTGCATGTGCTATGCAATGGGGTTAAAACATGATTATTATTCGAAATTTTAGGGAAAAAACAGGCAAACCGCCCACGGCCACGCCCATGGCAGGCTTACCAGTAACGTACGATCAAACGCGCAAAACCCATTTAACTGACCGGGCTTCAGCCGCACCCCCTCCCCCACCGCGTCGTGTGTGGCTGTGGCAGCCCGGGCGGAGACAGATCCCGGACACACACGGAACCTCACACGAACGTTGAACGGGTCTTTAAAAGACCATTCGATTGTTCATTAGGCCTTGCAACCCCTTCCAAGAGGCCCTGCAGCCCCACTCTGCCTACTGTTTAAAGTTCAGCCCCCACGGAAGGTTTTCATTCCCCCCACCCCCTCCCCGACGAAAATTGGCCCTAGTTGACCACCGTTAGCAAAATGTTTTGCACATTCGAAAACACATTAGTGGCTGTCATTAAGAAGCATGTGAAAATGTACATTGCATAAAAGTTGGGAAAAAGATGGATGCCTCACATATTAAGAAACACGAGGGATTGTACATTGCTGAAGGGCTCGGAGCATTATTTTCAAATGGCACGCAACATGTGCTATACAATGAGGATTGAAACATTAATTAGATAAAGTTTACGGCAAAAAAAAAACATAGCCACCCACGGCCACGCCCATAGCAGGCTTAGCAATAACGTACGATCAAACGCGCAAAACCCATTTAATTGACCGGGCTTCAGCTGCACCCCCTCCCCCACCGCGTCGTGTGTGGCTGTGGCAGCCCGGGCGGAGACAGATCCCGGGCACACACGGAAACTCAGACGAACGTTGAACGGGTCTTTAAAAGACCATTGCATTGTTCATTAGGCCTTGCAACCCCTTCTAAGAGGCCCTGCAGCCCCACTCTGCCTACTGTTTAAAGTTCAGCCCCCACGGAAGGTTTTCATACCCCCCACCCCCCGACGAAAATTGGCTCTAGTTGACCACCATTTGCAAAATGTTTAGCACATTCGAAAACACATTAGTGGGTGTCAGTAACAAGCACGTGGAAATGTCCATTGCATAAAAGTTCGAAAAAATATGGTTAAATCACATATTAAGAAACACGAGGGATTGTACATTGCTGAAGGACTCGGAGCAATATTTTCAAATGGCACGCAACATGTGCTATACAATGAGGATTGAAACATTACTTTTATAAAGTTTACAGCAAAAAAACTAACAAACAAGCCACCATCGGCCACGCACATGGAGGGCTTTGCACTAACGTTCGATCACGCGAACCTCACACGAATGTTTAACGGGTCTACTCTGCTTACTAACATTACTTTCATAAAGTTTACGGCCAGAAAACAACATAGCCACCCAGGGCCACGCACATGGCGGGCTTAGCAATAACGTACGATCACGCGAACCTCACACGAACGTTGAACGGGTTTACTCTGCCTACTAACATTACTTTCATAAAGTTTACGGCCCAAAAACAACATAGCCACGCACATGGCAGGCTTAGCAATAACGTACAATTAAAGGCGCAAAACCAATTTACATGACCGGGCTTCAGCCGCACCCCCTCCCCCACCGCGTCGTGTGTGGCTGTGGCAGCCCGGGCGGAGACAGATCCCGGGCACACACGGAAACTCAAACGAACGTTGGACGGGTCTTTAAAAGACCATTGCATTGTTCATTAGGCCTTGCAACCCCTTCTAAGAGGCCCTGCAGCCCCACTCTGCCTACTGTTTAAAGTTCAGCCCCCACGGAAGGTTTTCATACCCCCCACCCCCGACGAAAATTGGCTCTAGTTGACCACCATTTGCAAAATGTTTAGCACATTCGAAAACACATTAGTGGGTGTCAGTAACAAGCACGTGGAAATGTACATTGCATAAAAGTTGGGAAAAAGATGGATGCCTCACATATTAAGAAACACGAGGGATTGTACATTGCTGAAGGACTCGGAGCAATATTTTTGAATGGCACGCAACATGTGCTATACAATGACGATTGAAACATTACTTTTATAAAGTTTACAGCAAAAAAACTAACAAACAAGCCACCATCGGCCACGCCCATGGCGGGCTTTGCACTAACGTTCGATCGCGCGAACCTCACACGAACGTTTAACGGGTCTACTCTGCCTACTAACATTACTTTCACAAAGTTTACGGCCCAAAAACAACATAGCCACCCAGGGCCACGCCCATGGCGGGCTTTGCACTCACGTACGATCACGCGAACCTCACACGAACGTTGAATGGGTTTACTCTGCCTACTAACATTACTTTCATAAAGTTTACTGCCAAAAAACAACATAGCCACCGAGGGCCACGCACATGGCAGGCTTAGCAATAACGTACGATAAAGCGTGCAAAACCAATTTACATGACCGGGCTTCAGCCGCACCCCCTCCCCCACCGCGTCGTGTGTGGCTGTGGCAGCCCGGGCGGAGACAGATCCCGGGCACACACGGAAACTCAGACGAACGTTGAACGGGTCTTTAAAAGACCATTGCATTGTTCATTAGGCCTTTCAACCCCTTCTAAGAGGCCCTGCAGCCCCACTCTGCCTACTGTTTAAAGTTCAGCCCCCACGGAAGGTTTTCATACCCCCCCGACGAAAATTGGCTCTAGTTGACCACCATTTGCAAAATGTTTAGCACATTCGAAAACACATTAGTGGGTGTCAGTAACAAGCAAGTGGAAATGTACATTGCATAAAAGTTCAAAAAAATATGGTTAAATCACATATTAAGAAACACGAGGGATTGTACATTGCTGAAGGACTCGGAGCAATATTTTCGAATGGCACCCAACATGTGCTATACAATGACGATTGAAACATTACTTTTATAAAGTTTACAGCAAAAAAACTAACAAACAATCCACCATCGGCCACGCCCATGGCGGGCTTTGCACTAACGTTCGATCGCGCGAACCTCACACGAACGTTTAACGGGTCTACTCTGCCTACTAACCTTACTTTCACAAAGTTTACGGCCAAAAAACAACATAGCCACCTAGGGCCACGCACATGGCAGGCTTAGCAATAACGTACGATCAAACGCGCAAAACCAATTTACATGACCGGGCTTCAGCCGCACCCCCTCCCCCACCGCGTCGTGTGTGGCTGTGGCAGCCCGGGTGGAGACAGATCCCGGGCACACACGGAAACTCAGACGAACGTTGAACGGGTCTTTAAAAGACCATTGCAGTCTTCATTAGGCCTTGCAACCACTTCTAAGAGGCCCTGCAGCCCCACTCTGCCTACTGTTCAAAGTTCAGCCCCCACGGAAGGTTTTCATACCCCCCCCGACGAAAATTGGCTCTAGTTGACCAACATTGGCAAAATGTTTAGCACATTCGAAAACACATTATTGGGTGTCAGTAACAAGCACGTGGAAATGCACATTGCATAAAAGTTCGAAAAAATATGGTTAAATCACATATTAAGAAACACGAGGGATTTTACATTGCTGAAGGACTCGGAGCATTATTTTCTAATGGCACGCAACATGTGCTATACAATGAGGATTGAAACATTACTTTTATAAAGTTTACTGCAAAAAATCAATCAAGCCACCATCGGCCACGCCCAGGGAGGGCTTTGCACTAACGTTCGATCACGCGAACCTCACACGAACGTTGAACGGGTCTACTCTGCCTACTAACATTACTTTCATAAAGTTTACGGCCAAAAAACAACATAGCCACCCACGGCCACGCCGATGGCAGGCTTAGCAATAACGTACGATCACGCGAACCTCACACGAACGTTGAGCGGGTCTACTCTGCCTACTAACATTTCTTTCATGAAGTTTACAGCCAAAAAACAACATAGCCACCCACGGCCACGCCCATGGCAGGCTTAGCAATAACGTACGATCAAACGCGCAAAACCAATTTACCTGACCGGGCTTCAGCCGCACCCCCTCCCCCACCGCGTCGTGTGTGGCTGTGGCAGCCCGGGCGGAGACAGATCCCGGGCACACACGGAACCTCAGACGAACGTTGAACGGGTCTTTAAAAGACCATTGCATTCTGCATTAGGCCTTGCAACCACTTCTAAGAGGCCCTGCAGCCCCACTCTGCCTACTGTTCAAAGTTCAGCCCCCACGGAAGGTTTTCATACCCCCCCCGACGATAATTGGCTCTAGTTGTTGACCACCATTGGCAAAATGTTTAGCACATTCGAAAACACATTAGTGGGTGTCAGTAACAAGCACGTGGAAATGTACATTGCATAAAAGTTCGAAAAAATATGGTTAAATCACATATTAAGAAACACGAGGGATTTTACATTCTTGAAGTTCGAAAAAATATGGTTAAATCACATATTAAGAAACACAAGGGATTTTACATTGCTGAAGTACTCGGAGCATTATTTTCTAATGGCACGCAACATGTGCTATACAATGAGGATTAAAACATTACTTTGGTAAAGTTTACAGCAAAAAATCAAGCAAGCCACCATCGGCCACGCCCATGGAAGGCTTTGCACTAACGTTCGATCACGCGAACCTCACAACGTTCGATCAAGCAAACATTACACGAACGTTGAACGGGCCTCAAAAAAAGACCTGGCCGTGATACCCCTTATAATAGGCCCTACCAAACGAAAACGCACGCAGGAAGAATTAAAGTAAAGTAAATAAGTACAGATGCAAGAGTTTACTCACCGACGAGCTGCGGTAAAAGGAAATTTTCAAGAACGTCACGCTATTATATACACCACATCATTCGAAAATTGGATACATCAGAGTGATACAAAATATTACGAACCGCTGATTGGATAGACTGTCATAAAGACTTGTGATTGGTCTGCGACGAATCTGCGCCGAGAAGGGGGAAGCAGTCAATTCTGGCTACGTAGTGTAAACGTCATGAAAATTCAAATGCGCATGCGCAATGGTTGTGCGCATGCGCAAAATAACAGGGGGGCTGCTCAAGCACGGGGGCAGTGGCTCATAGAACACCGGCCCCCACCCGCTACCCGCTATAGCTGTTGGGGCGTGCCCCTCATCGCGTCACCATGACGCGGTGGGCTCGCCTCAAACGTAGATTGGACCCCGGGTCCCGGAGTGACCCGGAAGTGATTGAATCACTTGCAGGTCACTATGAGACAAAGGCCAGGCCGGTTAGATCCGACCTGGCCGAAGAGGGGTTAAAAGGCCGTGGACCGCAGGAGTCTGCCTCTTTGACTCCGCGCACCACAGCCTGCCCCTCTAGGAGGCTGTAATTCTTTTTCTGCAGTCCCGCTAGGGGGGCTGTCATTTTTTATTTACCTCTCTTTTATTTACTTCTAGATTGGACTACAGGGCGTCGTACGGGGAGGTATAGCCTCAACAACATCGTGTGAGATGGTGTAGCGACGTCGGTGGACGAATCGGTGGAAGCTGTGTGGAAGGATCGGCGTGGTGAACACGGCGGCGGGACCCGAGGCAAAGCAGCTGTCGGAGCACGATTGGGAGGAAGCACAGGAGATGAGCTGTGTTAGTAGAGGGTTAAGGAGCGGCCAAAGTAGCACCAGCTTTGCCGGATGAACACACCGGGCTCACTGATTGGCTGAGACAAAGAGGCGGCAGAGAACCGGCATGTAAGTAGTCCATTCACGGCTTTGGCTTTGCCTTTGCGAGGGGTTTAAAAAGCTGTTTGGCAGGCCCCTCACCTACCCGATTGCGCCGAGAGTCGGGTCCCAGCTGGTGGCAGTGCCGCGGCGCGTACGGTGTTCTGGCATGGCCTTGCTCTCGTTTTTGCATTTTGCCCTCGACGTTGCTAGCTTGACGCATCTCCCCACTGTGAATGTATGCCCCTAGAGATGCTTGCACACTTGTTGACTCTCCCCTAGGGGTTGCCTGCATTGGCCGGCTCCCTGTGTTCTAATATGGGCCCCTAGCGTTACCGGCACGGAGCTGCTCCATGGATCGGGCTATTGAGGGCGTGCTTGTCTGTGTGTGCCCAATGTCACGAAAAGTGACGTATTGTCTAACACGCTGTTTATCACGCATGTTGGAGCCGGTTTTGGGGCAGCGAGTCCAGCGTGCTTGCTGGCCAGGCTGTTTTTCTGGCTGAGTTGGGGAAAGTCCCAGAGCATTTCTAAGAAGGGGGCACAAACGTTTTGGTACATAATAAGCAGTTGGTTGAACCAGGGTGGCGCCTCGGTGTGTGCTCCACATCCTGTGATCTTGGGCAAATCCTTTGGTCTTCCCGTATCTGCCCAAAATAAGTGTCCTTGTATAACGTAACCGGTGCTATTATAGGCAGTGCACCTGGGGGGGGGGGGGCTGCTTATTGTTCTTAGTTTACCGCATTAAGCGTTTGGTGTGTAATATGCAATTTACTTCAGGGCAGCTATGTTCTTTCTATTGTAAAATATAAAAGACTTTTGGCTATACGATAGTTTCGCACTAGCTTGCAGGTCTAAATTAAAAACACTTGGGGCAATTTTCTCCTGTTTGGTGCGATATGTTCACCATAAAAGGAGTCGTTCGTCACCCCCCTAGGAAGTCACGCGGGCTGCGCTAAGATTGGGAAGCCCCACCGCAGAGTTCTCTCCCCTCTTCGAGCCTGGTATCAGCAGTTTTCTTATTGCCTGGGCCAGGCATTCTAAAAGGTGCTGTAATACTCTTTTGTGTACAGCAAATGAACAGTTCCTTCGGCGGTGCTTACTGCAGGCACGCCTGCTCGCTATTCTATTAAGTGTTACTGTATGAGTGTTACCGTGTGGTATTGGAAAGGCTGTTAGTGCATAGAGGTGACTGCAGTGATGGCACCACATGGGCGTTTTGGGCTTTTACCAAGTAGGTGTTACCACATGTGTGTTAACACGTGTTATAGCGTGTGTGTTACTGTGGGGTGGTTACCACGCATTGTCATGTTCATTTTAGCATGACTGCAGCGCATGATACACAGGGGAAAGGCAGGGGTTCACTTAATCTACCCGTGCCTAACAAATATGGATCTGTCCTTCTATAATGCGATTGGGCTATGTTAAATGCTCTCAACATAGTGTTGAGTACCTCAGCTTTGGGTCAGCGGGTACTATGCTGAGCGCTCTCAAAAAAGTCTCTCTAAAAATCTGTTTCAAAAGTTCTTCAGGTGATACACCAGGTGTTATGCTACAAATTTTTTAATTGAAATTTTAAGTTAGGAACAAGGGAAAAGGCAGTAAAATCAGGGTCATATTCGCTTGTTACAGGCTTTGTATCAATTGGGGACACATAAGGGTTAAACATGTAGGTCAATACTAGAGCCTTAGCGAGCGGCCATGTTGGGGCAGGATGGCTCAGCGAGGTAACCTTTCTGTTACCAATACGGGTAGCGCCAAAGATGCCTCGCACGTTATCTATTACGCAAGCAGGAAGGAAGGATCTTGAGGTTTTGGATGCTTATGAAGTTTCCTCCAAGCGGCAGACGGGAAAATACTAAGGTAGGTCTCAAAAAGTCGGGGTCACATCACTTGTTACAACTTTCAGAGCAAGGGGGAACAAATGAGCGTTATGCATGCAAGTCAGTACTCCGGGCCTTAGAGGCAGTATTTGCATTTGCCACATTTCTGTCTGATCTGAACTTCTTTTGGATTGCTAAGGCAACGCTTAGGCCTGGGTCACAAGTACTTTAAGTAACACAGTAGGAAACTGTGTTAAGGGTATCTGCAGGTTGTATTGAGAAATACAAATGCAGTGATGGGCACAGTATAGTATGGGGTCGGTTTGGTTTCCGGGGGATCAGCCAGAATATTCCTAAAAAGGCCTTTTGGGCACTTATCTGATTTACTGGTAAATCTCTTGGAATCACATGGGTGTGTGCCATGGGCTGTAAGCCAAATGATACTAGTGCGCTGGCACCCCAGTTGGGCCACCCGCAGGGGTTACTCCTGTAAATGTATGATCAGACCTGTCATTGTAGGATCTGGACACGCAGGGGAAAAAATTGCCATGTGGGCCCAAACCTCCTTTGCGTTACATTAAGTTACCTCTGGGGCAGGCTCCATGATTCCACATGAAGGGAAATCACTCACTGAGGGAGTTAGGCTTAGCATATTACAGCAAGTGTTTTCCGTGGTTTGCGGTCAGGCCTGCTTGGCACTGGCCTCGGTGAGGGTCACTTAGGATGCCATAACAGTACATCTCAGGGCTTGTGGTAGCACCTTGAAGGGTATCCCTTGGAGCAGTGGGGGGTGATAGATAGGAATTAGGAGTCAAGTCGGTGTCAAGAGTTCTAGACACCATTTGCAGCTACGCATAAGCGTTAGGAGTGCGTTATATCATGCAGTGCCTCTGCACCGGCCCCCTCATACATGTATGCAGGGTTTTGCACACAGGTTCTATACACCCTCATGCCCATACACGTATTCACAATAAGGTATTGTCGCACAGTACCGCTATACTCATGTGCCTGGGCACTTGTACTTAGAATGTCCATGTGGCAACACACAGTAGTGGCACTCCCCTGTGCATGTACATTGGGCCATTACGCACTTACGCAGTGAAATGTCCAAGTGGGATCACACATTTCTGACGTCCTGGGGTCTGTAATATTAAGCAGGTTATTGTTGTGTTGTTGCACGGTAACAATGCCCCCTGGGGCGCCTGCTCATTTGAGGCATGTGGATGCCTATGTTTGATACTGTTCGCACCCAACGGTTCACAGGTATTGGCTAAGCACCCTAAGATGGGGGTAGGTGAAGAAAGGGGGGTACAGTCTCACAAATAGCACTGACTTGCGAATTGTCTTTGGTTATCTAAATGCGAAAGGAACTAATCATGGATGTTTGATTTTCATTTATGTATGACTAGAGCCACGCCTGATGCCCGGGAAGTGATCCACACGGCTATGACTGCAAGATGTGGACAACCAAGGGGTCCGGTAGACCCAAAACGTGAGTGGCAAGCTACGGCATTGCGTGTGATGGGCGACCAATTCAAGGGCTCGGTCCGTGCCAGCAGGAGACGGTGTGGTCTATGCGCTATAGTTGAATTGTATAAGTGTGTCAACCATTGGTGGTAAGTTAGCAGTACGTTGCCTTATATGTGTATACCTTGCTAGCTTGACCAGAACACAGGTATTACGACCGGATGCAGCACAGCAATACCCCTGGCGAGGAACGGTTATCTGCCATTACAGCGCCTGTGCTTTCGGGCGCCTTTCGTAGCAGACACTGCTGTAGTAGTAGGATAGGCTGGCACGGAGCTTATCCTAGGACAATAATAGTCAGGGGCGGATAGTGCACGGTGTACATGATACACTTATGGTAGAGCTCAGGAGGTGCCAGCACTAAATTGGTTGTGTATAGGTAAGCCACCAACTAGTGGAGCCAGCCGTAGTAATGTAGCAGTACGCTGCTTCACAGGAGTGTGCCTTGCCAGATTGGTCAAACCCAGGAGTAATAGGCTACACCTCAGCACCCCTTGTCAAGGAGCAGTACAGCCTGTGCTGTGTGCCTTGCCCACTTGGCCAAACCCTGAGTACTGGGCGTAGGCAACACCTCAGTACCCCGTGTCGGGAAACAGTAATTTGCCTTTACGACGCCTGTGCTCCCAGCTGCCATTGTGGCAAACGCTGCATAGTGGGGATATTCCATAGTAAGGAGGTCGGCTTACACAGTACATCGCCCAGAACATAGTGGTCAGGGTAGGTGGTTCACGGACTTCTTGATATGCTCGTAGGAGATCTTGGGGCCTGTGGTTCCCCAAGTAGCATTCCAATTGCACCAACAATGAGTGTCAGGGTCTGGGGTGCTGTGGCTTATCGGGCTCAACGTGATGCCATCAGTTGAGCCCATCTAATGGCCCCATGGCGGCGGGTTCACTTTCTCTGAGTCAGACAGCCCTAGCATATATCGCACACACTTGGGAGGGGGTGTGGAAGGACTGGGTATGCCTGTTAGAGGGGTGGGTACACACCGACATTCCAGGGCTTCCAATAGGGGGAAGCGAGTCTGTGAGGCCATTGGGTCACTGGAAGCAAATACCTAGTAAATGGTGAGGCTAGCTAGGGCTTGATGCTTACAGAATATAGCCCAGAGGTGCATTAGGGGGGAGTGGTGCCTCTTAAAAGACGGCGTCCATTTGTCCACACCAGGGGTGAAACCATTGCAGGGAATCTTCTTGCCTAGTTAGTGGCGTATAGGGACAGGGCATGACCTTGCAGTGAGTTGGTAGGGTCTGATAGTCGGACTACAAAATATAATGGCTAGGTTTGTGAATTTAAGGTTAGGACATGACCTTTCAGTGTAGTCGGTCAACTACGCTGGCCTGTGGCGGTAAGGTCATGACTGGTGAGCATGTAATTTAAGGTCCTTAGGGGCCGCGCCATTCTTGAATGGGGTCGCCCAAAAGAAGGGACAAGGGGTCTCTCCTAGAACTCCAGGGGCAGTTACACCCTTTTGGCTACATGGGTGCGGGGGAGGGGAGAGTCACACTTTCTCTAGGCTGGTTGGCCACCCCGCACATACACAATGATACCAGTAAACGGCGCAGAAATGCAAGAGCCCCCTTTAATGGAGTTAATAGGGCATACGGGGGTAACCGGGGGGTGGAAGTACCCTCACGGTAAGCGGGCCCTCTGCGCATGCGCACTCCGACAGGAAGGCGTGGTTTGGTGATAAGGATCTGACACCAGTTAGTGACCTTGCCATAGTACCAAATAGGATACGCAAAAAATAAATATTGTATATTGTGATTGATGTGTTAGTTTCGGATAGGAAATACCTTGTTCTAGAAGTATGTTAAAGTTAGCCATCTGATATCTGTATATATCAATTGTCACGTTTTCTGCGTAATTGTGTAAATATTGTTTATTTAAATGTTTTATTTATTTGCATGTTTTAATAAATACGGCCGGGGGGGGGGGGGGGGGGTGTAAGACCCCCATTGAAGAAATCCCTCTCATGTCCTGGTTATTAATAATGTTTGTTAACGGAAGGGTGAGGGGTGGTCCTCCAGCAGTCCCTGGCCATAGTGCAATTTTCGCGCACACAAAATTTGATTATGAGAACTTTGCGCATTATACAAGGAAAAACAATTGCAATTTTGCTCCCCTGTAGATATGAGCCATCCGGCTCCTATAAGTGAGACATAATAACTCTAAACACGCTGGCATGCCTCTCGTACTGTTGCCTGATATCATTGCCTTGCAGCAGCGATGATCTTACACAGTGAGAGCAAGGGATCGGTGGGATTATCAACATCCCCTGTTGGTGGTCTTCCAGTAGCACGTCTGACCCTGCACTGATCTCGCGAGTCGCGTTGGAACCATGAGTCAGCATCTTCTGCCTGCTGGGAAATGAACCGCCTCTGGCGTTCAAAAGAAATGTTTGCTTGTTCACGTCATGTTATCTGCGATGTTCGGCATCAGGAGAGGTGAACAATACCTCTGCGGATCTCAGCGTCCGATCTCGGGGATCTTGTAAAAAGAGAGCAAGCAAAAGCTGGAACTTGGCTTGAGCCGGGAAAGCGAGGGTTGCCCCATCTGTCTCCCTCTGAGTGGGGCATGTCCAGACTTGCCGGAATTTTGTCTTAATAGCACATCTTCGGAAGTGCGTGGGCAGATGACAGACTGGGGTGCTGTACTTTGCACGCCTCTTGAGTTTAGTCGCTAAGGGCCGGAAACACGCTTATATGGTTCGGGCATGTCTGAGCTGAGGAAGGCCCGGGCAGTGTGCGGTCTGTGCGTGTCTGATGGTGTCTGCTACACCAAATGATGAAAGTGGCTGAACAGAATAAGGGTTTGCCAAGTGTGTAGCAAGCTTTAGGCAAAACGCGTTCTTGCTTAAAAGGAGAACCTGGAAAACACTTCCAGGAGTATGTATGTCTCTTTGCGCGTTCACCTCTGTTGGTTCCTTTTTTTATTAGTAGTGAGGCACACAGGTTATAAAGCCCTTTTGTCACATAACTGGGACCTGCTTTATTAAAGCGAGCCCGGACTTCTAGTTAGGATTTGCCATTACAAGGCTGCACACTGAATCTGCCTTTTACATACATTAGATCTAATGTATGGGCAGGCTTCCTCTACTTGTGGATTGATGGTAAATCGCTATTGACCTGCCTAGTATGTCACAAATTCCATGGATCCAAATTATCCAGGAAGTAAATTATATGGAACTATAGATTTGTGATCTAGATTCGATTTAGAGAAGGGCAGTTAAGCAAGGGACTACCCGAAACCTCTGTCTGCCTCAGAGGTTGAACCATCTTCCTAAGAGTTCCCTAGACGGTGCTAAGCGAGACACCTTCGCCTCTGCCCTCTGGTCAGCTAAGGTGCAATGGTAGCTCTGCCAGAAATGGGTGATTTATCCACCACCATCATGGCATCATGTCTGTTGTAGTTAAGTAAATTAAAGTATATCAAATTATTAACATGGTGCCCCTAACAGGCTAGGAAACTTCTTTAAAACAAATATTGGAGGCTAGAACTGCGGGTACCTAAAATGTATTCCTACTTTAGGGGCACATTTCTAGTGCCCACAATTGGTAGAGGATGTTCCACCCTCTACAAAGGCCATTGGTACAATTGCTGTTCTAGGCAGGCCTCCATCCCTTAATTCCCTACTTTTCACAATGAATCACAAGCAGATCCACAGTCTATTAATATTAATGAAACTGTCAGTTTGCACATTTTTGTTAAATCTGCCTTTGGGCTGCAGGGGATATATGAATCAGCATGTTATGCATAAGGCCCCTTCCTTGGGCTGCAGTCCCAGGTTGTGCCCAAACACTGCATAAGTACTCTAGATGATTAGCTTTCATAATTCTCCTCCTTTAGATGTACAGTACCAGCAATTGTATGTATGTATGTATATATAGGCACTTATATAGCGCACTACTTACCCGGAGGTTCTCAAGGCGCTTCGACCGCTGCGAAACCCTTCCTGGCTTCCCTGAGAGATGGTCCCTTAATGGGTATCTCCAGGGTGAGACCAGGCATCCCCGGCGGTCTGGTGGGGCCGTTAGTGAAGATGAGGCAAGCTAATGCCCAGAGTTGCCGAGTGTGATCGCTGATCAGAGTGGGCACCGAGGCGAGAGAATTATCGAGTCCGCTGATCCTGGTCCAGAAACCTGCCGCGCCGGGAATCGAACCCTGGTCCCGGGCCGTCCTCTGCTCTCGGGTCTGCCGCCTCTAACCAGTGAGCCACACTACTTCACAATTAAACGATGTTCTCTGAAACACCTTACAATTTACTACCAGCAAAAAAAGTTTAATCAAAGGAGTTCCGCAAATGTTTTGCTCAACGTGACAGAAGAATACACTAAAGAGTCAAGCCAAAGTTCAGAAATTGGGAGAATTGGAATGATTAAATCAACAAAAATGAAAAGACATACTACACCCGTACACCCTGGTGAGTCTGCATAACTTAGAAAGCAGGATGGATGAGTGATTATATTCAAATATTCTCAGTCGTGATTACACAGAGCTACTGCAGTCATGATAATGAGATCACATTAGATTTGTGTGAAAAGACCGATTTCAATGTAAGCTATGGTCAACTCAGCTTAAAGCATGAGTGAATTAGAAAAATAAAGACAAACCAAATCACAAGTAGCATGCTAGTGAAAGAAAATAAAAAATCACAGATACACGCAAAGAGCTTGAGAACGTTTAAGCCACATGAGAATCAGAGTTATTGCCTGCTACGTACCAGTGATGGTAATATCAGGGAATCCTGAACCAATATCTAACAAAATGAAGCAAAGGGAGCAAAGAGCTTCATGGACTATAATGCTTAGCCCTCACTTGACGATATCTTCTGTTTCTTATACGGTAAGGCAAGACCTCACAAAAAATACAGGACGTAAAATGTAAAGTGACAAGTCCCTGAATAAATTGTATCATTATATTTTACTCATAAAGGCGCATGAATGAGTTTGAAAACAGGTTAAATTAGATTGTAAACAAATGAATGGAAAACTTGAAGGCCATAAAGCAAACTAGAGGGATGTATGCTACCTTCATGTAAAACAGTGGATCGTTTCACACACCCGGGCAAAATAATATATATATGGTTACTTACTCTTATAGAGCAAGTATTCCTGGAGCTACAATATAGGAAAAGTGAATTGAGTGATTTTGAGAGCTCACAGGAAAAAACAAGCATTTGCAATGCAATAGGTCTCGCATTAGGACAGTTTGAGCTATTGGTCTTGTATATGACAATTTTTTTATTTATGTGTTAGTTTTGAAAATAGCAAAATTAATTGCTTTGTCATTTACAATGCCAATAGTTATAACTTTCGCAAATGTGACACCTATTACCTGGGGTTGCGCTGAGTGATGCTGTGGTGGTGCTGATTGATGCTGTGGTGGTGCTGAGTGATGCTGTGGTGGTGCTGAGTGGTGCTGTGGTGGTGCTGAGTGATGCTGTGGTGGTGCTGAGTGGTGCTGTGGTGGTGCTGTGGTGGTGCTGAGTGATGCTGTGGTGGTGCTGAGTGGTGCTGTGGTGGTGCTGAGTGGTGTTGTGGTGGTGCTGAGTGGTGCTGTGGTGGTGCTGAGTGATAATGTGGTGGTGCTGAGTGATAATGTGGTGCTGCTGAGTGGTGCTGTGGTGGTGCTGAGTGGTGCTGTGGTGGTGGTGAGTGGTTCTGTGGTGGTGCTGAGTGGTGCTGAGTGATAATGTGGTGGTGCTGAGTGATAATGTGGTGGTGCTGAGTGATGCTGGGGTAGCGCTGAGTGGTGCTGTGGTGGTGCAGAGTGATGCTGGGGTGGTGCTGAGTGATGCTGTGGTTGTACTGAGTGGTGCTGTGCTATTGCTCAGTGGTTCTGTGGTGGTGCTGAGTGATAATGTTGTGGTGCTGAGTGGTGCTGTGGTGGTGCTGAGTGGTGCTGTGTTGGTGCTGAGTGGTGCTGTGGTGGTGCTGAGTGGTGCTGTGGTGGTGCTGAGTGATAATGTGGTGGTGCTGAGTGATAATGTGGTGGTGCTGAGTGATGCTGGGGTAGTGCCGAGTGGTGCTGTGGTGGGGCTGAGTGATGCTGGGGTGGCGCTGAGTGATGCTGGAGTGGCGCTGGGTGATGCTGTGGTGGTGCTGAGTGGTGCTGTGGTGGTGCTGAGTGGTGCTGTGGTGGTGCCGAGGGATGCTGGGGTGGCACTGAGTGATGCTGTGGTGGTGCTGAGTGGTGCTGTGGTGGTGCTGAGTGATGCTGTGGTGGTGCTGACTGGTGCTGTGGTGGTGTTGAGTAATAATGAGGTGGTGCTGAGTGATGCTGTGGTGGTGCTGAGTGATGCTGTGGTGGTTCTGAGTGATGCTGTGGTGGCGCTGAGTGATGATGGGGTGGCGCTGAGTGATGCTGTGGTGGTGCTGAGTGATACTGTAGTGGCGCTGAGTGATGCAGGGGTGGCATTGAGTGATGCTGGTGTGGCGCTGGGTGGTGCTGTGGTGCTGCTGAGTGATGCTGTGGTGGTGTTGAGTGGTGCTGTCGTGATGCTGAG
Source organism: Lissotriton vulgaris (assembly GCF_964263255.1). Lineage (NCBI taxonomy): Eukaryota > Metazoa > Chordata > Amphibia > Caudata > Salamandridae > Lissotriton > Lissotriton vulgaris. Next base: position 265,370,240 of record NC_141699.1, on the reverse strand, counting down.
TGGTGCTGTGTGGGTGCTGAGTGATGTTGTGGTGGTGCTGAGTGGTGCTGTGGTGGTGCTGAGTGGTGCTGTGGTGGTGCTGTGTTGGTGCTGTGGTGGTGCTGAGTGGTGCTGTGGTGGTGCTGAGTGGTGCTGTGGTCGTGCTGAGTGATGCTGTGGTGGTGCTGAGTGATGCTGTGGTGGTGCTGAGTGATAATGTGGTGGCGCTGAGTGATATTGTGGTGGTGCTGAGTGGTGCTGTGGTGGTGCTGAGTGATGCTGTGGTGGTGCTGAGTGGTGCTGTGGTGGTGCTGAGTGATAATGTGGTGGTGCTGAGTGGTGCTGTGGTGGTGCTGAGTGGTGCTGTTGTGGTGCTGAGTGGTGCTGTGGTGGTGCTGTGGTGGTGCTGAGGGATGCTGTGGTGGTGCTGAATGGTGCTGTGGTGGTGCTGCCGTGGTGCTTTTGTGGTGCTGAGTGGTGCTGTGGTGGTGCTGAGTGTGCTGTGGTGGTGCTGAGTGGTGCTGTGGTGGTGCTGAGGGATAATGTAGTGGTGCTGAGTGATAATGTGGTGGTGCTGTGTGGTGCTGTGGTGGTGCTGAGTGATGCTGTATTGGGGCTGAGTGGTGCTGTGGTGGTGCTGAGTGATAATGTGGTGGTGCTGAGTGATAATGTGGTGGTGCTGAGTGGTGCTGTGGTGGTGCTGAGTGGTGCTGTGGTGGTGCTGAGTGGTGCTGTGGTGGTGCTGAGTGGTGCTGTGGTGGTGCTGAGTTGTGCTGTGGTGGTGCTGAGTTGTGCTGTGGTGGTGCTGTGGTGGTGCTGTGGTGGTGCTAAGTGGTGCTGTGGTGGTGCTGAGTGGTGCTGTGGTGGTGCTGAGTGGTGCTGTAGTGGTGCTGAGTGGTGCTGTAGTGGTGCTGAGTGGTGCTGTGGTGGTGCTGAGGGATAATGTGGTGGTGCTGAGTGATAATGTGGTGGTGCTGTGAAGGTGCTGGGTGATGCTGTGGTGGTGCTGAGTGGTGCTGTGGTGGTGCTGAGTGATAATGTGGTGGTGCTGAGTGATAATGGGGTGGTGCTGAGTGGTGCTGTGGTGGTGCTGAATGATACTGGGGTAGCGCTGAGTGATGATGTGGTGATGCAGGGTGCAGAAAGGCACAACAAACGAGTCTAACAGAGGGCAGAATGGCAGAAAAACAAGGGAAAAACGGGTCTAACAGAGGGCAGAAGGGCACAAAAAACGAGTCTAACAGGGGGCAGAAAGGCACAAAAAACTAGTCTAACTGAGGGGCAGAAAGGCACAAAAATGCCCCCAATACCGCAAGCAGCTGCCCACAGGCACGTGGTTCAGTGAGTATTAAAATATTTCACACATTTACGTTCATTTTCGAGTTTTCTCTCTACAAATAAAGACATTTATTGAAGGTGTTCATGTAAAAGATATTGTCATGGCAATACATTTATTGAAGGTATTCATTTAAAATTTGGAGTCTGCATTTGTTTTAAACGGTTTGGCACCGGTACAAATAAAGCCCCTGAATAACTGTGTGAGCGCTGGCAGGAACACAAAGTTAGGCCACACACATAGTGAAGTTAAGGGGCTAGCCGCAATGCACACTTCCCTCGTACATTTTTTGGGTTAAAAAATCCTGCACGTGGCAGTCACTGAGCGGCTGGCACATGTGGCTGCAGGCAAGGGGAAGGCAGTGACAGTTGATCCAGTGAATTCTTGCATCATTTCCTCCATTTTAATATGTAAATGTAGGTGGCGCCACTTGGAATCGCTGTGCAGGAATCGCAATGTGTGTTTAAGACTTTGCAGTTTAAGGTGGTGGGTGTGGGGTGTTAGCAGTAAAAGCAATGCTAAATAGCTAAAGGAGGAGGCAACAGGGGGAGGGGAGACAGGAGGGGGCGATAACACGACCTATGTTTAAGATAAGGTATGCAGTTGATGTGGGGGGTTAGCAGTAACAATAATGCAAATTTAAATGTTTGGCGTTATATTTCTGAGGTTGAAATGCTATGTTATACATATTAATGCAATCCATGTTTGAAACGTTTATTCAACTCAACACATAAAGCGCTTTCTTAACGTTCTTTCAACTCAAAATATAAAGCGCTTTGTTATGGTTGTTTCACCTTTTTCACTTCCAACAGTGTGGCACCGGTACAAAGCATGGACCGGAATAACTATACCCATTTTAAAAAAAAACGTGTGCGCTAAAAACTTTAAAAGCTTCACACACTTTTGCTTTATTTCACCGCCATGAAAGAAAAAAAAAACAAACACACGTGCGAGCAAATACCTTTATTGAAGATATTCCTGTTAAAATTGCGTAGTGGTAGTCTTTATTATGGTCAGTTTAAACAAATGGACAGAACGAAAGACTGCAATAGTTGGAAAAGGAAACCTTAGTAAAAAAATATATATATATCTAGATGTGTAGCAAAAGGGAAAATGGAAACGAAGGGGTCTGCATTTGAATGTCTGCCAAGTATAGCTTCAAGGGGGGTTGTTGGGACAATTGTGCAACAGTCGTAGTGGCACCAAGGCCCCCAACAGAGGTAACGGTCCAATGATGTACTCTGCAGCTTCACCAGGGGACAAGCTCACTGCTTGCACCAGGACAATTGACTTAACGCCCTATACTCCGTGACTACCGCCTATTAGTGCAGCAGGTGCAGTGGCACCAGGGGTATAGCGCCGTAAAGGGGCGACTGGTCAGCGACAATGCTGTACTCTAGTAGATTTACAGCATTGAATGGGGCCATTCCCCCTGCCTGCACCAGGACTCATGGGCACCCTTGCTACGCTATTGTACATAGCATGGTGTTCTATTTGGTGCACTCAAACGCGAGACCCGCCCGTCAGGTTTTTACATAAAAATACACTTGTTGCCTTTCAGATCCTCCCACAGTTCCAGAAAACCAAGCTGACCCTTGCACGCTGATGAGATGTTATTATGCACCGAGAAAGAGTGAATATTTTAAAATCTCCTACGCAACCGAAAATCCTCCCTCCACAGCAAAAATGCAAAGAAAACCGGCAACGTCCTTTTCATTAAACCATATTTTACCCCGCAGAAGCAAATATCAGCCCGTGTTTGCAGCTTTGCCTTCGATCCACTAATTGTCCAAAATGAAAATAAACATGTTGTACAAACGGCAATAAAATGATACGAATAAAAACTGGCTGACAGGCAATCACTCTTCTAAAACTTTAATAGTCTAGCGAGGGAGAGAGTGAGAAGCATTGAATCACGTTTAAGTTAATAACCGTAAAAACGATGCGTGTTGAAGCGCCAGCCCGACCGCAGTGTAAGAATTGTAATAATATACAGGGAGAGAGTGACAAGCAACATGGCAAGAAAGAGAGGAGTACAGAGTGGGGGCAGAGTGTGAGATATGCGCACAGCAGAGAGACAAGGAGAGGGGGGGGCATGTGGGGCAAGAGGGAGAAAGAGGAAGGTGAAGTGCCATAACCCTGACATCTGAGATGCCTGTGGTGAGTGGCCCTGGTGGGGGTCTCATTGGCTGCAGGGGTACAGGCATAGGCGTCCCGCGGGCCTGAGGCATAGAAGTGTTTGCCAGACAGAGGAAGGGCCGCAGTGGCCCTACGTGGTTTTATAAGCATAGAAATCCGGGTGAAAAAAGCTGCTATTGAACTGAACGATGCGTGTTCAAGCGCCAGCCCTCCCGCAGTGTAAAAATGGTAATGATATACAGAGGGAGAGAGTGGGAAGCATTTAATCACGTCGAAATTAGCAACAATAAAAATGAAGCGCCAGCCCTACCGCAGTGGCCCAACGTGCTTTTATTTGCAGACAGATCCAGGTGAAAGAAGCTGCAACTATTAAACTGTCTGGATATTTCGTGCTTTATTTCCACTGGTGTGGAGCATGCAATGTTAGACGAAGTGTTCTGAAAAGAACTGTAGTCTGTGTTTAAATAATAAAAACAAATCATTGTGTTAATGGTAAATAGAATACAAATGACCCACTGGCACACTAGGTATATTTAATAAGTTAAGATGTACTTACACAAAAAAGAAAACTGGAAACAGCACGTGTTACACAGGATATGTCTCTTTGAGCATCGATATGTCTCTGGGCGCATGATAGAGAAACTGTTCTGAACAGTGGCTTGTGTTGACTTTAAATAAGGAAAATGCGAGACACGGTCTGGCGGCCGTGAAAGTGAAAGTACCCCCGGCGGTGGGCAGCAACAGCAGGGGTGAATAATTAGGGGGGAGGAGAAATGCCTGAGGTCGAACGCATGCTGGGGGAAGCTTCAAATGCCTGTGGGAGGGAGGCTGAGCGCTTTGATGTGGACACGCGTTCCACCCCAGTGCACCACACGAACTGTCCGAAGTCCGCATGGTTTCAGACCTTGGTTTGCCCTCTATATCTCTCGCCTGCCAATGCACAAGCGCATTGGCAGGCGAGACCTAAAAGCATGCGATTAGTGATTCTGCATTTCACAGTTTAGCAAAACAGAACTCATGTCACTGTTAAGACAAAACCACTGGTGTGCTAGTGACTCCGTCACTAGCCCCTGTCCGCACTACCTTTGGCGGAGATCCGTCCGCCTATTTGTAATCCAGAATAACGATAATAATTATCAGATTTTCCAGTTTCAGTAGATGCTTTTCTTTTTATTGTTCTTTTCTTATTTCCAAAAGTTTTTGTTTTTATTTATTTCAATGAAGAATTTTACATGATGTTTTTTCCTTTTTACAGATTATTCATTCTCTGTTTAGAAGAACATCATACATTATGCAGCAAAGTGAAACATTTTCCTGTCCCAATGCATTTCGGGAAGAATCCCTTTGTCAGGGGAACTGCAAAAATTAATTGAACATAATCATCAATTTTTTTTTCTTAATCAACACACGAGAGTGTCAACAATTATTTCATAGTATAATCATTGTATCTTAAAAAAATTTAAACATACACATTATTGGTTTTGATTGTCAAACCTTATATTCAATATAAACGCTAAATTAGAACATGCTGTGAATTGCTTCTGACTTTGAAACTCACCATTAGATATGCTGCTATGTGAGGTAGAATAGTATTGATTCTGTCATGCAGTAAATGTTTCACGAGAACCTTTAGGTGGAAAAAAGGATAGTGATAGGATTATAAATATATCTTCAACTAGGTGCGTCTTTGTAGGTAAGATGATGCTTATTCTAAATACCTTATTAGAAAATCGCGCTTATTTTTCCAGTTGTATGCGCTAAGGGGTGGAGGCTTACTCTCTTTAGAACGATGCTCCTGTAAATAAACAATTAGATTGAATTTATATGTGATAAATATGCATTTAAGGTGGTTTATTCTAGTCAGTAGCATCACTTGGTTTACCTCCACGGGTTTTTCCGTATTGAAAAAAATGCGAGATAATCTTCTGCGTGGGCCCAGGCGGTCGGCGTGATAACTAAAGAAGTAAATACAAAGGATATTATGAAAAAAGATACTGTGGCAATATATACCCTATTGAGATTTTTTATCTATGTGAAGACAAAAGTCGCTCTAGTAATTTCACAAAAAATCGAAATAGTTATTGTGCATAGACTTGTATGAACAGGCGGGTATCAAAGCGGGGGACGCTACAGAATTAACACTTCTAAAATTCGGTATTCAAAATATTGGCCGGCGCTGGCCGGTAACTTAGTTGATTTCGCTAGTTTATATTTACCGATGTGAAATGGTATAGGGTGGTGAATTCTGGGCAGGTTCTCGTGTTCAAAAATACAGAATCCCTTTGTAGTTACACTTGTGATGTCTGTATGAATAAACAAAAAGTTTCCGTTAGGCTGAAGAATTTTACAAATGACAGGTTAAACTGAACTATTGTGTTGGTAATTGGATACTTTCCACAGAAAGTTGCCACGTGCTCTTGACGTTCTCGGGCTCGGAAGCGGAGGGGAGTTCAACATCTGCGATAACAAAAATAATGAGTTAAATAGATGGAACCTGACGGTAAGGCAAGAAGTTGTACGACGCGATGCTGGATTTACCTGAGTCGTGAAGAAACACAAACTGTGTCTTGTCCGTTTGGAACGAGTGACCACGGAGCAAGATGCGACGCAGCGTTTCCTCCAAGGAAGAGGTCGAGATTGAAAACGGACTGAGGAAGTGACTTGACGTATAGCGGAGATGGACATAAAGAAGTTGCTTTTTAGTTGCGTGGGTTCAAGTGGGGGTATAAAAATAGAAAATAATAAGATTAGTGGTAAATCTATGCCTGATTAAAAATAAGGTAGTGCTGAAAGAAGTGTTGAAGGAAAGAAGTCGTGTTCCATGAGTGAGACTGTGAAGAGAGAAAAAAAAAATACTACTGGGTCTAAATAAATGTCCTGATGGATCCGGCTGGAAATGGATACTCGTAAATGGAATGCATAGGGGGGAAAATGTAAAAGTGCTGGCACTAAATATAAACTAGGAAGTTGATGGAAAAAAATGTGATTTATTTCCACTGGTGTGGAGCATGCAATGTTAGACGAAGTGTTCTGAAAAGAACTGTATTCTGTGTTTAAATAATAAAAACAAATCATTGTGTTAATGGTAAATAGAATACAAATGACCCACTGGCACACTAGGTATATTTAATAAGTTAAGATGTACTTACACAAAAAAGAAAACTGGAAACAGCACGTGTTACACAGGATATGTCTCTTTGAGCATCGATATGTCTCTGGGCGCATGATAGAGAAACTGTTCTGAACAGTGGCTTGTGTTGACTTTAAATAAGGAAAATGCGAGACACGGTCTGGCGGCCGTGAAAGTGAAAGTTCCCCCGGCGGTGGGCAGCAACAGCAGGGGTGAATAATTAGGGGGGAGGAGAAATGCCTGAGGCCGAACGCATGCTGGGGGAAGCTTCAAATGCCTGTGGGAGGGAGGCTGAGCGCTTTGATGTGGACACGCGTTCCACCCCAGTGCACCACACGAACTGTCCGAAGTCCGCATGGTTTCAGACCTTGGTTTGCCCTCTATATCTCTCACCAGCAATGCACAAGCGCATTGGCAGGCGAGATCTAAAAGCATGCGATTAGTGATTCTGCATTTCACAGTTTAGCAAAACAGAACTCATGTCACTGTTAAGACAAAAGACACACCAGGTAACACCAAAATAAGAGAACCAGGAGGCAAAATGATAAAACAATAGGCATGGACAGCTGGGAATAACAGCTGTTAACATTTTTGCATAAACATTATCCTGTTCAGATTATTCATGATCTGGGGATTGCTACTTGGTAAACCCTTTTGTGCTTCCATGGAAGTTTCTGAATTGTTCTATAAAGGTTAATTGAAACCCGAGACTGAAGCCAGCCAGAGTTGTATTTTCAGCTGCCATGGATAAGGTACATTAGTCAGACTCAGACCTTATCCTAAATCTGTTATCCTCGGGGTTCTTGGTCCTCCTCAGTTAACTTTGTCAGCACTCTCCCAGTTGTTCTTGTAGGAAGGTAAGGACAATTTGGCTGTACTTTATATTTCTGGGGAGCATATTAAATTCCTGACTGCCTGGTCCTGCAATCTTTTCTACTGTGGTGGAATTTGGAGAGATTTAGGGATGTAAGCGCACAAGAGCCAGGATTCTGTTTCTCAGAACGCAGTGTAAACATCTTGTGTTTACAGAGGAGGCACAGAAGGAGTATTGCATACTCCAAATATATTTAGGGCCGATTCACAAAGAGTCTCCTCAGTCTTGGTGGAGTCTCCACACTTGAGGCGGAATCCCAGAAGTGAGAATTCTCATTGCGGATATTCCGTCATGACTGCAGAGGTTCTTTATGAATCGAGCCGTCTGTTTTTTTAGGTTTGTGTGCTTTCACAAAGGGGAGGAGTGGAAGTACTTCTCTTTCCTTACCTTCATATCTAGAACAGAGAACAGACCCTAACCTTGAATTCTCATCTTCTCATTTGCACAGTCCTGGAAGTAAAATCAGACTCACTTACTTCTTCATTAGCCTCTGAGCTAACATCAGGTGATTGTTTAGTGCTTTTTTAAAAACATATTTTATTGAGCATTTATAATGGTATCATTACATTTCAACAGTGCAGGCCAAGTCAATTGACTTAAGCTCTGTAGGATGTTCACTGCAAGTATCATCCAAGCTGTTTGTTAAGTCTACAAACTATAAAATTATATCATCCAACTTCCCCATCCTCCTACCCCGCAAGCTCTCCACAGCAACGTTGAGGTGTGTATACAGAACGTGTAGGCCTATATACATCCCCCAGCTAGTGTGTAATGTAGAGGGTAATATAGTATTGGGTCAATACATGCGTCTACATGGTTTAGAACTAGTAGTAGCTGAATGGGTAGTCCCAGTATTATCATCATGCCCATGGAGTGAGGTCATGCTCTAAACATCCCCCTCCGCTTCCTGATTCTCCTTCTCCAGCTGTGTTAGTTCATGTAGTAGGGTCTTCCAGGCCCTGGCTATGTCAATGCGTCTCAGCCCTCTCTTGGCTTCTCTCATCAGAATTGTCCACTCAGATTCTGCCCAATTTAGGAGTTCCACCTTCCAGGTAGTCACTTTCGGTCCCCTCCCAGACTTTCAGTTCCTGGTTATTTCACGTATCGCTAGTATCAAAGCCAAGTCCTGGAATTTGCTAGTGACTTTATTTTTTGCTGTGTGGGGGAACCGTGGTGATCGTTTAATGTTGCTGGGATATTCTGCTTACTCAATTAGCATTCGGCCACCCCGCCCCAATATTATCCTTGTGAAAAGGGGCCACCTTTGTTAAACCATTTTCCATCTCTGCACAGACCCTAAGATGCAGCATCTCTTTCCACTGCCCTTACTGTGTAGCTGGAACAAGGAGGCACCACCAGACCCCGGTTGCTTTTGGCTCCCTTATCTGTAGAATGGAAACCTGCAAACGTTCTGAGGACCTGCTGGCTTCTAGGATCTCTAGGACCTCTAGGGGTCTCTAGGAAGCACTAAGCCACTGACAACTGCCCCCACAATGCACCTCACCTTATTTAGGGGCCTACTCTTAGATGGTGTCATTACCTTTGGATACAAGACTGTAAGGGAGCATCCACAGGTGACTTTGAGGAGCTATCCTTCTACGACTCGATAGGTTCTGGCCCTTGCCAAATCCCCTTAGAACGTTCTATGGTTTGGTTTTGCTTGAATTGAGCTGTCAACTTTTCTGGTAATAGTAGCAGGTCTGTACCACTTAACACTGTGAGGTACACAACCAACACAGGGTCTTCAATTCCGTATGCTAAGAGCTCCTTCAGTACTGTGACTGATCTATAAGTGGCACATCAAACCTAAGCCACTTATCGATTCTCCTGGAGCGCCTCTTGCAGGGGTTTCCCTTTCACAGCACTACAAGTGGTCCAGGATTATATTCTCTCATACCACTGTCATATGCACAATCCTGTTGCCCTTTGTGGAACCATGATGGCAAGAGAGTACTTATTTATAACTTTCTCAATGGTAGTCTTGCAAAAGCCTATGTGCTCTTTCACATCTGTATCACTATATCACCAAACTGCTTGCCCATTACGTTGGTCAAGCTAGTCAATGGTTGGGATGAAAACATCCTACATATAATGATGGATGTTCACCCCTGTCCTGATTGCTCCAACTGTACTGTTGCCTAGATCCCTAATGCTGATTTTTGTTGTCATAGGCAAGTATGGATCATGAGTGTGCACTATGACAAAGGCCTTGCTCATGAAGTGCATTCTTGTTTAACCAGAAGCGACTCAGAAAACGTTGCCCTCATTGGGGTGAAAGGCTACTGCCTTTACCAGGTGTTAAGCAGCAAAAGCTCAGTTGTGCCAGCTTCCCGTGCAGTGATCAGTAGCAGTGAACAGGTGCACTTTAACCTGTGTCACTGGAGTGAGGACTACAGGCTCACCCATTCAGGTTCCACTGCTGTGTGCTTAACTCATCCCTTGGCCTACATCGGGTTGTTGTGAAGTGCTGCGCAGTGCATGAGTAGGGGAGCTGCGCTGGGTGTGTGTGTGCTTGCAAAGGGTACGGTACAGGGATAATTCAGAACTGGGCAATGTGTGCATGATGCATGTATGCATGTGCTAGAAGCATGTGTGCCTTTTAGTGGTACAATACATGCAAGGATATAGTGCTGGGCAATGTGTGCAAGGTAAATGAATGGGCTGGATGTCTGTATGCCTGTGAGAGGTATAATACATGCAAGGATGTAGTACTATGCGGTGCTGTGTGTGCATGGTAAATGAAGGTGCTGGATGTTTGTGTGCCTGTGAGTGCTAAAATACATGAAGGTTATAGCGCTGTGCAGTGCATGCATGGTAAACGTATGTGCTTGGTGTGTGTGTGCCTGTGAATGGTACAGTGCGTGAAGGATACAGTGATGTGCAGTGTGTGTATATTAAATGCAAGTATAGTGTGTATATGTGCCTGTGAATAGAACAGTACATGGAAGACTAAGGGTTCCATTTTGGGAGACCCAGGCCTGCATAGTGAACCTTGAGGAGGTAGAGGAATCCCACTTGATAGATTTGTGTTTCTTGCACTCCTGAAGGCTGGCTGGGGCACAGTGAGAAGGGAGAGATCGCCCTCCCATGTACACTTCAAAGAGTTCTCTTTGATTCAGAGAGAGGGCACAAGGAAGGGACCAGGGCACAGCTCAGGAATGAGATGGGGCTGACAAGGGAATTATAAAGAACTGGGCTGAGGCCCTGGACTAACCTTTTCAATCACATATCACTGTGGCTGACATCCAGGTGTGAATTCTAGTCATCCTTGGCCTGTGAGATGTGGCTATCGACTTTGGAGTCACACCTGCTGTGACAGATTTCTTTTTTAAGTTCAAGAAAGTTTTATTTGATATTGAAATGGAAAAAGCAAGGTGTCAATACAAAGTACAGTAAAATATAAAACATTGAGAATTATGATCAATAAGCTAAACATAAAGTTGTAAATAGTATCAAAGAAGAAAATCCGGGCAATAGAGTGAAAGAAGGAAAAGGCATATAAACATTAATCATAAAAGCGAGAAAGAACCTGAAAAAGAAAATATGAAAATGATACAATGAGGAAAAGAAAAATGGAATGCAGTGAGCGTTTAAGGAGGTTTGGGGACTTCTTGTTGGGAGGGCAATGGACGAAACGAGCGGTTAGCACAAGTGTCCAAGTAAAGTGTGATAGGGAGCCATAAGTCCAAACGCTTTGCAGCCATGTGAGCCGGAAAAACAAAAGCAGTGTCAAGCCTGTGGTTATGGCAAACATTAAACCACCACGCCTTAAAGGAAATATTGGCAGAGTTCTTCCAGTTTACCGTTATCTGCTGGAAAGCAGCGGCCAATAGCAAGTCAATAATCTGAGGCTTTAATTCAACATTATCCCAACAGGGGGAAAGGCTGCACAAGAAAATGTTTCTGTGAGAAAAAGGGATGCACGTGTGAAAAATCAAATTAATTTGAGCCCAAGCCTGTAACCAAAAAGCATGAACAGAGGTACATAAGAACAACATATGAAACAAAGTTGCTTGTGGGGATGAGCAAGACCAGCATATATGATGAGTGTTTGGGAAGCGCTTATGGAGGTCAGAAGGTGTATAGAGGAGTCTGTTATAAATAAAAACTAAGGACTGTGTCAGGGTTGCTGCTCTTGAGGATTTGCGGATCTTAATCCAGACTTTGTCCCATAATGAAATTGGCCAAGACGTGGAGAGGTCATGTTCCCAGCATTGCTCTTCTTTGGATTTAGGCCTAGGAGAATCAATAGTGTGAAAGTATTTGTAAATGGAGGAGGCTTTTGGAGTCTTGCGCAAAAATGAGTGAAGTAGGGAGACAGGAGTGGAAGAAGCAGGAGATGGATGTAACTGAGAGAGCTGATTGTAAGTTGTTAGTACAGCCTCCCTAAGTAAATGATAGTTACGAGTGAAGGAGGTAGGTAATTTATAGAGGGAACGGAGAGTGGCGAAAGACAAGAAGGAGGATTGAGAAAAGAGTTGAGAGATCCATATCAACCCCCTATGATGCCATGCTTTCCAGAAGAAGAGTTTGTTACGGATAAGTAGGGTGGTGTTATGCCAAATGGTGGAGGAGAGGAAATCAGCAATGGTCGTGGGAGGGGAGTGGGAAGAAGATAGGAGTAGTTTAGTAGTAAATTTATGAATGGGAGTGGAGATGGAAGAGGGTTTACGGGAAAAAGAAAGATATTCAGCAAAGGAAAAAGGAGATAAAAGAAGGCGTTCAAATTTAGCCCACAGAGGGCAAGGGGTGCAGGGATCTTGCAGCCAGAAAGAAGCTTGTCGTAAAAGGAACGCTTTATGGTAAGCAGGGAAGTTTGGAAAGTTAACTCCACCTTCTGTCTTAGGACGAGTCAATCGGGCAAGAGACATTCTAGCCTTTTTCTTATTCCAGAGAAAGGACATCAAAATGGAGTTAATTTTTTTTTAATTTGGAAGGAATGGATACAGGAATATTGGAAATAGTATAGAGGACTATGGGAGACAACATCATTTTAATAGTATCAAGGCGACCCCACCAGGACAAGTAAAGAGGATGCCACTTGGACGTTAAGTCCACTGATTTTTGGGTGCATTTGGATAGACAGAGGGAAACAGTATCTGGAACGGTAGGAGTAATATGTAAGCCAAGGTATTTAATATGGGAGGATTTCCATGTGAAGTTGGAGGCAGTAAAATCGGGTTTAAATGTGAATTTCGTTAACGGTAGGATCTCACATTTATCATTATTGAGTTTACAGCCAGATATTTGGGAGTATTCATGCACTTCAGCAAGGAAGGCGGGAACCGAATCAGTGGGGTTAGAAATAAAAAGAAGGATGTCATCCGCGTATGCAGCTAGCTTGACTTGGGAGTCTGATATTTGAAAGCCTTGAATGGTAGGGTTCTGACGAAGTTTAGACAGAAAGGGTTCTAAGGCCAAATTAAAAAGAAAAGGAGATAAGGGACACCCTTGACGAACACCTCTTCCCAAATCAAAAAAGGAGGAGATTTGACCATTAGCACAGACAGCTGCACGTGGATTGGAGTAAAGTAAGGAGATCAAAGAAATACATTTGGGACCAAAACCAAACCAATGAAGGGCGTGAAAAAGATAGGCCCATTCAACTCTATCAAATGCTTTTTCAGCATCAAGGGCAATGGCCGCAAGGGAATGGGGCAACTGACGGGACTTAGATAAGACATTGAATAACAATCTAGTGTTGTCGGTTATAAAGCGTCCCTTGACAAAGCCTGATTGTTCCTCACCCAGAAGATCCGGGAGAAGAAGATCGAGACGTGCTGCAAGAGATTTCGCAAATATTTTATAATCAATGTTAACTAAGGAGATAGGCCTATAATTCTTACAATGTTGGGCGTCTTTTCCCTCCTTGGGTATGAGGCAGATATGTGCATCAGAGAAAGAGCCGGAGGAAGAACCCAAGGTGAGGAAAGCATCAATGAGGGAGTGTAGTTTAGGGATGAGAAGTTTTGAGAAGTGAAGGAAAAATTCAACAGTAAAGCCATCCGGCCCAGGAGCTATATCTTTTTGGAGATTCTGAAGCGCTAAAAGTAACTCTCGCTGAGAGATATTGAGCTCTAGATGAGAGAGATCAAGCGGGAAGTGAGCTGGTTTTTGAATGTTGGAGAAAAAGCGATCTAAGGATTGAGAGGAGGGTTGGGTTTTGGAAGAGTATAATGTTTTGTAGAATTGCACAAGTTGACCCTGTACACCCGAACAAATAGTAAACACAATATAAATGCTTAATATGCATATGTTCACAAAGAGATCCAATTGTTCTCCCAAGAATATCCAAAGTCAGGTTTCTTCTTTAAGCAATCCTTTTATTCACAATTGTAGATAAAAACCAATAGCCAACGCGTTTCGTCCGAAACCGGACTTCTTCAGGGCTGGATTCAAATATATCTGTATGGCACAGCTTCAGGTTGGTCTTTAAACTTGTGTTTTCAGAAATGGCTTTCAATAAAGAGGAAAAGATCATATATTCAAGATGTGCCAAAGGTCCATTATTTCCAATCAAAGTATAGAGATGAAGTAAGTGCCGTATATGTGGTCCCGGCGTCTCGTAGTTCGCCAGGCATCAGTAAGTTTATGTTGAGAGATAGCCTGAGAGAAGAGTTTATGTGATTTATTAGGAACAAAATGAGTCTTGGAATTCCTATCTAAAAAGGAGTCAAGGGGTTGATTGCAATCTCCCGCTAAAATAAAGTTACTATCAATAAATCTGGTGATATGATGGGAAAAGGCATACCAAAAAGTGGGGTCACCAGCAGTGGGGGCATAGACGTTTAGAAGGGAAATTGGAACATTCTTAATAGAAAGCTTAACAAATGTCCATCGACCAGCATCATCTGATTCTTGAATAAGCAAAGAGTGAGAAAGATTTTTGTGACATAAAATGGCTACTCCATTGCGCTTGCCATCCCCTAGAGAATAATATACATCACCCACCCAACTTCTCTTCAATTTAACAGATTCTTCAGCAGATAAATGGGTTTCTTGCAAAAAAGCAATGTCAACATTTAAGCGTACAAGATGTGATAAAATTCTCTGTCGCTTGATGGGAGAATTAACGCCCTTAACATTCCATGTAACTATTTTTAGCGACATATCATAAAAATGAATAAGAAAATATCAATAAAAAAAGGAGAATAAAAAGTACCCAGAATAATAAAATGAATAAAAAGGGTATGAGAGTCAAAAAGAGGCAAAATAACAAGAAGTTGAAGAATAGTAAGGAGGAAGTACAGGTGAGTAAGCAGGAAAAATGGTAGAAGAATAAGAAAAAACAAGGAAAGAATATACCAAGAAGAAATAGGAAGAGATGAAGAAAGGAAATTCAATAAAAACAGGAACAGGGTCGAGAGTAGATGATAAGCAGCAAGGAAAAGATCAGAAAAAAGAAGGAAAGAAAAAAAAGACAGGAAAAGATGTGAATGAAGAGCAAATATGTATACCGAAAAAGTGGTAGAGAGAGTCAAATGAATAAAGAAATAAAGTAGAGGATTGCAAATGCGAGGAAGAGAAATATGAAAAAGGTAAAGACACAGAAGTGGAGGAGAGAGAGGAAGAGAAGACACCTTTGAACAGAGAATAACTAGAGATAAAAACAAGATCAAAGACAAAAAGGGAATACCGAAGAACAAGGGAAGGAAGGAAAACATACTTACGAAGGGTGAAACTGAGGAAGGGCGGTCACGGGGGAGGGAAGACGAGAAGAGAAAACTGAGGGGGGAGCGCCCACTGGGGGAGGCAGCACAACCGATGTGAACGAACCATCAAACCAAGGGAAGGACATACTGTAAACTGTAAAACCTGTAGAAGAAAAAAGAAAACAAAAGAGTTGAGGAGAAGAAAACATCACGAGATTTACTAATAGAAATGAGATGCCAGAATAAGTGGAAAATAAATGAACATATCTTGGAACTAGAAGGGAACATATATAAAGGGAAAGGATTCAGACAGGAGAGGAGTAGCAACAACATGATGGGAACAAACATATGTAAAATCAACAGAAACTATGCGAACTAGTGAATAAACCAAAATAGTAGGTTATGAAAGTCATGGAGGAAAAGGTGATGATGTACTGGAGAGGTCCATTTCAGATGTTTGGCAGGAATTGAGGAAGCTCCGAAGGCGAACAGGATCCTCGTAGGTCGTCGTTTTGTTGTTATAAGTGACTCTAAAAAGGCAAGGGTGGAAAAGGCCATATCTGGCGCCAATGGATCGGAGCTCCGGTCGCATATCCAGGAAAGCCTTACGGCGGCTGGCTGTGGCTTTGGCGTAATCCTGCGCAAAGAAGAGGGTAGACCCTGACCAAGTGAGGCGAGGGGAAGCGCGGGCCGCCGATAAAACCTTGAGAAGATCAGTATATTCCAGAAAGTACATGATGACGCCTCGTGGTCTGGGAGAGGCAGAGGAAGATGAAGAAATGCGGCCAAGCCTATGTGCTTGCTGGATATTTAGCGTTGTTCCCTCAGGTAAATGAAGGAGCTTAGTCAGGAAAGATTTGAAAAAAGCAACGGGGTCAGTCCCCTCACAATTCTCCGCCAGGCCGTAAATACGGAGGTTGTTGCGTCGATTTCGATTTTAAAGTTCCTCGACCTGCTTCCGAAGAGAAGAAATCTGCGACTGCATGTGCGTCACCTTGGAGGTTGATTCTTGAAGAGAAGATATGGAGTGTTCCACAGTCGTCACTCTCGCATCCATATGTGACCAATTATCGGTTAAGACCTGCAACTTAGAGTTGGTTTCCTCCATAAAAGGTCGAAGAGCACGTATCTCCTCCAGCAGTAGTTCCATAGATACAGCTGAAGTAGAACCGGACGGTGATGGAGGGTCTTTTTTGAGGCGTTTCGATGTAGCTTTCCCTGGGGCCTGAACAGGACGTTCTGTATTGGACTGCGACATTTGGATGGCAAGTTCTTGAGATGCTTCCAGGTGCGCCAATGCAGAAAAAACTTTGTAATTCTTGATGAAAACACGTTGTGGTGTTTTGGAAACACGACCAATAGCGTCTCTCTCCATATGATGAAAGCCGCCAGCAAAAAGAAAGGAATAGAGAAACTAGAACCTGGAATATCCCATATCTGCGAGAGTCAATAGAGAAATGGAGGAGGATTGATGGACAAAAGCGTGTAGAAGCAAGGAGGTCCGAAGGAAACTTCTTCACAACTGCTCAAGAGCTGCAGAGGTGCACATAAGGACAAATAGCAGTATCCACATGCGTGAGTCCAGAAGCACCTATGCAGGAAAAAAGAGCGCAGAATGCCCACAATATGAGAGACAAAATGCCAGCATTTGTGTAAAAAAAAAAAAAAAAAAAAGAGGAATCCACAAGAAAACTGCAGCTGCGTGGCAAATGAGGGCAATTCAGAAAGTACATGCAGTCATAAGTAGGCGTTGGCAGCAAGAAGAAAGGGAAGCATCATGTGAAAAACATCCAAAAGAGATAAAATGGCCGCCAAGATCGTAATGTCCATAAACATTACCTTTGCAGGATAAGGCACGCAGGATGGAAACACTGGCACGTTAAAAGATGAAAAAATGAGCTCACCGTGAGTGTTTGTGGAAGTCTGGAGCAGCAAATGGAGGTGGCATTGTCCGAGAGAATTAGCGCGACAAACGCGCAAAGAAGAAACAAAATGGCGGTTGCGGCTGACAGGGAGCCGCGCCCGCTATTAATTGCCACAGAAAAGCTTACGGGAGGTCAAAATGCGCCGCCGTTGTAATCACGGCGGTGCTCCCATACTCCGACGTGAGATGCTTCCCTCTGTAGGCGGCCGTCACAGGAGGGAGAGGGTAAATCCCTTGGATGATCCGGAGCGCTCACATGGGAGCCGCCATCCGCATCGGGCGCTAAGCCACGCCCCGTGACAGATTTCTTTAAAGAAAAAAGAAGAGAGGGCAGAAGAGGGGGCACTTCATTAAGAAGCAGACTCCAACATAAACTAAAAAGATTCAGATTCTAAATCACATTTGGTTTCTGGAAATGGGCTATAAGAAGGGGAGCTTGAGACCTCAAAAATTGTCAATTGCCGAGCAGCCAGTCGGGCTGTGGGAGGAAGTGGCGCTCTTTGCTTATGATCAAGATTGTGGGCCAAGGCCTGCTAGTCCCCCTGCTGGTTGAGGGCATATCACCCAGAGATTTCATGACCACTTGCCCAGGAGCACCAGCCCCTTCCTGCTTGCTGAGATCAGAGTGCCATGTGAGGGTGAGGAGAGTATTTAGGGAGCAAGATCAAGTTGTGGATCCTGCCGAGTGGATTCCTTGAGCCAAGGGGGAAGAATGGCTGCTGCACCAATTGAGTTGTTGCCCATGTGCAGGGCGAAGTACGCATCGCAGGGGAGGGCTGCTGTGATGTGAGCTGTGCATATTGCTGTACCGATTGCACCAGAGCCCTTGTGCAATAAGGCGTTGGTAAACCCACATGCCATGAAGGGCCACCACAAAGTGAACTACCATTATCATTGTGCTGATCTGACCGGAACCTGTGTGCAGTGAGGATTCAATTCACCCATATGCCAGGAGGGACCGCCATGGACAGACTGCTGGGTGGAGTGTGCCATGGCCCTGGTACGGTTAAGAGCCGGCAACCCCGCATGTCAGGAGAGGCTGGCATACAGACATCTGCTGTGCCGATCAGTTTGTTGCCCATGTATATCAGAGGTATGGTGACCCTGTATGGTAGAGGGAGTCACCGCAACAAGCAAGAAGTGCCACTTGACCGGGAGCGCCGCTGGAGGAATGTAGCCATTGTGAGATCTTCCACGCACCTACATCAGGACACGGGACCAGTTTCAGGAATTTCACAGCACCTTCTCTCCATCAAGGGATGGACTGAAAGTCTTACCCTGGCAGGAGAAGCAGCAAAGAATCGGTTGCAACGGGAGAGCAAACACGTGTTAGGAACTCGGGATTCGCATAGCGCTGCCCACCTGGGGCAATAAACTCACCTAAACCAGGTGCAGCTGCTCCTGTGCCCGCAGAGGTGGCATGCTCAAACAACTGAACCTTCAATTCTGCAGTTACAGGTAAGACTACATTTTGTCTGGAATGCTTTTGACTTTACAATAGAGTCAGAGTGGACTCTTGAGACTCGCACTGCTTCTGGGGCTTACCCCTGATGTTGCCCTTAGTGAATGCAGAATACCCACTATCGCTAGAGCGAGGAGGGAGTGGTACACTATAAACTGCCTATGAAAACACTAGAGCCTCGACCAAAGGGAGATTGTGTAGTTGTTTGTGAATGTTGTATTTGCCTATGTGTTGTTAGCGGTGACAGAAAATGCCCCTTTTGTCCTGAAAGTCAGTATTTGGCTAGACAGTCACTTATTGCTGCTATTGCGTGTGCTTTGAGTTGTGAGCCATGTCCTCCCTCATGTATCTACATCACCTGAGGGAGCTTTTTACTTCTCAGACCATACTATTCCTGAGAATCAAGTGCTGCAGGGATACTTGGCACAGTGGCTCAGAATCCATACTAAGTTAGTCCCAGGGACATCAGGAGTAAAAGGCCTCAACCCCCGATGTTTGAGCCCAGTGGCTCCTGCTTCTCCATAGCCCTCTAAATGGGGTTCTGACATCGACATTTTGAACTTCCATGTAAACGTGCATTAGGATCTCAGGGTCTCAACCCTTTTCCCAAGATATACCATGATTTCTGCACTTGATGTGGCAACCCTGTAATCTCCAGTGAAGATTGGTCATCTGTGTGACCAGAAAATTTCCAAAGAACCTGGAGCTCCCTCACTGCATAAGTCCAGCTATTATCTTCGTATTTGCTGTTAAATTTCTTCTCTCCCTTCTATTTGTCTCCCCTTCCCTCAAGACGATGCATGGACTTGTCCCCAGCTTCGACCCATGGGATCCCATAGATCTTTGTGAGGAGTTAGGGTAACATGTTTGGAACAATACTCTTGTTTGTGTGACTCCCCACCACTCTGGCATTTCTGGTTCACCATGTTGGCTGCCTACATATCTGCTGCAGAATCTGCTTGCTTTGGATTAGCGACATGAAAGTTGGCCAGATGTGTGTATGTTTGGAATATCGTGGCAGGAATATCAAGTGGTCATAATATTGCGACCAGAATATTGAAGACCAAAATATTGACAGGTAAGTATATATGATTTTCTGTATCTAACTCCACATCTATATACCTTAAAGTAATATGTGAGGTCATAGGCAGTGCATTGGGGGAGTGTAAGTTATAATTACCTCACGTAGTTATAACTGCTGGATTTTTATGAAATTAGAGCCTTTGTTTTTTCAGTGAATTTCAAAGGTTTTAAAAATGTTATTTCCTAATTATACTGTTCCTGTAACCTTTATTTTTTTCAGTGAATTTCAGTTTTTAATTTTTTTTTTAACAATTTTTATTGCGTCAATCGTCAAAGATCATGCAGAGCTCTGGAAACTAGAGGCCAACTGCTACATTTTACAGTATTAAAATTGTGTTGACATTTACTGAACATGTCTTGCAAAAGAAAATCATAATACTTAACTAACAACACCCCCCAAAAGCACTGTCTTCCACCATTCCTTAAGCTTCACCTCCACCCGCACCAAATCAATGACAAATCCGGCTGCACCATGGTCTCCTGCACCACCGCCCGGCCCCCTTATCCCCGAATCACTGCATCTCCTGTGGGAACAGGCTCTAGGGAAAGGCCTCTATATTCCGCCCACCTCTTCCAGATCTTAAAATGCTTTTGTGGTAACCCTCATGCTTTGAAAATAGGAATCTCTAGGCCCATATTAAAATCAAGACCATTCTTCCATGCTGTTAAAGATGGCGGTGCCTCCGCCTTCCACCGCCGTGCAATATCTTGTTTGGCTAATGTAAATCCTAATAACATCAAGTGGCGCTTATATATATTGCCCCCCACACCCTCCATTATATGTAGCAACTCTAATTTAGGTGAGAAGGGGTGCGCTTTCTGGCCTCTGAGGGGACAGGCTTTCTGGCCTCTGACACCTGCTGTGAGGGAAACGGCTCGAGGGACTCCTGCACTGCCGTGAGGGAAACAACTTGAGGGTCTCCTGCACCGCCGTGAGGGGAATGGCTGTTGCGACCACCATCCACGCTGCTAGGGATATGGACTACAACCCCCAGCAGCCCACTCCCGGCGCAGGGAAACAGCGTCATCTAATCGCCTCCAGCCGCCACCACAAAAGTGCTGCTGATCTCCAGCAGCGCGGGACGCGCTTTTTGGCCTCTGACACCTGCAGTGAGGGAAACGGCTCGAGGGACTCCTGCACCACTTTGAGGGAAACGACTTGAGGGACTCCTGCACCGCCGTGAGGGGAACGGCTGTTGCGACCACCATCCACGCTGCTAGGGGTACGGACTACAATCCCCAGCAGCCTACTCCCGGTGCAGGGAAACAGCGTCATCTAAGCACCTCCAGCCGCCACCACAAAAGCACTGCCGATCTCCTGCAGCCCGGGACGCGCGCGGGCAGCGCCCGGGCAAAGCCCAGGCCAAGCGCTGGTCTGTCCTTGCCCATCATCGACAGGAAGAGGCAGGGTAGGGCCCCCTCTCTAACTTCCAGGACCCTGTATGAAAACTGTAACAATGGGCAAGGTACTGTGACTAACCCGTTTGAGCGCCTCCCAATCTGCAAGTGGCTTAAGATTTAGAACCCAGTCTTAGACCGAAGTGATTAATTTAATTGTAACTTGCACTTTAAAGACTTTTTGCTGCTAACATATTTGGACTTCGCACCCTTTTGCACATGCTTGCTCAACTGATTTTAATAGCTTTTTAAAGATTTTTAAAAGTTTTGATATGGCATTGCGTAATTACAATTTGTTTTGAGATATATTTGCACTTTTTTTAGTGTATGATATTCTATCAAAGGTTAAAGCACTTCGCACCTTACATTTAGTGGGGCTGTGTAAGCATCTAGCTAGCGTATTGGTTGGGTGAACATTTCCGTGAGGCTTTTGAGCTACAGCCCCACAAGCTCTAAAAGCGTTGAAGGTCAGTATGTGAAGGGGAAAAGGAAGCAGGCTGCTAGTCATACATCAAAAGTATCAAGCAAACATTTGAAGATTAATATGACTCTATTGAATTATTGAACAGTGGCCGTCGGGGACATAGAAAGACAGATCATTTCCAAAGAGGAAACATTAAACAATGAAACGATAGACCCATCTATATCACAACAAAAAACAATGGATAGTATGGCGACATGTGATGTAAGGGATGTAAGTGTGGGTGAGAAAGATCTTCCTGATAATGTTACCCATGCGCATTCTAAAAATTGGTGTGTACAGGAAAGTTCAGATGACATTCTTGATGGGGTAATAGACAGCGATCAAATACCACGCTCGAAAAAATCCTGTATCTTACCTAAATTGATGGTAGCCAGTAACACGATAGTAGATACAGTTATAATCCATCCGACTCCAGTTCCCAACTCCAGATTAATTAGGACTCAATCAAGAAAATACAGGGGAAATTTCTGGAAGTTAAAAATAAAACACAGAAGGAGGTGGCCATTAGAAGCACCACAAGGGGGAAAAAAATTGCACTGAACCCCTAAGTGAACTGGTAAATTTGCATACAGACATAAAAGACTTAAGGGAGTTTGTGACACAATCTATCAACACCCTCGCGAGTAGACTTGATAAAATAGAAATAGGCCTAGATAAAATCCTAGCGGTTCACCATAAGTCTGCACAAGAAAATGGTGCAGCATATTAGATATCATTGGACCACCATGTGCAATTAGAAAAGGTAGCCTTAAAAACGACTCTAATGACAACCAAGAGGGCACCAAGAGCAAGTGAACAGGGTGGGCGTCAGGATCTTGGTCAAAATGTCCCCGTGACTATAGGAAAAGGCACCACACAAAAAGTTAAGGCATATAGACCTAAAGAACTGGGTAGGGAAGGCTATAAATTAAATTAAGTAATGAACGGAAGGGTGGGGAAAGTTTAATTACAGCGGTTGACAATGCTTCTGGGTTGAGGTGTAGTGCTCAAACGCTTAACCTCCCACCACCAGCCACTCCATATGCCATCATTTTAGCTAATGTCCCCCAGCTTCCCCTAGCAACAACGGAAACTTGGCTAGCCCTTAGAAACAAAACCTTAAATTGGCTGGGAAACAGGATAGGTTTAACAAACGCCCTTTTTAGGGAATTTAAGATAGTGAGGAGAATTAATTGGGTGGGTAACAGCAGTAAACTCTATGGAGATTGCATAGCTCTCTCGTTAGGATCACCGGCGCTGGTCAGGGAAATCCTATTGAGAATGCACAATTTAAACCCACCTAACACTGGTATCCAAGTTCTCCTGTCGTGTTCTATCTAGGACCCCGATCAATATTGTGACCTTATGCCCCTATACGGCTATAATCAATCCATACCCCTATAATGTCATAAACGATCAGAGCCATATTTCAGAAACTCGTCTCTGCAGCTCATTACAGTACATGACACAGCAGAAGCCACTATCTTAGATTCCTAGATTACACACCGAGTTCTTTCAACAGATAAAACCCCCAGCAACCTGGGAAAGCCCCGCTTGCTTTGTTTTTATTATTAATAGAACTCTAATGAGCACTGTAAGAATGACCAGTTCTTAGTGACATCTTTATTGACGTCTTATGTCCAAAAACTTACGTCAAACAAGGCACCTTTCAGGTATAAATAATACTAACGTTGCCTTAAGCAAATGCGATGGTGGTGGTGAATACAGGAGCAGAACAGCTGTCCCTTGCAGAGCCCAGCAGATGCGAGAAGCCCACGGACGCTGCCCCTCCTCCTCCTTGACGCGCTGAGAAAGACGCTGTCTTTTCCCCTGCCGAGAAAATCCAGCGGGTAACTGGAATATCGAGTCCTGAGGGGAGATACCAGACCTCCAACATTCTATTCCAGAGGTATGGTGTTGACTAAACCCTCGAGAGAATTCTTGTAGCAAACCCTTGGCAAAACCAACTTAACATAAACTGCTACTTACTTACTCCCTCCCAAGTATTAGGCTTAGGTCAGGTACACCGGGGTAGGCGTAGTTAGAAGCGCCAGTTGAGGACGTTAGCTAAATGTATATATGAATGTATATATTTTATTCATTTTAACTATCCTATGGCTAAGAAACCATATCAATGCTTTTACAGTATTATTTCGCAATACTCCTTTTACTGTACGCACTTTTTACAAGTCTTGCCATTGTGGCAATTAATTTCTCTTGCATGAGATGAAAGACTGTTCAATAAATAATACCTTTTATTGAAAACGCCCGTCTCTCTATTCTCTGCATATTGGTGAAAGTAATCTGCACAACTGACTGAGTGAAATAGATGTCTATTGTTTCACACAACTCTAGAGATTGACTCTTATTCTAAGGAGCAAAGTTGTCATGTTTATGCGGTTGTTGGAAAACTGAATCCCTTCTTGTCTGAGCCAGGGAAGCTGATCACTTCCTATTCAGTCAAGAACGTTTCCAGTGACCTCTGAGCTAGTTGGTACAAACCCAATTAAGTCTAACATAGTCAGTAGAGACCTGGAAGACCGCACTTCTACATCTACACTGCTGTTTATGTTATTCCAATGCGCAGGGTCTATAGGGAAAATAGGAACTACACTACATGGCGCCCAACATTTGGTAAGGTGATAAAACTAAACCAAGACGTTAGAGTAACTCAGTCGTGCTTTTTCACACAGACCCTTTCTCCCGTAAATACTCCAATAGACGTCTGGAGTGGGTGAAAGGTTAAAATCCGCCCGAACTTACTAGGAAGAGATTCCTATGTAAAGCTCTGGTTTATTCAATGTTGAAGGATACAGTGTTCCAAAATATTGTGCACCTAATCTTTGTTTCCTTGAAACCTGATCTGCAACAAAAGACCTTCTTGTCAGTAAAATGCCAGGAGAAGGCGGGAACAACGGAACCACTGAAGCCGCAGTAACTGCGACTCAGCAGAGTCCCGATGAAACAGGAATTAATGAACCCGGTGCGATTATCATCCCGGTCAACATAAGAAAAACTATAACGTTAAAACTTATGGAAAATGGACTGACCACACAGGGTGGCACAGTCGTCTTCGTGATAGAGGCACACGAATATCGGCAGCTGAATAGAACAGAGGTACCCTGCCAGGGTAGATTGCTAGGTCCCAGAGGGGGGATCCTAAAGATAATGGGGGTGGTGACCACGAGCTACATATCAGAGACAATAGTACATCACCAACTTCAGTACATCTTTGTTAGGAAAATAGGATTTGTTTATTAATAACGCAGTGGCTCAGACATGAGTCCATGTGCAAAATTAAGGGCAAATGTGAAAAAGTAGATAAAACATTAAATATAAAACAAGTCAAAATTGATCTTCACAGAGAACAATCCAAGGTTCATGTCCCACACACTTCCACAAACATTCATTCAACAGACACTCACTTTCACGCTACCTCACTATAATCAAGCACTCATACACATTAGATCATCTGGGTACATATGGGCCTGCAGAGAACGAGTTTATAAGCTGCTAGGACTGGAGTAACATGGAGGCAGGACAATGTAGGCAGGATGTTTTTACAGCAACTACACTAGAGGCCATCCATGTACATCACGCCAACGCGCGTTTCGATGCGAAGCCTATTTAGGCTGCACCTTCATCAGGGCGACGTGGACCAGGGGGTGGGAACATGTACACTCTATACACATAGGGGAAATCTAAGGTATGATGGGCTTCAAGGGCATCACAAAAAGGCTCTCTGCGTTGATGGGTGAGGGATTCTCAAAGGGCAAGGGTCTAACTGGGAGAATCCCGATTGGAAGTTTTTTCCAGAAGTAGGTGGATTCGAGGCAGAGGAGGTCCGAGGGGTTCCTTGTAGGGCATAGAGTATCCTGGCGATATTCTTCTTCTTTTATATAAGACGTTGACTGGATCACCTAGATCTTAAAGCGGAGGGAGGGGGGAGAGAACCATAAGGGGTGGTAAAAGGTTTTAAACACCTAGAGATGTCACAACCATGACTAAAGAGTCCCGCTTCGGTAAGAACGAGTTCTCAGGGATATCAGGCGGGAGGAACATCAAATAAGTAAATAATTCAACATCAGGGTTTGATTTACCGAGGTGGTTAACTCAGTCTTAAGATCGCCAGTAGTCAGAGGGGGTCCCCGGGGAGACGATGCAGGCGGCAGCTTAAGTCGGTCGATGTCTGTAGCTCGTCCACGGTCATGCGTGGGTCCTAGGATGTATGCGGCGTCTACGGCATCACCGGCGGGGGAGGTCGGGGAAGGAGGGGATAACAGGGAGGATCTGAATCCTCGTTATCAGCGGGAGCCGGGAAGAGGGGGGCGGCAGACAGAGGTATTCTATTCTTGGATAAAATTTCCAGCGGTAAACGCTGCAACACACGAGTTCCACTATTACAAAATAGAGGATCCACCGGATGAGTACGCTCCTTTCGTGGAGATTGAAATCCCATTAAAATACCAAGAGCATCTGCTCTGGTTTAAAGGCGCCCTAAAACACAATGATCATATTACAAGGTTCGGTCCACTAGGGAGACCAGGAGCAACGTGGCCGGTTCTAGCCAGCTACACACCACATCCGGACATTGATAAAATGTCAAAAGAAGAACTTTTAGCACAGCTAAAAACATTAATTAAAATACATAGACAATTAGTCCAATATGTAATGCGGACTGCAACAGTCCAAACAGCTGTTAATGTTCCACAGCTGACCCCTCATCAGGGGAACACAAATAAAATTACACCACAGAACATACAATCATGTCTTGGTAAAACACCCATAAAACGGGAACAAATTCCTTTCTGGTTAGTGCAGAAAGTTACTCAAATAGAGGCACTATTTCCGAATACTACCCCTATTGAGAAACACAGAATTCTGACCATCTGCCTTCCTATGGGGGTCGCACCACATGTGGAGGACTGTGACACTTGGGGTACAGTTTTTGCTTCCATTTACACAAAAACACATGGTGTTCCGTCCATGCCGGTAATACCAGATGTGTTAAAACAGATTCAGAATGAATACGGTCCAGAAACTGCTTTAAGTCTTGTTATGAAATTACTGAAAGACTTCAAGCAGGTCTCGGCTATATTACTAGCCAATATAAAAGGAGAAGCAGCATTTGTGGCGATCCGCCAGAAATTGAAGGAAACAGATATAACAGATCAACCAATTGAGCTTGCCAGAATTATAGAAAAATGCTATGAAGAATTAGGTAGAGACAGCTTGGGTGGGAAACCAGTAAAACCCCAACTACTCGTAAATCCTGAAAAATTATTTATTAAAAATAATTCAAACACTCCTAAAAAGAACTGGGATGGAAATAAACAATCCACTCCCAAGGAAAAAGTTTTCCAGTCCAGAGGAAGGTCTCCTCGACGGAGGGAAAGAACTCCGACTCGAGAACACCAGTCTCCCCAGAGGGAGCAATCTGAGAAAAGATATAACCTTAGAAATAGGGATATCTTGAAAAAACCTGATAGATATCAAAGTATTGATACACGTCCCTCTCAATCTTTTTCGCAGAAATCGGAAAGAAGAGGACGGTCAGACCCAGGAGAGCACACCAAGTCCAAAGACAAGGAACCTGCTCAAAATAATAAATCACAATTTCCAAGAAAGAAGGTAGCCAGTATTAGAGTAATCGAACATGCCGAAAATACTGAGGACACAGCTGAAAAACGGGGAGTGGGCACAGACAATGCTAGACAGTGCAGCAGAAATCACAATAGCTCGCAAGATCCTGATGAGTCATCTGGAGACAGTGGACACAAATGAATACATTCAAGTAGAAACTGCCGATACCAGAGTCAGGGAACCTCATAAGATATACGAAATAACACTGCGTATAGAGGGTGATAAGACTAGGAAAATAAGGGGTCTATTTTGGGATAAACTCTCAAAAGGCTATGACATCCTGTTAGCTGAAAAAGATTGGCCCCCGGAGTTTATCAGGGAGTGCCCTCGTGGCGAAGAAATGATTATGCCTGCCTTCTCAAATCATATTCCAATTCACACTAAATATATATATGCGAGGAAATGGGCAGTAGCCCAGGCACCAGCATTATATAAAAATCATGTAGGATGGGATGAGGACTCTCCTCCTCACAAAATCCAGTTAAAAAGTCAAACGACTGCACAAAGGCAGTATCCAATTAAGCAAGAAGCTAAAAAACAGGTCAGGGAGATTTTAGATCAACTTGAATACAAGGGGGTGATTGAAACATGCACCTCTCAAATGAACAATCCTTTGTTTCCTGTCTCCAAACCATACGATTCATATCGTCTAGTCTTGGAGTACAGACACCTTAACTCATGTTGCAAAACATTTGCAGTACAAAATTCGCATAGTGCTGCACTAATGAATAACAATAGTTCGCAAAAAATACAAAACAACATTAGACATATCTAATGGGTTCTTTTGTCAAAATATTGCACCAGAAAGCAGGTACTTGACCGCTTTCTTAGTATGGGGTCACAGAAAAATTTCTGTAGGCTCCCACAGGGATTCAAGAACAGCCCAGGACTATTCTCAGCCAGAGTAACAGAGTTACTACAAATATATAATGATGAGGCATTATCTTACGTCAATGACATCTATCTAACAGATGACGACTTGGAGACTCACTTAAAAAGGGTGAACACCATAATACTTGGGTTTGCTGCAGAGGGTTACAAATTCAAATTTAAAAAGTCAAGAATTGCCCATCTGACAGTCTTATTTTTAGGATACGAATTATCAAGTGAAGGAAAAAGCCTAGCGGACAACTTCTTAGAGAAGTGCGCTGTACTCCAAGCACCGAAAACGCTGAAGAACTTACAATCAATTCTAGGCTTCCTGAAAAAAATTAGATACACGTGACAATACAATCAACCTTGTAATCCGAGTCATCCCTGGAAGATCCGGATTCACGTACCTGACCTCTAATGAGGGAGAAACGGTACCAATAGCTTACAAATCACATTTGTACACACAAGCAGAAAAACATTCAGTCTCACAGAAAATACTGTGAAAGCAGTGCAAACTGCAATAGCAAATGAACGAGAACTAGTACACGGCAAAAGGATCACTGTTCTCACAGCGGAATCCGTCTTCGAGGCACTATTTAGCCCAGTAAACCTGCCTACAGTGTCACTTGATCCGAAATGGATACAGTGGGAAAATTCTCTTGCTGCAGAAGACGTGAAATACTATTTCGCCCCGCACATGAAAAAACTGAATGATTTAACTTATGAAAAAGAATATCCTCTGCCAATCGAAATTCTTCCTATACAACAATACTCCTGTATAATATATACAGACAGATTTGTACAGCATTACAATGTAGAAAATAAATCCTACGATGCAGCCTGCGCGATTGTTAAAGGTCGCTGGCTCTGCGGTGAATTCAGACCGAAAATAACAAAAACTGAATCACTTAGAAAATGTTCGGCTCAGCGAGCTGAAATCAGATCTTTAAAGATGGTGCTTGAAAATGCAGAACGTGAATTCCCGACACTAATCATGTGCGATTCGCATTTTTGCGTCGACTCTTACAATAATGAGTTGCAGAGCTGGGTTCAAAATGATTACAAAGATGACACAGGTGCCACAATCAAGCATAAAATGCTATGGAAACAGGTAGTTCTTTTACAGAAAGAACTACAAAAGACTCACGTGATACACACTCTGAGTCATCAACGTGATGGCGTTCACGTTGCAGGGAGTTCATTGGCTATTACAGCCACAGCGGAAGCAACTAAACCGGCTTCCGTAGCCACAAAAAAGCGTTCAGAAAAATACATAGACGGGGAAACCATGCTGGCAGTAAAAACGTCCTGAAAAGGCGCGTGTGCAGCACTACCCGTGAACTATCCACTCAATTATGCGGTATACACCCGTTACAACGCATCTTTTACAACTACCTACTATTACAACGCATCTTTTACAACGCATACCATTACAACGCATTGCGCTGGGGGGCGCTCTAGGATAGGGAATAAGTATAATTTACTATCCAACACCTTCCCTAGTGTCCACGGGGACTGGAGTTAGAATAGTAAATTATACTTACCACTATCCAGCACCTCAAAGCGCTATGTGTTGTAATGGTATGCGTTGTAATGGTCGCGTTGTAATAGTAGGTAGTTGTAACGGTATGCGTTGTAACATGGTACATCCAATTATGCATACGTAATTGATGCAAACTCCGTTCCTTTTGCTCGAATCCCAGGAGTGGGGGATAGGGTAATTTCAAACACGAACCGGAGAAAGTTATTAATAGCAGACGCACACATGGGTGAAGGTCCAAGGCACAAACAGATGAAGGAATCTCTGACTGAATTACAATCAGAGTACTGGTGGGCGGGGAAGAGCGTGCAACATCAAATATTTGCAAAAAACTGTCAAGACTGCAGCAGAGATCGCAGTAATGAACCGGTCCAGTCTGTTGCCGAGTTACCGTTTGTGGACAGGGTAATGCTGTCTATATGCAATCCAGCGTCCTATTAATTGTTAAAGACTACATTCACTTAAAAAATGTGGCCCCAGCGCTCGGCTGACGCCAAAACTGTTATAAAAGATCTGCGAGTCTTTATCGGCACATACGCAATTGCCATGTTCCATTCTGACCAGGGTCCTGCTTTCAGCTCTCGAGCTTATAAGGAGGCCATGGCCAGTATGGGCATTGGGTTGCGGTTCTCTTGTCCATTCCACCCTGAGGGGAACAGTGTAGTGGAAAGAAAAAACCGAGACATAAAGCAATCTATAACGGCGAAGGTATTAGGTTCGGGTGATGGGTGGGTCAAACATTTAATAAGTGTCCAACTTAGTCTAAATAATTTGCCAAGAAATTCTCTAAAAGGTTTCAGCCCGTACGAACTATTGTTCGGAACTAGAATGCATATTCAGGATCTTGATAGTCAGGCTTTAGTGGTAAAAGATAAGAATAAAGACTTTGACATCAAAGATCGTTTGGCTGTTTTACAGGACTTGAATGAAACAAGAAAATCCTTAAGCAACATAAAAATAAAGCAACAGCCAACTACCACTGAAGACACACCACCAGTCCCAGCAAGACCTGTCTGGATTCCAAAGATTGGGGATCTGGTCAGAGAGAAAATAGCGGTGAAGAAGGAATTTGGGCCTTCTTACAGAAAAGCAGTACCTGTCTTAGCAATCAACTGAACAAGATCAATAGTACTACCGCCCCTTGCTTTTAAAAAGGAGAACCGAGTTGTATCAATCGACCTGGTAAAACCTCAATCATGTGGCCTATATTCAACAGTAGGCCAAGTGGACTCCCAAGAAATAACAGAATGCCCAAATTTGCAACAATCCAAGAGGTTCAAACTGAAAGACTAATCACATTTGATAAACCTGCAGTGCACAGAGAGGGACTATGCAATAATGCCATGGAACTCGTGCCTCTTGAAACACAGATTGAAACAGTTCATCATGAAACACCAGTCTACAATGATGTGGCATCAGAATGTGCTAATGAAAAACAAATTGAGAAAACAATTCCAACAATTGACAGAACTGCCTCTGGCTACTTCATCAACTTCGATACCTTTTTTGAAGATCAAAACGACCCTGAAGTGACGCCAGAATCAAAGACTTTTAAAGAAAAGGCAACAGAACTCTTTCATCAACTCAAGGAAACTTATCTTATTTCTCCATGGTTAGAGTTCTGGTTTGGGCTAGGTGTATTTTTCTCCTACTTTGGCTCATCATGATACTTTGTTTGGGAAAATTCATTGAGGGGAAATACAGTTCAATGGACACAGCAAGTCAGAACATCAACTTAGTCCTGAAACCACACAAATCCTCTCACGTCAAGAAAAGACGACTATCATCAGTAAATGTCACAGCCATTCCAATACCCGGCGGGGTAGTATGGGACAAGACTGTCTATGAAGTATATGGCCCGGTCGAGATCTTGAAATATCCTCACCAGTTCAAGGTTTCATTAAGTGACTTTGTAAAACCGATTACATTCTCTGATGATTGGGATTTTGAAAGTATAAATAATATGATGTCTGATTTAGTGTTGTCAGCAAAATTTACAGAACATGATTATTTACAAGGTTCATCTAATTATGAACAGATGTATTGCTTTTCACATTACGCAGACCACTACTTACATAAATCTGCACAACCTAGAAATGTTTTTAAATATAACCAATGGGAACATTGTGTTACTCCACCTAAAAGTAGTTCGAAAACATTCTATGAGAAATTCCAATACTTCTCAGGGTTTAACACAAGTGATGCAGAAACGTTTTATTATAAACTGTTGGATAAAACAGGGTTGAAAACAATGCTGACAAATACTAAATTGATATACTCAGAAGCATTTTATGAAAAAATTATGACATTTGGTTTTGATTTTTGGAAAAACAACATTGAAACAAAAACCCTCTGGGGTACAAAAGATTGGCAGGTACAAGGTCTAGAAGAATTATTTCGAGCCTGCATGATCCCAGAACAAATAATGTTCTTATATGACACAATTCACCAAACAACCTGTCTTGGCCTAGCTAAGATTAAAGACCTTAACAAACCGTCTGTTCCAAAGCCTATACCTGATAATGCAACCACAGAGATTGAAATAGACGTATCAAACATTTTACATCTAAACAGAACACATCCTGATTGGAAAAAGTGGTTAATCTGGCCTACTGACACGAATAACTGTCAAGATAGATTCCTGAACAAAAAACAAGGGTTAAAAATGACCAGACCAGACCCTGGATACTCCCAGAGACAACATCCAGGGATAGTAACAACATACAGTGTATGGAAACTGAGCCTTGAATGGCTAGAATCATCCACACTGGCAGAAATTAGCAACATTTATCTTTACTTAAAGATGGTGCTGACTTGCGCGATTTCATTATGGGACGCAAACAGCGTCGAAAACGTTTCATAGCGGCAAGTGTATATGCGGCTTACAACGAGGCATGGAAAGTAATGCAAATTAAAACAGCTGAAAAAATAAAAGAAATTGATCGTATTAATTTGGAAAAATCACTTTCTGTTGTGGACAATGGGTTAATGACTCTGTCCTCCAGAATATATTCACTGGACAGTATTGTATCATCTGCCATTGATATAATAGATAAAGGCTTGCTAATGTTACAACATGGCCACTCGCAATTGCGTTCTATTGTACAGCTAGGCTGGACGCTGCAAAATCTTCGTTCAGGCTATGTGCCATGGCGTTTAATCAACACAACGTCATTGTTTTCCATCTTTAACCTTACTGATAAACAAATCAGCTTGGCACAGAAAGGAGCAGACTATACAATCCTGAGCATCGAAAAACTTGAGAGATTACCATTGACAATGTCAGAAAGACCTGTCATTGAATGGATAATACACAGGATTATCACAATTCCGATAACAACTTTCCGATTTAAAAATTGCCTTGAGTATATACCGACAGGCCAGTATGAACGATTGGGTATCACACACATGCTATAGTGACAACAACATTTCTTAGTGGTGAAAATTGCAAACATTCACTAAGCGGTATACTTTACAGGGGGCCTGTGAAGGAAATTCAAACAACCTTTCATGCCACCAACATGTCACACCTGCAACGCAGATAGATAGGCAGCTTTCTAACGGGAGTTACATTCTAATAACGGATCACAGCTGTTGTGGCTTGGTGCCAGGGAAAGCATATCTCGTAAGCGTAACTTCCATGGTCACTTGCTGTATGCAAGCATTGTTTCCAAACGGCCCTGGAGATTCCGAGACGCCGATTTGGCCTCCTTTTGAATGTCTCTTCTATAGGAATTGATACTTTAAGCAGAATGAAGTCTGTGCTTTTACAGAC
This sequence comes from Lissotriton vulgaris, assembly GCF_964263255.1. Lineage (NCBI taxonomy): Eukaryota > Metazoa > Chordata > Amphibia > Caudata > Salamandridae > Lissotriton > Lissotriton vulgaris. The sequence goes on along the minus strand of NC_141699.1, from coordinate 265,336,969 downwards.
AACAGTGCCCATAACGTCATCAAAAGAGACGTATGATCTCCAAGTTGCAAGGACAACATCAGAGATACATGACCTTTTATCAACAAATTGCCCCGTGCATTTCACAGAAATGCTTAGCCAAATTCTAAATATGTCCGATGCCGTAGGTATCTCAAACGTATTTAAGACGATTTTTTCGGGACTGTTAACACCATTCAAAGCAATCCTGGGAATTATTCCTAATTTTGTCCATTCAGTCTTTGGCGGCATACCCCTGATTTTGGGACTTGTAGCAGGCATTTTATTTTTGACCCCCCTGCTCCGATATGGCAAGCCAAAACACAGACATGACTCCGGCAAGGATGGAAGAAACGATCCTAGCGGTACGCTACCGGGACCGCATAACTAGAGTCCTTGGATTGGCCAGGTTGAGAGATCTGAACATGACCTGGTTTCTTTCATTCAGACCCATATGGCAGACCTGCATCTTACCTGTACTTCGATGTATGCTATGCGGAGAGGAATGCGTGTTAGACACCTGTCTTGCACTATCATCAGCAGTACCAATGGATATCAATACTTTGCTAAGTCCTGTAACGGCTCATGCATCTTGTTGTCCCCAGCGGCTACCAATCCTGATGACGGCATTCGTTGAGACTCCTGCGCTACGACTAGGTGGCGGCAGTGAAGCGGTACATAAAAGCAACATCACCCAGGTACGGCCTTCTGTGAGCATTGCTGATCCAGAAATCGATGATAGCAATCATTCTCACACCTGCCAAGTTATAGCATTATCGAACTTGGTCGAACTGTCACCTGAATATGTAGACCTATTCTTTGAGAGCTTGTCTGATATGATGTTCTCCCCTGAACAGAAACAATGATTTTTGGAAAACATTCCGGCGCACAGCGTTCCGATGAACTCTTAATTCGGCCTTCAGTTTTGATCAACAAAAACTACTGAAAAGCGTTGGAACTCTATTCCCCCGTTCACCATGAGAAAAGATTTTTTTTTTTTAATTGAACATTTTTCAAAATATTTACCTTTTTCCTGGCACAAATACCTTTGCTTAAAGTAGAACTATTCATAAAGAACAGAACTTCTATTTTTAGTAGATCTAGAGACAAAATAACTTTACCTCGGCCTCTAGCACATTTTACAGCAATAGCATTTATATGTGATGAAATAGTCTCGCCCTTCTTTTCTGTATTAGGAGACATTTCATGTGTAAACATTTTTTCGCAAAATCGTTCAACTAATTACATATGCAATAATTTTTGAATGATTCCTATGCTTAAAGACGTTCAGTACCTATACTCTCATGTATTTCAAATACGCCATTTCAAATGCAATATGTATTTTGGGGTGGGAAGTATTACACGCGCATCTTATTGCTTTAGTTTTTAGTAATTTGATGGACATAAATTCGTGGAGTGGGTGTCGTGTTCTATCTAGGACCCCGATCAATATTGTGACCTTATGCCCCTATACGGCTATAATCAATCCATACCCCTATAATGGCATAAACGATCAGAGCCATATTTCAGAAACTCGTCTCTGCAGCTCATTACAGTACATGACACAGCAGAAGCCACTATCTTAGATTCCTAGATTACACACCGAGTTCTTTCAACAGATAAAACCCCCAGCAACCTGGGAAAGCCCCGCTTGCTTTGTTTTTATTAGTAATAGAACTCTAATGAGCACTGTAAGAACGACCAGTTCTTGGTGACATCTTTATTGACGTCTTATGTCCAAAAACGTACGTCAAACAAGGCACCTTTCAGGTATAAATAACACCAACGTTGCCTTAAGCAAATGCGATGGTGGTGGTGAATACAGGAGCAGAACAGCTGTCCCTTGCAGAGCCCAGCAGATGCGAGAAGCCCACGGACGCTGCCCCTCCTCCTCCTTGACGCGCTGAGAAAGACGCTGTCTTTTCTCCTGCCGAGAAAATCCAGCTCCGGCGTTTCCAGCCTACCCTCGCGGGTAACTGGAATATCGAGTTCTGAGGGGAGATACCAGACCTCCAACATTCTATTCCAGAGGTACGGTGTTGACTAAACCCTTAGAGAGAATTCTTGAAGCAAACCCTTGGCAAAACCAACTTAACATAAACTGCTACTTACTTACTCCTTCCCAAGTATTAGACTTAGGTCAGGTACACTGGGGTAGGCGTAGTTAGAAGCACCAGTTGAGGACGTTAGCTAAATGTATATATTAATGTATATATTTTATTCATTTTAACTATCGTATGGCTAAGAAACCATATCAATGCTTTTACAGTATTATTTCGCAATACTCCTTTTACTGTACGCAATTTTTATAATAACAAGTCTTGCAATTGTGGCAATTCATTTCTCTTGCATGAGAAGAAAGACTGTTCATTAAATAATACCTTTTATTGAAAACGCCCGTCTCTCTATTCTCTGCATATTGGTGAAAGTAATCTGCACAACTGACTGAGTGAAATAGCTGTCTATTGCTTCACACGACTCTAGAGATTGACTCTTATTGTAAGGAGCAAAGTTGTCATGTTTATGCGGTTGTTGGAAAACTGAATCCCTTCTTGTCTGAGCCAGGGAAGCTGATCACTTCCTATTCAGTCAAGAAAGTTTCCTGTGACCTCTGAGCTAGTTGGTACAAACCCAATTAAGTCTAACATAGTCCGTAGAGACCTGGAAGACCGCACTTCTACGTCTACACTGCTGTTTATGTTATTCCAATGAGCGGGGCCAATAGGGAAAATAAGAACTACACTACACTCCTACTGGGCTTCTTCTATCAACCAGAAATTACAAACATCCCAGTAAATCATGGTACTTATAGACGGACACGGGATGACCCCTGCTACAACCTAGGTGTGTCAAATAGATTCATGCCCCTAGCTACTTTGGATGAGATCGACTGACAACTAACTAGTAGGTATATGCCCAGGCATGAGAATACCCTTATTGTTGAAAACCCAGATGCGTTTACCCCGAAGGACTTGATCCTGGACGAGCGAGTTGACGAAGGGGAAAGTAATTCAAACAGTGCTGACATTCTTGAGGGGGGCCATATGAAAATTATTGACCAACAGTGAGGGGTATGTAGATTCCTTTTTAGGTCGAGCCTAGAGCAGCGCATGCACTGCTTGCTCGACTATGGTAAGTGAGTTTTCAAAATGCTACCCACAGGGTTTTGCTGGCCTAATGCCTGCATTCGCGAGAACATGCACAGCTGCCATCAGACTCCTTTGCTCACACTCACCCTCCCTTCTCATCAGCTTTAGGCGCCATGCACCATCTGTCTTTCCTCTCACTCCTCCACCCCTCCCCCGCCACGACACAGCCACAGGACTTTTATTTTAACAGCATGGTGCCCATTTAAGGGACGCTGTGCTTCAGTTCGTCGTCTTCTTTCCTCACCCGCATGGCTATGTGCGTGCCTTTATCTTGTTCGGTCATAGGTAAACAAAGTGGGTTGCTGAATCGTTCCTGAATGAAGGAATTATGTGTATCTGGCGTGACCGGGGGTGTAAATATGACACCTTTGGGCATCCATTTTGTTGGATGTATTTGCCTCACACACCCATATGGGTGTCATGCTTCATCATTGGCGTTGCTCCTCGTCGGGGAGGCGGTGCAATCCCCAACGGGCTCACCTCTAAGAGGGGCTCTTTGGCGGAGATCTTTTAAATCCAACTGCCTTATGGTGAAGTGCGGGTATGTGGGTGATAAAGCAAGTAGCCTAGGGAGTGATTTAAAATGTAGTGGGGAGTACCGAAAACTCCTTTATTCTGGGGGTCTCCCGCTACAATTAAAAACGTGAATCTAACTCGCTAGGTGCCAACCAATTAGGTATATTGGCCCTAGATGAGATTAGAAAAGGAATTGGTCAACATGTTTCTCGCATCAGGCTATTGCCCGCGATTCATCAGGACCTATCAAGTATAGAAAATATAGAAAATACATTCATTCAACAACATGCTAGTGTCATGTGTAAAATACCAATATTATGGGTGTTGGTTACCTCTGTAGTATTGTCCTATGCCTAAATTGGGAATAAGAATAATGATACAGGGTTAATAGCTTTGAGTACTTGCCAGAAAACAGGAATGATCAGGGCCAAAAATACACACAGTGTGTCATGCTAGTGATAGTGAATTTCAACTAGCTTCAGTAAACCGTGGCCGTGTTGTAGCGACGTGCAGTGTAAACAACACACCAACACAATGTGCTTGAAAGGGTGCTATATATTAAAAACAATATTGTAAAAACTAGAGAATAAAAACAACAGCAGCAGTCTTACAAGAGAAACATTACACTTCTTCTTCGGTGCACACATAATGTTTAAAGTGCTCGCTCAATATGCAAAGTGACATTACATGCACCCATCCGGCTCACCTAAAGGTCAGGAATTATATGCCACATGAGTGTTCGGCGGTTTAGAACATCAATGTAGAACCTTCAGGTATGGCTGAGGGAGGAGGAGGCATATATATTGTCAGGTCAAGGCTTAAAGCAGGTTGAACAGAGCCCACTGCGCACTGTGGGGCCGAGCTCGATCATGGCTTAACGAGAAAAAGAGGGGGATCCCCAAGTATGTATACGGAGTCCGCCTTACCTCTGACTTCCTGTGTTCTTGCAGATTGACCTACCCATCGCCGCCGAGCTCGGATAGATGGTAATGCTCGGCGGCGGGCGCCATATCTAGTCGTGAGTGCCTGAATACAGCGTCTAGCCCTGCCCCCTACGTAGGGATCAGGTGGTTCGCCTGGTTTATGCGGCCGCCATCATAGGATGGGTAAAAATAGATTAGCGTGCAGCACGGTTAAATATAGACGGCTCAGATATATACATACAAGTACAAGGATGTAATCTGCCGTTCACTATTAAACTCTACCAATGCATCGATTGTATTAATTGTGTGTTCGATATATTGTATTAGGGTTGTGTGGAGAAAGCAAGTCGGGAATTGGTCAGGTGATATGCCTGGTTAGGGCGGCGGCCATTGTAGAATGGAGTATTAAGAATTAGCATGTAGCAAGGTTGGATATAGGCTGCTAAGATGTAAACATACAAGTGTGAGGATGTAATCTGCCGTACAGTTTAAACCTATACCAATACATCGAATGTGAACATAGAGTTGCAATATGTCATCCCAATGCATCGATTGTGTGCAAGGGGTAGCAATCAATTTGCTTGCAAGTTGGATACATTATAATTCAATTGTATGGAGGAAGCATGTCGGGAGTAGGAACAACCATGGGATGTAGGTCTCGGTTCCTTGTGTTCAGTATCAGTATATAATGCAACACTTTGAATCGTAGCAATAGGTTGTATTATGAGAGTGCCACGGGATATCCTCATTCAGACCTCTACTATCAGAAGATAATCGGTGAACCCACCTTTGTTCTTTCCGAAACAAGGCTTGTTTTGGGCAGTTAGGGCTGGATTCTAACACAAGCCATTTGAGTGAGTCTGCAGTGTGATTAGCCTCAACATAGTGCTTACACATTTTGGTATGTGTCTTCTTACAGCGGAAATTGCTACGATCTTCAATAATGCGGGTTTTGATTGGACGTGTCGTCATTCCAATGTATTGCAGTCCGCATGGGCATGTTAACATGTAGATACAGTTGGAGGTATTGCAATTTATGTGTCCCCTGATTTCCCAGTTAAAGGTGTCAGTTAGTTGTATCGTCTTGTGTATGGCTGTGTAGGCGCACACTCCACAGGATCCACATGGATAATGACCCTTGACTGGAGGTAAGTTCCACAATGTCTGTTGGACCCCCTTCTTCGGTACTTTCGGTCTCGTGCTTATCAAAATGTCTTTGACATTCTGGGATCTTTTGAACGCAAACCTCGGTGTTGCGAGGCTGAGGTTGCCTGTATTCAAAATGTCCCAGTGCCGTTTGATCACACTTTTGATTTTGCTAGACACGGGGGTGAAAGTTGTTACACAAGTTATAGGTTGGTTCTCGATCGGTACCACCTCCCGTTGTTCAAGCAGGGCCTCTCGATGATTATTTCTGGCTCGTTTTTGTGCTTTGGAGACCTCTTTCTTGGGATAACCTCTGTCCAATAGATTCCTGGACAGGATTGATGATTCTTGCTTGCAATCAGTTAAATTAATACAATTTCGCCGGATCCGGAGAAATTGTCCAAAGGGGAGGTTAGAACGTAAGGCTTTTGGGTGGTGGCTCGTCATGCCATAAGCATGCGCTGTATAGGCCAGTGTTTATGTAGGATGCCAATTTTCAAAGGATTTCAAAGTGTGCCCGGTTCACTTGCGGTTCTCTCAAAGTGGCACTGTTCTCGGCTAATTCCGCTTAGAAAGAAAGTGCCTTTTGAACTAACTTGAGCGGGCGCAGCTCTCAGATTTCACTACAAACTAAACTGAGTGACAACAAATCACGGTTTCTGTTTTGCCCCAGTCATTCAAGCAACAGAAAAACAACCAATGGCTCTAGACAAGGATGTCAGTCTACACGCATGACGATGCATTCTCCAAGTATTTATTCTGTGCGTGACTTATAACCATATTAAATATGAGTTTAATGCGTGGCCTTGCCGGCACACACCCACTGCTTCAGTACACGTACTAGTCACAGCAATTAACAAAAAATAATTGTTTGAAGAATGCCTGTAAATATACGTAAAAAAACAGACAACTTCAGGAGGAACCATACTCATAAGTTGCTCCAAAAAGTACTTGTGTAACACTTTTAAGTCCGAATTTTCACAGTTGAGCAAATCCAGAAGTCATGTATATTTTAATTAAACCTCATCACAAAGCAAATCTGGTCATATATATAGAAATCACGTGCCACTGTAACCAATGTATCCAGAATACCACTACCAATCTCTGTTAAATTCAAACCTCCTTCCTCCTCCTCCTTGACCCCATCCAACACCCCCTGTCAAGGTGAGTTGTGTCTTTTCATCTCTTTTATCCTCGCATGCTTCTGTGCGCTATTGCCTGTGGGCTTTCAGTTACACATATTTCTTTCTTTCCCCTTTCCTCTGTTCTGTGAATTTTATATTTCTGGAGGGCTCAGAAGATGCAGCTTTGATTCATGCGCGTGCTTTACAGTTTCCACTTACATCCAATCCCTTCTGCTGCCTCAGCACCCTCTCCACCTTCTCCGAGTCCAGCATCCCCGGGATGCAGCTAGGGATGGCAGCGGCTGGAGTGTGTGATCTCTCTTCGCACCCACGCGCCAGGCAAATGCTGAAACATAAACATGTTTACGCCCAGACCCTACATCTATAGGGCGCTGTTTAAAGTCAGCAGGAGGCTGGATTCAACGGGGAATGATAGTGCAGCCAGGTGGGGTATGGGAGGCTGTTTTCCTTTGTGATTCATCTCTGGTTCACCGGCGTAGCTGGGGGGCGGGGGGGGCGAAGGGGGGTGGGGGGGCGGTCTGCCCCAGGCGGTACTACTTTGAGGGCGGCCGCGCGGTACTGGCCCATTGAGGCAGCCTTTATAATTTATTTGGGGACACTGACTGATACTACTATCAGTCAGTGTACCCAAATAAATTATAAAGGCTGCCTCAACGGGCCAGTACCACGCGGCCGCCGCTGGAAGTATAAGCACTGCGCAGCCAGTGGATTGGCATTCACGTGACATGGAGAGGTCACGTGAATGCACCTAACAGTGTATCCTTTTTAGGTCTCGCGCCTGCGATTGCAGGGGTGAAAGCCCCTGCTGTCGCAGAGCGCGTCTATTGTAATCGTTTCAGTCCTTTTTCCTTTCAAGGACTAGGCAGAGCGGACAAGAGACTGTTACGCGCACGCAGCCTGCCGGAATCGGATCAGGTCGCGCGCATGAACACGCGCTCCGATTCCGGCAGGCTCTTCACAACACATGCACAACACACATGCAGCCCAACCCCCCCGCCGCGCATACACACACATACAGAACCCCGCCGAGCATACACGCACACACACACACACAGAACCCCCGGCGCTAACACACACACATCTCCTACCTCATCTCAGCGTGTCTTCTCGCTCCCTTGCCCCCGTTCCTCTGGTGCGCGCGCCGGCTCCTCTGTGGTGCAGTTCCGTGCTTGTTCTAATTATCCGCGGGATGGGGAGAGAAGCGGGGGGAGTTGCGGGTCAGGGTTCTCTCATCGTCGGGGCCCGCAGCGGCAGCAGCGTTAGGACCGGCTTTCCTCGGAGTCCATGTAGGGCGGGACTCCGCCGCCAGGCCCTGCCCCCGGTGCAGCGCCCGCCCGGGGAAGAGGACGAACAACAGACTCCAGAGCGGGCGGACCAGCAAATAGCGGACCACGAGGGCTGGGGGCACCTGCAGGCTGAGAGCTGCTTCACCACACCCACGGCCAAAACAAGGAGCCGACCTCTGCCGGAGCCCAGAGAGGAGACCGCAGCCACCCAAGGTCTCAGCTGCCCAGAGACTGCTAGGTGAGGTGTTACGCGCACGCAGCCTGCCGGAATTGGATCAGGTCGCGTGCATGAACACGCGCTCCGATTCCGGCAGGCTCTTCACAACACATGCACAACACACTTACAGCCCAACCCCCCCGCCGCGCATACACACACATACAGAACCCCCCCCCCCGCCGAGCATACACACACGCACACACAGAACCCCCGGCGCTTACACACACACATCTCCTACCTCATCTCAGCGTGTCTTCTCGCTCCCTTGCCCCCGCTCCTCTGGTGCACGCGCCGGCTCCTCTGTGGTGTAGTTCCGTGCTTGTTTAATTCTGAAATTGTAATTACCCTTTAAATTGATTCAAGGTTTCTGAGCGCATCAAACATTACTCCTTATGCGTGGCAAAGACAGAGTGGGAGATGTGGGAAGACGGCTCGAGCTGCCACCCTCAGAACATGGGAAACTCAAGTTTGAATCCTGGCCTCCGCGCTACACTGAACCTGGTGCAATTCTGGATAATTCACTTAATGTATCTGTGTTTAAATGTGTGTAAAATGTATTTGTCTTATCCCAACTTGATGTACACGATCTAGATAGTCTCCCAACCCTCGTCTAATGTACAGCACTCTGTTACTACACAGCTTGGTAAAAACCATACATACGTACGGAAATACGTACGGAAATACATACTTACATACGGAAATACATGACAGCAGACATATCGTTCAAAAAACAGTTTCAATTTTTATTACAGTTGTCAGAACTTTCACACAGAAAAAATGGCCGTCCTTTGTATTCCAGCTTTTAAAACACCACTTCTCTGGAGGTAGAGTGAGTTGCTCCCCGAGTGGTTAATGGTGCTAATTGGCTTTACTCTTGCACCCTACACTAATGCCTCGTTCATGTGATCCGCTTTAGCTACCCATGATGCAGGCGATTCTCCCATACTTCCAAACCGACCATCAAGTGAATGTGACTAGAATGCTGGTGAAGCGACCCCAGGATTACTGCAATAGAATCTATATCAGCTCACCAAAAAATGCTGATGGGCTGCTGATACTCCAGGCCTAGCCAAGCAGCATACACAAGAACATGTGAAACTTGCAGTGAAAGCGCTCTAATGGCTTCTTGTGGAATCGGGGATCAAGATCAGAACTCTCTGAACCAGATCTCCCAATGAGCTTTCAAGTACCAGAAGTATAGAGAGAGAGACCCGTAAGAGGTCGGAACCCAAGAGTCTAAAGCGCCTAAATGGAAGAACACAATGAATGACCTTCAGTTCGTAGCACTGCTGAAAATTGAGCCATTAAGACTAGATCTTGATGGAGATCATGCTAAAACTAGTGTGGCACTTGAAGCCTGCCGGATACAGGCGTCGGCTTACATTCAATTTGTGTCTGAAGTGGCCAGCCAGTGACAATCAAAGCTTCACAAAACTCTGACATAACAAGCATTGGCAAAGCTAATGTGGTGTATTGGCTTTGCTATGGTTTTCAGCAGTGCTGCATAGCATTCCCGATGCTGTGCAGCTTGACAAAAGAATTAGAAAAAAGCCTTTGTTATGTCTGGCCACATCATTTTGTAATAGTGCACACCACACATGCCTACAAAATGATGTGGCTCCTTTTTAGGTCGAGTCTGGGCAGCGCATGCGCTGCTCTGCGAAGCACGCTGTATTCAGGTATGGACTTGAAGCTCCGCCCACTCCCAGCCCATATTTTTCTTTGGCTTGTGTCATAGGCCACTGTAAACTGTGGCTTTTCATTGATCAACATTCTTAGTATTCCCTCCTTAGTACTGCCTTGTCTCATTTTGCAACCTCCCATGAGGACACCCCCTGTTACGTGTGTTGTTACTCGGTAGGCTTTAAATACAGCCGCCGAGCACTATTTTCACAAATCGCTTTGTCCTGCCTGCTGATGCAGGCAGGACACTCTCTCTCCTAACGATTTAAAAAATATATATATTTATAGCTTGGGCATCGAATGCATTTAGAATGTAGTAGGTCTCGAATTTGAGAGAGTTTAAACTGTTGGTTTAAACGGTTGGCATTGCAAATGCCGATGTCTTTTATTTATCGGTTTTAAAAACAACACATAAATAAAAGGCATTGTCATTTACAATACCAATAGCTCAAACTCTTGTAAATGCGAGACCTATTGCATTGCAAATGCTTGTACTGTCTCTGGGCGCGAAGGCAGGGCAAGTGGTAGTTATGTTTTATTACGTTGCCAATGCCCGTCATGCTGCAATAATTATTTTGGTGCCTCCTCGATCATGCGTGCAAATACCGACTTTAACTGAAGGGGCCGCACAGTCATGGCAGAGGCAGAGATGCATGCCAGGGTCGGACGATTATTAATACAAAAGGTCCACCGTCTGGCTCAGCTGAGGTGAGTGAGAAGTACCTTGCTGCTCGGACCACCGCAGGCGTGCCTCGGCATCTGAAGCTCACCGTGACCCGGGCCTACCTGCGTTAGTGGCTGCTGACTCGCCGTCCTGACCCGGCTGCTTGCTACTTTTGGCCTGTGCATAGTGGTATAATTGTGGTCCTGTGGCCTAGGGGTTAACAGACTCAGGACCGGGCTTCTGCCTGTAGCTGTAACAGTGTGTACCAACCCGGGGGAAGGCGCCTATTGTCGCTGGACCATCTCTGCTCGTCCCCTGCTTCAAGAAATAAGTAAGTGTAAAATTAAACATAATTTATAACATCTGACATCGCAATCGGTGCTCTTAATAAAAGTGATGTCCCTTTGGTTTTATTAGATTTATAGCAGCCGAGTATCAAGAAAGGTAATGCTTTTATTGTATGTGTGCCAGAGTGGAAGAAATTAAAGCGTTACACTACACCTGCTCAAAACTTTGGTAGTGGAGTCTACATTCAGTGCCCCAGTGAACCATGATGGATGCTTTCAAGTGAGGACATCAAATCTTTAAAACAGTCCTCATCCGCCTCCTTCTCTCCTGCCCCCACTACAGCAGTCATTATGTTATTTTCTATGCTTGAGTTAAAAAAGTGGCAGGCACACTGCGCCGGCTTCTCAACAGATAATCTGACCCTACTATAATAACGGACTTTGTCGAAATCTACAGAAATATTCTTTTGTTTGCAGTGGCGCGGTACACACACAGTAGTGCAGATCCCAGTGAGTCCTCGGTTTGTTTAACAATCAGCTTAGAAGGGCACTCGGTGCTTCAGTTTCTGGTGCTTTCCAGCACTTGTACCCTCTTCTTACAGTGCATTGTTACTCAAATGGGTGCAATTCTTGATATTTATGTTTTCCTGGTCTTCATTTCTTCATTTTGCGTGTGAGAAAGTGTCACTCCTAGTCATTGAAATGTCACCCAAAATTGCACTGAAATTATGAAAATGTCACACTTTGCAATCTGAAACCTTGGGCAGCTATGTTGTATGTCATCTTAGGTTGGGCGGGGCAGTTAGGTTTGATGCGCAGTGGGGGAGGAAGTGTAAGTTATGCAGCTTGATAGACAAAGCACTGACACATTTCTAAATTGCAAATTGATACTTCTATAGCGCACTACTCACCCGCAAGGGTCTCAAGGCACTTGTACGAATACCGCTGTGGAACCCATCCTGGCTTTCCCTGTGAGGCCTCCACTCCTGGGCACCCCCAAGGTGGAGCCCAGGCATCCTTAGCGTTCTGGGGGCTGTTGTGAAGATTAAGCAAGCTGTTGCCCAGAGTTGCAGAGTGGGACTCCATGATTGGAATAGGCACCGAGGCGAGAATTATCAGGTCTGTGGAATTTTTGAGCCAAAGACCCGCCGAAGCAGGGAATTGAACCCTGGTCCCTGCCCAGACCTCTGCATCAGGGTCTGACGCTCTAACCATTGAGCCACACTTCTCCACTTTTTACCTGGGCACAAGCAGTGTATTTTGGGACATGTAGTAGTGTGGTTATTGGCAAATATCACGAAGGACGGATTTAGAAGAGTGGGGTCACTTTGATTGTTACAAGGTTTCCAGGGTAAGATGAAGGGGAGGTTACTATTGTGAAAAGACGTCAGAACGTTAAATAAATCACTAATGATTATAAAGTACATGAAAGGAAAGGTTACTGCCTAACGCAGCATGGAAGAGGGAGATATAGGGTTAACGGAGGTGGTTAGGAAAAGGAGGAGGGTGAACACAGAGCACAGGTGTTAAAAGCACAGGTTTAGGAAAGCATGCAGTACGTGGGGGCTTGTATTTCAATTGTGAGGTGTTTCTGGAAGCTGATTTAGAAGGTAAAGTTCCGGGGTGACTTACCTGTTGGGCAACAATTTATTTATGAATGGGTGTCACGTAAATGTATTGGGATGCAAGGGTTTGAAATGTGGGAAGTGGAGAGGTGGTTTTGGGCATCAACTTAGGGGTAGCTCTAGGGTTACTTTTAGCGCTTCATAACAAGCTGTTATGTTATGAGTGAGATGTCACCACAAGGTAGGTAGAACTGATGTAAGTTGTTTTTTTTTCTGCTTCTCTTACAGCGGTGTAGCTAGGTGGGGGCGGTCCGCCCCAGGCGGCACTATTTTGGGGACGGGGCTGTCTAGCCCTGGACCGTGTCATGTATGTGCATGTAATTTGCATGATTGAGGTGACTATTAGCAGCGATACTACGTGTCTCTCGGACCTCTTTCAGGTGCTCCCCCTCCTTTTCCCCCAGCACCACCCCAGGGGGGCGGCAAGCTGAAGGATAGCCCCGGGCGCCACAAGCTCTAGCTACGCCTTTGCTCTGGTTGTAGTCCATGTGGTGTGCAGCGTGTAAATGAAACACATCTATAAAAGTGACTTAAAACAGTGGTCGTTATGAGGAAAGAGTTATGAACAAAGAGAGGTGCTGGAATCTGGAGTCGCTTTCAATTATTTCAGACCTTGTCAGCGCCGTTTCTGATAATGGGAGAGGCACTTCTTTGCACAGCTGTCCCAGCTGGTTTGCTCCTTTGCGTGGTGTCTTTGACGGTTTCAAATAGGAGGTAGGGTGAAAATTTGACCCCATTATCTAGACATTGGCACTATTTCTTCCTATTCCAGCAAGCAGCAGAGAGTGTAGGCACATAGCAGGGCTCGCGAGGCTCAGCTGCTTTGAATATGCTACCCTAAGGAGATGAATACATGAAACCACTTTATAAGCATATTTATGTTACTTACAAAATGTGCAAATTTCATATTCATTACTATTGAGCTGAGTATTTCCAGATACAAGGTTTACGTAAGAAAGGGGTCCGAGCAATGAAGAATGTTCAAATGTGATTTATTTTGTTTTGGGGGGCTGTTACTGCCACTCGCACATTGCCATTCATCATTTGGTTTTATATATTTGTTTGTTCTTGTGCACTGGGTGAATCCTATCTCCACTCTGCATGGACAGCCTTCAGCAGGGCACCAGTGGGTGGCATACCATATTTTCATATTATGAAGCCATTTGATAACTGGTCAGCATGTGGTAGCCACTGCACAAAAACAAAGATCTTTGTCACAAAAAGAACGAGCCTTTCGTCTCTGTGTTCCATACCCTTTTGCTGGTTCCACCCTGGCTGCAACTGGGTCAAAAATAGTAAGGTGTATTGTTAAAGGATGGCTAACGTCTTAAAAACAGAAGCGTCCTGGAAGTGTGTGCTTTATATACGTGAGAGTGAAACAGAGATAGGCACGGCGCACTACTTAAGTTGTGATATAGTTTCAGGGATGGTGAAGTTGAGGTAATGGATTTCAAGGTGCTCCTACAGGTGACGCAACTGTTCCGGTGCGTCTATGGATATCAAGGGAGTTGAGTGCGCTACTGGGGTGTAGGCGCATCCCTGTGGTGGGCACACTTATTCAGGTTCTATGTGTGGATGACACAATAGATTCCAAAAAATTTCAATGAAAAGTTCCAATTGTAAAGTTCTGGAGTTTATTGAGAGATTTTCATTTCATGATTTTCTTTTTCATTTCAACATGATCATCAAATAATCGATTCAATCAACATTAGGATGGCTCCGATGCATTTCGGACTAACCAAGTCCTTTATCAAGGAGCACTGCAACAGAAGATACGAAAAAATAACCCAAATCAATAATGTAGCATAACTAGCATGAATAATATACATAGGTGAATTGGTGGTACAACCGCATGCTGCCCACTGTGATATCTTTGTGAAGAAACGTAAGAATTTCGGGATGTGTTGAGGGTGATTAAAATAGGAGGTGAGGAAAATGGTGAACAGGTTGGAACAGAAAGCGAGCAAAGGAGAGCTGGCTGAGTAGGATGAAAAGCAAAGAATCATGCGGGAAAAGAAAGGAAGCTGTTTGGAAAGTGCGTGCGAGAACAACCCGTGAGGGTCAGGGAAAACTGGGGGGAAGGTAGCAAAGATAACAAACAATCCTCAGAACGCGAGGCTTACGTGATAGACTTCGCATGGGAAGTGGTGGCTGGAAGGGAAGGGTGACAAGAATCGCATTAACTCCGGGCGGGGTGAAGGAAACGGGAATGAGATGCCGGTTAAAGCGGAAAGCAACTTACTGCGGCAGATGTCAGCGCTCGCGTGTGGTTAGCAAGTTCAGCAGTCTGGAACTACGCGGAGCAAGCGTGGAGTTCGGGGATTCAAAGGAAGAGTGGGCAAAATAAACAAAGGACTATGAAAGAAAAGATGGAATGGCGCGGCCATCTTGGAAAGGGGACAAAAGAGTGTTAAACCAAAAGAAGGTATAAAGAAAGGGATAGAAAAGAGCAACGATCAGCATGCTTTAGGTACAATCAGCAAAGGCAAAGTATATAGCATCAATACAGTGCCACGTGGGCATCATAAGTAACAACTTAATTCAGTCCGGTCATTAAGACCCCACGGTTTCTGTGCTTGGAGTCTGTATATCCAGGTGGTTTCTCTTTGCAAGAGAAACTTGTTGTTGTCCCTTCCTTCAATTCTAGGAACAATCTCTAAGACCATATACTTCAATTGAGCCACGTTATGGTTTGCTTCACTGAAGTGAGTGGCTACATTGGACTTAGTGTTCTTGGTGAGAATGTTCGACTTGTGTTCATTCAGTCTGGTCTTTATTTTCCTGCTGGTTTTACCCACATAAATTTTGCCGCAAGGGCACTTAAGTGGGTAGATGAGGTTAGAAGAATCGCAAGTGGCGTCCACGTTTAATCTGATGTTGTGACCTCTCATGGGATGATTGATATTATTTCCTTTGATGAACTCCCTTGCTTTATATACATCCCAGGGCCCACGCTCTGCATGCGTGCCTGGTCTCAGTCTAAGGGAAGCTAGAATTACAATGTGCAGAATACCTTTGTTTTATATTCTCAGCAAGTAATCATGTATTATTTTGAAATGTCTAATCGTTCTGAAGACCCTAAGCCCTTACCAGTATCTAAATAGGTCTCCACCAATGTTGTGTGTGAGCGTGAGTATAGGTAAGTCTTTATAGCGCCTCGTTGCCCCAACGAAGCATTGCAGCATTGTCTCAGGATGGAGTGTCGAAAGTAATACATGAGATCCATTCGGTGTTATTGTGTATTTTAGAGATGACCCACAGAGCAGCAATCAGCCCGGATTACCCGCCCATAATGAAACAAACCCTCCCTTCTGCTTTATTATACACACTGTAAATGTCAGAGGCTACTGTTAACAATTGAATTATATGTTATTTTGTGATCACTGTTTTCATAATTGCGTCTATTTCTATACTTGTTTGGCCTCGTAGTGATCTCCAAAATCTTGACATAAAGGGAAACTGTTAAATTTGGGATTATTGGAATGTTCGATGTAGTGTTAATTGGTGGTTGCTGTTGGTTCAATCGGGTGGAAATTAAATATCTACTCTTAAGAGCATACTTAGTTTACGAGTGTGTACACCCTAGAACGCTGTCCTTTACTTCTTTGTACAAGGTTGCAAGGTTTTTCATTTAACTGGCCAGATGTACGTATGATCTGTTTATCTATCTATCTATCTATCTATCTATCTATCTATCTATCTATCTATCTATCTATCTATCTATCTATCTATCTATCTATCTATCTATCTATCTATCTATCTATCTATCTATCTATCTATCTATCTATCTATCTATCTATCTATCTATCTATCTATCTATCTATCTATCTATCTATCTATCTATCTATCTATCTATCTATCTGTCTGTCTGTCTGTCTGTCTATCTATCTATCTATCTGTCTGTCTGTCTGTCTATCTGTCTGTCTGTCTGGCTATCTATCTGTCTGTCTATCTATCTATCTATCTATCTATCTATCTATCTATCTATCTATCTATCTATCTATCTATCTATCTATCTATCTATCTATCTATCTATCTATCTATCTATCTATCTATCTATCTATCTATCTAGCTATCTATCTATCTATCTATCTATCTATCTAGCTATCTATCTATTGAATCTATCAACCTATCTATCTATTGAATCTATCAATCTATCTATCTATTGAATCTATCTATCTATTGAATCTATCTAATCTATCTATTGAATCTATCTATCTAATCTATCTATCTATCTAATTTATCTATCTATCTATCTATCTATCTTGTTAAATCTGTGCTTTTAAACAAAAATTGATTTGCCAAATACCCCCTGAAGCACTCAGCGGTGCATACGCTGTAGCGCTACTTAGAACTTGTTAAATCTGTGCTTTTAAACAAAAATTGATTTGCCAAATACCCCCTGAAGCACTCAGCGGTGCATACGCTGTAACGCTACTTAGAACAACAAAGCGGCCGCCATTAGAGCAGGCGCGCTCGCCGGACACGCCCACTAGAGGCCACGCCCCCTTGACTATATAAACGCTGCTTCACAGCGCAACGACCGATCAGCTGTCCCAGTCCTGAGGCGGAAGCCGGGAGCTGGAGGTACTCGAACGAAGAACACTTGGCTAATCCAAGTTTTAAACCTTTGTGTGGTGTCACTTGTTAAATCTGTGCTTTTAAACAAAAATTGATTTGCCAAATACCCCCTGAAGCACTCAGCGGTGCATACGCTGTAGCACTACTTAGAACAACAAAGCGGCCGCCATTAGAGCAGGCGCGCTCGCCGGACACGCCCACTAGAGGCCACGCCCCATCGCCCTACAAATGTGCATCTACAGGAAGCGCAGCGGACGAGCGCAGCGGGAGCGCCGTTTGCGCGCCGAAGGCGCGCCTAAGGCAAGCCCGTCTGCGCCCGTCCGCGACCAGCCGGGACCCAGGGCCACAACCCCTGGCCCCTTCCTCGCCCATAGCAGGACCTATAGCTCGGCGGCCCTACACAAAATAGGTAGGAATTGTACTCCCCAATGCCCTCGTATATATGCCCCCACCGAACTACCCGGCTCATGTCAGGGATGCAAGCACCTCTTCCGCAAAACTCCGTCGGTCAAGGCTCAAGTATTCCATATGTTTGCACTAAACTGCCGCTCTCTACCGAAACACCATACGGAGATTGCCATATTGCTCGAGGAGAAAAAACCTGACGCAATCTTCCTGACAGAAACATGGCTCACTGCCCACTCCGATCCAGACGTGGTGCGAGCAATACCCGTAGGCTATCACATTCTTAGAGTGGACAGACCGGTTGGCAGAGGCGGAGGTCTGGCGATCATTCTGAAAAACCAGTACCAATGCCGCTTCTCGGCAGACAATATCCCTGATTGTGAAAGCGCAGCTTTCCGCTTAGAGTTCGATGCAAACAACTCCTTCTCAGGGACCCTGATTTATCGCCCCCCGGAACCTGTAAAACTGTTCCATAGGTCCCTGCCAGAAATCATTGCGGAAAGAACCCTCACTTCAGCCAACCACACGATTTTGGGGGACCTCAATCTTCATTTTAATTCCCCTGCTGATCACATCGCCCAGGATTTACTAGAAGACCTGGAGGCCCTCCAACTCACCCAGCTGGTGGCGGCTCCGACCCATGGAAAAGGCAACTTGCTAGACCCCATTTTCAGTAACTGCCTGGACCTAACTGTTGATCAACCCATTCCCCTTCCGTGGTCAGACCACTTTCTGGTCCCTTTCTCGTGGGCCACTCATAAAAATCCCCAAGCACCCCCCTAAGTGACCATCAGGAGGAACTGGTCAAAACTCCCGTTGGAATCCTGGCTGCACCAACTGGATTCCACTCGTCCCTCACCCTGTCCGGATCTTAATGTGGGAAATGACATCTATAGAGACTGGATCACCCGCACATTAGACTCCATTCTACCGATGCGTAAATCCTCCTCCAAGAGACTTCATAAATCTGCCCCATGGTTTTCTGACTCTCTAAACAGCTTAAACGCACCTGCAGACAAAGAGAGAGAGCCTGGCGCCTAGATTTCCTCCCAGAAAAGAAGACCTCTTATAAAGAGGCCATCAAGGTATATAAAGAAGGGATCAGAGCAGCCCAGGCTACCTATTTTTCTGAGAAAATAATGGAAGCGAAGTCTAAACCTAAGGAAATCTTCCAAATCATAAAACAATGCTCTAGCGCCACCACAGCTCCCCCCCCCATCAGATCCCAGGAGCAATGCAACGAGCTTGCAGATTTTTTCCACAATAAAGTTTAAAAATCTATTCCACCTTCCCACCTGTAGCCACGCCCCTGGAAATGTTCAAACCACCTCTCCTCAGACCACTTCCCCGTCCAGGCCAGCCGTCGCTCGAGCACTTTCTCCCCCTCGACCTCGACACCTTAAGCAAAGTGGCCCGTGCGGTCAAGTCAGGATCTCCCCGTGACCCAGCCCCGCCAGACACCCTGATGCAGGCAAGCAAAGCCACCTTGCCTGTAATCTTGGATCTCTTGAACTCGTCCATCTCTGCATGCTCTGTCCCTACAGCTTGGAAGCAGGCCATGGTACGGGCACTGCTAAAGAAACCTAGCCTAGACCCTAACGACCTGTCAAATTACCGTCCCATCTCACTCCTTCCTTGGACGAGCAAGGTGCTAGAGAAGCACATAAATGCACAGTTGGTGCAGTTCCTGGAGGATCACTCGCTGTTACACACATCCCAGACAGGTTTTAGACCACAACACGGGACAGAAACCGCCTTATTAGCAGTCACCGAAGATACTAGAAGGATTCTGGACCAGGGAGGATCAGTGGCAGTGATCCTCCTTGATCTAAGTGCCGCATTCGATACGGTCAGCTATTCCACCCTGCTGGACCGTCTCCATAACATCGGAGTTTCAGGTGACGCTTTAAGGTGGTTTGAATCCTTTCTGTCTGGGAGGTCATTCCAGATCTTCGACGGTGTAACAGTATCCTCCAGCAAACCCCTGAGCTGCGGAGTACCACAGGGCTCCTCCCTTAGCCCTGTGCTGTTTAACATCTACATGAGGCCGCTGGCAAGTGTCGTCGAACCGCATGGCATCAAAATCGTGTCATACGCCGACGACACCCAGCTGGTGGTCTCGCTGGCCACCGAGAACAGCAAATGCTCCCCAGCCGATCTGCTACACTGCCTAGAGGACATAAAGGGCTGGATGACCAACTCCTCCCTTAAATTAAATGGTGATAAGACGGAGCTCATGCTCCTAGGCCCACCCTCTCCAATCCCATTCACCTCCCTGTGGCCCAATGCACTGGGTCCCCCCCCCACCCCAAAGGAAAGCGTGAAGAGCCTGGGAGTGTGGTTGGATAACAAACTCACCTTCTCCACCCAGGCCGCAAAACTATCGGCCACATGCTTCGGCCTTCTAAGAACCTTGAGGAAGGTTCTTCCGCTGCTGCCGCTAGAAGCCAAAAAGATTGCGGTCCAAGGGCTAATCCAGTCTCGCCTGGACTCGAACAATGCCCTATACATGGGGGCACCTGAGTTTACACTTCGGAAACTACAGATTGTCCAAAACTGTGCAGCTCGTTCCTTGCTAGAAATCCCGCGCACTCAGTCTGCTAAACCTGCTTTAAAAATTCTCCACTGGTTGCCAGTGAGGCAGAGGATAGCCTTCAAAGCATTGTGCCTGGCGCACCGCACTTTCTGGAACACAAGCCCAGCGATCAACAGGAATCTTGTCACCCCCTATCATCCCAACAGGAACCTACGATCAAAGGAGGCCTTCCTTGCCGTCATCCCCAGAGTCAAGCGAGCCAGAGCAGGGGGAAGAATGTTCTCGCTGAACACCGCTAGGCTCTGGAACGACCTTCCCCTCTCACTCCGGTCCAACTCAAACCTTCTCTCATTCCGCAAAAACTTAAAAACATGGTTGTTTGACAAACCCACTGTACCATAGCACCTTCTCCGTCACTTCTGGTCAGCTCAGCGCTTGGACGCCCACGGGCAGCAATCGCGCTCTATAAATACCGTTACAATTACAATTACAATTACAATCTATCTGTCTAATCTATCTTTTAATTGTACTTTTAGTCTTGGGCCAATAACAGACTCAAACACACCCAAACACACACACAACCACAGACACACACAACCACACACACACACAACCACACACACACACACACAACCACACACACACAACCACACACACAACCACAACAACACACACGGCCACACACATACAACCACACACACAGCCACACACACAAACACACACACACCCAACCACACACACACACACAAACAAACAACCAACCACACACACAACCACAACCACACACACAACCACACACACAACCACACACACACAACCACACACACAACCACACACAACCACACGCACAACCACACACTCAACCACACACACACACACACACAAAACCACACACACAACCACACACACACAATCACACACACACACACAACCACACACACAACCACATACACACAACCACACACACACAACCACACACAACCACACAACCACACACAACACCACAACCACACACACAACCACAACCACACACACACAAAACCACACATACACAACCACAAGCACACACAAAACACCACAACCACACACAACCACACAATCAACCACACACAACCACACACACAAGCACACACACAACCACAGCCACAACCACACATACAACCCCGCACACAACCACACACACAACCACACATACAACCACACACACAACCACACACACAACCACACACACAACCACACACACAACCACACACACCACCTCACATAAACACACACACAACCACACACACAAACACACACACAAACCCACATACAACCACACACACAACCACACATATAACCACACACAAAACACCACACAACCACATACACAACCACAACCACACAACCCCAACCACACAACCACAACCACACAACCACACACACAACCATGCACACAACCACAACCACACACAGAACCGCACACACAAACCACACACACAACCACACACAACCACACACACAACCACAAACACAACACACACAACCACACACACAACCACAAACACAACACACACAACCACAACCACACACAACCACAACTACACACTCAACTACACACACACAAGCACACACACAAGCACACACACAACCACAGCCACAACCACACACACAACCACAACTACACACACAACCACACATACAACCACTCACACACAACCACACAACTATACACACAACCACACAACCACAACTACACACACAACCACAACCACACACAAAACTACATACACACCACACACTCCACACACACACAACCACACACACACACAACCACACATACACACGACCACAACCACCCCCACCACACAACCACCCACACAACCAGACACACAACCACACATACAACCACACACACAACCACACACACACACACAACCACACACATAAATACACACAACCACAAAGACAACCACACACACAACCACAGACAACCTCACCCACAACCACACATAACACAACCACACCCAAACACACAAACACACAACCACACAACCACACCCACACACTCAACCATACAAACACACACACAACCAAACACAAACACACACAACCACACATACAACCACACACACACACAACCACACACAACCACACAACCACACACACACACACACACAACCACACACACCACACACACAACCACACACACAACCACACACAACCACAAACACAATGTGCACAACCACACAATGCAAAACCACACACACACACGCAACCACACACACACAACCACACAACCACACATACAACCACACACACAATCACACACAAGCACACAAACACAAGCACACACACATACAACCACACACACAATCACACACAAGCACACAAACACAAGCACACACACAACCACACACACAACCACGCATACACACAATCACAACCACACCCAACCACATAACCACACAACCACACACACAACCAGAAACACAACAGACACAACCACACCATCATTGCACACTTTCACCAAGCAAAGATGCCATCAGTCGTCAGTGCACATTTTCACTGGGCACAAACACCACCAGCCGTCAGTGCACGCTTCCACCAGGCACACACCACCAACCGTCAATGCATGCTGCCACAAGGCACACACACCACCAGCCGGCAGTGCACACTTCCACCAGGCACACACACCACTAGCCATCAGTGCACAATTTCTACAGGCACACACATCAACAGCCGTCAGTGCACATATCAATTGTTAATGCATCCACAATTAACTAGTGTAACAATCGCAGTGTGGCGTACTTTAATTTTAAACATGTTCATCTAAAGCGCAGCATACCACCATTGCTATAAAAATAAATACACATTTTTTGGCCTACAATTTATAGACTTTTGTTGCAATTGGTGTTGCAATATTTAGCAATGCCAATAGCTCAAACTTAATTAATGCGAGACCTATTGCATTGCAAATGCTTGTTTTATAATGTTGCAGGATTAAAGAGTAAAGTGAACGACCCGGCCTGGCAGAATTTCATCAGTAAATTCGATGTTTTATGCTTGTAAGAGACCTGGGTCATTGACAATGTACACATTAATGGGTTTAAAACATACCATACTCCTGCAATTCAATAATCTAGTGGAAGGCCAAAAGGAGGACTATGTGTTTTCATCTCGAATTTGCTAGGGGCGCATACTATTGAGATGGTTAGCTCAGAAATGTATTACCAAACTGTCCTAATACATATGGACTCTAGCAGTATACTGGTTTTGATCAACTTTTATAATAACGTGGAAAAAGGTCATTTGGGAGCTATATTAGAGAAGCTTAGTGGGTATATTAGTAGTTTAAATCTAAAAGGTGACTCTGAGATAATTCCTATCTGGGGCGGGGATTTTAATATTAGCTTGTGCCCACTTGCTGAAATAGGGAAGTGTGGTTTAACTTTAGATAAAGATGATCCGCCGATTTATTTCCAACATACAGATAAAGGAGAGCTGTTTAATGAAATTATGTTTAAACATGACTTGGGATTTTCAAATTGTTTATGCACACCGAAAGTGGAGTTTGGTCACACATTTATAGGAAGAGGCATTAAATCGACAATTAACTTTATTACCATGCCAAATTGCCACGCAAGCCATCTGAAAGCTTGTAACATCCATCAAAATGTTATGAGCGACCACTTGCCAATTAGCATGAAGATAGCCACCTCAAATCGCGTATTGGGGGAATCACGTAACAAAACAGCATGGGTTCAGAACATAGAAGTTGGCAGAAGAAACGGATATGCAATCCGCTGGGCGCACGGAGTCCACGGAGTTAAGTAAAGTAATAGTCACAAATGCATTAGCCCCAATTCAAATATGTTTAAGTGATAGCCCAAACACGAAGATGTTTTAAATGCCTTTAATAGTATTACTGAGGTGGTTAAAAACACTCTGTCAGCGGAATGTAAAGGCACGCGGAATTCTCGGAAGGGCTGTACTGTACTAAAAGCTATTCAAATCTAAAGAACGCCCTACATAGAGCGGTGAGAGACAATAGTGAGATTAGGGCTTGCAGAAAGCTGTACAACGCAGCTAGGAAAAACAGGATGAAAGAGCTGAAAGATAAGGCTTGGAAGAATCTTAGTGAAGCCACTGAGTGCAAAGATACCCGGAAATTCTGGACGGCAGTAAACGCCCCATTCCTCAATAATAAAATAGACGTACCATCAATAGAGGTGGCTATTAAAGAACAAACCTCGTAGAACTTTTTTACTATTGTCTACTCGAAACAGATGACTAGCGAGGAAGTATCCCAGAGTCAAGATATTGAGAGGGCAGACCAGCATTTTACGACAATTAATTTTCACATCTCACTTCCAAGATGTTAACGCTGCAGTTAAGGCAAGTAAGAGTGGCAAGACTGATGGGATACCAATTGATCTCTATAAGTCAAATCTGGAGGTATGGGGCCCTATTTTAACCAGGGTTTTACAATCATGTTGCGAAAAGGGACTCATAAGTACATGGTCTGAATCAATCATAGTCCCCATTTTTAAAAAAGGTGAGCAGGAAAACCCTGCTCGCTTCCGTCCAATATCTTTGTTGGATTCTCTAATGAAGGTAGCGGGCACAATCGTTTTAGATCGATTGCAGGCATGGACTGAAGAAAATGGTATTTTAAGCGACATCCAGTATGGTTTTAGAGCCGGTTTAGGAACTAACAAGCAGATTTTGAACCTCAGTATTTTAATTGGTAAATACACGCAGGCTAAAACAGAAAAATTCTATTTGGCCTTCGTAGACCTCACAGCCGCTTTCGATTGTGTAGTCCATAATAAACTGTGGGGTGTTCTTAATGATTTAAAAGTTGATCCTGTTTTAATTCAGTTTTTAAATTACTAATACTCTGGAGCCACTGCAAAAAGGGATGTGTTTTGGCACCACTCCTGTTCTCTCTATACACTAATGCTTTGGAACAGGAGTTGGTGTCACATATCAGGGTCCGTCAATTGTAAATTCCCACCTCTCTCCTCTATGCTGACGATGCAGTACTTATGGCCCGCACTCAGATTGGTTTACAGAGGGCCCTTTCCTTTTTTACTGGTTTTATGGATAGGCCTAGTTTAAAATTGAACGCCATGAAAAGTTTTGTCATGTCATGTGGGAGAGGGAAAAATAAGACCAGAAGCTAATAGGCGGGGGAGTACAGTGGAAACTATAGGCGGGGGAGTACGGTAGAAACTATCAACTTGTTTAGTTATTTGGGTGTCCTTTTTGACAGAACTGGCTCTTGGGCTCCAGCCATTAAGGCTAGGAGCTTACCTTTTATGAAGTCCATCGCGGCCTTAATAAATTTCACAAAAAAACTGGGGAAAAGGCCGACTGAAATCCTACTAAAAATCTATCAAGCGAAATGCGTGAGCATAGCAGTGTATGGGGCAGGCATATGGGGCTTTCAAGACTATGGGGTCCATAAGGAGGGCAGGCGGAAAAAGTCTGTCCGCCACCCTAACGGAGATCGGGACCGCCCGCCTAAAGGGCGAGGGTCCCGACATTGGCATTAGGATGCGCCCGCCACAGTGGCGGGTGCATTCCTCAAATTAACATTGTGGCGGGCGGTGCTCACTGCACCGCCCGCCACAATGTTAAAAACAAATGCACGCATTTGCATAATCGAAGCGGCAGGCACAGCGCGGTGCCTGCCGCTGCGATTATGCAAATGCAGGGGGGTACCACAGGTACCCCCCCGTGTGCCACCCCCCTTTGGCCGTCACTCTGGGGGCCCACAGGGGCCCCCCCAGAGTGAACACTGCATGCCTTTCCGCCACGGAAAGGCATTGAAAGGAAAAATACCGAAATGAACAACCAAACAAATGACAGAAAAATAAGACTAATCCTCGAGTATACGAGGGAATCCAAACAAATTGTAAACATAATCAGGAAAAACTGGAAACTGTTACAACTAGACCCCACAACAAGCAAAATAATGGGCAAGCACCCTCAAGTAACATATAGAAGATCGAGAAATCTCAAAGACAGACTAATACAGAGCCACTACAAAGACCACACCAAAAAAAAGAAAGGCATACAGTGGATGAAAACAAAAGGATTCATCAAATGTCAACACTGTAAGGTGTGTCAAATAGCAGTGAATAAAAAGGAAGTGACAATGCCAAATAATAAAACATGGAAAATAAAGGAACTAATAAACTGTCAAAGTACCCCTGTAGTATACGTGATAGAATGTCCGTGTGCATTGAAACACATCGGAAGCACCAAAAAAGAATTTAAAAAAAGAATTCTGGAACACGTGAGAGCTACAGTAAACAAAGATCGCAATAATGCTGTGGCTAAGCACATGGAGTAACTACATAATGGAGACTGGACACTGTTAAAGTTCTATGCCTTGGAAACAATCCTCCCACATGACAGGGGGGGGGACAGAGAAAAAACTCTAAGATGCCGAGAATCACGACAAATACTAAACTTTAGGACGATGACCCCGACAGGTCTTAACCAAAGTGAAGAACTTTATGTACACCTATGATGTTGATCTCTGCTTTTAATTTGTGGTCCTTTTTCATAGTGTAGACAGAGTGGACAATGGGAATCAGTAACATGATGAAATGGTTTGGGAAATACTATAAGGTTCAAGGACAATATGAGTGATTATGCATTTATGAATAAGTACTCTTATGGTCATCAAGAAAATGCTTATATAAGATGGGTATTAATACCTAGAATGTCGATGATGTATAGCCCACTGGAGGGCAAATAATGTATAACAAGAAGACACTAGCCCACTGGAGGGCACAAATTATTTTCTTGTTCTGTATATAAAAAAGTGCGGGAATCGTAATATCGAGTTGATATAAATAAGGAATTAATTAATCAGGCATAAGATATACATTGTGTAAAAATGATCAACTGTATGACCTGAATCACAATAGAATATCAATACTCTTGCATCACTCGTGAAACAGTAGGCCAAATTGTAATTAGAACTACATTTCCCATGTCACTTCCGCTGCAAGGTACACAGGAAGTGACGTTTGTCAAAGCAAAGTTTTGGCGGACCCTATAGAAATAGGAGGGGCTCAGTAATGTCTGTGTATTGACCGTGAGAAAGCTGTGTGTACACAGCGAAACGCGTTGGTGCTTTGTGCTGAAAAACTGAGTGCCAAACGAAAAATAATTCGAGGGAAACCAGAATGACTCTGTGAGTGCGTATTCAATTCTTCTTCTTGAGGAGAGATGTATGCAATTAATTAAGGCTGGGCTCGGCCGAGGAATACTGCACCAGAGTAAGCAGCGCCAGGGGTTTGCCAAACTGGAGCCAAACTGGATAAATATATATATATATATATATATATATATATATACAGCATACAACGTCTTGAAATCTGCTGGGCAAAAGACGAGACGAACCCTTAACTGGTGCAGAAATTATTTATTCAAGCCCGGACACCAAGTCGACCATAATATATATATATATATATTAGCTACTGGCGGTCACCAATAGGTAGTTATAGTTAGGACCTAGTTTCCATAGGAAATCCACAACATTCTATTTGGAATAACTTTGGTGCAGGTGGATGAATCTTCGTGAATTTCTCCAAGAAAATGGCCTGCTGGGTTCCGCTCCTTCCCTGAAGGTGAAGTCAAGTGGGGGCCGAGAAAAAAGGGGGGTTCCAAAACGTGTTTTCCCCATGCAATTTTCCATAGGGACCTTTAGCCTGGGCTACAGCCCAAACGGAATTACACGAAATTTGGCAGAGAGGTAGAGTTAGGTTCGCAGATTGTGCTTTTTGTGAAATGGTGTAAATCCAGTCAGTAGTTTCTGAGAAAATTGCAAGTAAAATCATAGCGATATCTAGAGACGGAGTTCAGCACACGTACTGAAATCCGTTGAATTACGAGCGCGAGCTGCATGCTGTGAACTGTCTGTCAACACTCGAAACCAGGAAGTGTTGGTGGCCATCTTGTGTCTCAGTAGAACCGAGTCACAAGAAAACAGTAATAAACAAAGTTGAGAAATAAGGGAAGGGGGCAGGCTAGAAACATTCTGAACCTCTAGGCTTCCTCAGGGGGTCGTACATGGATGTTTAGGCTCAATTATTTTTATTTTCTTTATAAAGAAAAATCGTGGCGTACGGAAATCCGTACAATTACGAGCAGGAGCTGGATGCTGATTGGCTGTCAATACTCGAAACCAGGAAGTCAGCCATCTTATTTGTCACGAGAGCCAAGTCACAAGAAAACGGTAAAACAAAGTTGAGAAATAAGGAAAGGGGGTAGGGTGGAAATATTCTGAACCTATAGTGTTGCTCAGGGGGTGGTAGATTTATTGTACGTGTACCAAGCACGTATGACGACGTACATCTGGAATGTTGAAAGTCATCACGTAAGCGTACATAAACAAGACAAATAAAAATAATTTTAGATATTTATGAAGTGTATTTGTTTATGTGTTGTGTGGCTCTAAAAAGAGCTGTTGTGTTTATTGGGAGATTTTAGCACCTACAAGTAAGTACTGATGCAGAGTCTTAAGTTTATGAGGAAGACTCTGTTCCCCTCATCTGTAAAATGTACACCATCTCTCCTATAGATGCCATGCATATTGAAACACAGGTTGTTGTTGTAAATGGACCCCATTCGGTAGTCTCGGAGAAAAGCAAAAACAGATTTATTCACATGTTTCCTAGCTTTTTCAAACTGTGGACAATAGTGGTTGGACTGCTTCCATTTCTGCCTTTGGCATATATTAGAATATACAAAGGCAGTTTTGGGGAACAGTGTCATCAATTGTGCAAAGGTGTCCTTCATAACCATTTCCAGAGCTACCCCAGTCAAAGTGCCTAGGTCATACCCACCACAGTGCACAATTATGAGGTCAGGGTGTTGGAGATGCATAAAGGATTTACCCAATGGCATCAATTGGTGACACTTTAATTCTCTCTGTCCAATCCATTTAATGTCTACATTTGGTAAACCTAGGTCCTTGTGAATTCTTTTCTGTTGTGCGTAATTTGGCTCCAGAAAATATAGCTGTGTCCCACAATCCACACTGTAAGCATTTTGAAGAGAGGTCTGGATGCACTCTGATGGCATCTGTAAATGAAATGGTAGTTTGAAAAGTAAGATTTTTCTAATATGGTGGTCAACATGCAGTTTTGAAAAAAGAAAAGAAATGATTGGTTGTTTGACAACATTTTACAGAAAACTAGGTTGCATGTTTCTGTTTTTTAAAAGCCTTATTTTTATTGGTTAAGAAAAAGTGATAGAAAAGAACATTACATAAAATAAGCTGGTATATTCTCCAGTCAAGCATACTTGCTGTTTTAATTTGCAACAATGTATGATGAACTTTTCACCTGTGTGCTGAGTTAGGTGTTCCCTGAAGTGTTTCTATGGCAACTGCCAGATTGTGGAATGGGGGAAGGGTTGAAAGTTTTGTTAGTTGGAAAGGTTTGGAGTGTTAAACCAATAGAAATGTGTGTTTTCTTTTGAATTAATGTGTACAGGATTTTGATTGGTTATTTATATGTATGTATGTGTGAAATGTGAGGGAAAATGTTCCATTTGACGGTTCTGCTGCAGACACGGAACTAGAGAGATTATTGTGTGAGTGGTATTCTTCTTAATCTACAAATCAATTTGAAAGGTGAGTTGATAAGTTGTATGGGAGTGTGTGCGGTGCATCTTTGTACATTAAGGAATTATGGGGTATATCAAGACAGGCGATAATATTATTGCCGCTTTATGGGTAGAAAACTGCAGATAAAGCGGCAATAATGTTATCGCCTGTCTTGATAATATGCCCCTATATTTGTCCGTTGTTAAACGTTTTATAGTAGTAAATGTGTTTTGTTATAATGCATGCTGTTATGTTTGTTTGTTTAATATCATTTTGTGCGTCTCTGTATATTAAGGGATTATGGGCCATATTATCAAGAAAGGGCGATACATTATCGCCGCTTTTATCGGCAGGAAACTGCCGGTAAAGCGGTTATAATGGTCTTGTAATATATCCTTGTGAATTCCCATAGAAGTCCAGGTTATGGTGTTAACCTGAGCTTCTATGGGAATTCACAAGGATATATTATCAAGACCATTATCGCCGCTTTAGTGGCAGTTTCCTGCCGGTAAAAGCGGCGATAATGTATCGACCTTTACTGATAATATGGCACTGACGAGCATATTATTAAGGACCGGTGTTAAAATTATCGACGTTTTATGGGCAGAAAACTGCAGATAAAACGGCGAAAATGGGCTTGGTAATAGGTTCTTGTAAATTGCTATAGGAGCCCAGGTTCTAATGTTAACCTGGGCTGGTATGGGAATTCTCAAGGGCATATTATCAAGCTCATTATCGTCGCTTTATCGGCATTTTCCTGCCGATAAAAGCGTCGATAATCTATCGCCTTTTGTTGATAATATGGCTCGAAATTCGTTTTATTTATTTAATTGTTTACTTACCTGCAATGATCCAGATTCCGTTGTTTATCACTCCTCACCTTGCCCCTCCCCCGCCCCGCCTGCCAACCCCATTGCAACTCCCTCCACGGGCCGTGGCTGTTTCTTTATTCCGTTATATTACAGTGTCTATTTATACTCTCATTTTTTATTATATTTTACTTGTTTCATACTCCTTGTTCTTTTGTTGTAAGTTCTTTTATTTTTATAGTCCAAGGTTTGTCCTCATAATCCTCCCTCTGTTCTTGTAAGTAATATAATAGAATTTTTGATATATTTTTTTTTTGTAATGTTATATATATTTTTTTATTATAGGTTGTGTTTATCGATACTGAAAATACTGTATGATGCCAACGAAGTTCCAAAAGCGGAAGCAACTAAAGAAAAGTGTGTATTTGAAGAGAAGTCATCAAGAAGATTT
This sequence comes from Lissotriton vulgaris, assembly GCF_964263255.1. Lineage (NCBI taxonomy): Eukaryota > Metazoa > Chordata > Amphibia > Caudata > Salamandridae > Lissotriton > Lissotriton vulgaris. The sequence continues at coordinate 265,305,936 of NC_141699.1, read as the reverse complement.
ACATGAAGAGAGATGTCTCAACAAACAGAAAGAAAGTCCTGGTAAGAGCAGGAGCACTTTTTTGGGGAAAATATTAAAGACTAAGACTAGTGTTCAGAAAGAGAAAAATGTTTTTAGTGTATCAGCAATGAAAAAAAAATACTAATAAAGAGAAGAATAATGGAGAATCAAGTGCAGACAAAACTGTGTATAGTAAAAGGAGGACACATCAATTTATGGAAATTAGGAAACAAATGTTTTATAATAGATTTGTGACAAATTTAATTAAAGAAATTAAGGCATGTAAGAAAAAAACTGTATTTTATAAGAAGAAGAAAGCTATAGAAAATGTAGTTGATAAAGCTTTGGAATTGAAAAGAAAATTGTTTATTTTAGTAATCAATAGAGTTAGATCACTAGATAAGCGAATCCATTTAATGAAGTCCAAAAGTAAGTAGAGAAGATTAATTAACAGAAGTAATTTTTGTGAGGTTTTTTTTGGGTGAATGGAAACATAGTTCAAGTTCTGAGCCTTTTTTTAATGAAGAAAGTTATCTTCAGAGTAATGATTTGTTGCATGCAGTTGAAACTAGTAGTCATGATTATGAGGTTAGAAATGGTTGTCCTATTGAGAAAGAGTAAATTGTTTCTAGAAATGCAGAAGAGGTGTTAGCTGGTGAAGTGTTAGGGAGACGTCCTAAAGCTCCAGTGTACACTTGGAATTGTAGTAGTATTTGCAGTGTGCGGCAAGACTCTATTGATTTTTTACGCAATTTCTTACGTAATTATACTAAGAAAAGTGTTAAACAAAAGATTAAGATATTGCAAGGACTAGACCCTTGCAGCGTGAGAGAAAATACTGGTTTGCAAGGTCGTCCTCTGGCTTGTCTTTCTAAAAAAGTATGTTGAAGTGTTTTCCACCATTTCAGGATGTTAGCAGTTCATCATACTCAGATGAGGAAATTAGTCTGAACATTATATTACGCGAAAAGTCCAGAGCTAATGTTAAAAAAGTTGAACAGTGCTCTTTTGCGTGGATCTGTATCAGATGTAACAAATGTTTGTGATGAAATTCTGATTAGTTACTTTGGTCCTCAGGAAGACAGTGGAGAAAGTGAGAGATTAATAGAAGAAAATGTGGAAGAGAATGTAGGACAGTGCAGTGTAGAAAATTTTGAGCAAGAAATTATACAGTTTAAGGTGATTTCAGGTGAAAGGCCAAATGTTTCTTGTATCTGTTGTCGATGAATTCATTATAAAAATCAGACCAGGACCGTTGATCTGTATTTAAAAAGTGAAAAGGAAAATTATAATGCGTGGAAGGATTTTGCAACTTATTTGTTGGTAGAAAATTGTTTTAATTTGGGTTCTGATCAGCGTATTTGTAAATATTGTTGTAACAAATTAGATGAGAACAAAATGCCTGCTAGAGCTGGGCATAATAATCTTGAGTTGGTAAATATTCCTTCGGAACTGATGGATTTAAATACCTATGAGTCTATTCTTATTCAATGTGTGCATCGATTTCAGGCTATTGTTCGTATCGAGCCTAAGACAGGAAAATAGCCTCCTTCTGATTTACAGAGAGGATTAAAGGGAAGAATTTTATATTTGCCTCTAGATTTAAAGAAAAATATTTAAACTGTTGGTGTAGAAAATGTAGAGGATGAACCTTTAGTTATTCTTGTTAATGGCGTTCCTACTAAGAGTAAGAAAATCTGGCAAGAATTAGTGGATGTTAGGAAAGTGAAAAAGGAAACGTTGTATCTGGTAAAAAATAATCAATATTACAAAAATGTGTATGTGGGAGATGAAGAAATAACTGTACAAGAAGATAGTGACTTGCCATCTGGACAAATTGAAAAAGTGGATGTGTCCAGAACTGAAGAAATCTACGAACATTACAGTGTTCATCCATTGCATTCCAAAGAAATGATGGGGAATGCTATAGAGTTATTTCAAATGAAAGAAGCAAAAGGAAGTCCCATTAGTGTATGGGAAAAAAGCTTGGAAGCTCATTGTTTTCCTCAGTTGTTCCTACAGGAAAAGGAGTACGATATGATGAACAACCTGTGCAGATTCCTGCATCTGAATACCGGACATCAAGTATATATGCAGAAGAACCAAGATTTCGACAATGTATTCCGTATTTGTTTAATCTTTTGCTTGAGAGTGATTTGTCTGGACTTTCTTATGCAGTAAACCATATATTGAAAACAGGTGTATATCTGCAAAATGTTTCGGCAAAGGAATTTATGGATAAAGTACAGCAGAAAGATAATGTTTTGGAATCTCAGCTGATTAATCTGATGGCATGTCAGCGTGGTACTAATGAGTACTGGTACCGTCGTCACGGAGAACTCAAATGTATGCTAAGGAACTTAGGAACTCCTACATGGTTCCTTACTCTAAGCTGTGTTGAATATGCTTGGGATGATTTACTTCAATTTCTTCGAGAGGCAAATCCAAAAATACTAAATATCGAATACAAGACACCTGGAGAATTGTGCTCTTTGGATCCTGTTAATGTATGCAGGTATTTTAATCATAAATTCGAAGCTATGATGTCTTTTATCACCAATAAAATAAATCCTCCTCTTGGAGAGGTTCTGGATTTCTTTTGGAGAAAGGAGCATCAAGCGAGAGGTGCTCCTCACATACATATGCTATTATGGATCAAAGATGCTCCCAAATTTGGAACAGACTCAGATGATACTGTGTTGTCTTTTATTGAAGAATATGCTACATGTGAAGTACCCAAAAGTACACAAGATAAGGACTTAACCACATCCGCGCTAGTGGTATTCTGCACCTATGCTGGGATTTTAAAAAACCCATGTTACATGACGAGCTGGGCTCGTCATCAGCGTGCTAGGAGGCTACACCATGACGAGCCCAGCTCGTCATGAGCCTGGAAGGGGTTAAGACAAGTCTTACGATTCCAAAGCCATCGTTGTGGGAAATACTGTCGTCAAAAGTACAAATCTAGGGACAAATTCTACAGCAAATGCCGTTTTGCATTTCCTCGACCTGTAATATCGAAAGGAAGAGTGAACAGTTTTATGTCATCTTTGCGACATAATATCACAAGAAAGTCTCCAAAAAATACCTACAACTTAAGAAGAAATGAAGAATCAAAATACATAAATAACTATAACTCAGTAATTTTGTCTATGTGTAATGCTAATATGGATATTCAATATGTTGCAGACAATTCCATTGCTGTTGCTCGATATGTGACATCGTACATAACAAAGTCAGAAAAGACGGAATTGAAGGAAATGTGGGAAGAGATTTCCCATGAGAAGAGTCTAAGTAAGAAATTATACAGTTACAGTTTGAAGATGTTATCTCATCGAGAAATTGGAGCGTATGATTGCTCGGATCGCTTATCATCTGCAAGTCTGTACTCTAAATCTAGAAGAATCATTTGGATGAGTCTAGGTCTTGCTGCAACACGAAACCGAGTTCTTAAATCTGTACAAGAAATTGAATATTTAGCTGAAAAAGAGCAAGAAAGTACAGATATTGTGAAAACAAATATGTTGGATACATATTATCCAACTAGAAGTCATCATCTTGAGAACATTTGTCTCCATGAAGTGCTGCAAAACTATATTTTTAACCGGAATATTACAGAAAAAGTTAATAATGGTATATATGCTGTGATTGGTTCCGAAGGATGTCTGGTGAAACAAAGAAAAGGACATTTAATTAATCACCGTAAACTGAGTTGCGAATTGCCTGACAAAAGGGAATTTTACTATTTAGCTCTTTTGCAACTTTTCAAGCCTTGGCGTTCAGAATTGGAATTACTTGGAGATTTTGAGAGCTATGAAGATTCCTTCAATGCAACTAAAGATACTATAGAATGTCCTGTTTTTGCTAATTATGTGAAAATGTTGAAGGACGAAATTGAGCAAGAAGCTACAATTGCAGCTGAGATTGCTAGTGACAGTTCTCAAGACAGTCAAACTTCTGCTCCATTGAGTCAGGACCCATTTGGAGAACCAATTGTTCTAAGTGAAGCAGCAACTGCTATGTAAGAGGTGGAAACAGCAATGTATCAACGTCAAGAAGATGTAAAAAACTTAGGAAACTTGGAAGAACAACTAGATCTTGAGCAGAAAGAAATATATGAGCAAGTGAGAGAACAGATTGACCATGGATTACTTCATGAGAAGAAAGAGTGCTCTTGCTCATCATTTGAACCTATCCGTATGTATGTGAGTGGACAAACTGGAACTGGAAAAAGGTTTTAAATTAAAGTAATCACAAGTTTTTTACAGAAAATAACTAAGTCACATTTGTCTTGTGTTGTCACTGCTCCAACTGGATTAGCAGCTTACAATATTAAAGGAATTACTTTACATTGTTTAATATTGCTACCAGTAGAGCATGACAACACATTAGAATAATACAAGCTATCTGGAGAAGCTTCTTGTGAAGTTTCAAGAGTGTTGAGGAAAATGAAGCTTCTCATTATTGAGGAGGTAAGCATGGTCTCAAACTTAATGCTTGCCTTTGTGCATTTAAGAATGCAGCAAATTCTTAAAACAGAGTATGACGTATTATTTGGAGGAAAACACATCATAGTTTTTGGAGATCTTCTACAACTTACTCCTGTAAAAGGACAGCCAGTGTTTAAAACACTGGTGCATGAAGATACTAGAAAGTCTTTGGGGAGTATTGGCAATGTAAACATTTGGTCATATTTTCAGTATAAGGAACTTACGACAAATATGCGACAGGCAAATTATGTTGATTATGGAACTATTCTTCAAGATATAAGAATTGGAAAATTGACCGAACATGGCAAACAAGCTTTACAGAGACGATTACTTTCCAATTTGTTTCCAAATGCAAATATTGTTCCAGAGAAAATATACATGAGAATTGCAGAAAACAAATCTGTAATCTGCTTAATGCCAACACTGCGTGAATGTTCTATATTCAACGAAGAAATGTTAAAGTTGGAAAATGAAGAAATTATAAAATTGGAAGCAATTGATAAAATAGAACATGAAGGAATCAGTATTATTTGGAGTGAAAAGTTGAAGAGGAAATTGGATTGTTTAGAGAAATCGATAAGTAAAACTGCTGGTTTAGAAAAGAATTTGTATGTATGTGTAAATTGTAGGGTAATTTTGCGATGTAATTTGAATGTGGAAAAAGGTTTAGTAAATAGAGCAATGGGTAAAATTGTTGATTTTGTTAATTATGTAAATAGAGGTGGGATTGAATTTTTGAAAATCAAATTCGGTGAAATTGCTGAAGTACAACAAGTTAGTCATTGTGCAGCTCGTTTTTTGCTTGTAAAAGATTTGTATGTCTGCAGAAAACAGTTCCTGTTTGTTTGGCATATGCGGTGACCATTCATAAATCTCAAGGTTTAAGTGTAGATTGTGCTTTAGTGAATATTGGAAGTACCTTGTTTAAAGAAGGTATGGCATATGTTGCTTTGTCTTGAGTCAGAACTTTATCTGGATTGTACTTGATTGATTTTGATGAGACAAAGGTTTGTGCAGATGCAAATTGTGTGAAAGCGTATAATAGGTTAAGAAGAGAATATCCACCCAATTTAGGTCAATATCCAGTAGTTGAAAAGCGTGTGGTAGGTAGAAAAAGAAGATTTGAGAATATCTGTTGTGATGAAGTTGCGCTTGCAAGCAAAAATAAAAAGGACAGTGTTGAAGAGAATGTTGGTTATCAGTTTGAAAATAGTTGTGGTGTCAACTGCTATGCTAATGTAGTTGTTAATGTTGTTTTTTTTCTTGAAAGTTTGCAACAGCAAATTGTAGAAAATCGGGACAAAAGATTCTGTTCATTGTTGAATTCTGTTTATGAGAAATGTAGTAGTGATAAAAGTAAAATACAAAGTGTTTCTGATATTCAAAATGCTTTGGATATATGTTCTGGTTGTACTCAATTTACGCAGAATATTCAGCAAGATTGTCAGGAATTTTTAATGTTTATGCTTGGTGTACTAGAAGATGAAGGTATAGATGTTGAAAACCTTTTTGTCCTTTCTTATAAATGGCATCATGACTGTCGAAATTGTTTTGACATGTAGCACTGACATAGATACTGAGAGATTCATATATTTGACTTTACCTGACTGTGAATCAGTGTCTTTTAACAATCTAATTAGAGGAGCAAGTCAAAACATGAAGTGAAGCCAATGTAAATCAGAAATGTCATCAACATTACTTATACAAAGATATGGACAGTATGTTATTTTAATGCTGCAAAGTGGTAGAGCTGATGAAGAAAATTGAAAACTTTAATTAAAAATGTTATAGCTGGTCAATTTTCAATATCAGGAAGAACTTTTGTAGCTGTTGCTATTATTTTTTATGATGGACCTTCTACCACATCTGGACATTACATTGTGTATTTAAAATGTCTGAAAGGTTGGATACATTGTAATGATACTCAATTAGGTTTAAGCAACGTTTGCCCAAAGAGTTACCAAATTCTTACCTAATATTTTTAAAGACAAAATTTTAAGATCAAAATTTGCCCTTTAGGATTAGTGCTGTTAAGGTAGATTCGTCTGTTGTTGTAGAGCATTTTGTAAGTGAGGGTGAGGAGCTTGAAGGTGATCCTTTTGTTGATATTGAGGCAGTGTAGGTGTATCAGGTGGTGGGTGATGTGGGTGCATCCGGGGACATTGATGATCACTAAGGTGGAGGTCTTTTGGATTTTTTGTAGTTGTTGTAGGTGTTTGGCTGGAATTCATGTGTAGAGTGTTTTGCCACAGTGTAGTCTGCTGCTGATGAGGGCCTGTGTCACTGTTCTTCTTCTTTTGGTTAGGATCCACTTGTAAATGTTGCGGAACATGTGGAGGGTGTTATAGCAGTATGAGGAGACAGTGTAGACTTGGTTACACATGGAGAGGGAGGAGTTGAGGTTGAATCCTATGTTGTGGACAAAACATCTCATCTCAAAATGCAATGCAGGGCACGGAACGAAGGGGCATATTATTAACAAAAGGCGATACATTATCGCCGCTTTTATCGGCAGGAAACTGACGATAAAGCGGCGATAATGGGCTTGATAAAAGGGCCTTGGAAATTCCCATAGCAGCCCAGGTTCTGGTGTTAACTTGGGCTGTTATGGGAATTCACAATGGTCTATTATCAAGCCCTTTATTGGCAGTTTTCCTGCCGATAAAAGTGGAGATAATCTATTGCGTTTTGTTGACAATATGACCCGAAATTCATTTTATTAATGTAATTGTTTACTTACCTGCAATCATCCAGATTCTGTTGTTTATCACCCCTCACCCTGCCCCTCCACCCCCACCTGCCCCATCGGAACTCCCTCCACGGGCCGCGGCTGAAAGACGCGATTGCGATCTAGTCATTTACCACAGAGTTGTGGGGAATCCTTGGTAAGGCGCGCGCTCACTAACGAGTGCGCACTTCACCGAAGACGTTCCGGAGTTCAGACCCGTTTTCAATTGCTCCTTAGACATTCGTGAAGAGAAAGTAGAAATATTTCTGTGAGAGTTAAAGAACGTTGTTTGACAAGTTGGTGAGTAAGTAAACTTACCTGACATTATAGACAATATTGAATGTACTCAGTCGATGTATTTTCTCTAACTTAAAACAAGAAACCATAAAATTCGTGATAAGCTAGGTCTTAAGGGAAAAGAACACATTGAGTAAGAATTAGTAGAAAGACTTTTGAATTAAGAAGGAACATTAATGAAAAACACAAGATATTGAAGGATTGACAGAATAGGTGACAACCAACTGCATAAAGAAAAGTTAGTAGAAGAACACAAGGAAATTAATAATATAAAAATTAGAAAATAAACTGAGAGGCCTTGGTTAATGAATGTTACTTAATTATAGGTTATAAGCAGTGAGAAAAATAAAGAACCGTAAGGTACAAGGTTGCAGATAAATACTAGAGGAGAGGCTAGTTCGAAATTGGAAGGGGTAGGTAAGTAGTAGGGTTAGACTAAGTTATAGATGAGGAATAGAGATAGAGTAAACACATTAAGTATTAAAAAAGTAGTGTGATAATGATGTCTAAATATACACAGATACACAGTGTTATTCTGGAGAATGAATACTATCTTTTCCATTTTAGTAAAACACATTTACTATTTCGGAAAGGGTAAGGTGAATAGACATATTCTACATTTTTTAGTAGTGTATTTTACTATAACAGCCTGAGTCTTTTCCTATAGTCATAAGGAGTGACTGCTTTCAAAATTTAAGAAATGCTAAGAACAGGATATCCTTATAAGTAATTATAGTTGTATAACTTTGCAAAGGACTAAAACTCTACTAATGGAATGTTATTAGATAATAGTATTTATATAGTATTTTTTGTAGGCCAAAATAGGTGAAAACTGTAGTTTTGTATTATATATTACGAAAAGTGATCAAATCAACTGTTTATATTTTTATACAAGGAGCAAGAACATAAAGGAAAAATCATGGAAAGAGAACAGCCTCGTACTCAGGAGATTTTAGATATTACTTTGAGTATAATTCAAGAACTAATCGTATCTGTCATAGGCAATGACAGTGAAAAAGGGTAAGTTAGTGATGCAGACATGAGGTGTGATTTCGAAGATGTAAGCTTTGATGGAGATTTTCTAGAAGCCTTAAATTATGTTGAAAGTTTAGAACAAATTAATTCAGAAACTGCTAACGAGGGAATTGATCTGAATGACATATCTCATGAACTTCTATTGGAATGTGTATTAAATTATGAGATGTTAATAGAATAAATTTATTGTCTAAAAATAATAAAAGTTTGAGCACTATTTACTAATGTATTTATTGTACTAGAAATGAAGCACTTATAGATTCAGTTATATATTCTTTAAATATTTGTATTGATTTAAAATATGCAAAGTGGGTCTGAGGGTATGGATTGCTTAAAATCCATATGGAGTATACATGCAGTCTTATATGCACCTGCAAACTTGTGTTTTATGCCTTCAATTCCCCAGTCTGTATCCTTAGACTTCCTGCAAACACTCAGACACTGCTGTTTTAGTATTGTAGTGAGCCAGTCAGCAGGATGTTTTTTTCCTTTTTTTAAAAAAAATATTTTTAATAAATGTTTGCGACGTACACACAGCACAACACAGAAGAAATCACGATGACAAGAAAAAAACCCATCATATTACATTGAGCACCAATAGGTTTCAGTAAACAGAAAATAGCTGCAATGCATCTTGCTCCTAAAAGAAAAACAACCAAGAACAAACAACAACAATACAGAAAAGAAAATTCAACTTTCCACCATACCCGCCTTCCAAATCCGAATTGGCTCCCAAATTTTCCTCCCTGTCCCCCTTGCCCTTCTACCCTTTCTAGCATAGATGTTTTTTTCCAAGTTATAAAATGCCAGGAGAGTGGCCAGCCACTGTTGCATTGCCGGAGGCGTTTTAACCAGCCAAACCCTGGCAGTTGCCAACCTATAAACAGCCATTGTCACAAACAAAAAATCCCCATGCTCACTATCCAATTCCCCATTGACGCCCAGTAGTATCAGGGGAGGTGTAAGGGTAATATTAATCCCAAGTAATCGGGCCAAAAAGCCTTCAATCCCTTTAAGAAGAGTACAGAGTTAGTAAATATGTGTATACTGTCCGCCTCTAGGACATTACATCGAGGGCAAGTTATCCCGGAGGTCCCACCCCACTGTGCTATTCGTGCCGGAGTCAAATAAAGAGCAAAAAGTGTTTTGTAGTGCTGGGCTTGAAGAGAGGCGGAACATAAAACTGAGTGCCCTAGCTCTAGAGAGTCTTGAAAATAGCTTGCATCGATATCCAGTTTTATGACCCATTTGGCAGCATGCTTTTCCAGGTCGTCTGATTTAGTTACTGCCAGGGCTGCATAAAAACTGCGAATAGAGTACTCCCCCCCCCCTTCTATAGCTTCCAAGATGTTATTTTTGGCAAATCCTACAGCCCCCCCTTTCTTGTTGCTTAAAAAACTCCGAACCTGGAGATATTTAAAAAAACTCCTCCTGTTTATATGGAATTTTGCCTCTAAAGTAGAAAACTGCTGCAATCCCCCATCCGGGCCCAACAGATCCCCTATCTTGACAATCCCCTTCCTTGCCCAAATTTCTTTAAGAAAGCAGACCGGATATTGTGAGCAGCCCTGACAGTCTTGAACCTCGTCCTTTTGAAGTAGGAGAAGTAGGTGCAGCTAAGAAATGCATTCTCTGTGTTGGAGCCAAGAATGGTTGCATAGACCTTAGTAGATGAGGCTGTAATTTTAGGGTCTGTACCCGACCTCCCATCAATCCCTGCATAAACTGCAGAGCAGAAACCCAGTAATAAAGTCTAAAATCCGGGACCCCCCACCCTCCCCTGCCCTGGGTAGTGTCATGAACCTATATGCCCTCCTAGTTTTCCCGTGTGCCCAAATAAATTTGTTCAAGAGTGCCTCTAACTTATTAAACCAGTGAGACTCAAATAGCAGGGGGATTGCCCTAAAAACATATAGGAACTTAGGGAGTATTAACATTTTTATCACATTTGTGCGCCCTACCAAGGATAGCCGGAGGTTGTTGATCCTCACAAGGTCCAAGCTTACTTTAGACATTAGAGGTGCCATATTTCGTTCCACTACTGTGTCTAGATCTGCCGCAATCTCCACACCCAGATAGACTGCCGCGGTGACTACCGAAGGTCATTGCAGATGACGTAGGAATTCTTCACTATTTGCGTTTTATTACTGTTGAGCCTATATCCTGATATCCCTCCAAATCTATGTGCTTCCAGTTCTACTTCAACTATTGCCAGGGAAGGGTTGGGAGTGATTATTGCCACACATCGTCCGCAAATGCTAAAGCTTTAAACTGCATTCCATTTATACTTAGGGCAGGGATTTTTGGATTACCATTCAATTTGCGCAGAAAACGATCCATGTAGAGCGCAAACAAGAGGGGTGATGAGGGGCAACCTTGCCTAGTCCCCCTTCTTATCTGCACCAGTGAGGTAAGCCCCCTATTAATCCTAATCCGGGCTGTTGGAGCATTATACAAAGCTTGTACCGCTTGAATATATCCTTCCCCTAGGCCGAACCATTTCATTACCTCCCAGAGGTAATCCCAAGAGACCCTATCAAACGCCTTTTCCGCGTCAAGAATTAAGGTTGCAATAGGGTCTCCTGGGATCTTGGTGGCATCAAACAAGGCAATGACCTGCCTAATATGCTCGGTGGTGCCCTTTCCTGGAATGAATCCGTGCTGCACAGGACTGACCATGCCCTCTATCACTTTAGCTAATCTTTTTGCTAAAATTTTGGAAAAGATTTTAGTATCTGAGTTCATTACCGTAACAGGCCTATAGGACCCAGGAGCTGTAGGTGGCTTACCTTTTTTAAGAATCACTATTACTTCCGCTTCTCCCCAAGAGTCTGGAATTGAGTGCCCCTGTTGGGCCTGGATAACTGTATCTAATAGATCTAAGACAAGGACTTCCTGGAATACTTTATAAAACTTGAGCGGGATCTGATCTTGGCCTGCCGCTTTTGCTGAGGGGAGATCCGCTAAAGCTAAGGTCAGTTCCTCTAGATAAATCGGGGATTCTAACCTTACTTTCTCCTCCTCGGGTAATTCCGGAGCTAAAAAGTGCTTGAGATACTCCTTAATATCTGTACTCCCACCTTCCCCCTCTGTGTCATACAGCTCTGTGTAAAACTCCCTAAACACCTCCCGAACGCCTTCGGGATCAGAAATCAAGCCCCCTTGTTTATCCAGAATGCTCTTCATGTCACCTGCAGCTACTTTCTGCCTCCTCCGTTCTGCCAGGATGTGCCCAACCCTCTCGCTCAATTCGAAAACTTGCTCCTTCTTTGCCAAGTAATTGGCAGCAGTCTTACTGGCGATACCCTCTATTGCTTCCGCCTTTAGTACCATGATTTTCAATAGTTGCTGTTCCAAGGGCCTGCCCAGTTGGATTAATAGACACAGTTCTTCCTCCGCCTCAGTTAAAGTTCTGACTAGTACCTCCACTCTACTCTTCTCTCTGCTTATGTAACGAATAACTGAGTGTCTCTCCTCGGACTCCTGCTTTGAACGCATCATAGGCATTACCTGAGGATGTGCTCTCCCTATTTATAATCCAGAACTCCCTGATCCAATTGCTCATATACCTAATATAACCATTGTCTTTAAGAAGGGCCCTCTCGAATATCCAACAGTTTGAGTTAGTGGCTGCCCCCGCTAAGTTAATAGATAGTATTAAAGGGTTGTGGTCCGAAATTATACAGGGGTGTTTCTTAATTTGTGATCTGGATAGTAGAGAGTTAGATATCAAAAAATAATCTAACCTTACAGTAATTCTATGTGGGGCTGAGAAATATGTAGTACCATCCTGCTGCGGGTGTAGGTTGGCCCAGAGGTCTATCGGAGCGTTATGTTGTGCCATATCTGCTAAGGCACAATGTGATCTTTTCTTCCGCCCAGTATACCCCTGCCCAGTTTGAATCTCAGTCCCGGAGGGACTATTAATGTTGGGCCAACTAGCCAATTCTGTATCCAAAAATTCAAATATATCCGGATCATCCTCTGTGGAGCCGTATATTGAGACCAAAGTAAACTTTTCGCCCTTAAATACTAATTCGACTATGACCCACCTCCCCCACTGATCCTCGGACTTCCTAGACACTGTGCATTCCCTTCCTCTACCCAATATAGCTACTCCTCTTGTCTTAGACCCTTGCCTTGTATGAGCTAATAAGGTAAACCCTAACTGCTCGAGCAGATAGCCCTTCCGTCCCTCAACATGCGTTTCTTGCAGACATACCACATCCGGCTTCATTGTTTTCAGCATCGCCGATACCCAAAGCCTTTTCTGTATATCGTTCAGCCCACAAACATTAACTGAAGAAATTCGACAATACATTAGAATATATCAAAAGGTTGTTCTAACTTTCTAGCCGATTTTGCAAATTAAAAGGTGCTGTGTTGTCGGTTCTTTTGTGTGTGATATGTGCGCCCCGTTTCTCCTACCTCACCTACCTCCCTTCCCACCCCCCTTCCCTGAGTCCACCCTCCCCTGCCCCCCCCACAGGCAAATAGGTCACCCATGACCTATGTGTGGACACTTAGAGTGCAGCTGTCGCCTCCTCCTCCCTCCCTTACGTGCTAGTCACCAACTAAAGAAAGAAAATGATCCTCCCCTAAGATTCAACGTTCTGCAGCAATATTGCAGCCCTTATGACCTTTCTGGGCTTCCCCTTTCCCTGTACCCCAGGACTTCCACCATGTACTCCTTTGCCTTAATCTCCAAGAAAAACATTTTCAACTGCCCCTTAGTAATCACTTTCAACTTGGCTGGGTATAATAAGTAAGCCTCCGACCCCAGGGCCTGTTGGGGAGCAATAAGCTGCCTAAGTCTCCACCTATGCTCAACCGTGACATGGCAAAAATCGGGCCTAGCAAAGAAGGTGACATTATTAAAAGAGCGCTTGGACTCCGGCTTTGCTTTTTCCAAGATTAGCTGTCTCAGCTGAAAGTTGCCCACAAAGAAGAGTATAGCTCTAGATCTACCCTCTTGGACCCCTGCCTGCCCTCTTTTAATTGTGAATGGGAATCAATGCGCCCTCTGAATCTCTACCTCCCACTGCCATGAATTAGCTCCGGGAAGGCCCCCTTTAGTAGGCTCACAACAAATAGTCTGGCATCGTCCCCTTCCAGCCCCTCTGCCACCCCCAAAAGTCTGATGTTATTACGACGTTGACAATTTTCATAGTCCTCCATCTTCCATTGTACATCCTCTGACATTTTCTGCTGATCTTGTTTGAAAGTCTTGAGGCTATTGAGGTCATCCTCCAGCTTCCCTGTCCTCTCCTCTACTTGGGTAACCCTCTCCGCGACCTCCTCATAAAGTTTGTTGATCTTTCTTAATGATGAGCTTTCGCAGGCTCTTAAAAACATGGTTGTTTAACCAGTAAGTTGATGACTGATTTTCAGTAGCTCCACAGCGCCGAGACACCCCAGGGTATTTGTTGCGCTATAAAAATTGCGAAAATAAATAAATAAAATAAATTAAGGTGTTCTGTATTTTCCTTGCCTCTTGCCTTGCCCTCCGGCTCTCGACCCTAGCCTCACTTTGCATGGTTTTTAGGGTGCTGTGAAGCTGCCAAATCGGTCAAATCTGCCATACTCGGGTTGCTTCCCCAGTCACCCAATGCGCCAGATCCACTTTGTACCCTGATGTGTCGCCTGCTGTGGCTCTGCCTGAGCCTTTAACTAGACCTTCCCCACCGCTCGGCTCGCGAAGCCTTCTTCTGGCAGATTGATTACTCACATTATCCCCAATGCCAGGATAAGCCGAAAAGTCCTCAGATCCGCTCTCCTGACATTGCGCCGTCTTCTGCTCTAACGCCAACGTCCTCTCCTGCTCCGGTTGCTTAGTAACCTTTAAGTCAGCGCCCACGAGGACGTTTTGCAAGTCAGAGCCCTCTCCGGTCCTCATCTTACCGGCAGCGGCCTCAGCAATCCCCGCAGGTTTGTTTGAGAAGCTCTCAACCATTGTAGGCTGCCGCATAGTGTTTTCTTTTGGCTTTGGTTTAGACTGGATAGAGCGGGGGGACATTATCACGGGGGGTGCCTGGGGTTGGCCCTGCTTCGTTACCAGCCCGTGTCTCTCCTAATTTTTGCCCAAAGGTTTTTTTCGTTGTGCTGGAGGTATTACCCTTATGGATACCAGCGCCAGTTAGTGCTTCAGGATCATTCTTGCTCTTCTCCTTGCCAGCTAGCTCTGTCTGCATTGCTGCTTCTTTAGCCGTGCTTCCTTTTGTTACTCTTGGAGGCATACTGTAGGCTCCTTTGATCACAAGCGCGATAATAGCCGTTATCTTTCCCTGGGCTAGGAGAAGTGCTTTTTTAATACCCCCGCCAGAATGCTGTCACCAGAATGCACCAGCCCAATCGCTGAAATTGCCGCTTAGTAACCCCTTTGCAAGACCACGGGAATCTGCTCTCATCACCGTGGGGGGATCACTCTCTGCCCATCATGAATTTGTGGAGACGAGGAGGAGTGAGATGCGACTACTCACTGCAAACCATCAGCGGCCATCTTGCCTCGCCCACAGCAGTATGTTCTTTTCCATTGTACCGTGGTAAAACTGAAGCTGTAATAAATTTAGTGAGGAACTTTCTTTGCAGAAGTGTAATGATCCAGTCAGTATCTAGATACTCATGGATTAAAAGAGGCCTTAGTCCATAGGCTGTTTCAAACCTCTATAGACTGTGCATGCACTGTTCTATGCACCAGCAAACCTATGTTTTATACGTTCATCTCCTCAATGTGTATCTTTATACTTCCAGCAAACATTCTCACATTACTGTTTCAATATTGTATTGAGCCATTCAGCAGTATGTGTTTTTCTGTATCCTGTGGTAAAACTGAGGCTGTTATAAATTCAATCAGGTTCTTTCCTTGCAGAACTGTAATCATCCACTCACTACCTAAGTACTCATGCATTAAAATGGGCCTTAGGGCATAGACTGCTTCAAACCCTTATAGATGATGTATGCAGTCTTCTATGTACTTGCAAATTTGTCTTTTATTTGTTCAATTTACCAGGTTGTATCCTTACACTTCCACCAAACACTCTGTCACTGTTGTTTTAGTTTTGTAGTGACTCATTCATCGGTATGTAGTAATATATTCACTATATTAAAAACACTAATGGACAAATATACAATAACTGGCATATCCCCAGGAATATGTCAGTTATTGTGCTCTGTGACACCACTACCATGGATGTGCCTTATTTACAATGCGGTGTACCATGAGACAAAAATGGCACATATATGTGATGTATCTGTGCTGTAAAGGTGGTGCATTGTTTGAGTTATGTTGCAAGTGCAACGCATCTCCAGCAATGCTCTGGGGGCCCTATTCTCAGACTGCTGTGTCAATCCTTACACCTGCTTCAAGGTAGTGCAGGGTTTTGACACAGCATGATCCCAAAAGTGACAAAGTGAAATCTTGTAGATTTCAGTCAGCCACTTTTAGGAGATGTTCCTGTGCTGGAACGCCCCCCCACCCCATGTAGGAATGTCTCCTTCTGGTACAGGGATTTACAAAGTGACGCACCTCCCAGATACGTCACATTCTAAATACCACATACCATGGCGCATCTTTTGCACCACCGCTTCATCAGAAAAGTGATGTAATGGCGGTGTAAAAGAGGCCCAAGGTTGTTGCAAATCTGCCTCTAACAAACACTTACAAATTCACCTAGGCAGTTTCACTAGGAGTGTATTCTTTTTGAATTTACTTTTGTTATTATTTGACATTAAAAATATGAAATGTAACTTTAAAAATAAAAGAAATATAAGTATTTATAATAAAAATTTAGGAAATTACTATAAAAAGAAAGAAAGATAATAATTAGTACATTTTAACATTATCATTTACAAAACCTTAGAAATTCACTGAAAAAACCATAGGTTTCAGGCACGTTATAGTTAGGAATTAGCATTTAAAAAACCTTAGAAATTCAGTAATTCACTGAAAAAACCATAGGTTTCAGGCACGTTATAGTTAGGAATTAGCATTTAAAAAACCTTAGAAATTCACTGAAAAAACCATAGGTTTCAGCCACTTCATAGTTAGGAATTAGCATGTAAAAAACCTTAGAAATTTACTGAAAAAACCATAGGTTTCACCCATGTTATAGTTAGCTGGACATTTCTCTCATACAAAACCATTGAAATTCCTCCGTTATAGTTAGTTCAGCTAACTATAACTCGCGCGCCCGCAATGCACTACTGATGATGTCACACCTTACATCACTCATGACATGGTCAGTAACATCACTCATGACATCACTCATGACCTCTCAAATGCTCCCTGGGGCTTCAAGTTTACAAAATACGGGGGTCATGAACACAGCCCTCGGGACACCGCCTCCCCGGGGTTTAATTTGAATTGATGTGGAGGGACTGCACGGACCCCCCGCAGCCCCAGGAAACACCACCTCCTGCTCAGTGGGACTTACTGGAGGTAACAGGAGAGATAGTTGGCCCCCAAGGACGTCCTTGGGGCCAACTACCCCTCCTGTTACCTCCAGTTAGTATCTCGCAGCGGGATTGCTAAGAGGTGTTCGGAGGCCATGCCCCTTTTCTCCATCACTCTGCCAATGCGCGTCCAGGCTCACTACTGGATGGGGGATGAAGACCACTTTAGTATTAAATCTTTTTATTGTGCAGCATTGAGAAAAGACACGCAGCATCTCACAACCTGAGTTCAATTATCGGGGCACGCGGTGGCCATGCACAGTGCAAGAGCGTGAGGACGACCAATAGCCGTGTCTACCTTAAACATTTAACACAGCAAGCCGCCTACAACCCAGCTGGGCCGGCCGCGTTAGAAGAGTTGAGATGCAGATGTAAGCAATTCTGACAATCGAGGACGAGTCTACACGAATAACAGAGGAAAAACGAAGGAAAAACAAACCCCCACCCCAACCTTCCCCCCCCTCACCCACAACCACCCCACTCCTTGTCCGTTACGCAGAGACTGCTAAAATATGGGAACACCGCCTCATTGGATACCATTGTTTGCGCGGCTCTCCGGCGCCTTGCGCTTGCGCGGCCGCGCCTTGGGCTCAGGGAGCGGAGTGTCCGCCAGGCGCAACAGCCGCAAATAGCGGGGACAGCTCAGCTCCCGGAACTCCCCCGTAAGTAGGGACAGAAACGGCCGCCAAAGTGCTGCAAACTCCTCTGCTCTCCCCGCCCCCACCAGTGACAGCTTCTCCATCCCCAGTATCGCCCACAGCCTATGTAGCCAACCCAACTGAAGTGGCGGCTGGACGTCTCTCCAGTGCGCCACAACATTTTGCACAGCCGCCCCTAGCGCAATCGCAATGAGCCTCCCTCTCCAGGATTTAAGAGGGTACATCAGTGCGTTAGGAAGGCCCAATAGGACATATGCCGGAAATCTGGGCAGCTGGGTGTCTAGATGGGAATCCACCAGGTCCAGTATCGAGGTCCAGTACTGCTGCAGGCGATCGCAACTCCAGAGCAGGTGCTCCAGCGTACCCAGTTCCCCACACCCCCTCCAGCAGCGGTCACTCACCCGGGGATCCCACTGATGCAGCCGCTCAGGTGTGTGGTACCAGTAAGTGGCGACCTTGGTCAGGGTTTCAGTGAGACCCGTGTGGTGAGCGGAGTGTCGGGCCCTGTAGTAGACCCCCTCCCATTCCTTGCGTGTGAGCTGTCTCCCCAGATCCCTCTCCCACCTGGCCCGCCCTGCATTGTATGTGTAAATGTAGGTAAGGAGTAAGTGCTGGTATAGGTCTGATATTAACTTTTTGTCGGATGTGCCAGTCAACAGCCACCGCTCGTAGGGGGTGAGAGGACGCTGCGCGCCGGGCCGCATGGACGGGTGGAGAACCCAGTGGCGGACCTGCAGATAGGGCAAACGATCCGTTTTGGGAATGCCATAATCATCTTTTACCTTCTGGAAGGGGAGAATGCCCTTCAGGTCGAACATGTGACCCACGTCCCTACATTGCGTCTTTCGCCACCTCACATAGGCCCGAAGGTCGAGACCCGGTGAGAAATCGGGGTTATCAAAAATCGGTGTCATGGGGGAGGAGCTACGCGGGCATCCAAAATGGTCGCTTGAGCAGAGAGCTCCTGAGACCCGCGCCACCCTTCTTGATCTATCCTGCAGATATCCTGGTCACTTCGACGGGCTTTTGGAGTGCTACTCTCACTGATGCTGTCGATCCTTTTTTGGTCGAAATCGGACCTCGGGGACCATTTTTACATCGTCTCCAACTTCCTGGCCTAACCCCCGACGCGACCGGGGTCTCAACTGCCTAGTATGGCCGAGCTGTAATGCAACAACAACGGCTGCCTGGCATCTGGCCCACCGGTGGTGTGCCACTTTCACTTTCGGTTTCCTGCCCTCTCGTCTCTGACTCCTTGGGACCTCCTACTTTGTCTTGGCCTGCTGCTCTCACAGCGAACGCTTTCTTTCTTTGTACTGGCAAGGAGGCCCTTGTCATCCTCTCGTGAAACTGGACTTTTGAGGTCTGGGACTTGTCACCGTCCCGCTTCACCTAGGTGTCCCCGGCCGGCGCTGAATGCAACATGGCGACGAAACCTGAGGCGGAGAAACGCAGGAAGAACATTACTCGCGGGGGGTCGATCCAGTCCAATATGATCGAGCGCTATACCCAACCGAGAGTTCCCCCGGTGCTACCAGTAGTGGCTTGGAGGACCCGAAGACCGACATGTCGTCGTCCTCAGAAGTGTCACTTCAGGACCTGTTGGCCGCCATTTCTGGACTCAAGGCCGATATGAGTCAACAATACGAGGCCATCGTGTCCAAGATAGACACGGTGGCGGTGGATGTTACTCTTATTCGAGCCGACTTGGCCAAGACGAACGAGAGGGTCAAGGCATTGGACTTAAAGGCATCGAGTTTGGTGACGGACATGGCGGAGGCGCAATCCGAGATAGGGAATCTGCGTTCCTCACACGACCTTTTGCTCAAACGCATGGAAGACTACGATAATAGGGCCAGGCGGAACAACATACGCTTGGTCGGAGTGCCGGAAGATAATGGTGCCGCCTCGATCGATTTACTGGTCGAGGAACTCATTGTCGCTAAACTTGCTCCCGCTGGTCTCAGCAAGTTTTTTGCGGTTGAGCGTGCCTATCGCTTCCCAGGTGGTCAGGTGAAGCCAGGAGGCCCTCCGAGGCCTATCATCGCTAGATTGTTTCACTATCGGGACAGAGACGCTATCCTGCAGGCCGCTCGTAAACACGGCCCGTTGAAGTACGATAATAACTATGTCTCTATTTATCCTGATTTCACTCCCCAAGTGCAACGACAACGTTCTGGGTTCCTTGGAGTGAAGCGTCGTCTGAGGGATCTGGGACTGAAGTACGCTATGCTGTTTCCAGCTCGCTTGCGGATTGAGTTCAGAGAACGAGCTTATTTCTTCGATCAGCCGGATCGTGCTAGTGACTGGTTGGACTCGTTGCCGAAAGATGACACCGAGAGTGGAGGCCCTGGCGGTGCGGAAGGTGGTGCGACGGCCCAGGTTTAACGTGGGCCCCCAGTGGTCCGACTTGAGACTATGAACTTTACAGAGTAATCTTTACTGTATGCTTAATGATTATGCCCGTGGTGGTGCGGGTACGGGTGATTTCTCCCTTCCTCCTCGGGGGGTTCTTTGTGTAGATCAGATGGGGCGACAGGCACACTGCAGTTTGGGGTGGCTTTCTAGTCAGCAGGGGTGCAGGGTGGGGGGCGTTGTAACGGGCTCTTGGTTGAGGGGTGGTTTCTGGGGACTTGGTTGTGTTTTATGTTTTCTGTTATTTCTCTTTTTTCATGGTATGTCACTGATTGCAAGTATTCTGGATCTGTGGTTGTGGGAGGGGGTTGGGTTGGGTCGCTTTTCCTGGGATGGGGGGGGGTGAGATGCAGGTTCTTTCTTGGAACGTCAACGGTTTGGGTGACAGGATTAAACGCGGCATTGTGTTACAATTTATAAGGCGCCATGCCCCTGATGTCGTGTTCCTCCAAGAAACCCACTTGATCGGTAATGCCTGTAAAGCTCTTGACCGTCGGGGCTATCGATTGGCCGCTCACGCTGGTTTCACCTCCGGGTCCCGGGGAGTGGGTATAATGGTGAAATCCTCCCTGGCCCTTGAGATCGATGATGTTATCCTAGATGATCAGGGACGGCACGCTGCTGTCTCCGGGAGATGGGAGGGTAAGCCAATTGTATTAGTGGTTGTGTATATTCCCCCGGGGCTGCAGGCCACCACGTACGCTGAACTTGGCAAGACTCTTCTTGGTCTCCCTGATGGTCTGCTGATCATGGGCGGAGACTTTAACTCTGTTATGTCTGGCGAATGTGATCGGCTGCCCCCTAGAGTGTTGCCGCAGTCCCAGATGTGGCTCACTGATATGACTGAGACTTTTGGTCTGGGGGATGTTTGGCGTTCGCTGCACCCCACACTGACGCAGTATACCTTCCACTCTGGTGCGCATGGCAGCCTCTCTCGGATAGACTACTTCTTTATGCTGGCTTCTACCCTATCCTTGGTACGGGAGGTTCGTCATCTCCCCCGGGGTATTTCGGACCATTCCCCCTTGATGATTAGGATTTCTGTGGGTGGTCTTTTTGGTAACAGAGTTCCTCCTGTTCCCCCCTGGCACTTCCGGAACCCCCGGCTCCGCTCGGATATGGTGAAGGCTATTGACTGTTACTTTGATAAAAATGTGGGTTCGGTGACCTCCCCTACGGTTCTCTGGGAGGCCTTTAAAACTGTCATTCGGGGATCCGCACTGTCTCTCATTGCTGCTGAGCGGAGGGCTAAGAGGGAGGCCGTTCTGGCCCTCGAGACTGAAATTACAGCGCTTGAAAGTGAGCTGGGTGCGCCTGCGCTGTTGCACACTTTGGAACTGAAACAGGCGGATTACAAGGCTTGTGTTACCGATGCTGCTAAGTTGATGCGAGCGAATCAATTGGGCCGGCTGTATGATGTGGGTGACAAGGCCAGCAAACTCCTGGCATGGCTGGATAAGGCTGAAAGAGCGAGTCGTGTTGTGCCCGTTATTGTTCGCGAGTCTGGTGAAAGTGTGTCTGACCCCGGTGAGATTGTTGACTGCTTTGTTGATCATTTCCGGAAGGTTTATACCCGGGTGAGTGATCATGATGAGGCTGATTCCCGTCTGCTGTTGCGTGATATAGCTCTTCCTTGTGTCTCGGAAGAAGAGGGTCTGGCTCTGGAGGCTCCCTTTACGGTAGATGAGATTGCCCTCGCTATCCGATCTTTGCGCTCAGGCAAGGCGATGGGGCCCAATGGTTTGCCCATCGAACTTTACAAACTTTGTCTGGAAAAGATGGCCGCCCATCTGCGTAACATGTTTCTAGACGCGTTCGAGGCAGGAATCCTGCCGATTGAACAGCGCCTAGCTACTATAGTGGTCATTTATAAGGATGGCAAGCCTCGTGATCGCTGTACCTCCTATCGCCCCATTTCCCTGCTAAATGGTTGTTGACGGTGATTTGTGACCTGATCCATCCGGATCAATCCGGCTTCATACTGCACAGAAACACGGCCCTTAATCTGCGTCGGCTTCATGGTGTTCTTGCGAGAGCTGCAACTCTCACGGAGCCTGCGGTGGTGGCCTCCCTAGACGCTACGATGGCTTTTGACACCATTGAATGGCCTTATCTTTGGGCGGCCCTCTCCAAGTTTGGCTTTGGCCCTAACTTCATTGCCTGGGTCAGGCTCCTTTACGAACAACCACTGGCTCAGGTCGTGGTAAATGGCAGAAGCTCTGACCCCTTCCCGTTGGGCCGCGGCACCCGTCAGGGATGTCCGCTTTCCCCGCTTCTATTCGCGTTGGCACTTGAACCCCTTGCGGCGTGGCTCCGGTGGGAACCCTCGATTAAATTGATCCGGGCAGATCCTTTTCATACCTGGCTGCTAAAACATGGAACTCACTCCCCGCTTACCTTCGCCTCACCCAGAACCACCTAGCGTTCAGAAAGCAGCTTAAAACGTGGATATTTGACAAATAATCCTCCTCCCCTTCCTTAGCGCCTTGAAACCCTCTGGGTATGTAGTGCGCTATACAAATTTTTTGACTTGACTTGACTGACTTGACTGTATGCCGACGACATCATTCTTTATTTCACTTCCCCTCAAAAGTCCTTGAACGTACTCTTCGACATTCTTACATCCTTCGGTAAGAACTCTGGATTGGTCATCAACTGGACCAAATCCTGTGTTTATGTCATAGCCGGGGTTCTGCCGCCATTGCCTCGCCGGTTTCCAATTTTGGTGGCGGATGACGGTTTCAAATATTTGGGGATTTATGTCTCTACGGTTTCTGCGGTGCGTTATGAGCGAAATCTGTATGCTCCGCTCCGCCGACTTAAACAAGATGTAAGACGATGGCGTGAATTGCCCTTGTCTCCATTGGGCCGAGCGGCGCTTTTTAAAATGATGTCGCTCCCCCGATTTCTCTATGCCTTGCAGAATTTCTTCGACCCTGTCCCCGCTCGCTACTTTCGCGAGATCGAGAGTTTACAGCGGTAATTGATCTGGGATGGTCGTGCCCGTATTGTGCTGTCTAAGCTCAGCCTTTCCTGGTACGATGGTGGTATTGCTTTGCCAGATATCAGACGCTATTACTGAGCCTCGCCCTTGAGCGCCATTAATCATGCAACGTACTCATCAGAACCCGCTCCCGCCTTTGCCTTGGATAAATTTCTACTGCCCGGTGGCAACTTTAATAGGGCTTTGTACTCGAAGTCGCCAATCCGTCTCCTTACGGGTCCTACGAAGTGTGCGGTGCGGGCCTGGAGGGATGCAACTGTGGCTACGGGCTGGAGTGGCAAGCTGACGCGTATGACCCCACTATATGATTCTGATCGACTGGGCAACCTTTGGAAGACGAAAGGGTTTGACAGGTGGGACATGATTGGGATCAGTAAGGTGGATGATCTTTGGGCCAGGGGCGCTGTGAAGTCCTTTGCAGCCCTGAAACTGGAATACCAGCTTGATGACAGGGAGCACTTTCGGTATATGCAGGTTC
This sequence comes from Lissotriton vulgaris, assembly GCF_964263255.1. NCBI lineage: Eukaryota > Metazoa > Chordata > Amphibia > Caudata > Salamandridae > Lissotriton > Lissotriton vulgaris. Next base: position 265,282,379 of record NC_141699.1, on the reverse strand, counting down.
GGCATGCCTTGTCCTCCGTCTTTCCCCCCGGTACTGATATCCCGCAATCCTCCCCCCCTGGAGGATCGTGTCCTAGACGGCCATGTCCCCGATAGTACGATTTCCTTAATTTATAAGAAGCTCATTAACAACAGGGCTGACCAACTGGGGAAACTTCGTGCTTCCTGGACAGCTGACGGGCTTGAACTAGACGATGAGGACTGGCAGTCGGCTGTTTCCGCCCCTAAGGAGGTGGCTATTCCGGCTCGGCTTCGTTTTGTCCAGCTAAAGATCCTCCACCGTGTGTATATGACTGGTATGCGACTGGTGCGAATGGGGTTTGTGACGGATGGACGGTGTAGGCGTGGGTGTGGTATGGATGGTACTTTTCTCCATGTTCTGTGGGAATGTCCGATTGTCTCGGCCTTCTGGTCTAGGGTGCACGATGTGATGGGACGTGTCACTGGGGTCCCCCTCCTTCCTGAGGCACGACGTTGCCTGCTTAATGTGTGGGAGCCTACGGATTGTACTGCTGCTCAGACGTTCTGGGTCACTCTGGGCAACATGGTTGCAAAGAGGGATATAGCTCAGCTCTGGGGCTCCGCCAGACCACCGCGGCTCAGCGCCTGGAAGGATAACATGGACTGGTGCATGTTTCGAGAAAAGAAGGTGTATGAGGCACGGGGGCGTCCCAAGAAATGGTCCAGGGTTTGGGCTCAGTGGAATTCGTACCGTGGTGATATTTGTTCCCCTCCACTTGACTTCGAGGTTCCTCTCCCCTCCTCCCCATGATTGACGTTCCGTTTTCTGTTTCTCATATCATATGTGTCCTTTCTTCCTTCATGTTCGCTCCCCCTTGCCAGATGCGTTCCTTTCTATATTTACTCCTTTTTCCCTCCCCCCCCCTCCTATGACCCTTGCCAGTATGATACCATGTGTTTGTGTGTTGTTGTTTTTCATCGACAAAATCATAAAATTAAACCTTTAATATCCTTTTGCTACAGTTCCATGCTCCACACTATAATGTAGGCTCATTGATCGTTTTAACAGTGTACTGTCCTTCTTTATTCTTTCAATATATGTCATAGCGGCCGGCCCTGAGGGGTTGTAGGCAGACGCTGTGAAATGTGCATTTTATAAATAAAGGTTTAAAAAAAAAAAAAAAAATCGGTGTCATGGGGGAGGGAAAGGAGGTAGGGTCCCGCCGGACAGCCACCTTGTCCCACACATCCAGAACGGTACTGGTGATCTGGGAAGCGTATAGATTGGGAGGCCTATGACTGCGTGGCAAAAACGGGATGCCCTGAAGCGTACGACCAGCGACCGCTTGGTCCTGGAAGAGCCAGTGTTTGGCAGATTCTAGCTGATGCCATTCCACCTGAGTGCGCAGCTGCGTCGCCTTGAAATAGAGAGTAAGGTCAGGCACACCCACGCCACCATAGTCGGGGGGTAGCAAGGCTATCGTGTGCTTAAACCGTGGGCGACGGCCATTCCAGATAAAGCTAGTGAGATCTGCCTGGGTTTTTTGAAGCCATCCCGCCGGAGGTCGCAGGGGAAGGGTCTGAAATATATAAAGAATTTGGGGCAGCAGGGTCATCTTTACGGCCGCAATCCGGCCTAACCAGGACAAAGTCAAGTGCTTCCACCGTCTGAGGGTGTCTCGGAGTCGGGAGCTGAGCTTGGCGTAATTCGCATCTGCGGAGGCCTGCACCGTTGGGGCCAGCAAAACCCCCAGATAGGGGACGGTGGATTCCGACCACTGCAGGTCAAATTCAGCCTTGGCCTCCTCCAACACCTCCGGTGTCAGGGACAGGTTCAGGGCCTCGGACTTTGCCACATTGATTTTGAAACCCGAGGCCGGCGCGAAGGCGTGAAGCTCGGTAAAAAGTGCCCGGAGAGATTGCATTGGATTCATCAGGGAGAGCAAGATGTCATCAGCATACAAACTAATCTTATGCGTGTCCCCACCGAATGGTATGCCTGTGATGAGGTTGTGGTTCCGCACCCTGCATGCCAACGGCTCCATATAGAGCGTGAACAGAAGGGGGGAGAGAGGGCACCCCTGCCTGGTCCCTCTGCCAATCGCAAATCTCAGTGACGTGTGACCGTTGACCCGAACCGCAGCGTTCGGTTGGCGATAGCAATTGAATATACGGTTCCGGAGCGTCTCCCCGAACCCGAACCGCTGCAGAACCAGCTCGAGATAGGGCCAGTGCACCCTATCGAAGGCCTTCTCCGCATCAATCGTGAGGAGGAGGCAGTCCCGCCTCGTCCGAGAGCCAGCCTCTATGAGGTGGAGGACCCGTTTGGTGTTGTCGCTAGTCTGCCGCTGGGGGATAAAGCCCGCTTGATCCGGCTCCACCAGCTGTTGCATATAGGGCGCAAGGCGACTCGCCAGGATGCCCGTATAGAACTTCAGGTCGATGTTCAGCAGGGAGATCGGCCGCTATGAGCCACACCGCGCGGGGTCCTTCCCGTCTTTGGGAATCACCGAGATGGCCGCCTCTAGTAAGTCCGACGGAATGGCGCCAGACGTGTCGAAGGTATTGAATAGATCCTTCAGTAGCGGGGCCACCAGAAGGCCGCCGTATACCCGTCCGGGCCTGGTGATTTCCCAAGAGTCAAGCGCAAGATTGCTGAGATGACCTCCTCCAGGCCTATGGGGTGGTCAAGGAAGGCCGCCTGTGCCTCATTGAGCGACGGGAGGGTCGCACCCCGCAGATAGCTCTGACCGTCCCGCAGTTCGAGATCGTCTGATGCATATAAGGCAGCGTAAAAATCGCCAAAGGCGGCGGCGATGGCTGCGTCATCAGCGATGGCGCCGCCAGTGCTGGGCTGGAGCGTCTGGACCTGCTGCCTCTGACGTTGCATCCGCAGTCTGCTCGCCAGCAGTCTCCCGCAACGGTCTCCCCCGGTATAATACGCATGCCGGAGGCGCATGGCGGCGTATTCCGCCACGTCCTGGTCCAGGGCTGCCAGCATCTTTCGTTCCATGCAGAGTTGCCGCCACGCCCTCGCAGCCCCGGTGCGCTGGTGCATCTGCTCCAACTCCGCCACCCGTTGGGTGAGTTCGGCCCGTTTCCGCGCACGCTCCCTGTTGTTAGCGGCGGCCAAAGAGATGAATTCGCCGTGGAGGACTGCCTTGAATGCCGCCCATTGCGTCGCTTTAGAAGTGTCCCTGTTGGCGTTGTGGGCGGGAAATTGGGCGAGCGCCGTTTTTATGCGTTCCTGTGTGGTCGGCAGGTGGAGGAGGCTATCGCGCAACCGCCAGTGTCGTTGCCGGCTAGGCGCCGCCGATACCCGGAAGGATGCCACTGCCGAAGATCACTTTAAACCTGAGGGACCTTGGGGGCCAAAAAACCTCCTGTAAGTGCTACACAGCGGGATTTCTGAGTGCTGGTCAGAGCCCCTCCTTTTCTCAACCACTCTTCAAACGCAACTACTACTTAAGAAAAATAGGAATGCACTGAAAAAAACAAAGGATACAGGGATTGTTTAGTTAGGAATTAGCATTTAAAAAACCTTAGAAATGTACTGAAAAAAATAACAAAGGTTATAAGGACGTTATAATTAGTAATCAACATTTGAAGTACCTTTGGAAGTTCACTGAAAAAGGTTATAGGGAGGTTATAATTAGGCTCAGGATTCACTTGTATAAAATCAGTGAAATTCAGCTGTTATAGTTAGTGAGCTAACAATACCTAGCGCCCTGATATGCACTTCTTATGACCTCACACATTACATCTCTCCTGGCCTGGTCATTGACATCACTGATAACATCACTGATGACATCTCAAATGACATCACTTATGACATAACAAAACCGGTCCCAAGATGCTTGTTTAGGTCCAGGAAGGACTTGGCTTGGCAGTTCAGGCTGGACTGTTCCCATGATTACTGCTTTCGCTTTTAACAGCACATAGTGTGCTTACCTGTGTCTGAGGGCCTGCTGTGTCTCGACCGCCCTCCTTCGCTGCTGCTTGTTGCAGGGTGTTAGGTGAGGCTTTTCCACGGTCGGACGCCACACAGCCGCCATTTTGGGGAGGTTGGCGGGCTAGTTGTTGGTGGAGGGACAATATAAAATGAAAGCCCCGTTGCGGACGCGCCAAGCGGGCGTGCCGCCGGCGCGCTGAAGTCGCGCCAAAGGCCAGAACCCCTGTCAGATCCAAGTCCCAAAAGAGGATTATTTATACAGCAGAAGAGCTAATAAAACTATCAAAGCCTATTGCTGAGCCTTGTAAACATAGGATCAACGTAGAGTATGAGCAACTGAAATGTGAGCATTGGGGAAAAAAATGTAATACACAATACAGTGGCCGTGAAAAATGGGGGCAAATTGAGAGAGGCTCTACTAAACTGTAGGTCACTGACTAAACATAAATATGAGATTCATGATCTACTGAGGGAAAAATAACTTGACGCTTTGTTCTTGACTGAGACTTGGCTTAGTGATAGTTCCACCCCAGATGTCCTAGATGCACTCCCAGATGACTATACGATAGTAAGGAATTGCAATAATCTATAAAACCACAATAAATTGTAACATCAAGGAGGCTAATTTAGATAGTTGTGAGGAGTTCTTATTTACTTTGTCAGTGACAGAAGACAACACTATAGCCGGCTTTTTAATATACCGCCCACCAGGACCAGTAGCTAAATTCATGAAAAGTTTGGAGGAGAAAGTAGCTCACCCAGCTATTAGGCATAATAAGTTCCTTATCCTAGGTGATATGAACATATACTTTGACAACAAACAGAACCATGGAGAACCAAGGAGCACAATCTTTATGCAAGGACCTAGGGACTCTGAACCTAGAGCTAAAAGTTGAAACACCAAGGGGAACATATCCTAGATGTTATCTTCTCAAATGTGAGTGAGACGAAGGTAGAAACACCATGGCCTATCCCTTGGTCAGACCATTTCTTAGTGCAATTTTACTGTGCCATCTAATAGAGGATGGAGAAATCAACACAGAAAGTTACCAGCAGGATATGGAATAAATTAAACCCCAACGTCTTTATCCAAGCACTAATGAAAAATAATATTATACTGGAGAAAGAGGTTAATTTAGCCAATAGCCAACTCAAAAGTTGGAGAGCAACAACTCTAGACGAGGTACCTCCATGGAGCACAGAAGCCCCCAGCAGGCATAAAGCATCAGCACCCAGGTTTAAGGAGACACTGTTGAAAGAAAAAAAAGAATGCAAGCAACAAGAACGAGTATGGCGCAAAGATTACGGTAATAAGGCGAAAGAGAACTATAAAAAGGAACTAAAAAAATACCATGAGCAAATAAAGAAAATACGAGGCAATTTCTACACAGAAAAAATTGAAAGGGCCAGTAAATCCTCGAAAGAAATGTTTGTCATACTGAAGTCTCTTAAAACGCACAATAACACTAACTATGATGCTGCGGCCTCCACTGAGAGCTGCAACAACATTGCAAAATTCTTTGCTGACAAAGTGACTGAAATCTATGATACCTTCCCTATGGAAGCACGGCTAGGGTTGAATACAATCAACAGGCAGGTCACCACATTTGGAGGGGAGACTCTTGACGAATTCAAAATCGAGGAGCTAGAGGATCTCAAATTGACAGCTAAAGAGATCAAATCAGGCTCCCCATTAGATCCAGCTCCTCCGGAGAGACTAATGCAGGGAGAGAATCTCGTTATGCCACAAATTTCAGAGCTCATCAAACGCTCCTTTCAAACAGGAGAGGTTCCAACTAAATCGAAGCAAGCGATCGTCCGGCCACTAAAAAAAAAACAGTCAGTCGACCAAGCAGAACTAGAGAATCTGCACCCTATTTCATTACTACAATTCATGGCACCGATCCCAGAGAAGGTAACAAACAAACAATTAGTGGACCATATTAATAAGAATGACCTGCTGCACCCTTCTCAGTCGAGCTTCAGAACAGCACACTCGACTGAGACAGCATTTCTCATGGCTACTGAAACTATGAGAAAATATGCCGACGAGGGGCAAACGGTTGCGCTGATCCTGCTGGACCTAAGCCCGGCGTTTGACACCGTCACTCATAAGATACATCTCCAAAGATTAGAGGAATGCGGCATCAGAGGAAATGCACTGCGATGAATGACATCCTTTCTATCTGCACGTAGCTTCCAAATTGAGCCCAACCCTATTTAACTTGTATGTGGGACCACTGGCTGAGCAAGCAGATGAGCACAAGGTGTCTATTGTGTCATATGCTGATGACACACAGCTAATTGTGATGCCATCTCAAGTTAGGGAACAGGTAGCAACCAGCTTCTCTAAGTGCCTTGAAGATGTTGCTATATGGATGTCAAACCATTGCCTAAAGCTCAATGGGAACAAAACGGAGGTGATGATCGAGAGAAAACCCCCCACCATTTGGTCATCAGCCTGGTGGCCGGGGACACTGGGACAAATACCAACCCCAAAAGCGGAAGTGAAAATCCTTGGAGTTTGGTTTGACTCTAAATTGACTTCAACAGCCAAATTTGTAAGGTAGCTGGCAAATGCTATGGGACCATGAAAACCCTACGAAAGATCCTTGACCTCTTGCCATCAAATGCGAGGAAAACCATAGTTCATGCCATAGTAACCTCACAAATGGATTACGGCAATGTATTATACCTAGGGGCTTCCAAAAAAGGGCTGTCCAAATTGCAAACGGTACAAAATGTGACTGCCCGCCTGGTATTAGGCCTCCCGAGAAGAGCCTCTGGTACGAAAGCTTTGGCCAAATTACATTGGCTACCAGTGAAAAAAAGAATTGTTTTCAAGGCAATGTGCCTCTGCCACCACATTTTATCAAGGAAAGGCCCAGGGTACCTGCAACAACTGTTAACACAGTATACACCAGGCCAGTTTTTAAGATCACAGGGTAGGGCACTGGTGACAGTACCCAGAATTTGTAAAGCCAGAATGGGCGCGCGTTCCTTTAGATATCTCGTGGCAAAAGCTTGGAACTCTCTTCCAGTGGACTTAAGAACAGAATAATGTGAATCTAGATTTCGCAAACTACTGAAGACCTGGCTATTCTCAACCCCTCACCAAAATACAGTCACCGGGTCAGGTATGTAAATGTCACCTATATCCTCTACGAAGAACCGTTTTAGCGCGGGAACACACCGGTGGTGTAACCATGCATTCTACAAATGGCAAACTAAACTAAACTAAACTAAAGTCACTAGTACAACCACTCACTCACTAATACAGCCTCTGACAGATCCCCTCATACACCTGTGTAGCCATTCAGACACTGAGTCAGTCACCTATAGAGCTGCTCACACACCTACTCACTCACCCATACAGTCAATCACACAGCAACTTACTCACCCTTACACTTACATACACACCCACTCACTTACTCATATAGATGCTAACACATACTCACTAACCTTACCAATCACTGACATGAGTACAAACTCACCCATATAGCCACTCTCACAATCACTAACTCACCCAGTCACTCATATTCCCCATCACTCACCTATACTGCATTCCGTCTACAGTCTCCTTTCTACCTTGAGGATCGCGCATGATCTATTTGAATGGAAATCCGGGCTCCCAGGTGTTAGCCTTCGTTATCTGGTGGGCGCATCTAGTATTTAAGTGAACCTTTGGTTGATTGGTTTCTGGACCGCACCGGCTTTACCATTGGACTCACCCAACAACATCTCTCATAGGAGACGCGCTATCCTTGTGCGGTAAGGCTCCATTTCATGGACATCTTCATTTTCCACTCTGCATGCTGTTCGCTCTGGGCCCCCCCCCCTTACTTTTTTCTTTTTTGATTTATTCCTCTTTGTAGATTACGGGACTTTCTAAGAAATCGGGTCCCCTACCTACAATTTTGAACAAGACTGTGGTCACTATCCAGGAGGGTGTTCGGGGTACGTTTTCCTCCCGGTAGGTGGCCAGTTCTTTTAATTTTTATCTCGTAGCCCAGCTCGATCCTTAATGGGTTGGTTCTTATATTGCTTACTCTGTCCCCTCTAGATTGTGAGGTGTCTCGACTGGGAGACATCGTTAGGAGCAGAAGTCTGATCCCACGGATCGCTGGCTGAATCATCGCTATGAATATAACTTGACTCACATCCTTCTTATCTCGGTAGGTCCCTCACTAGGAGCCTTGTCGCTACCACGTACAAGACAAAATTTACCTCCCGAGTGGAGGCAGTCGCTCGGTGTAGCCTTTGGCATTTTAAGAGAGAGGGGGGTCCTCCATTGTTTCAAATGTATTTCTATGGGGGCAGGGTTCATGGCGAACGTGACGACTCTTGTGAAATCTGAAGTTAATTCTTCCTTCATACGTTAATCCCGGTTATCCATGAGGAGGACTGGAATGTTAGACTGTTTAGGTAGGGACCGTGTGGAATTAATCACTCTTTTGTTTTTTAGAGTCTAATTCAGCCCTTCAGTGAAGCACCCTGCTTTGCGTGTGTACCGTCTACGCAATTCCCTGTCTGAATATAGGGGTATGTGCTCCTTTTCTACAGTCTCCTCCATGGAAGTACGGTGCATGGGTTGAATGAATTCTGTATTTAGCTATATATTCTGCATCTGGCTACATGGTGATGGTTTGTCATTCACTTTTCATACATTTCTTGGATCTGGTCTGAATTTTACTGAATTTGTGGCTATGCACTGATACCCGGCGGTACCCCCTTTTTCTGTTTTTCTCCTTTTTGGTTTGTTTTCTTATCTCTTTCTCCTCCTTTCGCCTCTGTCACGGTCTATATATATATCTTCTCTCCCTAACCATCACCGGTTCAGGTACTCTACTTTCGTCCTGGGTGTTCCATTCCAGCAATCTTGTTTATGCTCATTAGATATATTTATGGTTTTGTCTAATTGTCCCCGCAGATATTGTCAAATGAACAAATACTGTGATGTAAAGCTGCAGCCCTGACTTCAGTTTTCAACGTATAATCTATACAATTTAGTGTATCTACTGATTCATTTCTTGAACTTATTGTTATGCTTCTGATGTTCTGAGAAGTCACAGAAGAGACTACATGTATTTATTTGCGCCCTGAAGAAGGATTGGTGGATATCGGTCCTGTTCCGAAACGCGCGTCGGCGCCTTTTGTTTTGTCTGTTTTTCTTGTGTATGTTTGTTTTCAATGGTGTATATTTTTATAAATTGTTTGCGTTCTTTGTATATATTGTTGATTGGTATGACTGACGACGGTTTGGATGGGTGTGATTGGAGATTGTTATGAAGTTGTGAAAGGGCATGCGTTACACATGCTTTAAAATGTAAATAGATTTTGTATTTATATTGATGTCCTTACTGTGGTTGGATTTACAAATGAAGAAAATTCCAGAAAATAATAATAAATAGATATATGTTTTTCAAATAAATACTCTCTGTGTGGGACTATAATGATGTTTTCCAAAGATTAGAGTGTTTGCCTTTTTATATATTTAGTTCTAGGGGAGGTTCTCTCGTTCTTGATTCCAGCACAGCCCCTACACACACTCACTAACCCCTACAGCCCTTCACACAAGCACTCACTTAACCATACAGTCACTGACTCACCTGCTCACTCATCCATACAGGCAGTCACACACACCCTCACCCACCCACATAGACACTCAGACACCCGTACCGGTACTCAGACAACCAATCACTCACCCATACAGCCACTCACATACCCACTCACACACCCATACAGCCACATAGGCACCAACTGACACACTGATAGAGATATTTACATAACCAGTCACTCACTAATACATTTACTGAGACACCTAATCACTCACTTATACAGTCAGTCACGCACCCACTGAATCACCCATACAGGCATCCATAAACCCACTGATTCATCAATACACCTGGGTCTATTAATTAACACTTATATATATTTTTTAATACACTCACAGTCACTGGATTATATCATCAGTGATGTCATTTGAGATGGCATCAGTGATGTCACTGACCATATCATGAGTGATGTAATCAGGGGTAGGTGGAGTTGGGGGAGTGGCACTATGCAGAATTCCGCAAAATTGCCTAAAAACTCTGTGGAATTCTGTGGAGTTCCGCTCTGGCTTATGGCAGCAGCAGACTGCCTCCAGCACTCTCGGCCTGGCTAGGTGCTGCTCTTCTGCACCGGGCACTCCTTCTGGCGCCATGACAATGATCCGCGATCCTTCTTGTACATGCTGTAACTATGAAATCCATTCCTTGCAGGACTCGTCAGGACTCTGCATGTGCGGGCATGGAGAGTGGAGACCTTAACATCGTCTCCACTCTCCATGCGCTCGCATGCACAGTCCTCGCGAGTCCTGCAAGGAAACGGTTTCCTTATTTGAAGGAGAAGAAACACTGCGGATAATCGCCACAGCTTCTCATTGCCGAGATCCAGATAAGGCCGAGGGGTGGGTGGCGGGGAAAAACTCCACCACTCAGCGGAATCAACGTTTTTTGCCGAAATTCGTGCTCCCACTGAGCACGGAATTGGCAAAACTCTGCAAACTCCATTGGTGGAGCGTAGTTCGCCACCCACCCTTAGATGTATGTGAGTTCATAAGCAGTGCATTGCAGGGGCAGAAGTTATAGTTAGCTCACTAACTGTAAGTGCTGAATTTCAATGGTTTTTGTACGAATTAATCCTGAGTCTAACTATAATGTCCCTGTGACCCTTGTTTTTTTCTTTGAATATATACTGAAAAATCAAAGGTTACAGGGACGTTATAGTTAGATTCAGGGTTAATTTGTACAAAAAACAGTGAAATTCAGCCCTTATAGTTAGTGAGCTAACTATAACACGCACCCCGGCAATGCACTGCTTATAGAGTTATGTATAGAAATACGCTTTCAGACTTAGGGTGTCCTGCATAAATTATGCAAAAAAAGCAGGGAACTGTGGGTTGCTCCCAATTTTAGGAAGAGAGCAGCTCCTTTAAGATGAGCACCCTACAATACCACCCATTATAAGTCAAGACACTATCCTTTCAGGCTCAGAGTGCCGCATAAATTATGCGAAAAAAGAAACAAGGAACTCTGGGTGTTCCCAAGTTTAGGTAGAGAGCAGCTCCTTTATTTTCCCTGATTCCTATTTGCATAACTTATGCAACTGAGATTCTGGCCTCAAATTTTGAAAAACATCCAGAGATTTGGGCTGCGAAGTTCAACAAGTATTTTATTGCACTTTATAAGTGTTTACAGAAAGCTGGACCTTTTCTTATACTCAATATACAACAGACATTGACAAAGCCAGTAGGTCTCGCCTTTGGCACCCAATGGCTTTGCCAATGGTTTTAGCAATATATCACTGTCTACACATTGTCTATTTTATGTATGTAAATACTTTACATTTTTTAATATTTGCAAACTCTATCCATTCCAGTGCAATTTTGTATTCCATTTGACTTTACTAAGGTTTGGCAGAGCCAAGCAGTTTCGACTCTGAAAGGCTGAGCTATTGAGTTTACTAATGCTTTTATGGTGCATGTGAGCAGAGTGGCATTTAGATGTCCAGCTGAGTTCTGGTTGTGGGAGGGTGTTCGTAATGGGGCACGATTGAGATCTCTGGAGCTGGGGCTGATGCAGTGTGAGTTGGTGGGTCATAATAATGTTCAGATTATATGTTCATCCAATCCTTGGCCTCTTTCCAGTGCACAAATAGTGGTGGTCACACATGTACCATTAGCAATTGCCAATTTTCGAACTATTATCTACAAAATCGTTGCTGTTACTCATTTACATCAAACTGCTAGCAAGCACTTACAAAGTCAAAAATCCTGGATTGTTTTAGGCTATTGGTGATATATCTGGATGCAGTTGCATAAAACTCACAAAGAGGCACTTAAATGTTGGTCATACAGCAAGCTGTGAAAAGCACGGATTTTAGTTCACATGCTTTAAACCTTGCTCTTATTTACTTTGGCGACACCCCTTCTAGAGGACACCCCCCCTTTTCATCCCACTTAAAACACAGTAGTCGACAATAGACTTCTGCTTAAAGATGTCTAAAAGCTGTCTCTTATGTGAGACCCATAAACTGTGGATTCAAATCTAAAAGTTGTGGAACAGAAAGGAGGAGCACCCGCTATGTTTCTCTGTGGCACTCACTCTGCAGCATCTCTGGCAGTGCAGGAGCACAGTTGGTGTTAGATTTCATAGTGTGGAGTCATGCGCTTCAGTTGAAGAAAGACGAGGGCCTGATCTCATTCACTGTGACGCCCAAGGCTCTTGGTGCCACTGCGCCTCGGTAGAAATGGAGTTGCAGTATTGGCAAAGTTAATCCAAAAGCAATACAGGAAATTTGTTTCCGGGTGAAGCAGATCCAGATTTCCTCAGCTTCTCTGGGACTCAAGCGCAAAGGGAAAAACATGAGCGCCAGACAGCAACAAAGGAATGGGAGGGTGTTTCCTTATTTGTATATTGTATATTCTTCCACATCTTGTTTCATGGAGATGCAGCAGAACCACTGCTGGAGCTATTCACGGTTTCACTAGATGTCCTCTGAAGAAATTGTCATGATACCACTGACCTAACTCTTGTACAGGAGAGGATACTAGATAGATAGATTGAGGGCGATAGATAGATAGAGTGAGGGCGATAGAGTGAGGGTGATAGATAGATAGGTAGAGTGCGGGCGATAGATAGAGTGAGGGCGATAGATAGATAGATAGATAGATAGATAGATAGATAGATAGATAGATAGATAGATAGATAGATAGATAGATAGATAGATAGATAGATAGAGTGAGGGTGATAGATAAAGTGAGGATAGAGTGAGGGCAATAGATAGATAGAGTGAGGGCAATAGATACATAGATAGTGAGGGCAATAGATAGATAGATAGATAGATAGATAGATAGATAGATAGATAGATAGATAGATAGATAGATAGATAGATAGGTAGATAGATAGATAGATAGATAGATAGATAGATAGATAGATAGATAGATAGATAGATAGATAGATAGATAGATAGATAGATAGATAGATAGATAGATAGATAGATAGATAGATAGATAGATAGATAGATAGATAGATAGAGTGAGGGCGATAGATAGATAGATAGAGTGAGGGCGATAGATAGATAATGTGAGGGTGATAGATAGATAGATAGAGTGAGAGCGATAGATAGAGCGAGGGCGATAGATAGAGTGAGGGCAATATTAAACATGATTTGGGACACCCTGGTGCCGGTAAACCAGTGCTTTCTGGAAGATGTATTCTTGGTTCAGTTCAAATAAGCCAACTGGAGGAACTCACCTGAAAATAATGCATTAAAGGAAAGATCTTGTTTGCAAAAGTTGTGTTATGGTGACAGGAGGTCTTATGGTGACCCTAGTACTGATTCCTGACAATATAAATCTAGTATAGTTGTGACTAAAATCACCCTTGCGCTTTAAGCAAGACATTTCATGTCATACGTGCAAGCCCGATTCAGAAAAGGCAAGAATGTGATGCATTCTCCGGGTGGCAAAACAAAGGAGCCAGAGGCGAGGGGAAACAAGCAGGAAGTGGAATAAGGGAGGGGGTGGAAAATGGTGAGCACTTTCGCGGCCGCTTTGATGTTCTTAGTGGCCACGCGGCTCACTGATAACATCAAAGCGGCCGCGAAAGTGACCCCAAAGGCTGCAGGCGGACAAATGGTGCGCGCGCCCGGCACACATGCACTGTACCCAATCCGCCTGCAGACTTTGGGAGCATTTTTGAAAGCCCTTACTTAACTCTCGCAGAGCAACACATGCACGTTGGCTCAGCGAGACCTAAAAACGACTCCATTCCTCGTGTGAATGTACGTGCATGACCTTATTCTTTACTAACCCTCCCAGGAGTCGTGATGTGACGGGTATGTTCCTAAACAAATAATAAATTATAAACGCATTAAGAGGTAACCAAAATGTTTCCGCAAAATAAATGACTCAAAAATTTACATTTCGTAACGAATGAAAAAACTTGCAAATGTGAACAGGAATTTAGATGTCCTTCATAGCGAGTGTTGCAGTTTCTTTCAGTGATTTTCATACATAACTGCATGAGGTCCTTTCTGAATGTTCCATGTGCTCTTGCAGTACTTTTTAGACCTCCATAATTGGCATAGCCCACTAGATTATCTGCTGCAATGGATATGGTAAGAATTTGAACTGATCAGCAGGGAGAAAGGAAGATTTGGCTAGAAACTGTAGTAAGCACTGTTTTTAAAATGTGACAAACTTGGTGGGTCACCGTGGACATTTTCAGGAAATGGAATTAGGTAAACCATGTTATACAGAGGGCTACTTGAACAGGGCTGAGCCCTATTACGGAATTGTCTGGGAGACATAGAGCTAGAAAGGGATCAAAGGGACTGCAGAAATTGATAGCAGATTCTCTAATCACATTTGATTGCATGAACCTGGCTGAAAAATACTACATTCATCTGGCACCCTGCCACCAGACATTGGCAACATCCAGAGCCAACATCTGTTAGTTCTGGCATCATGCTCTCAAGCAACATGTACTAACCTGAAGCCTAAGGCACTGGAATTGATGAATGGTACTAGGTCTGGAAAGAAGGGATCTGAGGAGTGAGCAACTTGGCTTGGAGTTCGCTGACTTTCCTTGTTTATCAGGAGTTCATTGAATCCCTGCAAACAGTGGGGCTAGGCTGAAGAATAAAGCCCAGCAAAACCATCACATCAATGTCAGAAAGAGATGTATAGGGTAAGACAGAAGGCTGTGATTAAATGGGCCAAAAAAGAAAGCTTATTTTCTATAGCCTCCATCTGTGGAGCCTGCAACAGTACATGGAATGGATCATATCCAGGATCCAATCAAAGCACGTGCTAAGCAGGGGCGGCTCCTCCATGAGAGCAGAGGAATGTTGCCCCACTTAAATGTGCACAAACCCCAGAGATGAAAAATACATTTATAATTATATTCATCATCATCTAGTCTTGAGCTGAGTGTCCAGATGGGGCGGGCCTGCTGAGTGGCAAGGGAGGGGTGGTGGGCAGCGGGCTGCCTGTGCACTGTTTAAAGATTGCATGCCTCTTTGTCCGACCGTCTTTCTACAGCCAGCCAGACAAAAGATACAAAAGGCACAGCAGCAGACCAAGGTCAAGCATATTAATTATGTCTGTTTCAAATATATGCTGGTGCAACTTCTCCCAACACCTTGTGCAAAAAGAGTTTTTTGAAAGTTCTTTTCTTTCTTCATATTCCATCTTTTCATAAAAACGGCACAGCCAACGCGTTCCGTTCCCCTAGTGCCACGGGAACTTCGTCAGGGCTTACGCAGAGAACTCATTGGAAATGGTGATCTCAGTCAGTTAGGCAAGGGTCCTCACTAAGAAGCGTCACCAGGCTGAAATCATCCCGGGTGTTCACGTTCTCGAACTGGTCAAACAGTCTGCATCGAAGGATACTTCCAAAGATAGTATCAGCATTCAGTGGTAAAGAATTATTTTTTTCCTGTAATGGGAGTACTCCTATATTTAAAATGATCAAGGAACAATCCCAGAGTTCTCGCTGTATCTTATAAAGAGCTCAGCAAACAAAAGAAGAGGACCGGATTTGTGAGTATATGCCTCTGTAAAAATGATATAATAGCCTGTATCTCAAGGATCTTGCCCAAAGATACTAAATGATTGTAAAGATGTGCCTCTCACAAGGGTTCAGCGGAGCAGGGCTACCATCTCATTGGTGCCTAAAATAGAGCACCGTTGCGAAAACAAGGAACAGTGGGTAGAAGGGATTCTTCTCCCTCGTTATGACCCGGTGTACACCTTGTAAGTGTCCCGCCCATGATATTGATGAAGCGAGCCCCCAGCACCTGTGATAAGGTGCGTAGTTCCGATATATCGGGTAGCCAGCCAGACATGCGCACTTTAAACCTCTCAACCCAGCTGTCTTAATATAGCTGGGTTGAGAGCAAGTGCAGGCCTCAAGTGCGCTGGGGAGTGCCAAGAGAAGTTGCTCCCTATGAACAGGGTGCTGCTCACATGCCGGTTAACAGCATGTGAGCAGCCGGTTTATAGACAGCTCCAGTTTATAGACGGCTGTAATGCCAGAAACCGGTCCCCGGAAGCTTGTTTCCTTTCCAGTAAAAGAATTGGCTTGGTAGTTTGGTCTGCCCTGTTCCCATGATGCACTGGGCCAGGGACAGGCTAATTTGCATGTAGCCAGGTTCTGAGCTAGGATGGTGCAGTGAGCTAAAAAACAGTGATGGATCAAGCCCTGATCTGTTGACTGGGTAGTAGTATTCTGATTAATTCAGATACTCTGTCCATCACCACCCCCTTTTTTGAATCGTTTTGTCCACCACAAGCGTGGAAGGGTATGCTCAGATGTGAGTCCCTTGCTCACTGCACCATCAGGATTCAAGCAAGCCGGGCCGAAGACGGCTGTAATGCCAGAAACCGGTCCCCGGAAGCTTGTTTCCTTTCCAGTAAAAGAATTGGCTTGGTAGTTTGGTCTGCCCTGTTCCCATGATGCACTGGGCCAGGGACAGACTAATTTGCATGTAGCCAGGTTCTGAGCTGGGATGGTGCAGTGAGCTAAAAAACGGTGATGGATCAAGCCCTGATCTGTTGACTGGGTAGTAGTATTCTGCTTAATTCAGATACTCTGTCCATCACCACGCCCTTTTCTGAATCGTTTTGTCCACCACAAGCGTGGAAGTGTATGCTCAGATGTGAGTCCCTTGCTCACTGCACCATCAGGATTCAAGCAAGCCGGGCCGAAGACTGCTGTAATGCCAGAAACCGGTCCAGGGCTTTAAACAGCAGAAACATGTTGACCTCCCACACTAGGTCACTGGAGTTCTAATATAAATCTCTAAGTGACTTCACTGTTTTTATTGTGAACAACTGGCCCTTTAATAAAGTTTGTTGGGGTACAGCTGTGATCTTTTATCACACTATTCTTTTGTCACTGATCACACACATCACTTCTCTTCACAAATACCCGCTCCGCTGCACGTGCAGGCGTTGAAGCACACAGGAGGGGATAGTCGCCCCCCCCTGTGAATGAACCCCATGATGAAGCATGTCACCACTAGGGTGAGTGAGGGTTCTTTTAGAGAATAGTTTTTTCTTCTTCTTCCTGTTTTTTGACCACTTAATTTAATTGATTCACTGTGTTTTTCCTCACTAAGACATACTGTTGTTTAAAAATTCACAATAGTAGGCTCTCTTTTGTTGTTAATAAATGGTAGTCTAGGGGTAGGAGAGTAGCCAGTTATTCCCTTCCTCTCTTGTTGTTCATACACAACTGACCAAGTAACTGTTGTGCCCACATGATGGCACTAGGACCCTGGGCTCAGGGTCAGGGGGACAGGGACACCGGACACCACATCCGGTCAGGGGAGGGGGTCAGGTATCACTTACACGCAGGACCTCGGGGTGAGAGGTCAGGGGACCACGAGCGCGGCTCATGCATAGCGCGACATCCAGATACATGTATACAGGCAAATAAAGAAAGACGCTGACTGCCCCTACCGCCTCCTGTGTGTTTCCTGCTCCCGCCGACGCGACAACTGGCGACGAAGGAGGATAGAGGACCGGCATGCAGGAATAGTGATTCGAAACCAGGAGCCCACCCAGGATCGCGTCGGGGTCAAGAAGGAGAACAAAGCGCCACAAAAGTGTCTGCAGCGACGTGGGAGCCCACCCCGATCGTTGCACAGGAAGAAACATCTGCCCCGGTAAGCGCCCAGCAAAAAGAGCGCGAACGTAGAAGAAAACTGAAAGCCAACGCGAGCTCTCACGAGAGTCTCGGCGGCCATATTGGGGCCAGGCGCTAGGACCAATAGGAAAGAGGAGTCAGCGCGGCGGCCATTTTAGAGACAGGCTGCACAGTGATTGGTCAGAAAGTACCGCGAGAATACGGCGGCCATATTAGAGACAGGCACGGGAGCCAATAAGAGCCCAGAACGAGGGCGGCGGCCATTTTAAGGCCAGGCACAGCGCGAAAACGAAGAAAAAGCACAGGCAAGCTAATAAAAAGCACCGGCAAAGACAAAAGAAGGCAAGAAAAGAATATAGTAACAAATAATAAAGGAAAAAAAACACCTGAAAGTGAAAAAGCACCGGCAAGCAAATAAAAACACTGGAAAAGGCAAAAGAAGGCAGGAAAAGAGTATATTAACAAATAACAAAGAGAAGAAAGACCAGTGAAGAAGAAAAGAAGGGTAAAAGAACAGAGGCAGAAAAGACAAGAAAGAGGAAACAAGGCTAAGGAGGTCACAGAAGTGACGAAGTGCAACAAGAAAATACAGAGGACAAAAGTGACAAAAGAGAAAAGTAAACAAGAGGAGAGAAAAGAGTACAAATGGCAGACCCAAAACCAAGTGCGCAATACAGAAGACCACTGCCATTCAGCCTATCTGAACCGCAAACAGGGATAAGATGGGAGAAATGTCTCAGGCGTTTTGAAAACTATGTTGACGCAACAGATGTCACAGCGGCCAAGAAACGAGGACTGTTTCTAAATCTAGTGGGCGATGAGGTCAAGGACCTGCTGGTGACACTGCCAACTGCAGATATTAACACCTATGACAAGTTAACAAAGTGCCTGACGGACAAGTTCGATCTGCAAAGAAATGTCGATTTTGAGAGGTATAGCTTCACAATCTCCTCCCAACAGGCTGATGAATCCCTAGACGACTTCGCAACGAGGTTGAGGAAACTAGTGACTCACTGTGAATTTGATAAGTTTGATAACGAGCAGGCCATAAGACTACTAATCCTCACGGGCAGTCGGGACATAGAATTCCAAACAAGAATACTGAAAGAGCCGATAGCACTAGAGAACATCCTAGCCCTAGCGAGGGCAGAAGCGCGAGCAACAGCACAAGCGAAAGAAATGGAACGTGGCAAAGGAAGAGGTGGAGAACAAATTCATCGGATGGCGAGCAACAACAAAACAGGAAACTGGAGACAAGACAGAGGCGGCCAGGCCGGGAGGAAGCAGCAAGAAGGAACGTGCTACAGATGCGGACTAGAGTTCCCACACCGAGGCCCATGCCCAGCGTTTGGCCAGACGTGCCGAAAATGCAATGGAAGAGACCATTATGCAAGCGTGTGTCAAGGGGCACAGTTCAGGAACGACCGTGGAAGAACCAGCAGAGGAAGAATGCAGATGCGCAGACACATCAGGCATGTTGAGACAGGAGTGAGAAATTCATCCGCAGAATCAGGGGAAGATTGCGAAGAAGAGAAAACAGAGCGGCTATACCTCATGACAGAGGTCAACACAGACTCAGCGGAAGACGAAGAAGAGTGCGATGAAACAATATGCCTGGTGGACAAGAAGAAAATAAAGAAAACAGAATCAGTAACAATAAAAGTGGGGTCACACGATGCCACATTTGTTTTGGACAGTGGCGCAACGTGCAATATCATGTGCGTCTCTGAATACGAGAAGATGGAAGTGAAGCCGACTCTGAAGCCAACCCGAGTGAAAGTCTTCACATGGGGTGCAAAGCGACCAGTGATCAACTTGGGGAAATTCAAAGAAGAATTAAGATGCAAGGATAAAAGACTTACGGAACAGATACATGTACTCAAAGGAGACATTCCAGCGCCATGCTTGCTGAGCAACGTCACGGCACAAGTGATGGGGCTGATGGAAATGAAGTATCGGATGTCAGAAAAGAAAAACATTCTAAAGGAATATCCAAAACTGATAAAAGGGTTAGGGAAGCTGAAAGGACGGCACATAGATGAAACAATAAGACCAGTTGCGCAACATCACAGAAGGGTGCCCATACACCTACAGCCACAAGTAGAGGAAGAGCTGGAAGCCCTACTAAAACAGGACATCATAGAACCAGCGGATGGACCGATACCGTGGGTATCACCCATCGTGGCCGTCCCAAAGAAAGACAAATCGAAGATAAGAATATGTGTGGACATGAGGATCCCGAACAGGGCAATTGAACGTGAGCGACATCCAGGCCCACACCTAGACGACATGATTAGCTGTCTCACAGGCACGAGACGATTCTCAAAACTGGATCTATGCAAGGGGTACCACCAACTTGAACTAGACCCCCAGTCGCGGTATATCACGACATTCTCCACTCACCTCGGACTATTTAGGTACAAACGGTTGAGCTTCGGGATCTCATCGGCTGCAGAAATTTTTCAAGAGACAATTCGTCAAATCATCAGGCCGGTCAAAAACAGCCTGAACTACAGTGACGATATCCTGGTGTTTGGCAAGTCGGACGAAGAATACAACATGGCCTTAAGAGAGGTATGCTCACATCTGGAAGAAGCAGGCCTAACGCTAAATGAAGATAAATGCGAATTGGGGCGGAATGAGCTAGTGTTCTTCGGTCACATTTTTTCCAAAAAAGGAATGCGGCCAGACCACAGCAAGGTAGAGACACTGGAAAAAGCCAAGAAGCCCACAGACGTGGCGGAAGTGAGATCGTTTCTGGGGCTAGCAAGTTACTGTGCGCGCTACATTAAGGACTTCGCCACCGTCAGCGCGCCACTGAGAGAGCTGACGAAACAAGGACAAAATTTTCAGTGGACCAGCGAGTGTGACAAAGGGTTTGAGGAGATAAGAAGGGCAGTGACAGCAGTGGATCATTTGGCCTACTTCGACCCGAAACTATGCACTTGAGCTGACAGTGGATGCAAGCCCCATGGGGTTGGGAGCAATTTTAGCACAACATCAGCCCGGGAGAGATTCCCCAAGACACATCGTCGCGTATGGGAGCAAGAGTCTGACAGAAGTTGAGAAAGGATATTCACAACCCGAGAAAGAGAGCCTTGCAGTGGTATGGGCCTGTGAACATTACCACATGTTCGTATACGGAAAGCCGTTCACGATCGTAACGGACCATCAGGCCTTGATAACAATATATGGCAACCCGAATGCAAAGATACCGCCAAGAATAGAGAGGTGGGGAATCAGGCTCATGGATTACAATTTTAAAATTATTCACAAGCCGGGAAAAAAGCAAAACCCAGCAGACTACGTGTCAAGGCACCCCCTACCACAAGACTCACAAGCGACCACAATGGCAGAAGAGTACCTGAATTTTGCACTGAAACTGAGTACACCTGCGACAATAACAGCGAGTGAACTGAAACAAGAAACAAAACAGGACGACACCATGCAAGAGGCAATGAGGATCAATAGGGCGCAACGATGGAGACACGTGAACAGCAACATGTGCGTAGGAAGAGGAATAGACAAAGAAGAACTGCTGGAATTTAAAAGAATAAATGAGGAATTGTCAGAATGTGAAAACGGAACAATAATGAGAGGCACGAGAATAGTGATACCACAAACGCTGAGAAGAAGAACAGTGGAGTTGGCACAAGAGTCACACCGGGGCATGGTAGCCACCAAAAAGATGCTGCGGGAAAAAGTGTGGTTCCCGGGACTTGATAGCATGGTGGAAGAGATGGTGACAAAGTGCCACGTATGTCAAATAACAGGACCACCGCCAAAACAGGAACCCCTGCAAATGTCCCCTCTACCACAGGCTCTGTGGACAGAGCTGGCAGCAGACTTCTACGGGCTGCTATAAACAGGAAGCTATTTTCTGGTCGTGATAGACGAGTACTCAAGGTTCCCCCTAGTAAAGCCAGTGTCATCAACATCGGCGAACGCTACGCTGCCAGTGCTGGATGACATTTTTGCAGCATGGGGTTCGCCGCAAACATTGAAAACAGACAATGGCCCACCATTCTCAGGCGAAGAATTCAAGAGGTTCATGGCATACCTAGGCATACATCACAGACGAATAACGCCACTGTGGCCGCAAGCAAACGGGATGGCTGAGTGGTTCATGGGGACCATCAAAAAGGCGGTGCAAAGAGCAAAGCTGACCAAAATTTCGATCGGACAAGCCCTGTGCCAGGTATTGAGGGACTATCGGAACACACCACACAGTTCCACGGGGAAGTGCCCCGCTGAATTGGTACTAGGGCGAGTGATCAGAACAAGACTGCCGCAGATAAAAGAAGGAGAAAAAGAGGAACAGAAAGACATCGCCATCAGAGACAAGGGACAGAAAGAGAAAATGAAAGAATACGCCGATCAAAGAAGGCACGCAACGAACCACAAGATAGAGGAAGGGGACATGGTGTTTTTTGAAACAGCGGCAAGTGAGGAAGTCAGACAGCGCGTTCGCAAAGGATCCGCTGAAGGTGGTGAAAGTGAACGGGCCTATGATCACAGCTGCAGCCGGCCAACGCCAGATCACAAGAAACAGTTCCCATTTTAAGGAAGTGAATACCGAAAAAGAAGAAGACACGCCAAAGAAAGAACCGACCAGAGAGACATTGCGAGAAGATCCATCACCAGCCGTCGGAGAACAGTGACCAAGGCGAGAGTGTAAAAAGACCAAGAGACTGATCGAAGAGATGTGAGGGGACTATCACTACACACATATCTATCTCTCTCTCTCTCTCTCTCTCTTTCTCTCTCTCTCTCTCTCTTTCTCTCTCTCTCTCTCTCTCTCTCTCT
Source organism: Lissotriton vulgaris (assembly GCF_964263255.1). Classification (NCBI taxonomy): domain Eukaryota; kingdom Metazoa; phylum Chordata; class Amphibia; order Caudata; family Salamandridae; genus Lissotriton; species Lissotriton vulgaris. The sequence continues at coordinate 265,259,961 of NC_141699.1, read as the reverse complement.
CTCGCTCTTCTCCATCTCTCTCTACTATCACTGTCACGAGTCATGGGGACAATTGGCAAGAAACCTTGTTTGCAACAAGGGGGGAGATGTCGTGCCCACATGATGGCACTAGGACCCTGGGCTCAGGGTCAGGGGGACAGGGACACCGGACACCAAATCCGGTATGGGGAGGGGGTCAGGGATCACTTACACGCAGGACCTCGGGGTGAGAGGTCAGGGGACCACGAGCGCAGCTCATGCATAGCGCGAAATCCAGATGCATGTATACAGGCAAATAAAGAAAGACACTGACTGCCCCTACCGTCTGCTGTGTGTTTCCTGCTCTCGCCGACGCGACAGTACCCTTTCAGCACTTTCCTGTGTTGGTAGCTCAGGTTGAGCAATCCAAGTCTTCTTGGTGAGGAGGTAGGTGTAGGCTGAACACAGGCTCACAAATCAATGAACATTCAGCAACCTCAATAAATGAAAATCCAGCCAAATACTCACTTTTTTTACACACACACACACACACACACACTCACCGACGCACGCACACCCTCCAACTCTCCATAAGGTCTGTATTCAAGCACTGTCCGCGCAGGTACTGGTATTATTCCCCATTTACAGGTGGCAACAACCAGGTTAGGCCCTGCTAAAGAACAGGAGTCCTAAAACTCAAACAATGGTTTATTCAAAGTCACAATTGTTCCCGCACTTCAGTCGGACCCGATTCCCCTCAAAAAGCTTCTGCAATTTGAGTTGCAGTCTTACTCGCTCCCGCTGGATACGAGTCGGAAGATCCAGTTGCGTTCAGTGGTCCTGGGTTATGGTCGACTTCAACTCTTGCCATCGATGAGCGGTAGTCTTGTTGCGGGTGACACAGGGTCTGGACCGCCACAACACTCCTCGGTTGTTGCGGTCAGTATGCTCTGTCTCCAATGGCTGTCCTGGGGTTGCTACTTGAGTCCTGATGACAAAGTATTATCTCCGAGTTCACAGTTGTACATTATCCATAAACAACAGCCCTCAACTTCCTTTGCGGTCTCCACCTTGCATACCGGGGTTGCGCTCTGCGCAATCAAGCCGATGTCCCACATCGGGTAACAGCACAGGCCGACAGTCCTACCTTCATCACATTGTTGTACCAGGGCAACATCCCTTAGGATTCACTGTGGCCCCACCTGGCATGTGGGGATTACAAGCCATACACTTAAGGCAGCATCCCTCGTTGAGTCACAATACTGCACTGGAAAACAGCCCTATATTCACCACAGTCCTGCACCAAGGCACTGGCCCTTAACATTCTCTGTAACCCCACATGTCATACAAGGGCCACACACACACTTAAGGCAGCATCCCTCTCTGGGTCACAACACTGAACAGGGCGACAGCCCTATCTTCACTACATTACATTAGGCAATGGCCCTTAAGATTCACTGCAGCTCCCACTTGGCATGCGGGGGTCACAGACACTACACATGTGAGGACACCCAGATTGGTGCAACGGTCCAGATGGACCAAAACCTCACACTCCACTCCAATGATCCACTCGCCAGGATCCCTAGTGAACCTTGCTCCTTCCAGGGAATCTCCTCACAGGGTCCTTTGGTCTCGGGTCATTCAGAAGCTGGTGCTCCAGGCGTTTCTTGAGTCTCAATGGTGATTTCCCTCACCCAGTATGGGAGACTGGCAGACTCTCAATCCCCAATCCTGGTTACACTGGCAGATCTTGCATCAAACTTCACTATGCTGATATACAGCTTCAGTTTGACCATTTTGGAATCTCAAGCTCCCTTTTTTAGTATAATTTTGCAGACCCAAATCTGATTTGGGTCTGCAAAATACGAGCCCTCCCTGAAAACATCTCTGCATTCCCCTGTCTTACGGGGCGGATTAATTAATGCACGATCCCTTTCAAAGAACGCCCAGAACATCCATGATCTCATCGTGGAGACTAACCTCGATTGGCTCCTGGTCACAGAAACGTGGCTAAAACCCTGGTGTAACCCCGACCTAGCCATAGCCCTCCCGCAGAACTTTCACATCCAACGTTTGGACAGACCTGAATTACAGGGAGGGGGCCTTGCTATCATCTATCGTAATTCTCTTAAGTGCTCCACTCAAGAATTGGTGGACATTAAAGGGGCAGAGGCGCTAGCATTTTCTTTGGGTATCCATGACTCCTTTACCTTCTCTGGCGCCCTCATTTATCGCCCCCCGGGACCCCCAACAAGGTTCCTGGAAACTGTGGGTGACGCACTGAGTGAACTAGCACTTAGATTCTCCCATTTCACAGTAATGGGTGACTTAAACTTGCATCTAGACTCCCTTAAAGAACCTGGAGTGGGTTGCTTTATGGATATCATCGATGTGCTAGGACTCACGCTTTTGAATCGGGAACCCACGCATCTGGCGGGACATCTGCTGGACTGTATTTGCTCCAATTCCACTAGCCTGAGAGTTAAAGCCCCCAGCCCCCAGACCTGTACCGACCATTTTCTCATTCCTTTTCATATCGTACTGAACCCGACATCCATCGCCACCCCCGTTATGAGTACTAAAAACTCCAAAGTTAAACCCACTCCTAATTGGAAAGCACTACCTAGTAGATCTGATGTGGTAGAACAACTAAAAGCCAGCATACCGGTTCTATCCGACCATACCTCTGTAGATAATCCGACTTTCTGTGACTGGATTGCCAGAACAGGGGCCTTGTTAAGCTCAACCAGCAATTATAATGCAAGAACCATTAAGACCAAAAAAAGCGCCCCTTGGTTCTCTTTGGTCTTGAAATTAGAACTGGGAGAGGTAAGAGCACTGGAACGGAGGTGGCGTAGAAACTATGATGCCACCGCCCGTGATACCTATAGGTCAGCGAGACGGAAGTATCATGCTGGAATAAAATCCGCTAAGAAAGCCCATTATTTACAGTCCCTTTCCACGGCGGGCCAGGAACAAAAAGAAATCTTCAAGATTGTAAAGGACTTTATGAATCCATCAGCTCTATCGCAGGAGATTTCCCCATCTCAAGATCTTTGTAATGCGATATCTGATTACTTTGACAACAAGATCCTTACCATCGTGAAGACCTTCCCCTCAGGACCAACTTTATCGGTGGCCTCTGAACAGACAGCGGAGATGAAGACCTCTGCCCGTCTGGAGGAATTTGCCCCAGTATCTCTGGAAGACACCTCTAAGGCTATCTTGGCCAGCAAATCTGGATCCCCTTTTGACCCCTGTCCCCCTCTAGTGTTACAGACTCTAGTAGAGATGGTTAATCCTATAATCAATAGGATTATTAACTCATCTTTAGCTACGGCAGACATTCCCAATGATTGGAAGCTTGCAGCTGTCAAGCCTCTCCAAAAAAAGGCACTAGCTTGAAGGACTGGGTTTTTCTAAGACCCAGCGGTGCCAGGGGACAACACCTGAAACCTTCGTGGGTAACCTGTTCCGGCGTACAAATGACAGAGACACGGGACACTTCCTTCGGCGTCAAAGATTCGAGATTTATTACTGCAGGGAACACAGAAGTCACGAGAAGTACATCACATGTAGGTTCACGGAGCCTGATTCGAATTGCTACTGTGGGTCGCTCCTTTTATACACATTTCTCTCATAGGTTAACATGATACACGAAGGTTTACAACTTGGTTCCCATCATAAACACCAGAAGAGGTTGCTTTCATGTATTCAGGGCCCGGAACATAAGTACGGAAACATTTGGTGGTTCCCAACTGTAAAAACCCATCTTCCCACCATTAGTACATTCCAATTGGCAGTAAACAGATCGAAGAAGGAACAGAAACAGGTGCAGAGGAAGGCAGAAACAGTGGGGAGATCGGAAAGGGTGTAAAAGGGGTGGTATCGGGAAACACGAGCTGCAGGCATCAAAGGGACGCGCCTAATGAGATGCACGGCTGAGACAATAGACCGGCACGGCAAGATGAGCCTCGAGCGAGGCCATCTGCCTTACAGTATCATCCCCCTCATCATAAAGACACTTTCAAAGGAAACGTGTCTTCCGCAAGAGTCTTGGGAATCCCAGGGTCGCGAAGCGGACAGCGTCCGTTCGCTGGCTACTTGAGGGCAAGAAACAAAATGGATGCCGCATCTAAGATGGAACCCGTGGGCTCGGATGTAGAAACCCACGAAACAAACGAACGGTTTAGGTTAGCATAGCGAAAATGCGTACACCCACTAAACTCGTCATTTGCGGTTCATAGATACCAGACTCGACCATATTCGTGCGAGTCAAAAACACCACTTACGATCGTCACGGAACCTCAGACGCTCCTTTTGCCCTCATGTATGCAAGCACTAGTCAGAATCATATTCGATATTCATCAGACCATCTAGATGTTGCTGCAGCATAATTCTATCCATCCGAGTTTCTTTGGTAACAGGCGGCTGTCTTATACACGTCGTAGCACAGAGGCCACATAAGGCAGGACCACACTGCACACAAAGGCAACACGTGAACAGAAACGCTACAACAACCCCGATGATCATCAGAATCTTCCAACCCCAAGTAGACATTAGGCCCCAAAACCACCCAAGTAGCGTCCAATCCCCTACGTCCACGTGTATGGACTCAGAGATCTTATGCAACTTTGAGATGGCTTGATAGACTGTCGGAGCGTTATCTGGAATGAAAATACAGCAGCTCGAATGGATCACCTTACATACTCCACCTCGATCTGCTAAAACAACGTCTAAAACCATACGGTTTTGTAACGTCATGAGCCTATCCGCCTGAAGTTCTGCGGTGATATTACCAAGGGCACTGGCAGTGATATTAGCTGTCGATTCCACTACTCGAGTCAACTGTCTCAGGTTCCTACTATTGACCATAGGCCCCCAAAACGGAAAGAAACCCTTTAAAAAGTCTCCTGCCTCTTGACCGGCAGTGTCCTCTTCGCTAATCACGCCCCTCACAACTCTAGTCTTGTGGTAATCTGCATCTACGGTGAACGTCGGAGGCAACAAATTTGCGATATAACATGTGCCCGCAAAGTCGGAGGGCAACCACGTATACGCACGATCATGGCAGACAAAGTACGTACCCTTGGCAGTCAGAAACACAGGGGACGAGAGCATTGGCAAGACATACGTCTCGGAGCAAGCACTCTCTCCAAGATGAGCTCTCGGTCTTCGGCCACGACCTTTTAGACAGAAGTTACCAAGGTGGGGTACGATCCATATCGGAGACAAGCTTCTAAGCTGTCTTTCACCCACGAGCGCACTATACTCAGCCTCACTCAGGTCCCTATAGGCTCGCACCTCTTCCTCTGGGATGAGCGACGGCTCATAGATATCCCTATCTAAATCAGCGATCGCTATAGCCAAAGGCTTGTGATACGGACCAGGGCCAAAGTGGGAAGGACGTGGCTCTCGATTGGGGTAGGAATCTAGTGCACTTCGAAACATTGTTTGAAATGCTCGAGCTGAACCCTGGGAACTATAAGGAAGGACCAGGTATGGAATTCCCTTATCTGTGGTATGTGGCATTAACCCACACACCCAACAATTAGTAGTATTAACCACTAACTGATGCTGATGTAGGAGCTGAATGAAGGAATTATTTCTGAATTCCGCACGTCTAGCCTGCTCGTGTTGGGGTAGAATATGGAAGGAATGAGGGGATACAGTGGTGGTAGATTTAGGTTCAGAAGTAGGAGTAGGTATGGCAGAAGGTAGGAAGTACTGTATCATATAATACACCCCACCCGCCAACAACGAGGAAACAATTAGAAACAGAAGGAGCACCTGAAACATAAAGCATTTGGTACGAGTAATTTGTTGCAGTTTGAATCTTTGCGCCTGAGCTTTCTCCAAGTCCACAAGCTTTGAAAACGCCATCCCCTAAAACCGTCCGCAACGTTTCTTGACGCACTTCGTTCTGTGTAGCAGTAGTCAATCCCTAGGAGTTCCCAGGAACCGACGGTCTTTGACCTAGTGTCAAGACCTACTAACCAGAAGGAAGTACACGCGCGGCCCTACGGTACACCTGGATGCAAGGTATCTTAATTCACAAATATGTACAAAGTCTCTCAGCTGTGGAAGCAAAAACACAGATGTGGAAAAAACTCAATATTTACAAAATCACAGTTGTACGAGTGTTCAGACTGATCGTGGCCATGGGGTAACGTAAATGTCGAGGAACAAAAGCAAATTTTATTTGTCCTTGGTGTTAGATCGCAAAAAGTATCGGCTCTTTCCAGGACGTGTCTGTTCGTCAAACAATGGATCCGATAAGGGAACAGAGTTCTGTTGATCAGTCAATTGTTCAGATCTTGAGCTTTGTGGTGACAAATGTTCAACAATGTCGTTCTGCTGCACTGAGGATTCTCCGACAGGTTGGGCGTCGCTAAAAGGTACGAAGGTCTGCAATCTTTCGGTTTCAGACGAAGCAATGCCTTTCCTCACCCACGAGTCCGCTGCTAAAGGTATAGGTACCTTTTTGGTGTGGGTGGCATGCACCCAGTTCTTCCGGCCTTCCAGACGGACAGCAGTTCTCGTGGCAAGGAGGACTTGGAAGGGTCCAGTAAAACGAGGCTCGAGATTTCGTTTTCTTCCAAAGTTCCTCGTCACCACCCAGTCTCCGGGCTGGAGCTGGTGGCCTGGACCCTCCGTCTGCGTCGGCAGTGCTTCAAAGACCTGTTGGTGAATTAACCTCAGTTTAGCAGTCAGATCATGAAGATAATCAATCAACATCGGATACTCAAGATCAGAAAACACACTCGGTCTAGGGACCCCCCAAACATTCGCAGGACGGCCGAACACTATTTCATAGGGACTGAGCCCTACTCGGGAGTGTACTGTCGCCCTTGTTGACAACAAGGCTAGAGGCAAAGCGTCAGGCCACGAAAGACCAGTCGTAGCCTGAATCTTCGCTAGTTTGAGTTTAAGGGTGCCATTATACACTTCAACCAAACCTGCTGACTGGGGATGATTGGCGCTATGGAATTTTTGAGTAATCCCAAGGCCCTTACACACACTCTTCATCACACTCCCCACAAACTCACTTCCGTTATCAGACCATACAATTCGAGGCATTCCATACCGAGGAAAGTATTCCTTCAGTAGGATTTTCGCAGTGGACAGAGCCGTGTTGTCTTTGAGAGGGTAGGCTTCAATCCATCGGGAGAATGCGCAAACCACCACTAAAACGTATTTCAGGTTATTGCATCTCTCCATATGGATGAAGTCTAGCTGGATCACTTCAAAGGGACATGAAGGTGGAGCAAAATGGCCAGGAGGTATAGGGGTTCCCTTACCAGGATTGTACATCATGCATATCATACAATTCTTCACCAGTCTCTCAGCACACTTCGTGATACCATCATTCTTCCACACAGGAGACAACAACTTGCAGATACCTTTCGCACTAATATGTGCTAACCCGTGTGCCATCGTCACAACAGCTAGCACATACGCATCTGGCAACATCCATCTCTTATGCTCCGACAAATCAATCCAACAACCATTCGCATCCAACTTTCCCGTACTCTCTTTCCACTTCGTCTTTTCAGTCTCAGTGGCCTCATTCTGTATCGTTTTCACACTCTCGATGGTTATCCTCGCACATACTAGTCTCTGTAGGCCACCTAACCGAACTCGTCACATACATTCTAGTGTTAAGGTTCCGGGCAGTCTCCTTAGCAGTCTCATCCGCAAACGCATTACCACGACCAACATCATCCGTCACTTTACGATGCGCACTACATTTAACAATCGTCACCTGCTTAGGTAACGTAAGTGCATCCAAAAGATCATTCACAAGCTGTCCATGTTGAATCTTAGTGCCATGCGATGTCATAAAACCTCTCTCTCTCCACAATCGTCCAAAGCTATGCGCGACGCCAAAAGCGTATTGGCTGTCGGTAAACACATTTATTTATTTATTTATATTCTTGTATAGCGCAAGAATCGACCCCTTACGAGGTATCTCCGCGCTTTGCTCGCAGGATGGAATGGCTGTTGTTACCAGAAGTTGTGGTTGTCAACTGATGTTGGATTATTTATTCTTCCATGAATAAGACGGTTTTTAGTTTCTTCCTGAAGGAGGAATGGTTAGAGGTTTGTCTTAGGCCGATTGGAAGGTTATTCCAGAGTTTAGGCCCTACCAGGGAAAAGGCTCTGCCACCTTGTCTGGTTTTTTTTACCAGAGGAATTTTGAGTAGCAATTGGTTGCTTGACCGTAAGGCTCTGTCAGGTTTATAGAGGGGTAGCTTTTGGGACAGATAGTTGGGGCCTTTCCCGAACAGGCATTTGTGAACAATGCAACAGATCTTGAACTTGGTGCGTTGTCGTATTGGCAACCAATGCAGTTCTCGCAGCAGGGGTTTAGAGGGGGTTCTGGGGGGGGCATTCAAGACCAGTCTTGCTGCTGTATTTTGGACTACCTGGAGGCGATTAATAGCGCTCTCGTTGGCTTGTATAAGGAGTCCATTGCAGTAGTCAATTTTACTTATCACCATAGTCTGCACTAGGGTCTTTATATAGTTGTCTGAAAGGTAAGGGAAGACTCTTCTTAACAGACCAATTGTGTGAAAGCATGCCCCAGCGACTGCGTTCACATGCTCCTTCAAGGTGAGATTTTGATCCAGCTTCACCCCCAGATTTTTTACTGTTAGTTTTGGGGTGGGTACTGGTCCCAGGTCTAAGGGCCACCAGTCGGGGGACCATAGTATGGACGCTTTTCCAAAAAGCATTAGCTCCGTTTTTCCAACGTTGCATTGGAGGCGATTGGCAGCCATCCAGTTGGAGATGGCCCTCATGCCTTCCGCGAAGTTATCCCTAACATTGGAGTTGAGGGAATGGAAAGGGTATAGAAGTTGGGTGTCGTCAGCGTAGGACACCGGGGTGAATCCATATTTTCTCACAATCTCAGCAAGGGGGGCCACGTACACATTGAACAATGTGGGGCTAAGGCATGAGCCCTGTGGCACCCCCTTCGTGAGCATCCTGGAAGAGGAGCGGTATGGTCCCAGGCTGACGGATTGTGAGCGCCCGGACAGAAAACTCTCCAGCCAGGAGAGGGCTTGTCCTCCTATGCCCACTCCCTGTAAACGGCTCATGAGGATCTTATGGGACACAGTATCAAATGCGGCCGACAGGTCTAACAGCACCAGAATCATTGAGCCTCCTCTATCCTGTGACATCTTGATGTTATCGGTCACGGAGAGGAGAGCTGATTCGGTGCTGTAGTTGGGCCTGAACCCAGATTGAGAGTGGTCCAGGCCCCCTGTCGCCTCTATGAACCTGGACAGATGGGTATTAACATGCTTCTCGGCCAGTTTACTCAGGAGCGGCAGCAGAGAGATGGGACGGAGGTTGGAGAGCTCTGTCCAAGGGGAGATGGCATTTTTCCGAATAGGATTCACCACTGCCTCTTTCCATTCCTGGGGGAGTTTACCTTCTGTGAAAGAAAGGTTCAAAAGTTTTTGGATAGAGGGGCAGAGATCAGTGCTAAGCATGTTCATCACTCTGGGGGGGAGGAGATCAAGGGGGGACCCTGTTTTTGTAGTATTTAATAGAGATTTTATATCATCCTTGGAAATTTCAGGGATGTCAGTGAAGGTTTCAGAATTGGTTTGTGAGCAGAGAACGTCAACCGTCTCTGTGTTGTTGGGGTGTTTGGCCAGTATTTCATTCACCCGTTTCCCTTTCGACAACACACACACTCTAGTCAAAGCGATCAGTTCTGCAGCTTGGGCAGAGTTCTGATTCAATCTCGCAGTTTCCACGACAGTATTCAAAGTTACCACAGCATACGCAGTCGTCACATCACCATTCGGCAATTTAAAACATGAACCATCCACATACAAGGTCCCATCGGGATCTTCCAAAGGAGTGTTTTTAAGGTCCACACGACCTTTTGTTTCCTCCTCAGTCCGTAAGTAACAGTCGTGAGGTGTTACTTCATCTGACTCCATGCTAATTGGCAACAAAGTCGCCGGGTTCAGGACATTACAACGTCTTATCTGAATGTGACTTGCCAAAAGCGTCAACTCGTACCCAGACAACCTTGCACTAGTCAAGTGCTGAGTTTTCGTACGATTCAAGAGAGTGTCAACTGCATGCGGAACCATCACCGTAAGCATATTATCCATGACCAATCCTGCAGATTGTCGGATGGACACCGCAGCTGCCGCTGTTGCTCTCAAACAACTCGGCAATGCTCTAGCTACCGGGTCCATGGTCGAGGAAAAATATGCACATGGACGCTGCTTACCACCAAAAGGTTGCGTCAAAACACTCAACGCACAACCTTCTCTCTTGTGAACGTATAGTGTAAACGGCTTACTGTAGTCAGGAGTACCTAACACAGGAGCCGAACACAACGCGTCACGCAATTCAGAAAAACTTTTCTGACATTCTTCCGTCCATGGTAAAGGAGTTGGAACATCCTTGCACGTAAGAGCCACCAATGGTTTCGCTAGCAATGAAAAATTTGGAATCCATTGCCTGCAGTATGACGTGATACCTAAAAAGGCATGCACATCTCTCTGAGTTGTTGGCACAGTCATTCGGGCAATCGCTGCAATTCTCTCTGGGGTCAACCTTCTTCCCTCCTTTGACAATAAGTGACCTAGATAGGTTACTTCTTGACAACAATATTGAAGCTTAGAAGGAGACACCTTGTGATGTAAGTCACAGAGATGCTGCAACAACGATACCGTAGCAATTTTGCAGATGTCCTGAGTATCTGCAGCCACCAATAAGTCGTCAACATATTGGATCAAGGCTGCACCAGCCGGCAACACACACACATCTAGTTGGCCCTTCAAGGCGTGACTGTATATCGATGGACTCTCACAGTAGCCCTGAGGAGCACGTTTAAACCGGAAGCTGCGGCCACCAAGAGAGAAACCGAAAAGGTCTCTACTCTCTTCAGCAATCGGAATGCTGAAGAACGCATTCTTCAGATCGATCACTGAAAACCAAGATGCAGAGGCTGGAATCAGAGTCAGTAGCGCCGTGATGTTGGGCACAACAGGGAACTGAGGAATCACAATTTTATTTACCTCCCGTAAATCGATAACAAAACGATAAACAGGTGGTTTCGAAGGGTCAGTACGTTTCAGAATGGGCAGTACAGGGCTGTTGCACACGTTTCCCCGAGTCTCCTCAATAACATCTTTCTCGATCAGGTCATAGATGATCGCTAACAATGCTCGTTCACCATCAAGGGAGATACGATACTGGGGAATACGTGGCAATCGCACATTAGATTTCAAGTGAACAACATAAGGGGAGATGTCAAGCAGGCCCACGTCATTGGGACCTGTTGCCCACAAAGATGCAGGAAGAGAACTCAATTCCGGTGGAAGCTTATCGAGGGACAAGTACATTGGAGAGATCACTCTCTCACCCAAAGTAAGCTTTACTCCCGCAGGAGAACAATACAAAGTCGCATATAGACGTTTTAGCAAATCCAGACCCAAGAGATTTTCACCACAACCAGTGGTCAAAATCAACGGAGCTTTCAGCTCACGAGGCCCAATTGTAAGTGGCAAAGGGCACGAAACCGGATTGCTAACAGGGGCGCCAGAGAATCCAACGGAAACATTTGTTAAGCCAGACAAAGGTGCGCCAGGGAGTTTCGAATGCATTATGGAACTTTTCGCTGCACCAATGTCCAACAGAAAAGGCTCAACGACGCCCGAGGTGGCAACTGCGACGTAAGGCCCTCTCTGATCAACCGGAACTGATACTACTCCCTCTCCTTGTCTGTGGCTGTCCTAGTAATTACCGTCGTCAGCATCCTGATCGACGTAATAATCATCCACATTGTACTGAGCAGATCGCCCTTGTGACGATCCGCGTCGATCAAAACAATTATTGGAGTCAGATGTGTTAGTGGAACGATCGTTTTGAGCACCGCGACCTCTACCACGTGATGCCTGTTGAGAACCACCACGACCTCCTCTAGACGAATTACCACTATTACGCTCATTTAGAACTGGGCAATCGAATTTTAAATGTCCCTCCTGCCGACAATAGGCACACTGATTGTACCCCAACGAAGATCTCTGCGAAGAGGAATCATTTCGTGATTGTGACCTATTAGACTGAGACTGTGATCGATTACGCTGTTGCGAGTCATTCTGATTCGAACGCGGAGGATACGCCTGTTGCAACAACACTTTAGTTTTGAGCTCTTTCGTTTTCTTGTCAGCACGATCGTTCTCCTCTTTCTCCCTATTCTCATAATATTGTGCCGTAGCCAATATTTGAGCAGATGTAGAAACAGCCCACGCACTTTCTGAGTTACGCAATTTGTTGCTTAAGTCAGGCAGTAAATTTGAAACAAATTTGTCCACAAACAACCTCTGACCACCTTCGGTACCCATGTCTTGACCACTATGGTCAATGAAAGCCTCCTCAAATCTCGTAAAGAAATCAGAGACGCTCTCATCCTTCTTCTGTTTGCAGGCGGACAATTTGTCCCAATTTACCTTCATAGCTGGCATAAGCGTTTTCATTAGGGTAATTATTCTCTGAGGGAGATCCGTAATGAGCTGTTCAGGTTTAGCCCCACCAATTTGTCGTGTGTCTGCCGCGATAAGAGCAGCCCAATCACCACCTAATTCTGCCACATGGTTTTCTTGACGAATCTTTGCCCATACAGGTTGCGGTACGACATTGCCAAACAGCATATAGATATCGGCAAGATTCATTATCGTAGCGTCTACAAGCTGCGATAATTCTTTATAATACCCTGCAGGATTTTTGCGAGGGTCAGGCAAAGATTGCTTCACCTGCAGAACTTCCGATCGTTTCCACGGGAGATGAATCCATACTCTCTGGAAATGCGGCAAGATCGGTGGAGCAGCGCCAGGGTTACCTGGCATCCACACTGGTGGAACTTCGCGCATGGGATACTGACCAGGCGCTGCTGGCGGTCCTTCGATGTCTTCTACAAACAATGCCCGAGGCATTATAGAAGGACGAAAAGATAACAACTGCTCAACAGCGCGTCGAACATTTGAATCGACTATCATTCCGCTCGAAAACTGGAGCTGCAGATTAGTCAACGCAGTCAACACATCGTCCGATGCATCTGCCGATATTTGGTCACGTAAAACTTTAGACATTTCTTCGAAAACGTATCTTTGTGTCGGTATATTGAATTGATAGAACGTATCAAGCACCGCACGTGGAGGATTTCTAAGAGGGTATCTCATCCAAGCCATCGCCATATTATACAGTGCAGCACGTTCCCGATTACCAGTAAGCTGACTACGTCTTTGAGGACCGTCCGAACCAGCGGACTCAAGAATAGGTCCAAGAGAATTGAAAAAGTTAGCAGCAACTGAAGGAGTACGACGTCGGGTAGATTGAGAAGTATAACATAGAGGATTAACAAGAGAAGAGTCGGAAACAGACGAAACAGCAGGAGTAAGTAGAACAGGAGCAGCAGCGGGAGCTGGAGTATGAGGATGTACAAGCGGTGGAGCAGTAGGAACAGAAGTAGGCAAGGGAACGGGAACAGTCGGAAGAACGGGTGCAGGTTGAGGAACAGGTTGAGGAGCAGGTACAGGGGGAACCACAGGAACTGCGGTACCCTGTGCGTACGGAGGTGGTGACTTCAGAAGATAGGACAATAAAGGGTCCTCAACTGACTCCTCTTTCTTATCCGACTCCGTTGGCAAAGCGGGGTAAAATTTATCTATTGACATACGCTGAAGCCTATCGAAAACTTCCTTTTCCTTTTCCTCCTTATCTCGCTGAAACTGTTCTGCTTTCTTTACTATGGTAGCAACTCCATCTCTCTGATTACGTTTTGTCTGTCTGATTTCTTTCTGTTTGGCTTCTTTGCGCCATAACCGAAAGGCATCAAACATGGCCGGCCTTGATTTTTTCTTAAACAATTTAGCCTCGAGGTTATCTAAAATCGGGGTCTCGAAACTACCATGAGGTGGCCAACTAAGGACACCGTCCTTTCTAGTATAGCGAATCCAATATTCATTAAAGGTAATCGGACCTAACCCATGCTTGCTATATAATTCATAAGTTTGAGTTCCAACCGGAGGTATCGGACACGAGTCCTCCAGTCGGGAATCCGCACCACAACGACCAAAGCAACTGAACAAAGTACTACGGCCAGGCATCTTGCACACTAGCCGAGTTTCACAAACTTCAAGGGTTACGGGATTTACCAAGTCCCCGCAAAGAGCAAAAACCCTCGGTTTTTGGCGACTGCAGACGTCAAATATCACAACAAAGAACCAAGTACTAAGAACCACAAATGCAATGGAACCATGCAACAACTAAGCACCCACAACTAAGGACTCTGGGAGCGACCCACAGATACTTAACTCAAAGATCGATGGCGTCACCAGGAAGGCCCGTCAATTGTCTCGCTGTACCAAGGTCTACGCCAGGCGCCAAAACAGGTCTACAGTCAGGGCAGCAGTCTGTCGCAGCCGTCAGGAGGCGGGAATCTTCGCGGGAAAAGTCGTCGGGCCACTTGTTTCGACAACAGGATCGATGAAGCGGGGTGCACCTTCCCTCGGAGATTTCACACGAAGTTCCTCACGATCGTTGGGCTTGGACCGGTACCACTGATGCAGCCCCACGTTGGGCGCCAACTGAAGGACTGGGTTTTTCTAAGACCCAGCGGTGCCAGGGGACAACACCTGAAACCTTCGTGGGTAACCTGTTCCGGCGTACAAATGACAGAGACACGGGACACTTCCTTCGGCGTCAAAGATTCGAGGTTTATTACTGCAGGGAACACAGAAGTCACGAGAAGTACATCACATGTAGGTTCACGGAGCCTGATTCGAATTGCTACTGTGGGTCGCTCCTTTTATACACATTTCTCTCATAGGTTAACATGATACACAAAGGTTTACAACTTGGTTCCCATCATAAACACCAGAAGAGGTTGCTTTCATGTATTCAGGGCCCGGAACATAAGTACGGAAACATTTGGTGGTTCCCAACTGTAAAAACCCATCTTCCCACCATTAGTACATTCCAATTGGCAGTAAACAGATCGAAGAAGGAACAGAAACAGGTGCAGAGGAAGGCAGAAACAGTGGGGAGATCAGAAAGGGTGTAAAAGGGGTGGTATCGGGAAACACGAGCTGCAGGCATCAAAGGGACGCGCCTAATGAGATGCACGGCTGAGACAATAGAACGGCACGGCAAGATGAGCCTCGAGCGAGGCCATCTGCCTTACAGTATCATCCCCCTCATCATAGACACTTTCAAAGGAAACGTGTCTTCCGCAAGAGTCTTGGGAATCCCAGGGTCGCGAAGCGGACAGCGTCCGTTCGCTGGCTACTTGAGGGCAAGAAACAAAATGGATGCCGCATCTAAGATGGAACCCGTGGGCTCGGATGTAGAAACCCACGAAACAAACGAACGGTTTAGGTTAGCATAGCGAAAATGCGTACAACCACTAAACTCGTCATTTGCGGTTCATAGATACCAGACTCGACCATATTAGTGCGAGTCAAAAACACCACTTACGATCGTCACGGAACCTCAAGCTGACCCTACCACTCTTTCCAACCTGCGCCCTATCTCCCTGCTTCCTGTGCTGTTCAAACTGGCAGAAAAGTTCGTCAAAAGTCAACTGACGAGCTTTTTGGAGAAGAACAACATTCTCCACCCTAACCAGTCAGGGTTTCGGTCAGAACATTCTACCGAGACAGCCCTGCTATTTACAGCAGAGACCCTACGAGCGGCCATGGATCAGGGAAAGAAGGCTGTCCTCATCCTACTCGACCTGTCGGCAGCCTTCGACACGGTCTCACATAACATCTTAGTGGACCGGTTGGCTGCCGCAGGGGTAGGAGGGCAGGTCTTGGCCTGGCTCAGGAATTTCCTTAGCAATAGACGCCAAGTCACAGTGTTGGGTCAATATCAGTCTGAAGCGAAGGTCGTCAGCTCAGGGGTCCCCCAGGGCTCGAGTCTAAGTCCTGTACTTTTTAATCTGTACATGGTACCCCTAGTGGAACTGATCGCATCATTCCAGATCAGTTCAATTTCATATGCTGACGACACCCAACTCATTCTGGTGTTCGACAGGGAACGGCCGGGTGCCGAGGAAGATCTCAAGGAATGTCTAACAGCAACTTTTAAATGGATGACCAACAATCATTTAAAATGTAATGCTGGAAAAACAGAAATCCTGCCATTTGGGAGTCATCATTTGTTCTCCCCAAAAATGTGTTGGCCTGCGGATGCAGAAGCCCCACACAACACAATTACATCTGCCCGCAATTTGGGCATCAAATTTGACAACCAATTGTCCTTTAAACATCAAGTGGTGGCAGTAGCTGGGACGTGCTTCCAGATTATAAAAGCTTTGAGGAAGTTCTTCGACTTACTCCCGTTGTCGGCTAGGAAAACAGTTGCAGTGGCCTTAATAAGTTCTAGGCTGGACTACTGTAATGGCCTATATGCTGGAGCTGACAAACCCGTTCTCCACAAGTTACAAATGGTCCAAAATGCAGCGACCCGCCTTGTATTACGTTGGCCTCGTAGGTCCTCAGCCTCAGCAGCACTTAATACACTCCACTGGCTGCCAATAGGTAAAAGAATCCTGTTTAAAATCCTTATAATTACCTTCAGGGCATTCCATCAGCAGGGTCCAAAATACCTATGCAATGGTTTCAAAAGATACCACCTGACACGTTGTCTGAGGTCTGCCAGTCAGAATCTACTCACACTTCCTCGATTCAAGCTGGCAACAAAAGGGGGTAAATCCCTTTTTGTATTAGGGACCAAGGCCTGGAATAACCTTCCGCCATTTCTACGATCACTGTCCCAAGAAACCCATTTTAGGAAGGCACTAAAAACGTGGGTCTTCTCTTTGTCTGATGCGGCTTGCAGGGCGCTGGTGTAATTTGTGTTGTAGTGTGCAAGTCATCTTTTCCCTCCAACCCCTTCATCTGGGTTGGGTGAGCGCCAAGATACTCCTTGGAGTGAAAGCAACGCTATAGAAGTGTCTCTTACATTACATTACATTTAGTGTCTCTGCTTTTCAAGTTCATGTTCTGTGTGTTGCTCTCTTTGTCCACCCATTCCTCTGTCCTAAATTTCCTCCAGAGAACAGTTTATCACAGTAGAAGTGTCTCCAAAATTTATAGCTTCAAATGCAGGCAATGGGACTGAGGACAGGATCATACTTGGATGTCAGCCTCAGTGATATATGTATGCCCTTCTCTTCCTGATTTCCTTACAATCACCAAATTTGTAATCAATCACCAAATTTGTAAAGCGCGCTACTCACCCGTAAGGGTCTCAAGGCGCTGAGGGTGGGGGGAGGAGGGGGGGTGCTACTGCTCGAACAGCCAGGTCTTGAGTTGTTTCCTGAAGGAGAGATGGTCATGGGTCAGCTGTATGTGAGTGGGGAGGGAGTTCCATGTCTTGGCTGCCAGGTAGGAGAAGGATCTTCCTCCGACGGTGGATTTCCGAAATCGTGGGACGGAGGCGAGGGCGAGGCTGGCGGGTGGGTGTGTAGAATGTGAGGCGGCTGTTGAGGTACTTCGGGCTCATGTCGTGGAGAGCCTTGTGTGCGTGGGTGAGGAGTCTGAACGTGATCCTCTTGTTGACGGGAGCCAGTGAAGGCCTTTCAGGTGGGCAGAGATGTGGCTGCGGCGAGGGATGTCCAGGATGAGTCGTGCTGAGGCGTTCTGAATGCGCTGGAGTCTTTTCTGGAGTTTGGCTGTGGTTCCAGCGTAGAGGGTGTTCCCGTAGTCCAGACGGCTGGTTACGAGGGCCTGGGTGACCGTCTTCCTGGTTTCGGTGGGGATCCATCGGAAGATCTTTCTGAGCATGCGCAGGGTGTTGAAACAGGATGATGAGACGGCGTTCACTTGCTTGGTCATCGTGAGGGAGAAGTCCAGGATGAAGCCCAGGTTGTGTGCGTGGTCCGTTGGCTTGGGTGCGCTGCCCAGGGCAGGGGGCCACCAGGAGTCGTCCCAGGTGGAGGGAGATGGTCCGAGGATGAGAACTTCCATCTTGTCTGAGTTCAGTTTCAGACGGCTGATCTTCATCCATTCTGCGACGTCTCTCATTACTTCCTGGAGGTTGGCTTTGGCGGTGGCGGGGTCGTTGGTGAGGGAGAGGATCAGCTGGGTGTCGTCGGCGTAGGAGATGATGTTGAGGTTGTGTTGGCGGGCGATGGCTGCGAGAAGGCTCATGTAGATGTTGAAGAGGGTGGGGCTGAGTGAGGATCCTTGCGGGACGCCGCAGATGATTTCGGTGGCCGCGGATCGGAACGGGGGGAGGCGGCCTCTCTGGGTTCTTCCGGCAAGGAACGAGATGATCCACTGCAGTGCCGCTCCTTGGATTCCGGTGTTGCTGAGGCGTTGTATCAGGGTGTGGTGGCATCGGTGTCAAAGGCTGCTGAGAGGTCCAGGAGAATGAGGGCAGCCGTTTCCCCGTTGTCAAGCAGGGACCTGATGTCATCGGTGGCTGCGATGAGGGCGGTCTCGGTTCTGTGGTTTGCTCGGAAGCCGGACTGTGAGGGGTCGAGGGATCCGTTGGTCTTGAGGAAGGCGGAGAGTTGTCTGTTGACGGTCTTCTCGATGACTTTGGCTGGAAAGGGGAGGAGCGAGATGGGGCAGAAGTTCTTGAGGTCCGTGGGGTCCGCGGTGGGTTTCTTCAGGATGGCGCTCAGCTCGGCATGTTTCCAGCTCTCCGGGAAGGTGGCAGATGCGAAGGAGCTGTTGATGATGTTCTGGAGTTGGGGTGCGATGATGGAGTCGGCTTTGTTGAAGATGTGGTGTGGGCAGGGGTCGGTAGGGGAGCCGGAGTGGATGGTGTTCATCATGCGGGTTGTGTCTTCGGTACTGACAGGGGTCCAGGTGCAGAGGGTGGTGGTGGGGGGCGCTGGTTCAGTGGTTGGGTGCATGGTCTGTGCGCCGAAGCTGTTGTGTAAGTCGGCGATCTTGGGGTGGAAGAACGAGGCGAGAGAGTTGCAGAGGTCTTGCGAGGGGGTGATGTCGTTGTTGCAGGCGCTGGGGTTGGAGAGCTCTTTGACGATGCTGAAAAGCTCCTTGCTGTTGTGGGTGTTGTTGTCCAGTCGTTCTTTGAATGCTGTCTTCTTGGTGGTGCGGATCAGCTGGTGGTGTTTGCGGGTGGCGTTCTTGAGGGCGGTCATGCGTTCTGCTGTCTGGTCGTGGCACCAAGCTTTCTCAAGGGTGCGGCAGGTTTTCTTGGAGTTTTTGAGGTCGTTGGTAAACCATGAGGCTTTCCTGCTGCCGGGTCTGCTGGGAGGGTTCTTCAGTGGTGCGAGTTCGTCGGCGCAGTCGGTGAGCCACTGTGTGAGGTTGCGGGCTGCTTCGTCTGGGTCCGTCGTGATGGTGGGATGGTTCTGGCTGAGGGAGGTGGTGAGCTGGTTGGCGGTGGTCTTGCTCCAGCTTCTGCGGGGAACCTATTGCGGGTGATGGTGGGTCGTGGTTCTCCTGAAGTTGAAGTGGACGCAGCTGTGGTCTGTCCAGTGTAGTCCGGTGGAGTGGCTGAAGGAGATGTGCTTGCTGGAGGAGAAGACGGGGTCGAGCGTGTGGCCGGCGTAGTGGGTGGGGGTGTTCAGTGGCGTCACCAGGGGGGTGCGGACCGCACCGGGTGACACCCCCACATGGGGTGACACCGTGAGCCTGCCTCTCGAAGACTTCTGAACTATGGCACCTGAAGGCAGAGGAGCAGACGAAAGGAGAGAGCACCACAAACCTGTCAAATAAAGGAGCGACACAGAAGATGAGGAGATGCAGGCAGAGGCTTTCCGGTGCTAAGCACCGGCACTTAATTTGCGGGGCCGGGTCTACATGCGATATTGGCTGTTCACTAAGTTCACACGGGTCTCCCCAGTAAACAGCCGATATCACACAAGATTGTGTGGGTAAAACTTTTGAAATTGGATCCTGCACCTGCCTTGTAAAGCACACACTCAGTACCAGAAACTAATTGTGTCCCAGCCTTATTCTAACTTTCAGGTCACTCGTTCCAATCAATCCATGATGAGCGCTTACAATTTAAAATATATTAGAAACTCACTCCTTCCCTACTTGGGAATCGTCAGGTGTGCGTGTGTGTCCTGAGTGGACCAATAGGATCAGTGTTTTCACTACGGCCCGCCCTAGCATACTGCACAGCCGCAACGCTTTTCTGTCGACGACACAAGAAGCAAGCAGCATGGTGCACAGCAGGCCTTGGACTAATTAGAACTGAAAGGCGGCAGTCCCAGGAAGTAGTGATTTTGAAACATGATGCTAGCAGTGTGTGAACTGTGAGGCAAGTTAGAAATGAAATAAATGTCGCTAAGTTGCTGGTTGCATCTTTGTGCAGATTCACTTTGAATTTTACAGACCCCAAGTTCTTTTGCACATTGTGTCTTAGTTATTTGATCCTCCCTTTGTTTTAAATTTCCCCTCGCACATCACCTCTGCCCTGGAAGGATGGCATGAAATGTTTATCTGACGGCGGTCGGGCACAAGCTGCTCGCCCCCTCTCTTGAGGTTGAATTGAAGAGAGGTGCGCTCATTTTTGTTCCTAATGTGCCCATCACTCCCTCCTCTCTCTCTGCACTTGGACGGTGCAAGCACTGCCTAATAGTACTCACGCATGAAAACACCCGGATCATGAATCCTAGAATGTAGACATAACACACGTTACCAGGCATTTACACGTGTGCAGACATAAAAGGTGCACCAGCAACCACGGAGTAATGGTGATCTCCTTGTTCTACGATTGAAAGGTCGGTTTACACTTGACAGCCAGGCCCCTGACACCCCAGCTGACCTTGGGCGCACAGATAGTGACTGAGGCCTCAAGAGCGTCGCTGCCCTGGGAACATTTAATCTGCATAAAGCAACATTTCACAATTTTCATTTTTATTTTATAATGGACTTCAAAATGGTATTATCTTGAATAGTAGATCCACCAGAGGTGGACTGGCCTGCATGGAAGTCGAAAGATTTAGTGATAGATCAAAACGGAATAAGATAGAAAAACTGTGACAAAGAAAAAAAGAAGGGCTGATAAGGAACCTGCAGGAGTGATATAAAGTGGCAGGGAGAGTGTTGGGGGTGGATTAAAAAAGCATGAGGTGGATTTAAGGGTATGCAGCCTTCAACTTCAGTCGTTGAGCTTGTAAAGAAAGTTGTACAAGTAATTTTCAAGCTATTTAAGTTGGCAAGGATTTGAGCTTGCTGCAGATAATGTTTGTTTGAAAACCAAGGAAATCAATATGAAAAATCCACCCCAGTAGAGCACAAAACACTCCCAGAAACAGCCAAAAAAAGGCCCACACACTTGACCTGTCAGACCAACCCATTGGTTATTACCTAATTGCCCTATAGGCTAGTCCAGCCCTTGTTGCTTTGGCATTCTGCACGTCGACATTCAGTAGCATCGGCCAGTCTATTCTAAGTAAAACTTTGAGACTTGGCACCTACTGTTTAAAAAATTGTAAGTAAACAGTATCTGAATAACGGGGTCTCTGGGGCTGCATTGTCAGGGAGTGGGGGTGTAGGTTATTAGAGAAGTCTGGGTCTGTGGATAAGTTAGGGGTCCGAGGACCTTGTGGTTACAGAAGGCGATGATGTGTGAGGCTCCTTGGGACAGTGAGTGTTATCAGAGAAGCCATAGGAAAAAGGCATGTGCCACCTGCCCTTAACACAGACTTCTATCTGTCCTTAATACTTATCTACATCAAGGCATATGAAGCTATGCTGAAAAGCTGGAAGGGTGGGGGCATTTTTGTAGCGGCGCATCAGTTTTACAAGCACTGCAGAGTTCTTTGTATATCCAACAGTTTTCAGGCAGCAATAAATGTGCCACGATGACTCTGGTAATTAATGTACCTGCCAGTGCCGGAGAGAGTTCGGAGTTTTGTCTAGTGACAGTTTTGACTCATCTAAGGTAGCGCAAAGGCTTAATATGCCTGCTGCAAAGAGTGTGTACCGTGCAGAACACAGAACAGTATTTCATGTGCATAGCTCAGTGGGATGCTGCTTTTGACACAGAGATCCTTTTGTTATTGTGCAATTCATATGTTACAATCATGATCTAGCACATTGAGCTATGAACTACTACCATCAAAGCGCTAGATGCAAACAGCATGGTATAGGTTAGAGTTACGTTTTTCACCAGTCTTTGACTATCCTAATTTTACTAAAAAGGGTTTGTTTGTGTATAAATAAATTGTTACTGGTTAACTCAACCCTAACCACTGTGTTATGTTGCAGAAGTTGCATTTGTTATTTTAGCAAATTGTTTCCAAAATTGAGCTTTGAATGCCCTTTTGCTTTCCTTTTTTCCTTTTTTTCAACATTATCTTGGGTGGTGGGAACCGCCTATCAGCAACTTACTTGAGGAAGTCTCCCTTCTTGGAATTTAGATTAGCTATTACACCTGGCTTACAGCAGTGCCAGTTGAGGATGTGGGTGGGGCGGAGTATGTGGGTGGGGATGGGGGAAATGGGTATGGCCTCCAAAAATAAAATTGAGCACCTGGACTTAATATTTTACAAATTAAGCACTGGGCAGAGCGCACAAAGAGACGCAATACTGTTGAAAGAACCTTGCGCTCTTTATTTTATAGAGCAGCTTCGGGATTGGCTGGGCTGGGCAGGCACTGCCCAGCCCAGACACTGAGAAGCGGATCCTCTCACAAAGAAAAAAGATCAGCGCACGTCCGTTTGGCTCATGAACAGTTATTAGATATAAACACAGAGTTTGGAAACCCAGCTCCAGGGTCAACACAATAAACATATTTTCTCTTTCGAGCCAGGTGAGAGAAAAGGCTTTAATTTTCTTTATGATAATGTGCCGTCACCAACTTTTGTAACTGGGGAACTGTGGTTGAGTCGTCCTGACACCGGCTGTGACTCTCGGCAAATCAATGAATCTCTTTATGCTTAAAAAGGACTCGGACCTTGTGAAATTTAACTGGTGTTCTTGCAGAGTGCTCTGGTCCAATTTCATTGAGTTTGCAACATATATACAAAAAATAGTAGAGCATACATTCTTGCTTTTTTACTTTGGAAACTGTTTTTTACGCCCTGCCACTTTTAAATCTCATCAGCCACCACTGAGGCACGCGCTGCCGTCCAGCCAATTACAAAGCTAATGGAAGTGGGCATTCAAAATCCGGGCCTCACCAGCACAGTGCGGCAGCCCAGAGCTCAAACCCACACTGAAATGAATTAATTAAAAAAATGACGCAATATCATGGGGTGCAATATATCAATGGTGGTTTGCCGGATACGTTTACCTTCTATGAAAGGTGTTAAGTCTCGGGACTTTTTATCTTCTTTGTACCATGCCATGCTTTGTGCTAGAGCGTTATTAGGCACTGGCGGACTCGGAGGAGGTCCATCATGGGGTAAGTCGTGAGGGGGTGACACCATGAGTTACCGCACTGGGTGACACCAACCCTAGTGACGCCACTGGGGGTGTTCACCAGTTGCTTATGAGCCTGATCTCCTTGCTATGGTGTGCCCTGGCACACATATGATCCGCATTCACCAATTACTAATAAATTGTTACCACAGATTTAGTTATCACTGGAGTTGGGCACACAGAGGTACATGTGCATTACCATGAGAGGGAGTTTTCCATTCCAACA
This sequence comes from Lissotriton vulgaris, assembly GCF_964263255.1. NCBI lineage: Eukaryota > Metazoa > Chordata > Amphibia > Caudata > Salamandridae > Lissotriton > Lissotriton vulgaris. The sequence goes on along the minus strand of NC_141699.1, from coordinate 265,236,381 downwards.
ACAGGAACCTCAGTGACTGTTGGCAAACTACACCAGACACCACTACCTAGTTGCTCCACTATGGAATTCAAAGGGGATTATAGTGAGGGCGTTGTAGTACCCTGAACAATAAGATCTCCAATATAGTTGATCACTCCTGTAAAGTATTTGTTCGGGACTAACCAGGAAAGAGAATGACACTTCCACATATTTATGTTGCAAGCACTTAACATAAAGGGCTATGGTAACTAAGCTCTTCTCAACAGTGGCTAGTTATGTGAAAAAAAATGTTTTTATTACTTTTTAGAAAGGAAAATGTCTCTCATGTATGTCTAAGGCCATCTGGCAAGCCATTCCAAAGTGAGCATGGCTTTCTGGGGAAAGCTCTCTCTCCAGGTTTTTTTCTGATTAACCTCGGGTTGTCTGAAGAATCCTAATTTTTAAAGCAAATGTCTTTGCAGGTCAATGTACCTTCAGACAGTGCGGCACTGAGCCATTCCCAGATTTGTGAACCTCAGAAAGGGTTTAAAGCTGATTCTAACATCAACCGGTAACCAGTGTAGTTCTTTAATATCGGGTAAACAGGTGTATTTAGGCAGGATACCAACTCTCCCAGCAGCTAAATTCTGCAGTATTTGTAGATGTTTTATTCCAGCATTTGATATGATTGTCAACAGGGCGTTACCATTATCTTTATTTGAGCCTATGGTAACTGTGGATAGCAGGAAAGTTTTTTACTGGTGAGGGGGGTTCTGAGCAGGGCAGGACTGGCTGTAATGGGCATCAAGCGGTTAACCGGGAGGCTATAAGGGTGGGGGCTGTTTTTGCAGCAGTCACGGGGTTTTGTTACTAGGGCTGGTTTTGTAGCGGTGCTGCAATATCGGTCTCCAGTAACAAAAGTCTTCATACTTGCAATGCGCCCGAATCCCCCCTACCTCCTACCCCCCTCCTGTCTGACATAATTGCCAGGGCTGCTCTAGGATCCCAGTTTGGCCCTGGTTCTGAGTGATATCAAATAGATGACCAGAAGGAAACTGAGTTTTTAATAATAATAATAATAATAACAATCTTTATTTAGATATAACACAGATATCTTTAAAAGAAAATTACAAAATTCACATTATATACAAGCTGTTTAAAATTCGATAAAAAGCTGCAACACTTCAATAACCATAGTAAAAGTAGAGATCTCCCACATCCTGAACCTCCTGGTTCAATGACATTTTTTAAAAAGATACAAAACAGAGTTTTTTAAAAAGTAATGTACAAAACTATTCAGCCATTATTTTTTTGTTGCTCTGAGAAAAAAAAAATGCAACATACATATAAAAGACAAACCAGTGTACTTTGAGGTACAATTTGTTGGGTTGGCCTATCAAGTTTCAGAATATAATGATCATTTCATTTCATCATCCCTGGAATTTTATTAGCAGGGCCTCTTTTGCATAAAGTTGCGATATGCTTGCTGAATAAAAGTTATTAGCCCTAGGTTTAAGTCTGTATTTTCAGGGTTCAATCAATCAATCAATCAATCATGGCATTTGTAAAGCGCGCTACTCACCCGGGAGGGTCTCAAGGCGCTGGGGGAAGGGGAAATGTTACTGCTCGAACAGTCAGGTCTTGAGCTGCTTCCTGAAGGAGAGATGGTCTTGGGTTCGCCGAAGGTGGGTGGGGAGGGAGTTCCAAGTCTTGGCTGCCAGGTAGGAGAAGGATCTTCCTCCGGCGGTGGATCTGCGGATGCGTGGTACGGTGGCGAGGGCGTGGCTGGTCGATCGTAGCTGGCGTGTGGGCGTGTAGAAGGTCATGTGGTCGTTGAGGTACTTGGGGCCCAGGTCATGGAGAGCCTTGTGTGCGTGGGTGAGGAGTCTGAACGTGATTCTCTTGCTGACGGGGAGCCAGTGCAGGTCTCTCAGGTGTCCGGTGATGTGGCTGTGTCGGGGGATGTCCAGGATGAGTCGTGCGGAGGCGTTCTGGATGCGTTGGAGTCTTTTTTGAAGTTTGGCTGTGGTTCCGGCGTAGAGGGTGTTCCCGTAGTCCAGTCGGCTGGTGACGAGTGCTTGGGTGACGGTCTTCCTGGTTTCGGTGGGGTTCCATCTGAAGATCTTGCGGAGCATGCGCAGGGTGTTGAAGCACGAAGATGTGACGGCGTTGACTTTTCTGGTCATCGACAGGGAGGAGTCCAGGATGAAGCCCGGGTTGCGTGCGTGGTCCGTTGGTTTGGGAGCGGTGCCCAGGGCCGGGGGCCACCAGGAGTCGTCCCAGGTGGAGGGTGATGATCCCAGGATGAGGACTTCCGTCTTGTCTGAGTTTAGTCTTTCATCCCTTCGTGTAGGTTGGCTCTGGCGGTGGTGGGGCCGTTGGTGAGGGAGAGGATCAGCTGGGTGTCGTCGGCGTAGGAGATGATGTTGAGGTTGTGTTGGCGTGCGATGGCTGCGAGGGGGCTCATGTAGACGTTGAAGAGGGTTGGACTGAGTGAAGATCCTTGTGGTATGCCGCAGATGACTTCGGTGGCCTCGGATCTGAAGGGGGGGAGGCGGACTCTCTGGGTTCTTCGGCGAGGAACGAGATGATCCACTCCAGTGCTTTCTCTCGGATTCCGATGTTGCTGAGGCGCTTCACTAGGTTGCGGTGGCAGACAGTGTTGAACGCCGCAGAGAGGTCCAGGAGGATGAGGGCCGCTGTTTCCCCGTTGTCGATCAGGGTTCTGATGTCGTCGGTGGCTGCGATTAGGGCGGTCTCGGTGCTGTGGTTGGCCCGAAACCCGGACTGCGAGGGGTCGAGGGAACCGTTTGTCTCAAGGAAGGCGGCAAGCTGTCTGTTGACGGTCTTCTAGATGACTTTGGCCGGAAAAGGAAGGAGCGAGATGGGACTGTAGTTCTTGAGGTCGGTGGGGTCCGTCATTGGTTTCTTTAGGAGGGCGGTCAGCTCGGCGTGCTTCCAGCTCTCCGGGAAGGTGGCGGTGTGGAAGGAGGAGTTGATGATGTCCCGTAGATGGGGTGCGATGATGGCGTCAGCTTTGTTGAAGACGTGGTGTGGGCAGGGGTTGGTTGGAGATCCGGAGTGGATGGAGTACATCGTGCGGGTGGTGTCTTCGGTGCTGATCGGGGTCCAGTTGCAGAGGGTGGTGGTGGCGGGCGTTGGTTCGGTGGTAGAGTGCGTTGTCTGTGCGTCGAAGCTGTTGTGTATGTCGGCGATCTTGCGGTGGAAGAACGAGGCGAGTGAGTTGCAGAGGTCTTGCGAGGGAGTGATGTCATTGTTTCCGGCGCTGGGGTTGGAGAACTCTTTGACGATGCTGAAGAGTTCCTTGCTGTCGTGGGCGTTGTTGTCTAGTCGTTCTTTGAGTGCCGACTTCTTGGTGGCGCGGATCAGCTGATGGTGTTTTTGGGTGTCGTGCTTGAGGGCGGTCCTGTTGTCTGTGGTCTGGTCATGCCGCCAGGCTTTCTCGAGGGTGCAGCAGTTTTTCTTGGATACCTTGAGTTTGTCGGTGAACCAGGGGGTTTTCTTGCTGCCGGGTCTTATGGGAGGGTTCTTTAGTGGTGCGAGGTCATCGGCGCAGGCAGTCAGCCACTTGGTGAGGTTGCTGGCTGCTTCGTTGGGGTCCGTTGTGCTGGTGGGAGTGTTCTGGCTGAGGGAGGCGGTGAGCTGCTCGGCGGTGATCTTGCTCGAGCTCCGGCGGGGGGCCTGTTGCGGGTGGTGGTGGGTCGTAGTTCTTCAGAGCAGCAATAATGGCTTGCCTACATGTCCGAATACCCAGCCTATTCCACTCTACTTTGAGTTTACCCCTGCGTTGAGAATTAAGAGCTGGGCAAAGACAAACCACGTGCAACAGAGTTTCAGCTGTCTTGCCGCAGCCTCTACAGATTAAGTTTTCCACCGTACGTCGCCAGGGGGGCAAATCTTGCAGAAAACGCCAGTCACCCATTCTGATTGCCATGAAACCACGTTTTAAATACAATGAATATGTGCAAGACAGGTAAGTGGCGGGGGCTAGCCGTCTGTATGAATTTACAATGGCCCAAGCATGGCTACGTTTGGTAAAGAGTGCCTTGTCAATTATAAGGGAACTCATTCTCACGCATTTTTTAATGCCGGTTTTGAAAGCAGACCGACTGGGGTTAAGGTCCCATAGATCACTCGCCGACATTTGATGAATGTAGTCCTTAAAAAGGCAACCAAACATACCTCCAGGGTTTTTCTGGGTGATTTCTAGCCAGACTAAAGATTCTAATGTACCTAGGTCCGCTTGCCTCAGTTTATGACAGAGGTTTAGATATGTACCGATGTTAGAAGCCTCATAATTTAGTATCCCTAGCTCTAATCTTACCTGAGCTGCGGATGCGGAGTTTGGCAGATGGAGTACCTTTTTATCAATTTTGGTTGTGTGTTGATTTAAGGCAGTGTTCAATTTGCCCCTGAATATCTCTATACCGTATGATAAGGTGGGGCCAGTTTTTGCTCTCAGAACTTCTAAAAGTGGCGAGAGAGTTGGGCCAGAGAGATTTTTCGAGAGCTCAGCTAATGACACCGCAAGGGTCATTGCTTTAACTGCAATCTCGTTACGATGTTTGATAAGGTTGCCCCTAGAGTCCAAATGGACACCTAGGTACTTATACGAGTGACCTATGACAAGGCTTATGTTGTTGTATGACCAACCTCCACCAGTGTGCCGTTTCCGGCCAAATGGGACAACTTGTGTTTTCTTTAGATTGACCTCTAGTTGGTTCATGATCGTGTAGCTGTGCAGTTTATCGAGGAGCCTTTGCAGCCCGACCCTGGTAAGGCTAAAGAGAACCAAGTCACTGGCATATAAAAGATTACTTAGTGCTGTGCCTCCTACCTTAGGGGGATGACTGTTGGTTTCATCCAGTGTCTTTGACAAGTCCGCTATGAACAGGTTAAAAAGCATGGGGGCGAGCACGCATCCCTGCTTCACACCTCTTGTTGCCGAGATTTTCCGCGAGAGATGCGTGCCGGACCCCAGCTTCACCCGGACCCAAGTACTAGATTGGAGTTGTATGATTGCCTCCAATAGTTTATCAGGAATCCCCCATTTCCTCAGCTTTTTCCATAGAGCAGCTCTCGGGACCCTGTCAAATGCTGCTTTAAAGTCGACAAAGCAACAAAACACTAATCTAGACGTGGAGAGAGCTTTGCCGACAATAATGACAAGTCTGCTAAAACTGGTCATTTGGGTCTGATTTTTTGGGCAATTTTGGTAATGGTGTCGTTAGTGCTGCTGTGGGTCAAAATACAATGTGCTGGGGACTTGACTCATCCGAATGATCCTTTGGCATACTTATACTTTGAGGTGATTGTACTGATTGTAAGGTTTTATTACGAGAGTGGGTGTTTTGCACGTGGAGAATTAGTTGGCTATGGGGAGCCATTGTAGATTCCTTTGATGCGGCGAGGTCTTGGCATAACAATTGTACTGATGTTTCTGGATTCTGAGCTTGGTCTATAGGTGGGATAGAGTTTTGTGAAGGGCTCAGCGGAAGGGTGTACTGCAAACATGCTTCTTGCTTGAACGTAGCTGTAGATGAGGGATTTTGACCTGATTGCGAATGTAAAATGTGATTAGGTTGGAGGTTTTGTTTTAGACTTACCCCCCCTGGCCGGGCTGAGGTTAAGTCATTAAGGGCCAGATGTAGGAGCCCAAATACCGGTCGGTAACGGCCGATTTCGCCGTTACCGACCGGTATTTGGGTATTGTAATGTAGGGGGCTAGAAAATTACAGAATCGGTATATTTACCGATTCGGTAAAATACCGATTCGGTAAATATACCGATTCTGTAATTCAATATGTAGGTGGCACAGTTTACAGTGCCACAGGCCCTTAGAAATTCGTTATTTACCACCCAATACTATTGGGTGGTAAATTACGAATTTCTGTGTACATGCACATCTGTGCATGTACACCTGTTCCATGTGGCACACATACATGCCCTAAGGGCATGTATGTGTGTCACATGGCACACAAGCCACAAACAGGGGTGCAACAGGGTGTCAAAGTGACACCCTGTCCCCCTTGGAAATTCGGTATTTTTACCGATTCGGTAATTACCGAATCGGTATTTGCTATTGAATCCTATGGGCTTCAAGGCCCATAGGAATCAATGGCAAATACTGATTCGGTAATTACCGAATCGGTAATTACCGAATCTTACAGATTCAGTATTTTTACCCATTTTTTTCCTACATAGCAATTACCGATTAGTAAATACCGAATCGGTAAAATTCGGTATTTACCATTCGGTAATTTGCTATTACATACATCTAGCCCTAAGTGAGGATCCAAAAATAAAGACTTCCGGAGGTTTAACCAAGTTTTTGCTGTTCGTATTCATTAACAACTGTTGTAGAGATGGGGGTTGTGAAGAGAGCATACTTATTTCGGCCAGTTGATCCAAGGCTCCGAGACAGGTTACCTCCAGGGACTGAAAATGTGGAAGAGTATTCGACATAGATGGGATTTTTTTCAAATATTCCAACAGAAAGATTTTAGGGTATTTGATATGCCCATGTTCTTGCCGTTTTGACTGAGACTGCAGTTGCCATTGCTTTTTAGCGTCGGTTTTGCCGCATTCACTGTATTCACTGTAATATTGCAAGCCCTAGGAGTCTTATGTCTATCTTGGGGGGACTCCTCGTCGGATGACAACTGTTTAGGTTTCCTCCTTTTGGGTGCCGCTGCTATTTTTCTTACTTTCCCGGATCTCATGGCTTATGTTTGTTGAGGTAGTTGTTCGAGGCTAGCTGGAACAAGTGCCCTTACCAAGGATCCACCAGGATAGCTCTGCCAAGCTGTTGGAAGTCTGGAAGACTGGTGGTCAATGATTCCAACAGTGCTGTCTCTGGCTAGCTGATATTGTCCTGTGTTTATGTTCTATATTGTCTTGCGAGTTTGATTTATTTTTAACAAAAAGCTGCCGATCTGATGGTGGATGGCGTTTTTAAGGTTTGCTTTTGGCACTTCGTTGAATTGCGCCAGCTTTTGTCGGTACCTTAGTGGTGGCACCCCCGCTCATTTATGTGACCCGACTCCCAGTCCACCTACCTGCGCCCGCCCGCACACTGCACCGCTCAGGCCCAGGGCCGGGAGTCCAAGTCTCCCCTCTGCGTTTTCCCCCTCAAGAGAGATTGCTCAGGTTGTGGGGCAGACAGTAGGGCTAAGAGATGAGATTGGCTCGGCAGTCACTGGCCAGAGGAGGCAGCGAGGCCGTCGGTCACTAGGCGGCTTCGGGGGGGGTGAGCAGGGGGAGCAGCCCCAGAGCTGGACAGAGCTGCCCAGTGCCCCCACACGCCCGACCAGCCGGGCAGGTGGGTGGGTGGATACAGCAGGGGAGAATGGACGGGCCACCGGCGCAGGGGCAGCAGGGACTGCAAGGAGAGCAAGGAGAGTGCCCACAAGCTTGTGGAGGCGAGCACTGGGCATACAGGGAATGTTTAGGTGGACAGCATTGTGCGGCAGCCCCTGCGACACCATGTGGCTCTGGGGGGGGGGAGACTTGAGGCAAGCAGAGAATGCCGGGGGGCAGGATCCATCCCGCTTTCACCCAGCCAGCCAGCCAGCCGAACTCCCAGCTCCCACCACCTGCGGCAGAGACGGACCTCATGCCTCCCAGCCACACACCCGTTTCTGCCGACTTACCGATGCACCACGGTGCATCGCTACTGCTGCCACCGAAATCCCAGCTCCTCGTACCACCAGCGCCCGACGGAGAAAGAAGCCCTCTCTTTCAGCTCGGCTCTCGGCCCGTGGGTCTGCAGGGCGCGGTAACCACAGCCACAACCTTGCTCGCCACAGCCCTGCCACGCGGCCCTCGTCCAGTTCCGCCTACCTCTCCAGCCCACACCTCGCATCGCCTCGCTTGATGGCACGTCCGGCAGTACAACAACTCTTTCCGTTAGTGGGGCGCGGCCTCGGTACAATCTACCTGCCCACAGACCCACAGCTTCTCCAGCAACAGAGAAAAGGAAACTGAGTTGTCTATAAGGTCACTCAGAACTCTGAGGAAAAAAATCCTCTTTATTCACAGGTACCCTGTCTACAATTTTATTTGGCGTATACATCCTCATTTCACATCTCCCTGCTGTGCAGAGGTTAACGTGCCATGGAAAATCCATACATAACACCTGCCTAAGCCCCATTCCCTCTTACCACCCACCCAAATTTAAAAAAAACAGTCTCAACTTTATCCACCCTTCCTCAACATAATTGACCTGGTCTCAACATTAAAAAATAGTACTTGGTTTCCGGCCACCCACCACCCTTTACATTGTTTACTCTATCTCCCACACCCAAATTTTAAGCAACTGGTGGTCTTTCCTGACACCCACACCGACCACTCTTGACTGTCTCCCCTGCCCAAATATTTAAAAAACCTAGGGTCATATTAGCAACAAATATCGATAATTATCGCTAAATGCGCTTAGCGCATATTTTTTTTATCGCTGCCTATCGTCAGATATTATCGCAGAGAAAACATGCTATTAGCAACGTTTATCTCCAATGCGATAAAATATCCGGCGATAGCGGCTCAATGAGAGAATATCGCTGGAAATCCAGCGATATTCTCGCATTAATGCAAATGGGGGCTTAATCTGATAATCCACCCCCCATTGACTATACAGGTAAGTCAACTTTTTAGCAGGTGTTAGATTCTAGCGATAATCGCGCTTAGCATGATTTTTTTTATCCCTTTGCCTGCCTTGCTAATAGGCAATAGCTGTGTTAGCGACTGTTTGCAGTCGCTAACAGTAGGGGTACGCCCACTTTGCATGTCATTAGCGATAAATATCGCTGACATGCAAAGCGGGCCCCTAACCTGTAGCTATCTCCTAAAAGCTGTCGCTAACTGCTGTTAGCGACAGCTTGCTAATAGGGCGATAAAATTATTGCCGCTTTAGCGGGAAAAAGTCCCACTAAAGCGGCGATAGTGCCCTTGCTAATATGCCCCCTAGTCTCCTGACACCCATCTTATCACTCTCCTTCTCCCTGCTGAATCCATTTGGCTGTTCGGTTATAGGCTCTCTGGGACCCCGGACACCGCCATCTTTAAAAGTTCTCTGTCATCAAGGCTCTGCAGAGTTCTGTGCTGACACAGTGTTGTGATGGTTGGTGGAAGAGTGTGGCGCCCGTTCTCTCTCCTCCCCTGTGGGTGTGGATACCGAAGACAAGCTCAGACTGAAGTATGGGGATTAGGGTGACCAACCGTCTGTAATTTTTACAGCATATCCGTAATTTCACCCTAATGTCCATTCTTAGTGATGGATGGTTAATGGACAGCATTTGTCCATAATTTTAGCCTTTCAGCTAAATGACAGAAGTTGATTCAGATCCCCCAGCTGGAGAGAAATGGAGGGAGTCTCCTGTGTTGTGATACTGAGGAAGGGACAGACAGATAAGAAACAAGCCTTCTTGCAGGGTGCTTGCTGTCCGAAAGAAACGTAAATGTGCGCAACTGATAAATCTGCAAATGTAAAGGCTTCTTGGGAGCTGATATAGGCATTTATTGATGGAATGACTTTAAGCTTTCAGGTGGAAAAGATATTTTCTTTTTAGAGGTACTGTAAGAGTGTTCCAAGCAGAGCTGTGGAGTGCCTGCTTTTAATGAACAATTATAACAAATTTGCACTAGGTATAATCTGCATAATATTGAAATCTATATTTTAGAAGCAGTTTTTATCTTTAGCCTAAATGTATATGCGCATTTTGTGGCAACCTATATTATACTGTATGTTATGCATGTTAAAAATAATGACTTACTCATCCACACCCACACTGCTTTCAGGGACCTCGTAGCACTAAAAATACACAAGTCACTTTCCTTACTACACCAAACAGATTCAACTCTATGGGCCTCTGATTGCACACATAGACATCTGTACTGATCACATTAACCAACAGAGGTTTCATAACATAAAATAGTGCATTAACCACTGATTAGTTTAACTGTCATTTATTTTTCATTTAACATGCATTATTTTATGTGTAGTTACTTGATGGTGACAGATCAACAAAATGGTTACAGAATATTTTGTTCATTTTTGCTTCACCTTCGATTACCCTGAGAGCTCTGGAGTTGAGGCTGAAGGCAGCTCAAGTTTCTCACAGTGCCTATCAGTGGGTCAAACAGATGCAGACCTGAACAAAATTAAATTAAATCCAGGCAATAAACAGTAACTAAATCGCTTACATGGATTACATTAACGTTTTAAAGTTAAAGTGTTTAACTTTAAAACATTAATATAATTCATGTCACCGATTTAGTTACTGTTTATATTGGTTACATATGTAAAAAGAAAATCAATATTTACTTACCCACCGCCTGCACGTCTTCCAGTCCTGGTGTTCTTCTCCAGTTGTTCTGGGTCCTGGAACTAACTAGACTAACCAATCCAGACACTGCTCTCATGCTGCTAACTCATGCTGCGAACCAGTATGAGAGACGTGCCCGGATTGGTTGAAGCAGGCTGGCTCAGTGCTCTTTCAGGAACTGGGTGCCTGTGCCTTCTCTCCCCTTGGCTGTATAGGCCAGCTCGGAATGGAGAAGTTTAAAGTGCTCATGTTAGGTTTGCCATTGCAAAACAGCTAACCAAAGTGACATGCACACTTTAAACTGCTGTTGCCAGCCACCACTCCTCCCTGCTTCCAATCTGCCGCAATGGCCCGCCCTCACACTCAGCTTGAGCTGGCAGAGGAAAAAATAAAATGGTAATAAAGTAATTTTATTACCACTTTAGTTTTTAGTTTTGCTGCGGCTGCAGCACTGGTGGGCAACACTCCTCTGACCATATGGAGAAGCTGCCACTGGATAAATTAGCTCGGAGGGAGCGTGCCACTCTGCCCAGATTTCCATTTTGCAATTCAGAGAGGAAATGGTAGATATTAATCCCTAGGTAAAGAAATTTAACTGATTCCTAGTTCAATCTGGGACCTAACTGTATTTTATAGGGGAAAACACTGCAGTCAATACAGTCTCCCACTACACCCTATGCACAAGACTCCACGAGGCCGGCATCCACGACGAAGCCCTGGAATGGGTCCGCTTCTTCCTCACCTGCCGAACACAGAGAGTCAAACTACCACTGTTCCACTCTGAACCCACAGAGATCAGCTGCTGAGTGCCTCAGGGTTCCTTCCAGAGCCTCACTCCCTTCAACATCTACGTGGTCTCGCTCACATCTATCATCAGGATCCAAGGACTCAACATCATCTCCTATCCCAGCGACACCCAGCTGATTCTCTCCGTCCTCAACGAACCCAAACGCAAGAAGACCATGGCCACCTGGAAGAGGAACAACTGCCTCAAACTCAACTCAGAGAAGACCGAAATCCTCTTCCTGGGCTCCGCCCTCTCGACCTGGGGCAAATCCTGGTGGTCCACAGCTCTTGGAACTCCCCCACACCAGCAGACCACACACGAAACCTCGGCATCATCTTGGACTCCTCGCTCACCATGAACCGCCAGATCATCGTGTCTTATCATTCTGCTTCCACACTCTACGCCTCCTCCGGAAGATCTACAAGTGGGTCCCCAGCGAGTCCAGAAAGATGATCACCCTAACACTCATCAGCAGCGGAATCAACTACGGCAACACACTCTATGCTAGCATCTCCCAGAAACTCCTAAAGAAACTGCAGAACATTCAGAAGGCCTCCAGGGCCGGCTCTAGACTCAAGGTGGCCCTGGGCAGGGAGCGTAGGTAGGGGGCCCGGAAGAGGGGGTCCAGGCGGGGCGGAGCGCTCAGCCCAGTCAAGAGGGGAGGGGGTCAGGGAGTTTAGAAGTGGAACAGAGCCGGAGGCCACCAAATCCCTGCCAGGGGCCACCACGCAAATATGTATCCATCCTCAGAGGATTAATATATTAAGGATATATATTGGCGTGGTGGCCCCTGGGGTTTGGTGGCCCTGTGCAGGTGCACAGCTTGCACATGCCTAGAGCCGGCCCTGAGGCCTCTGCCAGACTCATCCTCAACATCTCCTGCCACAGTCACATCACTGACTACCTGAGAGATCTCCACTGGCTCCCAGTCAACAAAAGAATCACCTTCAAGCTCCTCACACACGCCTACAAAGCGCCACACAATGGGGGACCTACGTACCTCAACCACCACCTCGCATTCCACGCACCCACCAGAGAACTCTGCTCCACCCAACTTGTCCTGGCCACCGTCCCCTTGAGCTGCAAGACCACCGCCAGAGGAATATCCTTCTCCTACCTTGCAGCATAGAACTGGAACACCATGCTTCTCCACCTCAGGCAATCACCATCACTGCCTCAATTCAGGAAGAACCTCAAGACCTGGCTCTTCGACTGAAACACAGCGCCTTCAATGGATCAGCAGTCCCCTTCCTCCCCCAGCGTCTTCGCTTTACAAGACACTTGATTGATTGATTGTTTGATATGTTATAGAAACACTTCTTACATTTTAAAATCTTTATCATGTTCTTACATTTTGGTAGTGTAATTTATATCCCAAATATTTTGAAGATTTCAACTCGGACTTTGGTACTTAGAGAGGAGCCAGATCACTTGTTTGGCTCTGGCTCGAATGCAAAACCATTTTATGACATGGATAGAGTGGGCAATTGTCAAGAGCAAACTTCAAGGGTCTAGCCTCTGCTCACCCTTCACAGCACGACCAGCGAACCATTGCACCAGAAGAGTTTGCCTGGGTGTGTGGTTGCTTCCTACTCAACCACTTCACAGTGCCTCTTCTGTTTCTCTCGCCCCTGCTAAGACAGCTCCCCAGGGTTCAATACTTTCTGGTGCTCATTGCGGACTCATCTTGTCTGAATTTAGGAATTGTCTCACCTTGTTCTTCTGTATATTATGTTTCCAGTTCTTAGCTAAAACTCCTTGAATCAGTTGCTGTGGAGTGCCCATCTGATCTCAATATTATCCTCCACTTTAATTCTCTTTGATTGGTAGTCCAGCCTCCCAGTTCTGAGATAAATATAGAATCGTGGATGCACACTCACACTCTAGTGCTGTAAGACTACAGACATGCTGAGGGTACCCCACATCCTGACATTAGTTGTGAGTCTGTCGTCCACACCATCTGCTCTGTCTCATTAATTTTTTTTAGGTTTAAAGTCTACTGGATTTTGAGGTGAGCCAGATATTTTTGTTTAACTTGCTTAAATTAGCAGAATGTCACTTACCTTAATGTTTCGCAAAGTGTTTGCCTTGGATTTTAAAATGTTTAGAAATATAATCAAAATGTTGCTGTTGCATTCTCTCCCTGAAAGGTTGAGCAACTTTGGGCAGAGGTGAAGGCCCTGATACCGTGCTTACAGGTATTAGTTTACTTTTAAACAAGACCGCAATGTACCACCCGACTGTAGCATACCTAGCGGCAAACACAAAAAGACCATAGTGAATAAACAGTGCTATGTAGAAAATAGTAAATAAATGAACTAATAAAGTAGCGGGTATGTATGGCCTCTTCTTGAATGTGTTGGTAAAATTGATCTTTTGTCCTGAATTTTTGTCCTGAATTTTGACTCTTTGCCCTGAATTTTTTACAGTACTGTCTAGAAATTGCCTCCAGGCCAAGTGGTCACCTTAATGGTGATACCACCATCCTCCATTCCACTGCTTCACTCAGGTCTACAGAGACCCAGGTGAGGTGGAGAAACACCGGGGAAGCAGGTTTTTTCCTTTTTGACGTCACAGCAGTGAGAAACAACTTTTGCGGTGAAAAACAAGATTGAGAATCTGATATTCACCTTATTGGCTCTCTGTCAGCGCCACCCATAACCACATACTTTCAAATTTTGTGTGCATTGTATTGGATGGATTTAGTCCTGGCTGCAGAATAAATTTCACAGTAACATGCTATACATGAAAACTCCCTTCGAACATTTCTGCTAGCTGCTGGGGTTTGTCACACTTTTCAGTTTTGGCACCCACATGTAAAACATATTGTACGTGTCTTGCTGCTTGGCTGCTATTGTTGGCCAACCTCCCAGCATTAACCTCAGCCAAGACTCACGGCTCAAATAGGATTGCATCAAAAGCCTGGATGACGTTTCCTAAACTCACGCGTCAGACTTCTTTCAGCACCAGGAACCTACTGACCTGTAAACTGGGAATTTCCCTTTTCTCCTCTAATTTCGCCATACTGTCTTCCTATGCCAGGTTTGACATCCTGTTATTGCTCAGTGAAATGTTCACTTGCCTCCTTTGAAGATAAACACTGTCCTTGTTGTAACACCATGCCCCTTATTGATCCTTGAACCAGTCCTGGCTTTGGGTCCATCAGCGATTCGTTGGCCGGGCTTATAATGTTGAAAGCAATGCAAAGGGCAGTAGGTTTAAAAGACTGAGCTGCCTGAAGGTGTCACACTTGACCATTTAGCAGCCATGCCAGGCTTTGTTCAAAACCACCAAAATTGAATATGCAGCCTGCCACTGCTTAATTTGTGAAGGCGTGGGTGGGCACTAGCGCTATTTTTGCATATTATGGCTTGGTTTTCGTTATAAGACTGACCGAGAGCAAGAGGGTGAAAGATAAGGAGGGAGGGAAAAAGAACCAGCAGGAATTAAATAGAAAGAAACAGTAATTAATGTATGCGGGTAGTTACAGAAGATGGGCACTGGCGCTCATTTTTGGGGACACAGACTTATTTTTCATTATCAGACTTTGACCCAGAGCAAAAGGAATGAAGACAGAAAAGGGGTTAGAGAAAGATACAGGAGTGAAATGCAGAGACCGGAAGCGAAGAATGCTGGAAGGAAGAAACGATCTGGGATGAAAAACGAGGCCTCCATTGTATTTGGAATCCCTGCAGTTGGCAGCACAGGCCTCATATGAATTACGTTGAAACCTGAACTTTCTTTTAAACAAATTACGCACAGGTGCCACGAGAAAGCCATGACGCTTCTTTGCAGTGAAGTCTAACACATGCTTCATTTTGGTTGCATCTCTGCTGGAAAAGAATGAGGCCATAGTCCATCCAGTTCACTGTCTCGTGTGAATCGTCCATGATGATTCGTCAGACGATTCAGAAAGTGCGCTCATCGGCGTCTCTGATGTTCCAGTTTGTGGTTATTAAGCAATTAGTGAAACGACAGGGTTTATCCGGAATTGCTACTTTTCCTGGAGCTTGTAACATTTTGCAGGTCGCAACCCGGAAGAGATATGACAAGCCTTTTTTTTGCAGAGTTTTGTTTAGAGTAGCTTTGGGGAGAGATTATGGTACTTCGTTGTAACTATAAACAGAAAGAAGTGCAATATAATTATTGTTAAGTTAGTTTGTGAGCACAGGGTACTCTCTCAAGGTGTTTCTTGGTGCTTTTGTCAATACGTAACTCAGGGGGCAGACAGTAGGGTAAGTGTAGGATAGTGTAGGGGTAGAAATTACTATTCCCACTCCAGTGAGTGCAACAGTAGGGTAAGTGTAGGATAGTGTAGGGGTAAAAATTACTATTCCCACTCCACTGAGTGGAACAGTAGGATAGGTGTTGGAGGGTGTAGGGGTAAACATTACTATTCCCATTCCAATGAGTACAACAGTAGGGAAAGTGTTGGATAGTTTCGGAGTAAAAATTACTATTCCCATGTACCCCAAACACCATACCCACCCTAAAACTTAAAAATCTCCATTACTTATCTTAAAATGCGTTGTAATGGCATGCGTTGTAATGGTATGCGTTGTAATGGCATGCATTGTAGTGACATGCGATGTAAAGGCAGTTGCGTTGTAAAGGTAGTGCGTTGTCATGACTGCGTTGTAATGAATGTTTGCCATTTTGAATAGTAACTGAGAGCAGGATCATAAATTTTGACTTGGTGCATATTTTTGGAATTTCATCAATAAGAACATGGACCAATGGCAGTAAAAAGCATTTTTTATGTGCAGAGGGCCAGTAACTGGACGGTATGGTTTTCTACATTGTCAATTTGTTTTGCATATTCTTGATGTTTGCGATCTCTGAATAGTCTTCTAAGGGAAACTCAGAGAAGTCTAATTTCCGTAGTCAATACGAGAATGGATACATGTGTTTGTTATAGTTACTCAAAGGGGGAAAATATTAAGAATGAATGGGAAAAATGTGTTGCAGAACGCATAGTTAGTAAAAGCAGGTCCTAGTAACAACACAAATGTGATCATCACTCTTTAATTCTATGTCGATCAGTATAGTGAGTTAGCAAGTTCAAATGACATCACCTTTGGAACCTTAGAGAAAGTTTGATTGTCGGCAGGTGAGATCTATGTCTATTCTTTATCTATAAAAAATACTCTCGTTAACAGATTGTTGTAGGGGGGGGCTTGTCTTCCACCATGCCTAACTGTCCCCTTTTTTGTGGTCCAGTTGGTCTGGTTCAGCTGGGGAGGACATTGCAGTTCTCTCAGGGTTCACAGGACTTTGGAAGACTGCATCTCAGGCCCCATCAGCAATGTCAACTCTGAGTCCAATGGATCACCGTCATAGGAAAACCTCTCTAACATTTGTAGAGATCATCACCTGCTCTGAAGTAAAGTCGCCGGTCAGTAACAAAGGATCTAAAGGCACATGCAGGAATCTTGTAGCACATCATTGAGCTCAGGTCCCTTCGAGGAACAGTGGTCGGCTGGGTGATAGATACCGCACAGTATGGGTACTGGACCAACGTACAGCCTGATAACTGCACAGGCTGCAGAATACACAGTTTCCTTTAGTTACACAAAAAATTGTTGACCAGCCCTGTCTCACGACATGCTGGCTAGAGGGTAAGGGGGCCAGGGTTGCCACAGATGGCCTACTTCTATTAGTCCAGAGAAGCTAAGGTTGTTGTCTTACAGTGTTCTAGTCAGTTGTTGCCACTTTTCATAGTTCACCTATGTAGTTCAGAGGTGTCCGCTGTTGTTGCTGTCCCTCAAATACAATGAAGCGTTTGTAGGGCTTCTTTATGCTCTGATTCAGCTCCGATGTTCCATGAGTAGCTGATAAAGTTCTTCATGCTGGTGGCACTTCCATCGGATAGGTCAGAGTTGAAGGGCCCTGGACAGAACTTGTGGGTTTGTCCCAGCATTGGAGATACATGCAGTGAGCAGCTCCAGAAATGGATGAGAAAGACAACAGACAGGTCCTCAAAGGCCTTGTCGAGGTCTGTTCTTCAGTTTGATGGAGTAGAGATCTAGGTTTCATGTTCAGTCATCAGCAATTGGGTTGCAGCCAATTGCTAAACAAATGGAAACAATGCTCTGAGTTTGAACGCCAGGAAGTCAGGCCATGGTTTCACAGAAAGCCTACAATGGAGATGTATAATTGGTGTACAGGAAAGGCTTGTACTGCTCACTGCATGCTTTGGGTTCCCTGGCTGTGTGCAGTGAGAGAATTGTCATGAGAAGTCGCTCTGGCTGGGAACTTTGTATATTAAAGCCCCCATCGTCTTGAAGAGGGACGATGGGAAGATTGTTTAAAACTGTAATTTCTGTAACCAGACCAGTATCCTCAAATGTTATAAACACTAAAAAAACTTTCATGCACATACACACATTCATGGGTTAGAGACCTCATACTTGTGGATGAGATAAGAGGTCACAGTATTAGGAGCCATTGGGGTTTACAAATAGGACAGTTGGCCTCAGCCCTGTTGTACAGATACACTGAATCTTCAGAAACTACAAACACTGCCACCAACCAGCATCTGACAGTGAAGGGGACTGAATGGTGTTTGATCCCTTTTTCAGATGTCAATGAGGAGCACTAGAGTTGGTGTCTGAGTGACTCCTACAATTAGGACTGCCAAAAAACAGCCAAAAATAAAAAATGCAGAGGAACCAAAAAATAAAACGAGAAAAATAACAGAATGGTACAGCTGAAAAAACACAGCTGCAGACTTTCGTCCTCACACATGCTTCTTCAGATTTGGTGACATAAATCAACACTTTCTATGGAATCTTCTCCCAAGCCCTCTCTAGCTGAAATTAAACTCTCTGGGATTTAAAAAAAACTCAAAGTGCCAGATTATTCATCTGCATCCAATACCCGTTTTGCACATCGATCTGGTCTACTTAATATACCTTGTTATCTCAACTCGCAATACTTAGTATGATGAGATTTAAGTAGATGAAGTATTCTTAAAACAGAAATGGACGTATTTAAAGCAGGACTCCTTGGAAAAGAAATGACAGACTAGCAAGGTGTTTTGCACTGCAAAGTTGAAACTGTTGCAAAAATAAAAATGCTATTTCCAAAGGGCCTCAGGTATATCTTTGCAACCGATTTATACCTTGGTGTGCAAAAACGGAGCGTTACTAATGGAAACATTTTTGCAACACTGTGGGATGCATGCATACTCCATTTCACATGGTTTTTGCTCTCATAGTGTGCAAAAAGAAACCAAAGCAATAATCATTTGCACTGAGGTTTTAATGGGCACCTCAGAAAGTACCCAGATTAAAGAAAATAATATTGTACAGCCCCGATGCACTTGCTATACCTTCTGCCAAATATGTTTCTTGTATAAATGACCTGGACTCATGCCTTCTCCATGAAACAAGCAGATAATACCAAAGTCCCTTTCCAGCAAAACAATATTCCCACATAACACTATCAACATCACCATGTGCTAAGCGCATGTTTTAGCCTGGATGAAGATGAGTTTCCTCGGCATGCATGGACCCAAAATCTTGGTAAAGCCAGAAAGAGAGCTTGTCTCATAGTCCTTTGAGTGGCCTTAAGGTCTTGGCGATGCCCCTAATCAGCTAGGAACGTGAGGGTACTCTTTGACGTAGAACTGTTCTTCATTCCCACAAGTCAATGCAGTAGTCAAATGGCTCAATCTTTAGCTCTCCTTACTCTGCAAAATACTCCCTGTAAGAAATTGTGCTATTGCTTGAGGGGGATGAAAACCCTACTTAAGCAACAACCACAGTCCTTGTCAAGGTGAACTGCAAAAATCCCTATGTTATCAGTGCTTAACCCTATGGTAGTTTGGCTCAAAAGCATATAGGCTTAACTTGGAAGCAAAGTGTAAAGTAATTATGCAGCACACATACAGTAATTAAGTGGAAATACAACACAAAGAAAATCTCCAACCAATTTAGACAGAGTAAATGTTAATAAATAAAATTTGACCAAAATGACAAACATCCAATCAGTAGAACTGAAGATATGCAATTTCAACTTTTTAGGTCGATATTGCATCTAAAAGCACAAAACACTATTCATGGTCATCTGGTCATGCTAGACCAGGAGAAAGTCACAAGTTCAGTCCAACCTCGATGGAACACGGGATAAACACAGGGATCAGGTTCATCCTGCAGGAAAAGTTAAATCTCGAAGTCTGGTGCAAAGAGTTCAAAACATTAGGATTTCACAGGAGGAGCTCGACTGATGCCAGCCAAGGGACCAGGACCTGTGAGGCACTTCTTGAGGATCAGGAATTCCTCAAGAAGAGTCCAGCAGGGCTCAGGCAGGTCCATTTACAAGTCCAGGTAGGGCCCTTTGCAGAAGGCCTGCTGGACAGTTGAGGAGGCCTCTGGAGTTTGTTGCGTCCCTGTAGCTAACAACAGCAGGTCAGCCAACTAAACCGTAGATTCAGTCAAATTAGTCTGGGAGGAAGGGAGCAGGTTGGGTCTGCCTTCTCACAGGGCAGTTGAAACGCGGCAATGCGAATCTATGACTTTAAATAGTTTGTCTTGCAAAAAATAGGCAACGTGTATTGATTGATTTGGGACGATAGAAATACCAATGTATATTAAGTTTGGTGATACATAAATGCCATACAAGTTTGATGCTATAAGTTGTAGGACATATTGGTTCATATTGATGATAGTAAATGGTAGATGTTGTTTGATAATGTCAAGATTTTTTGTGATATATGTTGTGTAAATTGTGTATGTCTTATATATGTTTTTCTAAAAAGGATATGAGTTTCCTTATGAAAAAAAGAGAAATTGAAGTATATAAAAAAATAGGGTAAATAAATGACCCCACCACCAAAAGCATATAGTGTGATAGTTATTGTATCAAGTAGGAAACCAGGTCTTCTTATGCTTATACTGTTCTCACAGGGCAGAGAAGGCCTCAAGCAGCAGTGCAGTCATCTGGGGAACAAGACAGTCCTTCAGTAATGTCATCAGGTCCAGGAATGTACTGAAGAGTGGCTCTGGAGATTCTATATTTACACCTGGTGCCATCCTTTGAAGTGGCAGAATTTTCTAGGCTACCCTCTCATCTGGTCTGGAAATTTCTTCTCTTTCCCTGCCAAGGCGCAAAGAAGTTTGGGCTGAAAAAAGAATAGTGTGAGGTTCTTTTGTGTGTACTGGAGATACATACTTTGAAATGTTAGTGGGGCATGGAGCAGCTCTGCCCCGAACAGACCGGACAGGATGGCCCGTCCCTAGCTGCACCCAGTTCCTATTGGTCACTGTCTGGACCCAGCAGGTATTCGTGATGGAGCATTAATTCTGGAAACTCCCAGAAGGCCTCCGAGAGTTTAGGGCAGGAAAACACCAACTTTGTAAAAGCAGCACTTTCAAAATTGTAATATAAATGTCGAACTTATTATCACAGAGGGTATTACATTACAATTAATTTGAGTCTAAATAGCATAGCACTAGCTGTACCCAATCAAAAGTTATCACTTATCAAATGTAATACTGTACTCATTCATGATGGGGGAGCAATTAACCATCCCAGGCAGCTCGAAACTGATAGAATGCCTCAGAAAGTTTAGAGCTGGAAAATGCCAACCTTCTAAAAGCAGCATTTTCAAAATTGTACTCTAATATGCAACTTTACCATTAAAGAGACTTTTAAATTATAATTCAGCATATCTCTAGCTGCTCCCATTCAAATATTAGCATTCATTAAATGTAATACGTTGACCTAATGTCATCCAATGGGTGGAGACGGGCGTCACAGCAGTGAAAAATTATTTTAGGAGTTTTTCACTACCAGGACACGTAAAATGTAAATACATATGTCCTACTTTTAAATACATTGCACTCTGCCCTTTGGGCCTTTAGAGACTACCTTATGGGTGATATATATGTACTAAAAAGGCATGTTTAGGTCTGGCAAAAGGCTTAATTTGTTAGGTCGAAATGGTAGTTTAAAACTGCACTACAGGCTGCAATGGCAGACCTGAGCTCTGTTTTAAAGGGTTACATTAGTGGGTTTTACAATTAGTGCTGTAGGCCCACTAGTATTATTTAATTTACAGGCCCTGGTTACCATAGTAACATATACTAGGGACGTATAAGTAACTTAAATGTACCAATCAGGTGTAGGTCAATTTTACCATGTGTAGGGAGAGAGCACAAGCACGTTAACACTGGTTAGCAGTGGTAGAATGTGCAAAGTCTGAAAAGCCAACAAAAACGGGTTTAGTAAAGGAACGGAGTGAAAGCAAAAGGTTTGAGGGGACCCTGCAGTGAGGGCAGGGACCCACACCCCCTTTGCTCACATTCCATCATCAGGAGATATTGACTGATGCCCTTGTCATATCCCTCCTGGGCTAATTTAACAATTTCTCCTGACTTTACCAAAACATTCATTGTCAGGGTGTAAAGTATATAAAAATCACACACCCAGAATTTGCTTGTAGCCTATGACAACAGAACCAAATTATGCCTGCTCTAAAACTACTCCATTGACTATCAGTCAAAGTCTGCATCAAATTCAAGGTTTCTGCACCGTCCAAGATATTTCATGAGACAAAGACCCAAAATACTTCCAAAACCTTAGTGCCATTCTACATCTGTACCAGATACATCTGCTTGATCCCGCAACTGTTGTTCAAGCAGATGAAACTCAGAAGCAAACACATGAGTGTACATGGTCCAAGACTATGATATGCAATCAACCTCTCCCTGAGATAGGTATTCAATCCCTCAACCTCATGAAACTGAACTGAATTCAGACTTGCTTTGTAAAAGGACCTTCAGGACTCTAAAGTCTGCAATCATAGAACATCATCTGAGGGCACCAACCGTACCAGATTTGACAAATTCTCTTCCTACATTGCTTTTCCTACAGGCTGGACATTAATACTCTCCATCCTCACACTATGAAGTTACCACAGGTTTATGTGTAGTGCATTTTAAAACTCCTAAATAGATACATAAACCCCAGTATAATAAAGTCATTCTCCAAGAGACATCAAAGGTCAGATCATCCCTTAATTCCACCTTCACCATCACAGTTTTGGCAAAGCGGTTATGCCAGCAGGATGTTATGGAGACTGTCGTGGAGTTTGAAGGCATTCTGAAGGTATCCGTATTGCTCTTCCAACATTAAGCAAGGTGCAGTATATTTATCCCTCAAAATAATTATGCTATCAATCACCTTCCTACCATCAATAATTACATTGTGCACGAAATGATGAGAATTTGGGAATAGTTGGTAAAGAACTATGTGCATACCTTCAGGCTCCAAGCTACATTGAAGGGCAGGTTTGAAGTATGGACACATAAGCTCTTTGCAGAGCACTTAGTGCTAGTACCGAAATATTTCTTGTGCCCTAATCGCAGTATACGGTCAGCATTTTGCCTGGCCTGATATGGAAATGCTCAGAAACTCAAGCACTTGTTTGAAACTCTACCTGGGTTTCTCACAGGTCTTGGATCCCTTGGGCCCCAGAGGACACTTCAGGGATACTAATAGATGCCTCTGTCTCAGAGGGCGTCTTCACCTAATGGTATTTTCCAACATAGGGCTTTATTTATAGTTAGGCGAATGCGATACTGTCGCAAATGTGGCTGATATGCCGTCGTCCATGTTACAAGTGCATTATAGCCGGTGGCACATGTAAAACCGTGGACGGAATATCCATCATGTTTTGATGGATTTTCCTGGCCGCAAAATTCTAAGTAAGGCACATAATTTTCTGTTCACTGTGTCAGAGGAATTTATCAAATGCTCCAGCAGTCTCTTGCATATTAAAAAATGTCTCACATCATCAATCAAATGTATTAATTAAACCCTTTGTGTTTCTAAAATTCATATACATTAATACTGAATAACATAGTAAGTGCTGACCCTTTTTGTGATATAACACCGTGTTTCATGAGGCCAAACCTCAGCTCTGCTAACTTCTAATGTCAGGATTGGTGTCCAGGGCAGGCAGGTGCAGAGGGCACTGAACACTCCACAAACCATCATACAGAGGGTCCCTAGCAACCAGGAATCCCAAGACAAGTTCTGTCATGGCAAGAAGGCCTTACTAATCCTCCTCGACTTTCCAGGCTGAAATGAATGAGAAATTATGGCTTACCTCAAAAGAGGTGGTATTCAGTGAGTCTAGGTGCAGGACGACAGACTTACTCTTCTGAAATAAATATGTATTTATCTAGCTAGAGATGTGTGAGAACACAAACTTTAATAATATCTTACCAAACATCAATACATTTAGAATATTAACAGTAGGGCCCAAAGTGGAAACCCCTCAAATTATAATGCACTACACTCAATGAACACAGTAATAAAGCATTTTAGTAATAAAGCATTATAGTAATAAAGCATTATAGCAATGGAAACAAGAGCCACTGACGCTGACTGTAACTCATTGTAAAGAAGGCGAGCATTGCGAAGCTGGTAACTCCGTTCTGATAGTTGCAAATCAGGTGGCAATACACCATAGAATGGAAAGACATAAACCCAATACAACACAAAGTGGCGCAAGTTGTACAGTTACGTAATAGGTTACAGTTGCATCACTGCTATTAATAGTAAAACAGGATACTGTAAATAAAGATTTACTTGTAAGCACACTAGGCGCTGGAGATGCCTGGTTCCCATCTCGGTGGCGGCCATCTTAGGTCAGCCTACCGGTGTTTCTTAACTTATCATTGCTGATTTCCTTGTAAGCACACTAATCACTGGGAGGTGCGTGGGTCCCATCTCGGTGGTGGCCATCTTTGATCGACCAACCTGTCTTTTTGTTTAACTTTAATATTTCAATTTGGGTCTGGCATTAGCTGTGTTTTACTCTTTCCTATTACTGAAGCGGAGCGCTGGGACTCCAATTCCTGCTTTCCACACATCCACCGAGTCATAGTGATGCCAGCTGGGCGGACGCACCACTGGTGCCTCACGTGCGCCAAAGACAAGCCCATCTGCTCCCGTCTGCGCCTGGATGGCGCCAGGGGCCAGGACCCTTGCCCCTCACACCGTAAAGTCCCACAATAGTAAGCCTCATGCCGTAAAGCTGATCTCCTATTCACTAAGTGACTTGTGGGAAGGAAGCCTGCTCTCACTCCCTTAACGTACCACGCAGCCCTTAAGGATGCAGTAGCGGCAAATTTTCTTTGGGAGAATATACAACAACGAGTCATAATGGTAAGACAACCCAGACGAATCAATGTGTTAGCCAATGTTTACTACTGAATTGCCGCTCTCTGCCCAAATCACATTGGTAATGAGAACTGCCTTTTAGCTAAAAGCTTGATGGAAGATCTCAGCCGACTCCAACTCACTCAATTAATGGGTGTACCAACACATGTACATGGTCACATTCTGGACCCGATATTCACTAACTCAATCTCCATAACGGTGGCTGCGCTGACCCCGGTGGCCTGGACAGACCATTATCTGATCCTTTCGGGATCTTTGAAGTTCTTCAGCCAGTGGTAACTTCAGAAAAAATGCAGCACACGCTAATGGTTCTGCATCACTTCAGCTTCCTTCCCAGCAGTCCTAAATCAAAACACACCAATACTCGTAGCGTGCCACCCATCGCCAATAGGCAACTCATGGGGTGGATTAATCAGGCTTTAGATGTCTTAGCTCCTATGAAGGATGTTACTAGTAGGCGGGCTAACCACTCCTCTCCATGGTTTTCGGAGGTACTACAGGAAAATAAAAAATCATGCATGCAGTAAGAACGCACATGGCGCAAAGATTATGAAGAGGCTCAAAGAATTGCCTATCTTGCAGCCCTGGAAAACTACCACAACGATCTCAGGCAAACCCGTACTAACTTATATGCACAAAAAATCGAACAATCAAACACCTCGTCGAAGGAACTCTTTAAGATAGTTAAGTCCCTAACTTCCCTGGAATGAGCAGCAGCATCAATCCCACCCTCAACTAGCCTTTGCGATCAGGTCGCAATATTTATCTAAGAAAAGACTAATAATATTTACATCTCCTTCCCTGAGAGTGCCAGGACCTTTCAGCCTGCAATCTCTGCCTGGACCCCCTGAGATGCTCCAGGCAGGCTCTTAAATTTAAAACCCATCTCGTAGGCTGAAGCTAACAATCTGATACTGAAAGTAAAGTCTGGATCCTCTTTAGATCACGCATCCTTGACAATATTAGAAAGGACCAAAAAAGTCATTGTTCCAGCACTCATGGAGTTGTCAAAATTTTGGCTCAGGGCTTGTGCCTCAAGAGTGGAAACATGCAATGTAAATGTAAATGTATAGGCATTTATATAGCGCACTACTTACCCGGAGGGTCCCAAGGCGCTTCGACCGCTGCGAAACCCTTCCTGGCTTCCCTGAGAGATGGTCCCTTAATGGGTATCTCCAGGGTGAGACCAGGAATACCCGAAGGTCTGGTGGGGCCGTTAGTGAAGATGAGGCAAGCTAATGCCCAGAGTTGCCGAGTGTGATCGCTGATCAGAGTGGGCACCGAGGCGAGAGAATTATCGAGTCCGCTGACCCTGGTCCAGAAACCTGCCGCGCCGGGAATCGAACCCTGGTCCCGGGCCATCCTCTGCTCTCGGGTCTGCCGCCTCTAACCAGTGAGCCACACTACTTCACCCACTTCTGAAGAAGCCAACCTTAGATCCCTCGCTGCCCGAAAATCTCAGACCTTTACCCCTACGGCCTTTCTCCGCAAAAATTGCTGAGAAATTTGTCAACCAACAACTTATGCATTTTGTGGAGGAATAGGCTCTTCTTCATGAAACAAAATTCGGGTACAGACCCTCTTTTAGTACAGAATCTGCACTGCTACTCGTGTCTGAATCCCTCCGCAAAATAGCAGACGATGGGAAAACCCCTACACTGGCTGGTGGAGAGGGTTTTCTGATGGTGGAGCTAGCAGGGGCACCCCATCAGAAAACTGTTCATCCACCCAACTGATATTTCAGTGGGTGGACTGAGGGTTTGGTGGAGAGAGTAGTCCGTCACATCTGTGCTAAAGTAGCACGTCCGCAAACTCTAATTGGGCCCTCAGAGTCTTGGAGTTTGTGTGGGTGTTACAGACACTAAGGAGTTAATCTGACTTCCTGGTGTAAGGATTCACAAAGGGGTGCAAACTCAAGAGCACACAGGGTTAGCAACAGACCACGCCTGACCCTTGATCTGGCTCGAGAGAACTTAATAAAGGTGGTAATGGGTGGAGTGCGTACATGAGGCAATTTCACCCCTCGGTGCCACCTGTACATGTAGCAGCTGATCTGTCAGAAGCCCACCCTTGTCTCTGAGAATTGTCTCACTGCTCTGTGTGCCATTCTTACATTTTCCTTCCTATAAACAGTGACACTGGAGTTCACCAGTTTGGGGTTGGTTGGGTCAGTGGGGTGTAGATTAGGGGCCATACGTACTGTTTCTAAATACAAAAACATACAGAGAAAACATGGTAGGAATGGATAAGCTCGACAGTGTGCTGAGGACTTTCATTCTCACATGTCTTCCATCAAGTCATTTTCTGTCTCACTGATATGGGTATCACTTTCACCATTAATATATAAAAACTGCATGCACGTGCCATTAAAGGATCTGAACACAGGAAGGACAACCTTGTATAATCGTTGCACAGTTGACAAGAAATCTTTTCAAATGAATCTTGTTCAGTTTGTTTCCATCTAACACGCTATCTCTTTGGAGGATTCCATCTGCCAATGTGTCAGCTGAGTGAAACCTTATCGATGTCTGTGAAATCTGGTACAGACGAAATGGAAACGGATTCAAATCACATACTGGCAAGAGAGTCACGTGCAGACAAAACAGAACTTTCTGCAACAGCTCATTTTCACAGTATTCCTTGATACAAGGTTCTTTCAATTATGGCCTCGAAAAAATAATAATGATTTATGCATGTTGGGGATCGGGGGAGCGCGGGGGCGGTTTATAATAAATTAAAAAACGTACCTGGAGCTGCCTCCCGCCTCCCACGTCGCACTCGGCACAGTCCTTCCTGGTCCCAGCAAGCACTGGGACCACATCACAAACTCCCTGCAATCTCTGCGCTAATCTATTGTGAAAGCAGCCCGGGGATTGGTCTGAGCAGGCAGGAAAGACACCCTGCACAGACATGGGAGTCTTTGGGGTTTCTTCAACCCAGCTGGGCTGGTGAAAACCTAAGTGCATGTGTGTTTTAGTCGGCCTGAGGCCGACAGCCAAAACACAGATGCACACTTAGGGAGTAGAGTGCACGTCATGCTCCTCCTCGCAAAATCCTTCGCTCCTCCCTTCTCAAGCTGGCTCAGAGACGGAAAATGAAAAATAAAATGATGATATTGTTTTATTTTTCATTTACTGGCTCTGAGCCAGGCAACGGGGCAATGCTCCTTGCCATTGTGGAGTAGCCGCCATCATCTCTGTACATTGAAAGGAACCCTATCATAGTGTGTCTTTTCAACGTACTAAAAGTTTGTCGACTTGAAGAACCGGGTTTTAGAACCCTGTGGCACCAGGGGCACGCCCAAAGTCTTCGGGTTCACCTGTCTTAGAATACAGAGACACGGGATACTTCTAGGTGGTGTCAATGATCGAATTTATTGGCTGCAACTAGAAACAGAAGTCCACGAAGTACAACACAGGTAGCTTTGTAGGAGACTGCTCAAATTCGTAAGGCAAGTCATCCTCTTTTATGCCAAAAATCACATTCTGGACAAACACCCACTATTTACAATTTGTCCAATCACAGGTAACATTGCAAAAGGTAGAGCATGACGACAAACCCACTTTTCAGTTGTTCGGCCCACCATTAATTGCACAGGAAAGCCCAACATTCTTTCTTGCACAAGCCGGACAAACCCATAATAAAAGACCACAACCCATATCATAAATAGACCATAAGAGAAGGAACAGAAACAGATAAGAAGCAGGATAAGGGGAGTGTGTGTGTGCAATAAACTCAACAATGTCCTGTGCTTTGATCCTCAATCTCGATCAGCTACCGGGCAAGGAACTGGCTTAGCTAGGTCAGCTTCAGGCAACGAGGTCAGTTCACTCAGGTCATTGAGAAGTCAGCTAAGGTGTACGTGTACTAAAGACTCGTTCGGCCTTATTCATCAGCCTATTTGAGGGCAACCACAAAATGGCTGCCATACACAAAATGAAACCCATGATTCGGAACGAAATCCCTAAATACACAGTGATTCCATCGGTCTAACATGACGAAATCACTCGTACTTGCCGTACTCGCTAGTTGCGGTTCGCTACTATCAAATTCGTAACAAAACCATGACATTTATGAAATGGGTTCAGAATTCACGGAACCTCAGACCCTCCTTTTGCCCTTACATAGGCAATAACCTAAACTCACGTCAATCTGAATCTAGGTCTATATCAATCTTCATCAGACCATCAAGATGTTGCTGGAGCATCATCCTATTACTCAGTACTTCTCGCGAGAAAGGTCTCCTTACACACGTAGTAGCACAAAGGCTACATATAGCAGGAGCACACTGTACAAAAAGACAAAACGAGAAAAGAATAGCTAAAGCCATCCCAATGATCATCAGAATCTTCCATCCCCAAGTGAATAACAATCCCCAAAACCATCCAGTCAACGACCAATCTCCTACGTCCACATGTACAGACTCGGAGATCTTATGTAACTTAGAAATGGCTTGGTACACTGTAGGAGCATTGTCTGGTATGAAAACGCAGCAGCTCGATTGGATCAGTTTACATACTCCACCTCGATCTGCAAGTATGACATCTAAAACCATGCGATTTTGTAATGTCATAAGACGGTCCGATTGAAGCTCAGCAGTCAAATTACTAAGGGCACCGGCAGTCTCATTTATGGTGGACTCAACCACTCTCGTTAATTGCCGTAAATTTCTACTGTTTGCCATAGGTCCCCAAAACGGCAGGAAACCCTTGAGAAAATCTCCCAATTCTTGTCCCGCAGTATCTTCCTTATCGAAGACACCTCTAACAACTCTCGTTCTGTGGTAATCTGCGGCTGCAGTGTACGTAGGGGGTAACAAATACGAGACATAACATGTTCCCAAAAAATCAGGGGGCAACCATGTATATGCTCTATCATAGCAGACAAAATGCATGCCCTTAGCTGCTAAAAACGGTGGGGAAGTCTGATACGCAAAAACGTACGTCTGAGTACAAACAGTCTTCCCCAATTGAGCTCTCGGATTCTTGCCATTGCCTTTGCAGACAAAAATAACCACGATGGGGTACGATCCAAATCGGAGGTGACTTTTTTCCGTCGCTGCTTTTCACTCAGACTAACACTATATCCAGTCACGTTCCATCCGATATAAGCTAATACCTCATCCTTAGGAATAGTCCCATATGTATCGATATCTCTGATCATATCTTTTATTCCCTTCACCAACCCACTATTACTCGAGTTATCTTTCATGGAACGCAGGGGATAGACTTCATGGGCATAAATAAACATCGTCTGATACGCCCATACAGACCCATTATAACTGAATGGCAGAACCAGATAGGGAATACCTCTATCCGTAGTATGTGGCATACGACCACACACCCAACAATTAGTGGTGTTCACTACTAACTGATGCTGATGCAGGAGCTGTACAAAGGAATTATTAACAAACTCTGATCTTCTAACCAGTTCGTGTTCAGGCAAAGAATGAAAAGAATGCAAAGAAGTAGTAGTAGGAAAAGACATAGGTTGGGAGGTGGGTGCAGATGTCAATTGGCTAGTGAAAACAATCCAACCCACCAAAGACAACGTCATGCTAAGAAATACCAAAAGACACGCTATTAAAAAACATTTGCTATGCATCAATTTACACAGTTTCGTCTTAAAGTTCGTTTCTGCAGCAACTCTCTCGATCTCAAAAAACTCCATCCTCTAACCGTGCTGTTCGCGGCAGGTGGTTCTCTTCGCTCAGGTGTACGTCTGTAAGTCCAGGGAACGCCATAGAACAAACCAGAACCATCGACCTTACGTCTACTCAGCTTGACACTCCAAGGCTTGATACCGCGACCCTACAGCTGAACCCGGATGGCGGTTCGAAAAAGAAAAATAGATCAAAACAGGTTTTCGGATGAGAGAGTGCAGTTTTCAAAAATAGAAAGAAATCACTTTTTTATTTGTCCATTGTTTCTTGGCCGCAAATTATAGCGGTCTTTACCAGGCACAGTTTGATCTCGAAACAACAACTCAGGCTCAGTGGTGTCCAGTCTCAAAGAAGGAGGCACAGCTGCTTGCAAAATATCGTCGTCCTCTCGTTCAGACCTTGTTTCAACCAAACGTGCGTCGCTGAACGGCACAAATCTCGGCACTGTCTCTGTTTCTGAATCGCCAACACCTTCACGCACCCACTGGTCGTACGGCAGAGGTAAATGAACCCTCTTACAATGTACGCCGTGGATCCAATTTTTCTTGCTGTGGACTCTCACTGAAGTTTGTGTTGATAGGAGCACCTGGTGCGGTCCTGCGTAATGGGGCTGATCGTTCTTGGTCCGTTGAAAATTGCGAACGAGAACCCAATGTCCAGGTTTGATAGCGTGGCCTGGATCTTCAGATGCTTGTCGGAGGTTATCATGAACCTGTTGATGTAAGACACGCAATTTAGCCGTCAGGTCATACAAGTAGTCAATCAACACAGGATATTCAATCTTGCTAAACTTTGTCAGCCTCGGCCCTCCCCACACATTTGCCGGGCGACCAAACACGATCTCGTATGGACTAAGGCCTACTCAGGAATGCACTGTAGTTCTAGTTGACAAAAGTGCCAATGGCAAAGCATCGGGCCATTGGAGACCAGAACTCGCCTGAATTTTGGCTAATTTCAGCTTCAGAGTGCCATTATAGCATTCGACTAAACCAGCTGATTGGGGGTGATTTGCAGCATGGAATTTCTGCCTAATGCCCAAACCCTCGCACACTCTCTTCATAACCAAGCCCACAAATTCACTTCCATTATCACTCCACACCATCCTTGACAAACCGAATCTAGGGAAAAATTCCTTGTGTAAGACTTTGGCTGTGGATAAAGCAGTATTATCTTTTAGGGGGTATGCCTCTACCCATTCTTGAAAAGGCACCGACAACCACAAGGACGTATTTTAAA
The DNA here is from genome assembly GCF_964263255.1 of Lissotriton vulgaris. Classification (NCBI taxonomy): domain Eukaryota; kingdom Metazoa; phylum Chordata; class Amphibia; order Caudata; family Salamandridae; genus Lissotriton; species Lissotriton vulgaris. The sequence goes on along the minus strand of NC_141699.1, from coordinate 265,205,201 downwards.
TTGTTGCATCTCTCCATGTGGATAAAATCCAATTGCAGCACCTCGAACAGATACGTCAGAGGCGCAAAGTGCCCAGCTGGAGTTGGAGTTCCCTTGCCAGGATTATACATCAGACAAACCATGCAATTCTTGACTAGATTCTCCGCACACTTAGGAATTCCAGCATTCTCCCAAACTGGAGCCAACAACTTACAAATACCTTTCGCACGAATGTGAGCCATTCCATGTGCCATCGTAACCACTGCAAGCACGTACGCATCAGGCAACAACCATCGCTGATGTTCTGACAACTCAACCCAACAACCAGTCGAATCCAACATTCCCGTACTCTCTCTCCACACACTCAACTCTTTCTCAGTAGCTTCAGCCTGAATCGATTTCACACTCTCTATTGTATCTTCACACATTCCTCTATCCGGAACCCATCTCGCTGGACCTGCAACATACATTCGACTCGTCACATCTTTCGCCGCTTCTTTCGCTACTTCATCCGCAAACGCATTACCACGACCAATGTCATCGGTAACCTTCTTATGTGCACTGCATTTCACGATTGCAACTTGCGTCTGCAACGTAAGCGAGTCAAGAAGTTCATTCACCAACTGTCCTTGCTGAATCTTCGTACCATGCGAAGTAAGGAATCCACGTTCCTTCCACAAACGCCCAAAACTATGGGCAACACCAAACACATATTGACTATTGGTGTACACAGTCACTCTCTTTCCTTTCGACAACACACACGCTCTCGTCAGTGCAATCAACTCTGCTGCTTGAGCTGAGTGCTGTGGTATACGTGAAGCTTCAACAATCGTATGCCAAGTCGTAACCGCATATGCTGCAGTCATATCGCCATTCGGAAGCTAAAAGCATGAACCATCTGCCCATAAGGTACCATCAGAATTCACAAGAGGAGTATCTTTCAGATCAATCCTACCCTTTGTTTCTTCCTCTGTCCTAAGAAAGCAATCATGCTGTTCCTGAGCATCTGTCTCTACAGAAATCGGCAACAACGTAGCTGGATTCAACGTGTTGCATCGCTTTATATGCACATGACTCGCCAAAAGTGTCAACTCGTAACCTGACAATCGCGCACTAGTCAAGTGCTGTGTCTTGGGCCTGTTTAATAAAGTATCCACTGCATGTGGAACCATCACAATCAACATGTTATCCATCACCAAACCAGCAGACTGTCGAATAGAAACAGCCGCTGCCGCTGTAGCTCTCAAACAACTCGGCAATGCTCTCGCTACCGGATCCAAAGTCGACGAGAAATACGCACAAGGACGCTGCTTGTCACCGAACTGTTGTGTCAGAACTGACAATGCACAACCCTCTCTCTCGTGAACATAGAGTGTAAAAGGCTTACTATAGTCGGGAGTACCCAATGCCGGAGCCGAACACAATGCATCACGCAATTCAGAAAAACTCTTCTGACATTCGTAAGACCAAGGAAGAGGATTCGGAGTATCTTTAAGAGTAAGTGCCAACAGAGGTTTCGCAAGTAACGAAAAATTCGGAATCCATTGTCTACAGTACGAGGTAATACCCAAGAAAGCACGCACTTCTCTCTGTGTGGTTGGCACAGTCATTTTCGCAATCGCTTGAATTCGTTCTGGGGTCAACCTTCTTCCCTCCTTCGATAAGAGATGACCTAAGTAGGTCACTTCTTGTCGGCAATACTGCAACTTCGAAGGTGACACTTTATGATGAAGGTCAGACAAATGTCGCGAAAAAGAAAGAGTAGCTTCTTTACAAATCTCTTCATCATCAGCAGCAACTAACAAGTCGTCCACATACTGAATAAGAGCAGGGTCAGCAGGCAAGACAATCGTATCAAGCTGTGTTTTCAAAGCCTGACTATAGATGGATGGACTTTCACAATAGCCTTGAGGAGCGCGCTCAAACCGGAAGCTTCGGCCTCCTAAAGAGAAGCCAAAAATATCTCTACTCTCCTCGGCAATCGGGATACTGAAGAAAGCATTCTTCAGATCAATAACTGAAAACCAGGCAGCTGAAGCAGGAATCATAGTCAACAAAGCATTAATATCCGGAACAACAGGAAACTGTGGTACAACAATCTTATTCACTTCTCGAAGGTCGATCACAAACCTATACACAGGCAGGTGAGAAGAATCAGTGCGTTTCAGGACAGGCAAAACCGGACGGTTACACACATTACCTCTTGTTTCCTCAATCACATCTTTCTCAATCAGATCATAGATGATCGCTAAAAGCGCTCTTTCACAATCGCTAGAAATCCTATATTGGGGAATACGTGGCAATCTAGCATTCGCTTTAAGCGTCACAACATAAGGTGGAATCTCCAAAAGACCCACCTCGTTAGGACCTGTAGCCCAAAGAGTATCAGGGAGAGAACGCAATTCCAATGGAAGCCAATCTTTAGACAAATACATCGGAGAGATCACTCTCTTACCCAATGTAAGCTGTACTCCTGAAGGAGAACAATGCAATGTCGCATACAGTCTCTTTTTTTTTTTTTTTTTGAAGTTTGTAAGACCTTTATTGCACATGTACACAATTGAAAACACAGCATCATGCCTACAACCCAAGGGGCCGGCTGCTTTAGATACAATATATACACATACTCGTTCTAGGTTACACAGCCTGTTAACCGACAGCCGTAGGCCCGGTGGCGTGATTATAGAATCCCTTTCGGGGTGTATTGCCACTGTCGAATGATAGTTGTCTTACATGTTTTTACCTATGATGGAGATGTACATCCAATTAAAACAGTAAATGGGAATCAAATAATATGGAAACAAGAACAAGAAAGGGTAACAACAGAACTTCGACCACTGTACCACAGCATTCTCACTCCTTCCACCCATTTCGGGTTAACATTATGCAGTCCACCACATGTCACGTTTATAGTCTATGTATCACTCATTTTGTTCTAGCGCTTGCGAGGTGAGGTAGGTCTGCAGATAAGACCAGTAGTCTTTGGGGCGTGACCGTGCCGGGAGTTCTTCTTCATACCTGGCCAATGTATCCCGACAATAAACTAGATCTTCCAGCCAGCACCGTGTCTTAGGGCCTCTTTTGCTTTTCCAATGCATGGACACTCTGCGCTTGGCCATTAACAGTGCAATTACACAAAACTTTCGCTGCTTCGCTCTCAACTGAGGGACCAGACCCAGCAAACACACACGCACCGAGCATTCAATCTGCAGTTCCAACATTTTACTGAGAGTTTCTGTCACCTGTACCCAATATTCCGCAACCTTCGGGCATTGCCACTCTAGGTGAACAAAGTCAGCCTCTTCCTGTTGACAACGTGTACATCTAGAATCTGCTCTAAGTCCATATTTATGGAGCCTCAATGGTGTGTGATACATTTGGTGCACATACTTATAGTGTATGGTTCTCAAGTTGCCGTTGGGGGTTAGCATGTTAGTGAGCAGACAGGCTGTTGACCACTCTTCAGTAGTCAGAGGCGTAGGCGTGGCCGTGTTCCACTTAAGTCTTGCCGGCTCAGTATTACCAGCTATGTCTGCCTGCAATCTGGTGTAAAGTTTCGAGACTATGTGTGCAGGGGTGGGTTCAGTCAGAATAAATTGAAGAGATGTCATTTGTTGGGGTTCTGCAGGATATGTTTGGTGATGGTCTTTGATCGCTTTTTGCAAACGGTAATACGTGAAAGTGAATGAGAGTGTGGGGTTACTAATGTAATTGAGGTCCTCTAGCACTCTAAAAGTGTCATCAAGATATAAATCCCCCATTTTGTCTATGCCCACTTGACGAAGTAGATCCATTCCCACTGGTTCTTGTGTGACCGAGAGTGCCGGATGGTGTGGCAATGGTAGAGCCGGAGCATATAATGGCAGTTTATCTGCTTTCTTACCCATCAGGTGCCAGGCTTCATTAGTGGTGTCAATGGTGTTTATATCATGGTCATGCAATTTCGGACGTTTGTGTGGTAGAATAGCTGAGAGTGGGATCGGGAGCGCATCCCCGGTTTCCACAGCGACGTGAGACATGAAAGGTATTTCGTGGTACCAGTAGTGTGCAAATTGTGCCTGCGCACAAAGATAGTACATTAGAAAGTCAGGCACCTTAAAACCCCCTTGAGCATACGGAAAAGTAAGCGTCTGTAAGTTTAAACGAGCCTGTTTGCCCGCCCAGATGAGAGCAAGGACTAGTTTGTTAATATTGCAGAATACTTCTGTAGGTGGTTTAATTGGAATGTTGTTGAACAGATACAGCAGCTTAGGTAGAATTACCATTTTGACTATGTCTGTTCTGTCTGCCAGTGACAAACGTAGTTTGTTCCACCGGGATATTTTGTCTTTCAGCGTGGAAAGGACCCTGCCATAATTTGTTCGGACAACTAGTTCTGGGTCTCTATGAAACCAGACTCCCAGGTAGCGTACTGGCTCCTCTTGCCATTCCAGTGGGTAGTCTAGTGCAAATGGGAGTGTGCTATCAGTTAATGCGATAATGAGGGACTTAGACCAGTTTATGTGCAGGCCTGAGTATTGTCCAAATTTAATGTATTCGCGTAACAGCGGATTGAGGTGCTGTTCTGGGTCCTTGACGTACAACACCATATCATCCGCATATAAGGAGATGTGGAGAGGGCGTGTCGGAAATTGGAGGGCTGAGTGATGATAGTGTTGCCTAATTCTACACGCAAGAGGTTCCAATACCAGCGCAAAAAGCATGGGAGATAAAGGGCATCCCTGCCTGGTGCCCCGGCTAATGGAGATCGGATCAGAGATATAGTTGTTTATTTTTATGCGAGCTGATAAGCCAGTGTATAGCATAGTTATCCATTGCACAAACATGGTAGGGAAGCCCATTCGGAGCAGCACAGCATGGAGAAATGGCCATTCAATTGTGTCAAATGCCTTGGCGGCATCTAGCAAGACCACCACAGCCTTAGTCTCAGGTGTCAGATAGTGAGCCAAGGCGAACAGCGTGCGTGTGTTGTGTGTCGTGGACCTGTCTGGAATGAAGCCAGACTGTCAGGCCACACCAAGAGGGGCATCAGTGGTTTAAGTCGTGCTGCCATCACACTCGCTATAATTTTAGTGTCCACGTTAATGAGGGACAGAGGCCTGTAAGAATCACATTTGTCACAATCTTTACCTGGTTTTAGTAGGACAATCAACATCGCTTCCCGCATCGACGGAGGAAGCAATTGGTCGGCGTTTGCCGTGGAGAAGTGTGGCTCACTGGTTAGAGGAGGAATACCCTGAAGATGAGGTCAGACCCGGGACCAGGGTTCGATTCCCGATGCGGCAGGGTCCTGAACCCAATTGTCCACGGACTCGATAATTCTCGCTTCGGTGCCCACTCTAAGCACGAGTTCACACTATGCAGCTCTGGGCAACAAGCTTGCTTAATCTCCACAACGGCCCCCCGCGGCGGGATGACTGGCTTTCACCGTGGGGATGCCCAGCACGGGTGATCTCACAGGGAAAAACTAGGACGGGTTCCCAAGGCAAGCGCCGAGATGCCCAAGGGTACATCGAGCGCTATATAAGAACACACATACATACATACATACATATAGTCCTACCAGATGTGGAGCCAGCACATCAACAAATGCTTTATAAAATTCGCCCGTGAAACCATCAGGCCCCGGTGCTTTGCCATTGGGGAGACTCTTGATAACATCAGTGATTTCCTCTACTGTGATAGGTAGGGATAAATACTCTCTGTGAGCATCCGAGAGCCATGTAATCTCTGTGTCAGCCATGTAGTGTAATATGTCACTGGTTGGTACAGTCTGCCGTGATTCGTATAAATTGCCATATACCGTCACAAATTCATTTAGTATGTCTTTGATGTCATATTTAAGGGAGCCCGTGGGATCTCTAATCATATCGATGTGTTGTGATGTGCGGCCAGTGCATATTTTCTGCGCCAGTGTCCTCCCAGGCCTTCCCGCCTCACCATATGCCCTTGCAATGCTGCGTTTGAAAATGTAGTTCAACTCGTCCGTGGCGTTGTGTTGATGTTCTGTCAGTATTGATTGAATTTTCCCTAAAATAGCAGGGTCACGTGTGTGCTCATAAGTTTGTTCCAGTGTGCGCAGTTGATTTTCCGGTGTGTGCAGTTGGTGTCTGATGTCCCTAAGGATACCCGCTGAGGTGCTAATACACGTGCCCCGTATCGTCGCTTTAAAAGCCTCCCATAAGAGACCCGGGTCATCTGTCGTGGGACCATTAGTTTCAAAATACTCCACAATGGCTTTGTGGATTGTGTCTGTGTATACTGAGTCCAATAGTGCTTTGGCATTGAATCTCCATGTGAACGGAGGGGGGGTGTAGTATGGCAGTTGTAGCGTTAGCAGCACTGGGCTATGGTCAGATAATGTTCTGGGCAGGTGTTTCACGGAGGTGGTCCATGACAGCACATTCCCGGTTCCCAACCAGTAGTCAATTCTGGACCAACTGTTTTGTGCTGCAGTGACGTGTGTGGCTTCGGTAAGCGCGGGATGCTGTACCCTCCAAATATCGTAAAGATGTAGATCCAGCATTGCTTCATGCAGTGCCGTTCGTTTACGCCTGTGAGGTTCTGTATTGTTAGGTGAGCGGTCTAGACCCTCTCTTAGTGCGACGTTAAAGTCCCCACTCCATATGACGTTATCCACCTGCAGGTCTGAGACAGTTTTCCATAAACCAGTAAAAAACCCAGGGTCGTCTGTGTTAGGGCCATACGTGTTTACCAATGCAAGTCTTTGTTTACGCACCGTGCCTACTACTATTATGCTTCTACCATCCTTCCCTTTAGTGACATTTGTAATCGCAAAGTGGACCCCTTTATGTATGAGGATGCTAACGCCCCGAGAGTATGAAGAGTAATGCGAACTGTGTACGGACTCAGCCCATCGAGCACCTATTGTGGTAGTGGCGCTGGCAGCTATGTGCGTTTCTTGAAGAAAAGCTACATCCACTTTTAATCTATCAAAGTAGGCAAAGATTTGGCGTATTTTCTTAGGATTATTTAGGCCCGCACGTTCCAGGTAATAAAGTTTAAGTGAGCAGACTTTACCCCATCAGTTAACACAGCGATATACAATACATTGCACGTCCTTTGTCTAATCTCACCATGTATGAGACCTGCATTAATCTCATAGCCAACATAATACAGTTGTTTCGGTGAACCAGAGGTCGCAATGCTTTTTAGGCACAGTGATCGAATTAAAACAATCCCCAAACTCCCCCCCCGTCTCCCCCCACCCACTTCAGCATCCCAACATTGCCAAAGCCATATCCCTGAGTCATTCAAACAGTAGAACGAACTTTTGTAGGGGGATTAAGCATGGGCGGAAAATCCGTTCCGCTCGCGGATTTTGCGGATTTTCGGTAAATTCGCAATCCGAGAACGCTCGCGAATTTACCGAAAATCCGCAAATTCGCACGCAGCGGATTTTTTTTCTTGGTGATACAATTTTGCGGCGTGCGGCGTTCACTTACCGTCATTTAGCGTTTGCCGAGTTGTTTTTCTCGATATTTTGCGAGTGCTGCGCCATTTTGGATCTTGCTGCGGGATCCCGCGGGAGTTAGGCGAGCACGATTACGTCATCGCGGCTTGCCACCTTGCACAGCGAGAGTTTGTCAACGCGAGTACGCCGTGATCACGTATCGCGGGAGTTCGCAATTGCGAACTTGTAGAGTCGGCGGGTAGCAACAATCTCGCACTCGTGAAAATACAAAATTTGCAATTCTGCACAAGAAATCCACCAGCAAGCAGCATAAACCTTCTGGAAATTATGATTTTTATCAGAATAACTTCTCAGGTTGACATTTGCCTGCACTTTTTTTTGCAAAGAGTCCATTTTGGGGGGGGGGGGGAGGAAGGAAGTGCCCCACAGTCTCCAACTTCCTGTTCCTGCCCAGCAGGCTCCTCCCAGTGCTTTCTTCATGTGCTGATCACTTTCATTTGGATTCTTCACCTGGAAGGATTACTTTTTGTGGATGCTACTGGATATTTGGATTTGAGGCCTTTTTGACTTTCTTTGGAAAACTTTTGGATTAGAAATTTCACAAGTAAGTTTGTTTGGGGCATTACAGTTGCTGCAACTACAATTTGGGAATTTTCGATTTTTGGGCTGTTTTGGGGACTTTTGCCCAGGGGTACTCAGTGGTGGGTGGACTGAGTCTTTCTGTGGGGTGTCTTGAATTTAAACATCATGGAGGGCCTGGATGGCTTGGGATTGTGCTGATTTTTCTGTGATTTTCGTTTTTTTGGGCTGTTGTTGTGGCCTTTTCACCAGGGGTAGTGAGTGGTGCATGAGCCTAGTCTTTCTGTGGGGTGTCTTGAATTTATACATCATGGAGGGCATGGATGGCATGGGATTGTGCTGATTTTTCTGTGTTTTTCGATTTTTGGGGGTGTTCATGGGGACAGGCCATGTGGGTGGGGGCCATTTTGAGTGCTGCTACAGGCAGGCCCTGGCCATGTGCTGGGAGGCAGGGGGCCATTTTGAATGCAGGCAGTGTTCTTAGGTCTGCAACCATTTTGCATAGCTTTCAACCTTTATGCCCAGTGAGTGATGTATGGGCCTAGTCTTTCTGTGGGGTGTCTTGAATTTAAACATCATGGAGGGCCTGGATGGCTTGGGATTGTGCTGATTTTTCTGTGATTTTCGTTTTTTTGGGCTGTTGTTGTGGCCTTTTCACCAGGGGTAGTGAGTGGTGCATGGGCCTAGTCTTTCTGTGGGGTGTCTTGAATTTAAACATCATGGAGGGCATGGATGGCATGGGATTGTGCTGATTTTTCTGTGTTTTTCGATTTTTGGGGGTGTTCATGGGGACAGGCCATGTGGGTGGGGGCCATTTTGAGTGCTGCTACAGGCAGGCCCTGGCCATGTGCTGGGAGGCAGGGGGCCATTTTGAATGCAGGCAGTGTTCTTAGGTCTGCAACCATTTTGCCTAGCTTTCAACCTTTATGCCCATGGGTAGTGAGTGATGCATGGGCCTAGTCTTTCTGTGAGGTGTCTTGAATTTAAACATCATGGAGGGCCTGGATGGCTTGGGATTGTGCTGATTTTTCTGTGATTTTCGTTTTTTTGGGGCTGTTGTTGTGGCCGGCCTTTTCACCAGGGGTAGTGAGTGGTGCATGGGCCTAGTCTTTCTGTGGGGTGTCTTGAATTTAAACATCATGGAGGGTATGGATGGCATGGGATTGTGCTGATTTTTCTGTGTTTTTCGATTTTTTGGGGTGTTCATGGGGACAGGCCATGTGGGTGGGGGCCATTTTGAGTGCTGCTACAGGCAGGCCCTGGCCATGTGCTGGGAGGCAGAGGGCCATTTTGAATGCAGGCAGTGTTCTTAGGTCTGCAACCATTTTGCCTAGCTTTCAACCTTTATGCCCAGGGGTAGTGAGTGATACGTGGGCCTAGTCTTTCTGTGGGGTGTCTTGAATTTAAACATCATGGAGGGCCTGGATGGCTTGGGATTGTGCTGATTTTTCTGCGATTTTCGTTTTTTTGGGCTGTTGTTGTGGCCTTTTCACCAGGGGTAGTGAGTGGTGCATGAGCCTAGTCTTTCTGTGGGGTGTCTTGAATTTAAACATCATGGAGGTCATGGATGGCATGGGATTGTGCTGATTTTTCGGTGTTTTTCGATTTTTGGGGGTGTTCATGGGGACAGGTCATGTGGGTGGGGGCCATTTTGAGTGCTGCTACAGGCAGGCCCTGGCCATGTGCTGGGAGGCAGGGGGCCATTTTGAATGCAGGCACTGTTCTTAGGTCTGCAACCATTTTGCCTAGCTTTCAACCTTTATGCCCAGGGGTAGTGAGTGATGCATGGGCCTAGTCTTTCTGTGGGGTGTCTTGAATTTAAACATCATGGAGGGCCTGGATGGCTTGGGATTTTGCTGATTTTTCTGTGATTTTCGATTTTTTGGGCTGTTGTTGTGGCCTTTTCACCAGGGGTAGTGAGTGGTGCATGGGCCTAGACTTTCTGTGGGGTGTCTTGAATTTAAACATCATGGAGGGCATGGATGGCATGGGATTGTGCTGATTTTTCGGTGTTTTTCGATTTTTGGGGGTGTTCATGGGGACAGGCCATGTGGGTGGGGGCCATTTTGAGTGCTGCTACAGGCAGGCCCTGGCCATGTGCTGGAAGGCAGGGGGCCATTTTGAATGCAGGCAGTGTTCTTAGGTCTGCAACCATTTTGCCTAGCTTTCAACCTTTATGCCCAGGGGTAGTGAGTGATGCATGGGCGTAGTCTTTCTGTGAGGTGTCTTGAATTTAAACATCATGGAGGGCCTGGATGGCTTGGGATTGTGCTGATTTTTCTGTGATTTTCGTTTTTTTGGGCTGTTGTTGTGGCCTTGTCACCAGGGTTAGTGCGTGGTGCATGAGCCTAGTCTTTCTGTGGGGTGTCTTGAATTTAAACATCATGGAGGTCATTGATGGCATGGGATTGTGCTGATTTTTCGGTGTTTTTCGATTTTTGGGGGTGTTCATGGGGACAGGTCATGTGGGTGGGGGCCATTTTGAGTGCTGCTACAGGCAGGCCCTGGCCATGTGCTGGGAGGCAGGGGGGCATTTTGAATGCAGGCACTGTTCTTAGGTCTGCAACCATTTTGCCTAGCTTTCAACCTTTATGCCCAGGGGTAGTGAGTGGTGCATGGGCCTAGTTTTTCTGTGGGGTGTCTTGAATTTAAACATCATGGAGGGCCTGGATGGCTTGGGATTTTGCTGATTTTTCTGTGATTTTCGTTTTTTTGGGCTGTTGTTGTGGCCTTTTCACCAGGGGTAGTAAGTGGTGCATGGGCCTAGTCTTTCTGTGGGGTGTCTTGAATTTAAACATCATGGAGGGCATGGATGGCATGGGATTGTGCTGATTTTTCTGTGCTTTTCGATTTTTTGGGGTGTTCATGGGGACAGTCCATGTCAGTGGGGGCCATTTTGAGTGCTGCTACAGGCAGGCCCTGGCCATGTGCTGGGAGGCAGGGGGCATTTTTGAATGCAGGCAGTGTTCTTAGGTCTGCAACCATTTTGCCTAGCTTTCAACCTTTATGCCCAGGGGTAGTGAGTGATGCATGGACCTAGTCTTTCTGTGGGGTGTCTTGAATTTAAACGTCATGGAGGGCCTGGATGGCTTGGGATTGTGCTGATTTTTCTGTGATTTTTGTTTTTTTGGGCTGTAGTTGTGGCCTTTTCACCAGGGGTAGTGAGTGGTGCATGAGCCTAGTCTTTCTGTGGGGTGTCTTGAATTTAAACATCATGGAGGGCATGGATGGCATGGGATTGTGCTGATTTTTCTGTGTTTTTCGATTTTTGGGGGTGTTCATGGGGACAGGCCATGTGGGTGGGGGCCATTTTGAGTGCTGGTACAGGCAGGCCCTGGCCATGTGCTGGGAGGCAGGGGGCCATTTTGAATGCAGGCAGTGTTCTTAGGTCTGCAACCATTTTGCCTAGCTTTCAACCTTTATGCCCAGGGGTAGTGAGTGATGCATGGGCCTAGTCTTTCTGTGGGGTGTCTTGAATTTAAACATCATGGAGGGCCTGGATGGCTTGGGATTGTGCTGATTTTTCTGTGATTTTCGTTTTTTTGGGCTGTTGTTGTGGCCTTTTCACCAGGGGTAGTGAGTGATGCATGAGCCTAGTCTTTCTGTGGGGTGTCTTGAATATAAACATCATGGAGGTCATGGATGGCATGGGATTGTGCTGATTTTTCGGTGTTTTTCGATTTTTGGGGGTGTTCATGGGGACAGGTCATGTGGGTGGGGGCCATTTTGAGTGCTGCTACAGGCAGGCCCTGGCCATGTGCTGGGAGGCAGGGGGCCATTTTGAATGCAGGCACTGTTCTTAGGTCTGCAACCATTTTGCCTAGCTTTCAACCTTTATGCCCAGGGGTAGTGAGTGATGCATGGGCCTAGTCTTTCAGTGGGGTGTCTTGAATTTAAACATCATGGAGGGCCTGGATGGCTTGGGATTTTGCTGATTTTTCTGTGATTTTCGTTTTTTTGGGCTGTTGTTGTGGCCTTTTCACCAGGGGTAGTGAGTGGTGCATGGGCCTAGACTTTCTGTGGGGTGTCTTGAATTTAAACATCATGGAGGGCATGGATGGCATGGAATTGTGCTGATTTTTCGGTGTTTTTCGATTTTTGGGGGTGTTCATGGGGACAGGCCATGTGGGTGGGGGCCATTTTGAGTGCTGCTACAGGCAGGCCCTGGCCATGTGCTGGGAGGCAGGGGGCCATTTTGAATGCAGGCAGTGTTCTTAGGTCTGCAACCATTTTGCCTAGCTTTCAACCTTTATGCCCAGGGGTAGTGAGTGATGCATGGGCCTAGTCTTTATGTGGGGTGTTTGAATTTAAACATCATGGAGGGCCTGGATGGCTTGGGATCGTGCTGATTTTTCTGTGATTTTCGTTTTTTTGGGCTGTTGTTGTGGCCTTTTCACCAGGGTTAGTGCGTGGTGCATGGGCCTAGTCTTTCTGTGGGGTGTCTTGAATTTAAACATCATGGAGGGCATGGATGGCATGGGATTGTGCTGATTTTTCTGTGTTTTTCGATTTTTTGGGGTGTTCATGGGGACAGGCCATGTGGGTGGGGGCCATTTTGAGTGCTGCTAAAGGCAGGCCCTGGCCATGTGCTGGGAGGCAGGGGGACATTTTGAATGCAGGCAATGTTCTTAGGTCTGCGACCATTTTGCCTAGCTTAGCTTTCAACCTTTATGCCCAGGGGTAGTGAGAGTTGCATGGGCCTAGTCTTTCTGTGGGGTGTCTTGAATTTAAACATCATGGAGGGCCTGGATGGCTTGGGATTGTGCTGATTATTCTGTGATTTTCGTTTTTTTGGGGTGTTTAACTGAACTGATTTTCCTCTGTCTTCCATTGCTTTTAGGTGCACAAGACTCAAGAGAACCACCAGTGCCAGGAAGAAGTCCTGCAGCGGTGTGTGTGTGCAGCATAACGTCACGCGACGTCACGTCTGGCCCCACCCAACTCTGCAACTCGTGCAACTGCGGCCTGCTGTTCTGACCTGCTCTGAAGATGGCCCCAAAAAAAGTTCCCCGTAGCTCCTCTAGCAAGAAAGTTGCCAGTAAGGAGCAGAAGAAGCAAGTTACCAAGGAGACTGGTGTGCTGCCCGCCACATTTTGTGGGAGTAAAAAAAGTGCGCCTGCAGCAGCAGCAGGATATGCTGGGGACCAAGCTGGGAGCAGCACCCCCGCTCCATTGGGCTCAGTGCCACCACCACCACCACGCCAAGTTCGCCAACTTAAGTCCAAGCCCTTGAGTGCTGCAGAGGCAGCCAGTGTACTTGTTCAATCACCATCGACCAGTGATGTTGGCTCATCGAAGAAAGTAGCAGCAATGTCCCTCAATCAACACAGGTTGTTGTAACTCATCTGACGGGTGTTGAACAACTACAGCCGCAACAACAACCACATGTGCAAGTAGAAGCCCAAGTACAAGTGGAAGGAGAGGCAGCGCAAGGAGATGCGCAAGCAGAGGTGCATGGAGAGTCACAAGTGCCCACAATAGTTGTTCCTCCCGAAGTAGGGGCACATCAGGAAATCGACAATCAAGGCAAGGTATCATTTGAGGAAGCCACTCCTCCTGATGATCATTCATTGTCTTCCCCACCCCTAGCAAGGAAGAGATCAAGGCTGGTGTCTACATCTTCTTCAAGCCCACCTCCTTCTGATGATACGGATCTAAATTGGGAACCATCACTGCCTGAGAGTGAGGCACACCATGATCTGACAAAGGTACTTAAGCGTAAAAGGAAGGTCATCCAAAGTCTCATAGTTATGGAGTGTGATGAGGCTCAACAAGAAGTGGCGGATACTGCTGCTGATGAAGGCTCTCACGACGACGACGACCCAGTCATCATAAAGGTCACTGCAGCCCCAGCGGGCATGCAGCAAACAGACATTTTGACCCTAGCCCGAGAAGCTGCTGAGCGTGATGATGTTGTCGACGAGGAGGCAATGGAAGAAACACCACAATCATTGGAGTTAACTAGTACACCAACACGTACCGCTTCCATATTTCTTCCTTGCCAGAAGGGACCTCCATCCACCTCGACCTCAATTAGTGGTGGTGAAAGTGCAAAACGTACTAAAGTTCGGCAATCCACATCCTCCACTTCATCTGGCATTAGCAGCAGGACCACCACCGCCAGTATCGCCGCCTCCTCCGGCCCCCAAAGACATTTCAAGTCAGCAGTTTGGGACTTCTTTAGTGTTTGCCCAAAAAAGGAAAACCTCGCCATTTGTAGCATTTGTAAGCATGCAGTTAGTCGTGGTAAGTTTGGTACCAACTATGGTACCGGAGGCCAGAGAGGTCATCTTGAGAGACAGCACGCTGTCCAATGGTTTGCGCACCTAAAGGAGATCAAGGAAGCCCGAAGTGCAAGTCAAGAAAACGTTGATGTTTCATCTGATGATGACTAGGAGGAAGAAGACGTGTCAAACACTTCACTTACACCCAGTACCCCTGTCAGCAGCACACCCCATGTGAGCCACACTAAGAGTGTGGGAGAGAGTGAGACACCAATGCGAAAAAGTTCATCAGCGAGCGTAACTGGGTCGAAGAAGTCATCATCATCCTGTAAATGCTTGGTCCAGGGCAACATTAGAGCCATGTTGTTTACAGAAGCGCCATATGAACGCAACCACCCACTGACGCGTCTGTATAACACAAAGCTGGCTAAAATGCTAGCTCTGGACCTTCTCCCTTTTTCTTTTGTAGAAGGGATCGGTTTTCTAGAATTAGTGGCAGCGCTCTGCCCTACATGGAAGGTTCCTAGCCGGTTCTATTTTGCCAAAGTTGCGGTTCCAGCACTACATGAAGATGTGCTGGAGGTGATTGGGGCAGCTTTGCAGAAGAGTGCTGTTCACACTATACATCTGACAACAGACATGTGGACCAGTGGCGCAGGCGCTGATTACATGTGCATCACGGCACACTGGGTCTCTTTTTCAGGGGTTAAAGCAAAGCTAAACGTAGGTGTTGACCCGGACCAAGTTTTTAAAGCTGCTCGGAAACATGCAACACTAGCCATGTTTGGCTTGGAGAAACGTCACACAGCACAAAACATTTTGGATGAGTTTAACGCAAAAGTCTTTCAATGGCTGTTCCCAAAAAAACGCCAGATTGGTTATGTTTCTACGGATAATGGCGCCAATGTAGTTAAGGCCATGGAGCTGGGTCACTATTTCAGAGTGTCGTGTTTGGCGCACTGTATAAACCTGGTTGTTAAAAAATTCTTGAGTGATGAAGACAGTCCAGCGTGCGAGGAAGTGGCCACCTGCTGAAAAAAGTGCAACCATTTCAGCCATTCTTTTAAGGCCCGGAAGCATCTGAGGAGCCTGCTACATGAACGTCAAATGCCAGTGAAAGCACTCATCCAGGAGGTGCCAACACGTTGGAACTCAACCTTCTACATGCTTGAGCGTCTGTATGAGCAGTATACGGTACTCGATCACTATTTCTTAAAACAGGGTACAGCTCAGAAGGACCTGAGGATGGATGCGGCGCAATTGGACCTAGTTAAAAGCCTGACAGACATGCTTCGTCCTTTTGAGGTCTTCACGCGTGCAGTCAGCAAGGAGGACTGTAATTTGGGAAAAGCTATCCCATTGTTGTACATGCTGAAGCACCAACTGAAGGCGGTGTCTTCTGTGTTTCAAAAAGATTAAAAAAAACAAAAGGTTTTTGTTTTGGCGGAGAAATTATTAGAGCGCCTACAAGGTGATGAACGTCTTAAAATGATCCACTCAGAACAGCATTACATTTGTGCTACTATTCTGGATCCACGCTACAAAAAGGCGCTGGCAGGCCGAGCATTCTTTCCTTTTGCTGATGAAGATGTTACAAAGTACAAACGTTGGCTAGCCTTGTCAGCCAAGAGGTTTGAAAGAGAACGGCAGCTCATTGAAGGAAAAGGCAGTACATCAGCATCAGCATCAGCAGGCCATCCCCAGTAAAAAACAATCCACTTCTGCACCTGTGGCTGTGGCACAAGTGACCTCTCAGCCGTTAAAGACACTGGCAACCGGATCATCTGCACCAGACACAACAGTAACATTGGATGCTGAAGAGGATTGGCTAACTTGGCTTGGGTTTGGTTCTCAAAAGGTCACAGCAAAAGCTAAGCAAAGTGGAGGAACCTTGGAGGACCTTGAGTCGATGGTGCAGGACTATCTGAATGACTCAACAGAGGTCTATGTTCATGCTGACCCGTTGGCGTATTGGCATGGGAAAAAAGAATTGTGGCCACAGCTCTCCAACCTGGCTTTAAACTACTTGTCTTGCCCACTCGCAAGTGTGTCTTCTGAACGTGTTTTCAGTGCTGCTGGTGGCATTGTAACTCCCAAACGGAGCCGCCTCTCGCCCAAAAATGTGGAGAGTTTAACAATGATCAAGATGAATCAGCACCTCATACCACCAGATTACAAAGTACGAGAAAGCACGCCGGATGAAGACGAGGTGGACAGCAACGTAGATGAGGGTGACACTGAGCTCACCCTGCCTGAATTCGCAGAGTATGATGACGAAGCCTTATTCCTATTCACTAATACCGAGCCCTGAAAATGAGACAATGAATCGATAACTTTCTTTTTCGTCCTTATTCACTTTTATTCCTGTATGTCTGTCTTTCTTTGTTGTGCACAGTTAATATAATTCAAACTTTAATCTCCTAATCACAAAAACAAGCCCATCAGCAGAACTGTCTTCACTTGTTTGCTTAATGATTTGAAGGTGCCGCAGTCTGCATTCCTCAGGTTCACAAGTTCAGAAGAACATGCTCCTCTATCCTCCTCCTCCAGACTCCTATTTCCCTCAAAGCAGAGGGCTGGATTACGCCCAATGAAGAAAGACTCAGCACTTGTGGGGGTGTTCTACTTCTTTGCGGGTGAGTTGACGGCTCTTGGGCCATTGCTGGGAAGCTCTAATACCGGATAAAAGTGGTTTGGACCAAATCGGTGGCGGAATTTTTTGTGTGTTTTTGCTGACTTGCTTGCCTTTGAGGTGCTCTTTGGGGGGGTTCCGGGTGTTTGTGGGTGAGTTTTGGGGTCTGGGAGCACTGCTGGGACAGTCTAATCTTGATTGCATTTGCTTTTCAGGAAATCCGTGGTGGAAAACGGGAGTTATGACCTAGCTGCACAGCGCGTTTGGACCGAAGGCCGAGAAATATTGTAAGTATGAGATTTTCCTTCTTGGCTGTTTGGGGGTGTTGTGCTTTTTTGCGGGTGGGTTGGTGGGTCTTGGGGCATTCCTGGGAAGGTCTAATACCGGATAGAAGTGGTTTGGACAAAATCCATGCAGAATTTGTTTTTGCTGTTTCTGACATTTTGCTCAATGTAGCGTTTTCGAGGGCCTGTTTGGGGGGCTTCCTGGTGTTTGTGGGTGGGTTTCGGGGTCTTGGAGCACTGCTGGCTATGGATACTTTAGTTTGCAAGAGGTTTGAAGCAAATCCATGGTGGCAGAGGGGAGTTATGGCCTAGCTGCAGAGCGCGCGCGGAGTGATTTTGGAAATTGACAAGAAAATGACTAAGTCCCCATTTTTGTACTTTTGCTTTTTGGCTGTTTGGGGGTCTTCTACTAGTTTTCTCCTGGGTTGACGGCTCTGGGGCCATTGCTGGGAAGCTCTAATACCGGATAAAAGTGGTTTGGACCAAATCGGAGGCGGAATTTTTTTGCGTTTTTGCTGACTTGCTTGCCTTTGAGGTGCTCTTTGGGGGGGGTTCCGGGTGTTTGTGGGTGAGTTTTGGGGTCTGGGAGCACTGCTGGGACAGTCTAATCTTGATTGCATTTGCTTTTCAGGAAATCCGTGGTGGAAAACGGGAGTTATGACCTAGCTGCACAGCGCGTTTGGACCGAAGGCCGAGAAATATTGTAAGTATGAGATTTACCTTTTTGGCTGTTTGGGGGTGTTGTGCTTTTTTGCGGGTGGGTTGGTGGGTCTTGGGGCATTCCTGGGAAGGTCTAATACCGGATAGAAGTGGATTGGACAAAATCCATGCAGATTTTTTTGTTGCTATTTCTGACATTTTGTTCAATGTAGCGTTTTTGGGGGACTGTTTGGGGGGCTTCCTGGTGTTTGTGAGTGGGTTTTGGGGTCTGGGAGCACTGCTGGCTATGGATACTTCAGTTTGAAAGAGGTTTGAAGCAAATCCATGGTGGCAGAGGGGAGTTATGGCCTAGCTGCAGAGCGCGCGCGGAGTGATTTTGGAAATTGGCAAGAAAATGACTAAGTCCCCATTTTTGTACTTTTGCTTTTTGGCTGTTTGGGGGTCTTCTACTAGTTTTCTCCTGGGTTGACGGCTCTGGGGCCAATGCTGGGAAGCTCTAATACTGGATAAAAGTGGTTTGGACCAAATCGAAGGCGGATTTTTTTTGTGTTTTTGCTGACTTGCTTGCCTTTGAGGTGCTCTTTGGGGGGGGGTTCCGGGTGTTTTTTGGGTGAGTTTTGGGGTCTGGGAGCACTGCTGGGACAGTCTAATCTTGATTGCATTTGCTTTTCAGGAAATCCGTGGTGGAAAACGGGTGTTATGACCTAGCTGCACAGCGCGTTTGGACCAAAGGCCGAGAAATATTGTAAGTATGAGATTTACCTTTTTGGCTGTTTGGGGGTGTTGTGCTTTTTTGCGGGTGGGTTGGCGGGACTTGGGGCATTCCTGGGAAGGTCTAATACCGGATAGAAGTGGTTTGGACAAAATCCATAAGGAAAAGCCTTTTGGCACTTTTTGTAACTTAGGGTTCGTTAGGGTTAGCCCTAGCAGCAGGATTGCATGTGTTTCGGGGTGTTCTAGATTTTTGCAACTGAGTTCTAGGGTCTTAGAGCACTCGTGAGAATGTGTAATTTTTGTTGCAAATCATTTGAAGAAAATCCATGGTGGGAAAGGGGGGATTTGGCATAGTTAAAGAAAGCCTTTGCCACTATTCTTAACTTAGGGCTCGTTAGGGTTAGCAGTATTTCTATTGCATGTGTTTGGGTGGGGGGATTTCGAGTCTTGGAGCGATGCTGGCCATGGATACTTTTGCTTGCTTGCAAGTGGTTTGAATACAATCCACGGTGGGTAAGGGGGTATTTGGGCCTACTTTTACTTTCAAAGTACGTTTTGTCACCAGTTTTCTGCTAAGCCTCGTTTTTTGAGATCTGATTGGGGGTCTTCTACATTTTTGCAACTGGCTTTAGTAAGGGTCTGGGTGGGAGCACTGATGGGAAGGTCTAATTTTGTTCTAAAACACAGTTTACAGTACACCTAGCTTGAGGGGACAGATCCGCTAAATTAATTTGCCCATACTTATTTATCCTTCAAAAGGTGACTCAGACAGAGTGCGCACTTTCAAAAATATTGTACTGTCTATTAGGAAAATCAAAGTGTGACTTTTTGCACTGCACAGCGTACATACCTTATATTTATTTATCAGTGGTGTTGTAATGTATCGCTTCCTGTTTTTCGTTCAATAATTACAGGCCGGGTTTCAGTCTGCGCAATGGGGAAAAAAGGATGGAGTCAGGCTTCACATTAGCGAGCCGCAATTCAGCATCCGCCAGGCAGGCAGTGGACAGGGTGTCTTCTGGTCACCAACATTGATGGACAAAGCGTCAGCTGGAATGGAGGAGTGCTGCTAATAAGAGGAATTGTTTGCTGCATGCAACTTACTTACCAAATTCAACAGGACAACTACAACAACATACAGATACAGTATCCATTGTTTTCTTCTATGAGTGTGACTGCATTTCTTGGATCTCTCTCTGCTTCTAAATTGATCCCTACAGCCATTCTATAGGTTTTACTTCGGCTATTTTTTAAACCTAATTTAATGTAAGTAGTGTTTCTCTGAGTGCAGAGATAGGCAAGTGAAAACGCTGCAGCCCTGTACTGTCGCATTCTAGTACTACTTACTTTTCAGTAACAATGCATGCAGTAGTGCATGCACTTCCTTTATGTCACGTAAAAGATTTATGGTTAGCTTTGTACCCAAAGATTTCTTTATCTTCAATTATTGTTTGTCCATGCTGTTCTTTTTTTCTTCTCTCAACAAAACCTACCCAAAAAGAAACCCCCATTCCCATCCATTTTCCAAACCATAACCCTCTTCCCCCGGGCTGTGTGGTTTTGCTTGATGTGTGACTAAATGACATCAATAATTCCACACAATTGCTGGGGAGGATAAGGTCATAGCAACAGGCTGGTGAAGGAATCCGAGGATATATTCTAGACTTACTCAGCTTCAGTACTATTTATTGTAGTAGTACCCAATGTCAAAGAAATCCAACAGAAGTACAAGTTATAGTTTCAATACTTTACCATTTGTTAGGCTACATTGTGGCACTGTTCTAGTGTACTGTCACCTGCTATATTCTCTATCGTACCATTGTAATGCTACAGTAAGGACAAACCAGGTTTCATTTTCTTTTTTTCCATAGGCATGCAACTGCCACTGTGTCACACCACTAGTACCACCGCAATGAGGAGGACATTTCATCCACCCAGGATTGCCAACCTTAATCGCCATTTCCCGTGGAGCCAGCCCTGGGCCTAGCCCTACTTTCAAACACAAATTACAGGTAAGATAAGTGTTTGTTGGGAGGTAGTATAATGGAGTATTAGGAGAGACGAGAGATTGACGGTAGTACTACTAAAGTCCTAGGAGTCTTCAGGAAAACAAACTTACTGTTAAACCCCCACCCACCAGACTCAAAAGCAGTCAAAAACAGGTATGGTCAGATAAACTTTCAAAAAGTATATTTTTGTAGCCCTAACAAAATAATCTCCCGCAAGACCCTCCCTAACCCCAACGATTGTCCTTCAAAAGTCCCAAAAACAACCCAACTCCCAATTCCCACCCCCCAAAAGTCTCTAAAAAAGGGGCAAGGAACACTACGGCAGGGTGCTGTTGACTTTAGCGGCCAGGGTATCCTACTCCTTGCGAAGGGTGGCATGGTCGAAGCAGAGGCCCTCCACCAAGTTCTTATAGGTTAGGACCTCCTGCTCCAGGTAGGACACTCTGAGGCATAAGCGGCGCATGCGTGCCTTGCAACTCCTGTGGGGGGCAGCTGCTGTCTTTGCTGCTCGGCGGTGGCAGTTGGCTTTGGTAGCCCGGCTCCGTACCGCTGGAGCACTGCGCTGGCTGGCAGCCCGTGGGGGCACGGAGGAGGATGCCGCTGTCCCAGTGGATGTTGTTGTTGTACCGGTAGACTGCGTGTCCTCCTCCTCCAGGGCCACCAGCCGCCGATATTCGGTGACAGTGGCATCCAGCCTCCGTTGCCGGGCCATTCGAGCCAGCTCCCTCCTTGATGGTCTGTTTGATTTGGAAGGAGCAACTATATGAAGAAAGAAAGACATAGGGGCAGATTTATGTTAACTGGCGCATCCCCAGGGATGCGCCAGTTAACATGCGCCACAGTGCGCCACAGCTCCGCCAGCCATGGTGCGCCGCATTTAAAATGCGGGGCACCATGGTGCAAAAACGGCACAGATGCGTGACGCATCTGTGCCGGAAATGTGGCGCATTGCTGGAGTTTCGTCGCAAGCGTGACGCAGCTCCAGCAAGGCTCGGGGGTGCCCCATTTTAACAATGCTGCGTCGAGACCTACGCCTGCTTCAAGCAGGCGCAGGCTTTTGACGCAGCATTGGCTTAAAAGTGACTGAGTGAAATCTCATAGATTTCACTCAGCCACTTTTGCGAGGCGCACCTGCCCCGGAACGCCCACAAGCGGCGCAGGGCTTTACAACGTGACGCATCTGCCTAGATGTGTCACGTTGTAAATCGTTCATAGGGATGCGCCACGTTTACGCCGCCTTGCGTGACGCAACAGCGGCGTAAACGTGGCGCAAGGGCCTCATAAATCTGCCCCATAGTCTGTAACCAATGCTCCTTAAGATTAACACAAAATGATTGAGCAGAAAGTTGTGTCACAGTACAAGTAGCAAATTGAAAGCACAGTACATAACTATTGAGGACAGTATCTATCTAACCTCCCACTTCTTCATCCTTGCTCTAACATTAGTGGGAGTTTAAGGAACAAATTCTACGAGCACTATGGACTTCCATTACAGTCGACTATGACAGTACACCAGTCTTATTCTTCTTCTTCGCTCTTGTTTAGGAAAATTGGTACGTTATCTTATGCAAGCCGGCATAATGCCAGTGCAGTGAACTTGCACCCGAGAAAAACAGACGCACACCATGATGAGTGAGACAGACTTGCGTTACTGTACCGGTCCAGTACATGCATGCGGTGAAGCTCTTACTTTTCTATTATGGGTGGCACTGAGAATACTCTGTTAAAAGGGCTACTGCTTAATTAATTTAGCTTTCACCCTACAGTGCAAATGAGTACTAGAAAAGGAAAATGAAGAAGCTAAATAATCTGATTATCTATTACTTCACATGGGATGTATTTGATCACATATGGGATGACTTTAGGTACTTTGCTTATTATTGAGTGAACAGTGATACACCCACACATGAATGACGTACTACTACTAAACTAAAGTTATTAAGAGAGGTAGGGAGTGTCCACTGTAATAACCGGATATATGCTGTGCTTGCAGTTGCAATACAAACTACTGCTACTATTCATGGTAGTATTTGGACAAAATTACAACTTCTTTTCCTTGCCTTTCCTACACTGGAATGGACGTGCGAGTTCATGTTACATGCTCTTCAAAGTAACACTTAGTTCATCCAGTGACCGTCTACTCTCTCTAGATACACATATGCTATCTAAGAGTCAAGAGTACCATGAACCAGGCATCCATCCATTCAAAGTATATGCACACATACAGTTTCTGTTTCACCCACCCAGGCTGTTCTCCTTCCACCCATCCTTGCTTCATCATTCACCCAGCCATGCACCATACCATATTCTTTCCTTCCCAGCCACCTCGGGGACCAAGCAAACACATATCATTCTTCTTTGCCAGTCATCATTTAATTTCTCGTCCTTCCACACTTACTTACACCCTTCTTTCGCTTTTCGTTCATCCCATCCATCAAGTTCATCTCAGATCTGATTGGGATTCTTCTCGCCAAAAACTTCACAGCTAAGTCGAAGTACATTTAGAGGAGGCTACTACCTGGTTGATTTATAATACACCCGTGCAGAAAGCACACTCTGCAGTCTTCAATCTCAATAAGTAAGGAATATATAGCTTACCTCTGCCCGCCACCATCGTGTTAACCCTCACAGGCACATTGGTGTCGTCCGGCACTTGCACCGCCTCCTCCCCAGAGTTGTTCCCCTCGTCCAATACCACCACCTCCGCGCTGGCCCCGCCACCAGATGTTCCACCTACAAAGTACATTTAAGAATGTTAGAATACACCACTCACTACTATATAATATTTGGTCTAGGAGGAATAAAGAAATGTGAAAAACACAGAATACAATGTAATAATTTGTGACTGTCTACTCTAAAGTAAAAATGTCCCTTTTTCCAGGGAAGGCTGTTGTCTTGCTGCACTTTTTGGCACAACTGATGAATGCTTGGTTCTTATTTTTAACACGCACCACTTTTTCTCCTAACAGACAGAAGCTTGACTTCTAAGAACACGAGCAGGATCAAGTTCAAATCAGGTGAGAGCTCAGCTCGACCACAAGAAATGTGTCCAATTAATCGTCAGCACTAAGCACTTTTCCATTTTCAGTTAAACGTTTAGTTTTATGACAAACTTGATTTTAATAAATGTGTTTACTTTTAATAAAGCTTTTAAACTTAAATAGACTCTGTGGTTTTTAGTCCTCCAGACTAGAGTGGATGAGCTAAAGGTTTTGGAATTTTTGCAAGCATGAGTCCGTGCCTCTGACATCATTGGGGATCAATCATCGGTGACTTTGGGAGCTAAATGACTCTGCCACACTATCTAGTCAGTAAGGAGATTGGGGGTTCAACTACAAAGTCTGTTATCACTGAGGTATGTGGAAAGTCTAACAGCACCTATTATAATTGATAAGCTAAGCAATGCATTATTTAGTGTCCATAGTTCTGTTTGTGCAGATTTGTCCCTGCAACAGTAGTAGAATGGATTGTCCTACTATCCAAACCAAAAGTAAAGTAGTATCTTATTCTTTCTTGGTGGTCATTCACCTTTTTATTGTTGGCAATTGTCAAAGCATAAACATTTAGAAGACTTGAAAAGACATTATGGACAATCCCAGAGGACTGCACTCAGTGCATAGAGCTATTGCTGACTAGAATGGGAGTCCAATGGAATTGCCAAATGTGCAATCTTAGTTAGCTACACAGACAGACTAATAAGAATAATCTAGTAATACCACAGGGAGTCATAGTCGAGGCAGGATAAGAATTTAGATCCAGTCTACAAGAAGATCAAAGACGATTTAGAAAAAATGGAATGAGGAACGCTAGGAAAAAATAAGTACTCTATATTAAAATTAAAACTTACTGGGGCCAGCAAAGGAGCCCTCGCCTGCCCGATCCTGGCCTGCATCCTGAACAGCACCCTCTTCCTCCTCCTGTGTCCTCTTGCCCCTGGGGGGAGCTGATGTACAACATGAAAGAAAGAAAGACCAGAAAACATGGATGATATTTGTCAACCAAATCAAACATTTCAAAAGAACAATAACAAAATAGTTTGGCGAAATAGCAAATAGACAACTATTCCACGGGATATATTGACGAATCTCATGTGGTCTACTACATTATTAGTATTGCTTGATTTGCGGACCGTCGAATTGGAAAGTTCTTATGTAACTCACTAAACAAAGTACTAAAAAGGTTTGCATAGGATTGGCAGGCAGCAGTCCGCAGCACGCAAAGTGACAGACAAAGTCCATCGTGACTGCAGATCAGCGACAACACTAAAGTTTCCTACTACATTAACCAGTCATTAAAATACTCAAACTATCAATCCACCACCACTATTTCTTCTTATCGCCATGTGTACAAAGGAAGGACTGGACTTGAGTCTGTAGGGGCTGATTTAGAAGCCCCTTGCGGCTCTTTTGCTCCATTGTTGCGTGACTTTTGTGTCGCAGCGGCAGAACAAAAGAGGCGCAATGGTGCGGCGTATATTAACAACGTGACGCATATGGGAGATGCATCACGTTGTAAAGCCCTGCGCCATCAGGGGCCGTTCCGGCGCAAGGGAGGGCGTTCCTGCGCAGGAACGCATCCTAAAAGTGGCTGAGGGAAATCTACAAGATTTCAATCAGTCACTTTAAGGACAATGATGCGTGACTCAAACCCTGCGCCAGCTTGAAGCAGACGTACGGCTTGACGCAGCGTTTGGGAGATAGGGCACCCCAGAGCATTGATGGAGCTGCGCCATCGTTGCGACGCAACTCCAGCAATGCGCCGCCTTTACGGCACAGATGCGTAGCGCTTTGGTGACGTTTTGGGCCCATGGTGCGCCGTATTGTAAATACGGCGCACCATGGGTGATGGTGGTGTGGCGCACAATTACTGGCGCATCCCTGCTACTTTGCAGGGATGCGCCGGTAATTAAAAATCTGAACCTTAGTGTCTAGCATTACGCAGTTCTTTAAACTACACTCATACATAATTTCACAGGCCAATGAAATGAACACAAAATCGAAAACAAATAAGCATAGTAGCAACACTACTGAGAAGGAGAGCAGTACACCTGAAACGCACAGAAGATTTTGAAATATAATTTACCTACAATGTAATCAGCAGCATTACTGCTCTTGGTAAAAAACAAAAAATTGCAATATAATAACACACAGAGCAGGAGAAAACAGAGTAGTAAAGAAATAGCTACTACTACTCACCAAGCCCGGGGATCTCAAGGCCAAGCAGGTCGAGCAGATCGCGTTCACGGTCCAGGACATCCGTCCAGCGGTGGGTGGCCTGGTTGTAGGTGCGCCGGACCCGAGAGTGGTGGTACATGGCCCGGCACACCTTCTCCCACCGCTTCCGGCGCTCCCGGATCCCGTACCCGCTACCGATCTTGCCGCCTGCCATGATGGTCCTGGGGAGGCGGCGCTGAACATAAAAAATTAGTGCGGCCACCTCCTCCGGGCTGAAGATCTCCCGGGGTGCGACCTGCTCCCCCCTTAAACGCCCGCACGAGAGCCGGGCACGGGGTGCGGGACCCTTTTCCTTCTCGGGATGCTTCCCGGCTCCCTTCACCATGGTCTGGGCAGAAAGGAAGCTAAATAATAGAGAAAATAGAATAGGGAAGAGAAGAAAAGTAAAGAGTTTAAAAAAGTAGTTTAAAATTAACCAAAAGTAGCAGAAAACACAAAAATATAGAGATAGAAAAATAGAGAGATAGATAATAAGTAAAATAGATTAAAAAAAACTTCAAACAAGCAAAGGATGGCAGAGATACAGAGAGGATACAAAAAGCATGCCCAGAACCATAGCAATGAATGAGAAACAAGATGGCCGCGCCCGTTCACGACCGCGCGGGTAAGTTCGCGTGAGATTTTCCTCGCGAACACACGCGAGATTGTACTAGCGAGCCGCACACTTTGCGAGATTACACTTCGCGCCCGGAAACGGAAATACGTCATGCAAACAAGATGGCCGCGCCCTTGAACGACCGCGAGGGTAACTTCGCGCCTTGCGCTACAAGCGGCTCGCTAAAACGCACAAAACCTTGCGAACTAACACGCTGCAAAAAAACAAATCGCATATTCGCACGAATTCGCGGCTTCCGAATCCGATCTCGCGCAAGTTCGCGCCCCGCGAATCCCGCGAAATTGCAGAAAAACGAGTTTTGCAAAACTGAAAGCACTCAGCAGGTGCAAGAGTTCAAACTCATCATTAGTAACCATTCCCTGTAGTGCTTCCTGACTGGGGCCCCTCCAGAGTTCAGTTGCTAGTTGCAACAATTGTATGACCCTGCTCTGACCCTCACAGCAGGCTCATAGAATAGCTACAAGTAGGCCACAAAGGTCCTGGAAAAAAAAATTGCACTGCAACAGAAAGCAAATTACTGATAAGGAAGCAGGTGCCAGACCTGGAATTTTGAAACAGTGACACATTAATAAACCAACCCCAAATTAATTGTCAGTTGAAGCAGGGCAGGTGTGCTTGCTCCCCCCCCCATAATCTACAGTGATGATGAACCAGGGGGTGGCATTGATGTACCAGAGGGTGACATGGGTGAAACAGAGGGTGGCAGTGGTGAAACAGAGGGTGCTGGGAACCTGTGATGATGAACCAGACGTAGAAACAACATAGTCACGACCGTTGCGAGCCGAAAAGTAAGTTCGCAATTGCGAACTGGTACCAAACCCTCGCGAACTGGCAGAAACCCTTGCGAACACACAAAAAAATCCGCTAATTCGCGAGAATTCGCGGATTTTGCGGATTGCGAGTTCGCAAATTCGCAAAATTCGCGAACGCCAGATTCGCAAAATTCGCCCATGCTTAAGGGGGATACCCTCTTAGGGGGTCCACTAAATGCACACGTCTCCATCCACTTGGTGGACATGGACCTTTGCCTTCTAACTATCAATAGACGGTAATGTAGTATACCAGGCTGCACTGAAACCAGTGCGATCCTAGTCAACAAAAAGGAATTATATCACATACTGATATGATACGGCGGTCCACCC
This sequence comes from Lissotriton vulgaris, assembly GCF_964263255.1. Classification (NCBI taxonomy): domain Eukaryota; kingdom Metazoa; phylum Chordata; class Amphibia; order Caudata; family Salamandridae; genus Lissotriton; species Lissotriton vulgaris. The sequence goes on along the minus strand of NC_141699.1, from coordinate 265,177,693 downwards.
GATACATCACCCAGAGGGATCTACTGAAAGGGACGTCCTAGTCCGTGGGTGACATTTGATAGTACAATACATGCTGCTCACAGTAGTTTCAACATTTTAACCACAGACGTATTATATTATATTGCTGTGCATGGCACGTAATCACAGCAGGAGACGTATCACGCAATCACCCATTGTGTCCATACGTCATTGTGCAGCACACATAATGCTCAATCAGCTACTGAGTATGAGTCTCCAGCAGACAGGTCAGTGGCGCTCAATATCTGTGTACCCATATTGTCTCATAGTTCGATACTAGCATGTGTACATGGGAATCCACATATGTGTACATCAAAATTGTCAGCTGTGAATGTATACATCAGTCAACCCCAAATGTTAGTGGTGCAACATGACAGCAGTGTCAGTTCCGGGTAATATACCAAGTAGCACCCCAGTCTAGCCATGTAAGGAGCAAGTTTACCTTCTGTCGCTTTCTTACTCGAATCACTCTGCACATTTCCGCGCTCATTCTCACCACGTCTGCGGCCAAATTTCCTGATATACTCCTGCGCCGCTTGTGGTGTCAGTAGGATCGTGGACTTGCCAGCATTGGTGACCTTGAGCCGTGCCGGGTAAAGCATGGCGTATTCGATACCCAGGTCCCGCAGTTTCTTCTTTACAGGTCCGTATTCCTTCATAGCCATGTGAACCGCCACAGTGTGGTCCGGAAAGAAGTCAAGTGTATTTCCTTGATGGTTGATGACGCCCTTCTCCCTTGCCAGCCTGAGGATCGTATCCCTGTCTCTGTAGTTGAGCATGCGGGCAATTATGACACGCGGAGAGGCCCCTGGTTTCAGACGTGGCACCAAGGAGCGGTGCGCTCGCTCCACCAGGAACACCGTCGATAGTTCTTCTGCTCCAAATATTTCTTTAATCATGGTTTCCACATACTGCTCCATTCTGCCAGTGTTGGTCGATTCTGGCAGGCCGGCTATTCGGACGTTATTGCGTCTGGATCTCGCTTCCTGGTCCTCGACCTTGGCCCTCAGCGCGTCCACCGTTTTCCCCAGGTTTGTGCAGTTAACAGTTGTGTTTTTTGACTCGTCCTCCACTGCCGATATTCTAGTCTCTGCTTCCGCCAGACGTTGGCCGTGTTTGTCTAGTTTGGCAGCCATGTTGTCAACTCTGTTGGTTAGGTTGTCTAGCTTGCCATTCATTTCCTGTAGACTGTGCTGTATGGCACGGAGTACTGTTTCCAGCCCGGTTCCTTCTTCTGCTTCGTTGTCGCCTTCTGCTCCGGCTGCTGGGTTGGTGGTTTTTGTTTGCTTCTTAGCCTCAAATTGGAGCTTCGTTTGTTGTTTTTCAGGTTTCCCCATCTTGCCGCCATCTGATATAGGGCCGTCCGCCCTAGTCGATGGGGAGCGAGTGGCGATATCACTTACTCGTTTTGTGATGTGGCAGATCCTTGGAGGTCATGTCTCCGCTACCTGCATGGGCCTGAAGGGGTGCAGTTAAGTTGAAGAGCAGATTAGCACGTTAGTTGTGGTCCTTTGTGATGTTAGTCGTTCAGTTCGAGTCGCTTTCCTCAAGCAGGGCGCTCCGCAGTCAATGGTCTAACCGCGGGTCCGCCGGGGGTCTGATTTGGAATTAACCCCACATTAGCGCCGTATTCGTCCAGGAGTAGGTGTTGGTATTGCTAGCTGGAAGAGGACCGGTCAGTTGACCACCGGTAGACAGCGCAAAGAGAGGATCCGCACAGCGGGGCACCCGGCTACCCAACAGCTCAGCACGACGCTAAGCTATGGCGCCATCACGAAGCTGGAGCCGGCAGAAACCCTAGCAAGGTCATTCACCGCATCTCGCCGCAGGCGCTTCAATGGAGTCAGGCGGAGCGCAGCTCAAACAGTGACACAAATCAATGCCCGGATCCCCGCCGTCGAGAAAGAGGCTCCACCTCGGCCATACACGGGCATCAGGAGGTGTCCTTACGGGTGCGGTAGTACGGCAAGACGCAGGAGTCTCCTTCCCCCTCGGCGCAAGTGTGGGTCACGGCCCGCAAGCAGGTCTCATATGATTTCAGCAGACATGAGCAGCCCAGTGTCCCCGAGCCATGTCCTTGCGGTGTGTAGCTCTCAGAACAATGTGCGCTCCAGCCGCGCCGCCATGTTGTCCTTCTGTGGAACGCACAACATCGGCAATTTGCAGGCACATAAGCAGGGCAACGCATACGCTTACTGACATTTGTTGCAGGTATCCTCGCTCTCCCATCACAGTTTCTCACCTCCTCTGCATATCCACATGTTCGAGTTCAACTCCGCGAACGGCCGGGGTCATCGGTCGCGGGTGCCGCCAATTTAAAGCCGCAAGTCGCGCCAGACACAAAACCAGCAAATTCACCGCATCGGATGGCCCAAATGACCTGAGAGTTGCTCACAGCATAGGGGAGGTGTTCCGATCTTGATATCAGCCGCTAATTCGCATTTCATGCAGCCTTTGTATCACTTTTCCTGCGGTGTTCAGCCCACGTCCGGCGGAGCTGACTCAGGAGCCAGCCATCCCGCAGTGCGCCCTCTAGCGCCCCCCGCATACAGTCTCTTTAACAAATCCAAACCCAACAAATTCTCACCACAACCTGTCGTTAGAATGAGGGGTGCTTCCAATTCACAAGGCCCAACAGAAAGAGACAAAGGACTAGAAACTGAATTACGAACTGGGGCGCTAGAAAAACCTATTGAAACATTCGTCAAGCCAGACAAAGGTGCGCCAGGGAGTTTAGAGTGCATGATAGAACTCTTCTCTGCACCAGTATCCAATAGAAAAGGCTCTGACACACCTGATGTAATCACTTCAACATAAGGTCCACTCTGGTCTACTGGAACTGACATTACTCCCTCTCGTTGTCTATGGCTGTCCTAGCAATCATTACCCTCAGCATTCTCACTCTCAACATAGTAATCATCAGCATAGTATTGAGTCGACTGACCAGACGCGACATTCTGTTGATCAAAACAATTCATAGAATTCTGTGGAGGAAAGGATCGTCCATTCTGGGGGAACACACCACGTCCTCTACCCCTAGGAGCTTGCTGAACACCTCGACCTCTCACACCAGACACACCATTCGCACGCTGTAACAGAACCGGACAACTATTCTTGAAGTGGCCTTCTTCCTTACAATACGCACACTGATTAGGGCCTACAGGAACACGCTGCTAAAAAGACTCGGGCCTTTGCGATCCTCTCTGAAACTGCTGAGGTTGCTGAAACTCACGCTGGTTATAACGAGGCGGATACGCCGGTTGCAAAAGAACCTTCGTCTTTAAATCTTTAGTCTTTTTCTCTGCTTTCTCTTTCTCATCTTTATCTCTATTCTCGTAATATTGTGCAGTAGCCAATATCTAGGCCGACGAAGAAACAGCCCATGAACTCTCAGAATCCTTCAACTTATTACACAACTCTGGAAGCAAATTATGAACAAGCTTATCCACAAACAACCTTTGGTAACCTTCTGTACTCATATCTTGACCACTGTGATCGATAAACGTCTCTTCAAACCTAGTGAAGTAATCAGAAACACTTTCATCTTTCTTCTGCTTGCATGCTGCTAACTTATCCCAATTCAATCGCATAGCAGGCATCAAAGTTTTCATAAGATTGATAATCCTGCCAGGTAAGTCTGCAATTAAAGGCTCAGGCTTAGCTCCACCAACCTGTCTACCATCCGCTGCAACAATATTCACCCATGCACAGGATTCTCATGACGAATCTTCGCCCACAAAGGTTGAGGAACTACGTTACCCAACAACATATCTATGTCAGCTAAATTCATGATGCATGCGTCAACTGTCTGTGACAACTCCTTGTAATACCCTGCCTGATTCTTACGGGGGTCAGGTAGAGTCTGCTTAAGAGCCAAAACTTCAGCTCTCTTCAACGGAACATGTACCCACACACGCTGAAAATGAGCTGCTACAGCTGTAGGATTATCATTCGCTCCAGCAGGTACCGCTTCGCGCCATACTGGAGGAACTTCTCTCATCGGATACTGCTTCACTTTTCTCCTAACAGAAGGATCAGGCTCAAACAGAGAAGGAAACTCGCTCCTAAACACAAGTAACGTCGCAACTGCTTCCTCAACCTCGGGACCCACTATCGTCCCTTTCGCAAACTCGGACTGTACATCTTGTAACTCCAATGGGATCTGACCCAACTCACCATCTTCCCATTCCTTACGGAGGAAAGTACACATAACATTGAAGACGTACCTTTGCTTCAGTGCTTCCCGTTGCTGGAAGACATCCATAACCGACTCTAGATTATATCTCAAAGCATTCGAAACCCATCTACGAGCCAAAAGATCTAACACTGCCCATTCTTCGGGACCAGGAAGATGGCTACGTAATTGTTTACGCGCAGAAACAGGGGTCATACTCAATGACCCAAAGAAGGAAGACAAAAGACCAGTAACAGTATCAGTCATTCTTTGTCGAACAGAAGGAGAAGCTGTCATAAGGACAGGAGACAAAGTAGGCCGAGATGAAACAAACGTAGGAGTAGTACCAGAAGAAGTCGCAAGTACAGGAGAAGAAGACACAGGAGTTTGAGGCAGAACTGGTAGCAAAGTTGGCGGCCCTAGAGAAGGCTGCGCCAGAGGAGGAGGAACCAGCTGAGGAGGAGCTGGCAGCTGAGCAACAACGGGAGGCACAACAACTGGAGGTTGCGCAACTAAAGGTTGCGGAGGTGCTGTAGCACTCTGCACATAAGGGGGTGGTAATCTCAACAAATGTGACATCATAGGATCCTTTTCAGGGTCCTTCGTTGCACCTTGTAGAAGAGGTGGCAAATCTGGATAACATTTATTGATGGCCATTTTATGTTGCCTATGCAACTCCTCAATCGCTTGATCTTCTTCATTTTCTTTAAACTGCCTAGCAGCTTGCATTATCGATATACCCTTTTCTCTTTTATCTCTTTTAGCTTATTTAATTGCTCTCTGTTTGGCTTCCTAACGCCAAAGGCGGAAAGAGTCAAACATCGCCGGCCGGGCTTTCTTCTTAAATAGTTTAACTTCCAAATTATCTAAAATCTCTGATTCGAAACTACCATGCTGTGGCCATTTTAAGACACCGTCTTTCCTAGTATAGCGGACCCATACTTCATTAAACGTAATGGGGCCCACGACATGTTTAGAGTAGAGCTCATAAGTCGGAGTTCCAACTGGAGGTATCAGACACGAGTCCTCCAATCGGGAATCCCTGTTACAACTACAACAAAACAAATTCCTAATTTTGCTAAGACCAGGCATCTTCGCTCACTAATCTAGCTTCAAACTTCAAGGGATTACCAAGACGATAGTCTCGCAAATGTACGAGTCCCTCAGCTTTGGTGCTTGCAAGAACCAAATCAAAGACCCAAGGGAAACCCAAAACAAAGGACTGGGAGCGACCCACTTATACTTAACTAAGGTATCAGTCACGTCACCAGAAGACCCGTCTATCGTCTCGCCATACAAATCGTCACAAAGGGGTCCAAGACAGGGCGACAGTCAGGGCAGCAGTCCTTCGTAGCCGTCGGAAAGCGGGAAACCTCGCAGCAAAAACCTTCAGTCCACATTCGACATACTGGGGTCGATGAAGTGGGGGCCCTCTTCCAGAATTTCCTCACGAAGCTCCTCACGATCTTCAGGCTTGGCCCTGTACCACTGAAGTCGCCCCACGTTGAGCGCAAGCTGAAGAACCGGGTTTTAGAACCCAGCGGCGCCAGGGGCACGCCCAAAGTCTTCGGGTTCACCTGTCTTAGAATACAGAGACACGGGATACTTCTAGGTGGCGTCAAAGATCGAATTTATTGGCTGCAACCAGAAACAGAAGTCCACGAAGTACAACACGGGGAGATTCGTAGGAGACTGCTCAAATTGGTAAGGCAAGTCATCCTCTTTTATGCCAAAAATCATATTCTGGACAAACACCCACTATTTACAATTTGTCCAATCACAGGTAACATTGCAAAAGGTAGAGCATGACGACACACCCACTTTTCAGTTGTCCGGCCCACCATTAATTACACGGGAAAGCCCAACATTCTTTCTTGCACAAACCGGACAAACCCATAATAAAAGACCACTACCCATATCATAAATAGACCATAAAAGAAGGAACAGAAACAGATAAGAAGCAGGATAAGGGGTGTGTGTGTGTGTGTGCAATAAACTCAACAATGTCCTGTGCTTTGATCCTCAATCTCGATCAGCTACCGGGCAAGGAACTGGCTTAGCAAGGTCAGCTTCAGGCAACGAGGGCAGTTCACTCAGGTCATTGAGAAGTCAGCTAAGGTGTACGTGTACTAAAGACTCGTTCGGCCGTAGTCATCGGCCTATGTGAGGGCAACCACAAAATGGCTGCCATACACAAAATGGAACCCATGATTCGGAACGAAATCCCTAAATACACAGTGATTCCATCGGTCTAACATGACGAAATCACTCGTACTTGCTGTACTCGCTAGTTACGGTTCGCTGCTATCAAATTCGTAACGAAACCATGACATTTATGAAACTGGTTCAGAATTCACGGAACCTCAGACTGCCATCAGCTTTGACGGCCATCCACCAAACTTTTACAAAGCTTTTGTTTTTCAGAAATAAACTCCCAAAGCCAGACGTTTGTTTCTGAAAAACAAAAGCCTAACGACCCGAACCTGCAAGTATTCTACCAAGGTGTGGGGGTCAATATTGTTTGTTTCCTGTCCCTCGCCGCCGACAGGCAGGAAAAAAGACATTACACCCTTCACTCCAAATAGGGCTAAAAATGTAATGTCCTTCGTCTGATGGCCTCTACCCTATTGGTCCGCCGAAGTAAGCATTCCATTGAGGGAGCCAATAGGGATTCCATCTACTGAATACTTATGGTCTGCCTGTTCCTAGATGGGAGGGTGGACTGAAGATTTTGCCGATTGGGTACTCTGTTGCATTTATGCAGAGTGCCCTTTGCACCAAGCTCTAATTCAGGGCATTAATGTTGGTGATCAGCTATCTGCCTGATGTTCATGCGTTTATGTTTGCGTTACAGCTTGTGCCCATATCTTTGTGTTTCACTTCCTTGGTTCACTCTCTCCTGGTGTTCCATGTTTGGGCCTCTTTTATTATGTGTTTTCCCTCCCATGCTCCTATGTGAACGTTTTAGATCTTGTGTTTGATCAGTGTGTGGTAGTGGTCTGTTCCTCTATTTCAGATAACATGTGTGTCTGTGCCTCCCCAGCTCCTGTGTACAGGGATCTAGCTTGGGGAGGACAGGGGGTGTGAAGAATGAGAGGTATACAGGCACAGTAAGCAGGGAATAGAGGTAAGGCTTGGTCTGCCCCTGCTCACATCCATACCATCCAAGACCTGGAAGACCCTTCCCATCCACCTACGGCAGACCCAAGACCTGCTGACCTTCAGAAAACTCCTCAAGACCTGGCTTTTTGAGCAGTAGCAGCATTCCTCACCCCAGCGCCTTAAGACCCTCAAGGGTGAGTAGTGCGCTTTACAAATGATATGATTGATTGATTGATTGAATGACCACCATGATGTTAGCGACTTGTGGCCATGTTTTTGTGTTTCCTCTCAGATGTCTCTCCTCGTGTTCCAATAGTGGACCTCTATCACTGTGACTTTTCCAGTCTGTTTATCAGCTTTACTGTTTTAGGTTTTGTTTGATAACTTGCTCTGTGGTTTGCAAGCTGGACAATGAGCAGTAAGCTATTCACTCTTTTCACTTATGACAGAACAGCGGCTGGTGTTTTGAATGATTAAATATTGCAATTGTACTGATGGAAGTGTAGGTATTTTCATTGTGTCCAGCTTATTACAACAATAAATCTGTCCCTCTGAATATCACTTGCCTTTTTTGTCTGTCACACTGATCAGCACTTCATCCCAACACAAGAAAAGAACCTCTCTCTAGCAGCTCACATACAACATCAATACGCTTCACTCACAGGCACAGAGCAAATGAACAACACTCTTTCTAGTACAGTGTAGTTATGCTATCTGCCTGGAAAAGTGCGTCAGTGCACCCCGTAGGAGTATGAGATGGGGTAGAAATTCCTCAATACAATGCAAAGTTCTGTGTGCCTGGTACAGAGGGATGCTACTTTCAGCTTAACTGATTGGAGGGCCCGAGGGAAATCTCCAACTCCCTCACCCCTTCCCCTCCCCCAAGATTTTTTGCTCCTGGCTTTTTGCCTGTGGATGGCAGCAACACCACTGCTACAAGGGCTAGGACGGATTGCGGTACACGAATACCATAACACTGATGCCATGCTTATCATTTTCACACAGCCACAAATATTTAACCTGACTATTGCCCATTTTTGTTTAGGGTGGAAAAGGTGGTAAGAGGACTAAATTTGCTGCATCTGTCCCGTACAGATTTACTTCCAGGGGTAGCTAGACATAATATTGTCAAGGCTAGGAAATGGAGGTTGAAAGTTGGCCACATGATAGCACCAATTGTGTGTGAAGTTTGGCTAAGCCCCGATGTAGCCACATGTCTTCAGAATCTGTGGGGAATTAGTATGTACACTGGTGGTGGCATCAATGGACCAGGCCCACTAGCTTCCAGCTTTACTAAGCTGAGGGCCTGTAGCTTTCCAGCGAGCTGGTTGAGGGACAAGGCTCATCAACTTTAAAATGATCATGAGGGAAGGCCTTGTTTTTGTGGTACCCTCTCTCCTGTTTTTCCCTTTCACAGGGGTACACCAATGGGTTCACTAATAATGATTTCCAGATAAATCATTGTATACCAACCCATTAAAATGTATCTGAATCATATCAAATTTACTCTTCCAGTAAAATAGTTTGCCCCTATACCTGTGGGAATTAAAAGACAGAGTGCATCTATTTTTACCCACTTTTCTTATCTATGGTTCTTCACACTGTAGGTTAAATTTACTCTGTGAATAGCAATATGCGTGCATGTTGGTCAGGTCTTGGGATGGGGAAAACTCAGACTGCACGCTCGCCGCCCACCACAGTGATCTTATGTGTCAATGTTTCCTGTTGTCCTCGGTTGACTCTTCTTGTTAAAGTCATTGTGAGGACATATTTATATATTTTTATTGTGGTTCATGCATCAGTCTCTTTTTTCTTAAGAACTACCTCTTTGCATGCTGACTTCTCCATGGAATGATTTTAATCAGGGCCCTGCAGCCCGTCGAGTCCGTTTATAAAGTACCCTAGTGTGTATTACCCTTAATTTGATAGCCATTTTTCCTAGTAACACTTGTGCAACCCGTGTTGAAATCTCGAGGTTACAGAAAGAAGAGCTTCTGCTTGTCTATTTTTCTCTTGCTCTTCACTTCCTGTGTCCTCAGATAGTGCCCTCTGATAATTATACCACTTCCCTCGAGGAAGAAGAGGTTTGATCTAAGAGTTAATTGACTTTGTTGCTCTTCATCTCGCTGTGCTCAGTACTGCCGCCAAGCTACTGCTGACCTTGACATGGTGTGTCTGAGGCCTTATAGACATCAAGTCAAACAGCTTCTTCTCTACCTAAGCCTCAGCCAGCTCCACCATGAAAAAGCCAATGGGTATTGGCCACTGGCTTCAGAATGTCGCCCCCTCTATTTACGATGGTTTTTTCCTTGCCCAAGACATTTGTGTCAGGCACAACCATTGTGCACAGGAAGGCAAAAGAATGATCCACACACAGGGAGAAAACGTGATGCGTGTCAGGGCTATTCATTTTTAGGTCTCGCCTAGACGTAAGCAAAGCAAAGCTTTGCTGTCTAGGGAGACAACTTATGTCGCCGCTTTCCAGGGAATGTGGACAGCAGACTGTGACGAGCCTGTCCTCCTGGAGATTGCAGCTCGTGAGCGCGCACGTCGCGTCGCCCTGCCTGCTATTCGCATTCACACAAAGACTCCCGCACGCATGCACACATACACACACTGCATACACACACACACACGCACCCCCCTTTAACAGACACACGCGCAGACAGACACACGCACGCACGCACAGACACACTACAACAGACACACGCGCACACCCCACCCCCACTCACCCCTCCTCCTCCGCAACACACTCACCTGTTCTGGCGGTGCTCGGCGTGCCTCTCGGGCGGCGGTTGCGCTTTGCGGGGCACTCTCACCACATGAGAGCCCCGCCTTCTTCATGCGCCCGGCCGCTCTTCACCCGGTCCCCCATCTCGGGACCGGGACTCGATCAGGAGCCCTCGGGGCTCCTCGGACAGTCTCTTCTCTCTCGCGCCGCGATGGGGGCGGGACTTCCGGTTGGGGCCGCGCTGCGATTGGCCGGCTGCCCAACCGCTTCCGGGTCGTCGCAGGCAGCACGGCGGCCCGGCGGCAACTTGTTGTAATAGCAATGGTCTGAGAAGGACAGTGGCACATTTGTGTATGTTTTACTTCAAGGTGGTCGGTTCAGGAGGCACAGTAGCCTTGTAGCAGCATGACCATTAGGAATTACACTCATTCTTGTTTTTTCTTAAAATTCATTTTTCCCGGCCCGGCCACGCGGCCAATGCTTGTTTTGTAAATTTATGCACTCAGGCACCGCTTTCCCTCCCACAGCACCTAAACACCGCATCCATGCTTGGGGCCGCAGAGAGGAATTCCCTCCCACCTCTCCCCCGCTGCTTCCTGCATCATTTCCCACAAGCCGACCGTAACAGATTCCTAGCCCGCCACTAACCGATGTTCCGGAGCGGAAGCGCTGCAGAGCTCTAGGCGCTATGCACCCGTTGGCACTTGCAAACTCTGAGCTAGACAATGTACCAGAAGTGGTTTTCTTGGCGCTTACTTGGCAACCCATGTAAAACATGCGTGTCTTTTGTGCTATTACTAGCGAGGAGTGAACTGAAGGGTTCTTAACAGGTCGGGTCGGTGCTCTCAGCTGTGCCAGCCTTTCATATAGGCAGTGTGTGGCCTTATACAGCGCCCGTGCTCCCGGAGACTGGCAACACTGCCACGGCTCAGTATCCTGCTCCGCAAGCTCCAAGCACACACGCATCCATGCTTGGGGTCGGAAGAAGGAATTCCCTCCCACCTCTCCCCGCTGCTTCCTGCATCATTTCCCACAAGCCGACCTTAACAGATTCTTAACTGAACTGTACCAGCTGTGATGACGACCCTGGCACCCTGTGACCCTCTGCATCTCAGCGGCAGTGTAAAGCCTTGTTGGTTCTAGTGTGTGTTTTTAAACATATGTTACTAATTTAATGGATGTTACCAATGCAAACATGTTTTCAAATGTAATTTTTGGATGTTGAAGTACTTCGAACCCTATTTGGGCATAGTCCTCATCATGGAATAAAACTTTTACCATGATATTTAGGTAGGCATTTAGTACACAATCAAATCTTCATAACTCTATTTGTCTAAGAAAGTAATTTTTATAAGGTTGCGCCTATACAGCGCTTGTTTTTGTGTAGTCACGGCTAGATTAACAAATTTAGGCCTACGCTGCGACGCCAACCTGGGCCCCCCAGTTCCCGAGTTGACAGCTCTTTTCATTATGCCACCTCCTCTTCAACTGTTTGCTGTTGGGCTCCTGTCATTTTAGGCTGGTCAAAGGTATTTCGGGCCTGCCCACGGTAAGGGGGATTTCTATGATAATTTGGAGCTCTCTTAAGGGGGTCACAGCAGGCACAGAGAGAAGGGTCTCTATGTCTCTGGGCTTGAAGCTCCCTTAGAGGCATGCAGAAATAAAGAGGTGGAATGCTGTCACTCACTCTGCCTGACGGAGAAAGACACCTATATGTTTCAACTCTATGCATATTTTATTTATTTATTTATAAATCCCACTCCCAACCGCCATAAATAATATCCTTTACCAAATAACTTTGTATTTATGTAAATATGTTTGTATTCATTTTGTATGTGTGTGATGCATGTATTTGTGTGATGTATGTCTTTTTGGTATAAGATTTGTTTTTGTTTTTATTATCTGTGTAAAAATGTTAGTCGTTATTACATTTTTTTTTCTTATTTTGCATTTTAGTCCTTTTTAGGTTTAGCTGAGCCAACCCCACACACACAACCCCACACACACACAACTCCACAAACACACAACTCCACACAACCCCACATACACACAACCACACACACAACCACACACACACAACCCTACACACACAACCCCACACACAACCACACAACAACCACACACACACAACCCCACACACAACCCCCCCACACACACCCAGTCCCCCCACACACAACCCTACACACATACACACACAACCCCCCCACACACAGAACCCCCACACAACCCCACACACACAACCCCAAACACACAACCCCACACACACACAACCCCCCACACACACACAACCCCACACACACACACAACCCCACACACGCACACAACCCCACACACGCACACAACCCCACACACGCACACAACACCACACACACAACCCCACACACGCAACCCCCCACACACACAACCCCCACACACACGCCCCCACACACCCCCCCCCACACACCCCCACACACACTCAACCCCCAACACAACCCCCCCAAAACAACACCCCTACACACAACCTCCCACACACACAACCCCCCACACACACAACCCCCCCCACACACACACAACCCCCCCACACACACACAACTCCACACACAACCACACACACACAACCACACACACAACCACACACACACAAACCCACACACAACCCCCTATCTGTCTGTCTGTCTGTTGCCCTCACTCAGTCTGTCTGTCTGTCGCCCTCACTCTGTCTATCTATCGCCCTCACTCTATCTATTGCCCTCACTCTATCGCCCTCACTCTATCTATCACCCTCCCTCTTATCACCCTCACTCTGTCTATCTATCGCCCTCCCTCTTTTGCCCTCACTCTGTCTGACTGTCGCCCTCACTCTGTCTGTCGCCCTCACTCTGTCTGTCTGTCGCCCTCACTCTGTCTGTCTGTCGCCCTCACTCTGTCTGTCTGTCGCCCTTACTCTGTCTGTCGCCCTCACTCTGTCTGTCTGTCGCCCTCACTCTGTCTGTCTGTCACCCTCACTCTGTCTGTCTGTCACCCTCACTCTGTTTGTCTGTCGCCCTCACTCTGTCTGTCTGTCGCCCTCACTCTGTCTGTCTGTCGCCCTCACTCTGTCTGTCTCCCTCACTCTGTCTGTCGCCCTCACTCTGTCTGTCGCCCTCACTCTGTCTGTCGCCCTCACTCTGTCTGTCGCCCTCACTCTGTCTATCTAGCGCCCTCACTCTGTCTGTCGCCCTCACTCTGTCTATCTAGCGCCCTCACTCTATCGCCCTCACTCTGTCTATCTATCGCCCTTACTCTATCGCCCTCACTCTGTCTATCTATCGCCCTCACTCTGTCTATCTATCGCCCTCACTCTGTCTATCTATCGCCCTCACTCCTATCGCCCTCACTCTGTCTATCTATCGCCCTCACTCTTATCGCCCTCACTCTGTCTATCGCATCACCACAGCATCACTCAGCATCACCACAGCATCACTCAGGGGCACCACAGCATCACTCAGGGGCACCACAGCATCACTCAGGGGCACCACAGCATCACTCAGGGGCACCACAGCATCACTCAGGGGCACCACAACATCACTCAGGGGCACCACAACATCACTCAGGGGCACCACAACATCACTCAGTGCCACCACAGCAACAATCTGTGCAACCATTCAACAACAACTGGTTCAAATATGTTCTCTCAATGTTTCAAGCTTTATTACAAATGTCACAAAAAGATGTTAATATTTCACTTCTGTTCTTGGATTTTCGTCACAATAAAATACACTGAACATAATCTTCACAAAAGTTATTTACAAAAGTTTAAGCTATTGCCATTATAAATTACATTAACTTTTATTTAAGTATTAATTATAAAAAAATAAATAAAAGCCATTGTTATTTGTAATATCAATACATCTAAGTCTCGCAAGTACAGCACATATTGCATTACTAATGCTATCGGTGTCACATTTGCAAAAGTTATACCCATTGGCATTGTAAATGACAAAGCTATTAATTTCACTGTTTTCAAAACCAACAGAAATAAAATATTTGTCATTTACAATATCAATAGCTCAAACTTTCCTAATGCGAGACCTATTGCATTGCAAATGCTTGTTGGTGTTGCAGGAGTAAACCTCCTGTTTGGGGGCTTGTTTGTAGAACAGCAACAAATATGCCGCGTGGCTAACATTACATGGTGGCACAGGCATTTCAGTTTTGTTGAAACACCTTCAACCACACTGTGTCAGTGAGCCATTAAGACTTTGGAGTGTAAGCTGCCAAACTGTTGACAGTGTGATTTTTTACTTTCCAAGAGTCACTCATAGAGAGTGGACTCGCTTTGTGGCTTCCATTGTGTTTTGATGTGGGGTCTTCGCATCCTGCCAAGTGTAACTCTCTGTGACATGTATTTGTTAAGTGCTGCCGACGGTTTAAGAGTCCCTAGATCTAAACTCACTCTGAGTGAGTAGCAGAGAGGCCAGGCTCTACTGTCAGTGTGACTGGAGAGAGTGTCAGAGAGGCCAGCCTCTATTGTCAGTGTGACTGGAGAGAGTGTCAGAGAGGCCAGCCTCTATTGTCAGTGTGACTGGAGAGAGTGTCAGAGAGGCCAGCCTCTATTGTCAGTGTGACTGGAGAGAGTGTCAGAGAGGCCAGCCTCTATTGTCAGTGTGACTGGAGAGAGTGTCAGAGAGGCCAGCCCCTATTGTCGGTGTGACTGGAGAGAGTGTCAGAGAGGCCAGCCTCTATTGTCAGTGTGACTGGAGTGTCAGAGAGGCCAGCCCCTATTGTCGGTGTGACTGGAGAGAGTGTCAGAGAGGCCAGCCTCTATTGTCAGTGTGACTGGAGTGTCAGAGAGGCCAGCCCCTATTGTCGGTGTGACTGGAGAGAGTGTCAGAGAGGCCAGCCCCTATTGTCGGTGTGACTGGAGAGAGTGTCAGAGAGGCCAGCCTCTATTGTCAGTGTGACTGGAGTGTCAGAGAGGCCAGCCTCTATTGTCAGTGTGACTGGAGTGCCAGAGAGGCCAGCCTCTATTGTCAGTGTGACTGGAGAGAGTGTCAGAGAGGCCAGCCTCTATTGTCAGTGTGACTGGAGAGAGTAGCAGAGAGAATGAATGAATACATGAAATAGCATTTCTAAACCGCATGGCTACTCGGGGGCATCCAAGCGCTGACAGTAACGCAGAGTCCCACTTCGAGCATAACAAGGAAAGAGAAAAGTTTTCAGTTGCTTACGGAAGTTCAAGTAGTTTGACTGCAGCAGACGAATGTGAGGGGGGAGGTGGTTCCATAGCTAACTGTATTGTACGAGAAGAGGCGACCTCCACTACGAGTTCGTCTTATTTTCAGGACTGCCACCAAATGCTTATTTCGGATCTCAAAGCTCTATTGGGCCCGTAGGATTGAATCATGGAACATATCATTGGTGAGCCTTCTCCAGAAACTGCTTCATGTGCAATGAACATCACCTTAAACAGGACTCCCTTGAATTGGGAGCCAGTGCAGAGTGGTCAGAGCAGGTTTAGCTGAAAGGTGCTTAGGGATGTTCAGGAGCAGACGGGCTGCGCAGTTCTGCACGGTCTGTAATATTTTGGTTGTGGGGTGTGGGGCACCTAGGGAATTGGCATAATCAAGCCATGACAGAATCAATGCCTGAACTAGCAGCCTTCTGGCCGTTAAAGGGTAACAGAGGAAGGATCTACCTAATCATCCTCAGAAGACCGTAACAACTGGGTGCAATATTACGGGCTTGCTCCTTAAATCAAAGTTGCAGTCAAGCCAAACGCCCAAGCTCTTAATCTGCTTTTTCAGAGCAGGGGGTAGGCTCATGCAGCTAGGCCAGAATGGATCTATGTTAGGAGAGGCAGATTTACCAAGAAGCAGAAGCTCAGTCTTTGCCCCATTAAGCTCCAGAAATGAGCTATCCATCCACCTGGAAACCTTCTCGAGGCAAGACACTATGCCAGGTCCAGAGTTATCCTGTTTATTGCTGGAGACGACCAACTGGGTGTCATTTGCATAGGTTTCAATCGGTATCCCTAACAGAGTTACTATTTCTGCCAGAGAGCTCATTTAAATATTAAATAGAGTTGGGCTTAGGGCAGATCCCTGGGGGACCCCACATGTAAGGGGCAATTGCTTTGAGATGATTTCATCTCCAAAGACTGTAAAGAATCTATTTTACAGGAAGGGCTGCAGCCATTTCAGCACTATTCCAGTCCCTCCCACATCCCTGAGTCTTTGAATCATCAGTGAATGATTCACTGTGTCAAATGCTGCACTCTGGTCTAACAGAATAAGTGCAGCGCAGCCTGCGTTGTCTAGGATTTTTCTAGATTCCTCTACTACAGACAGAAGTGCAGTCTCCATACCCTGCTGTGATCTAAATCCTGTCTGTGTGGGATGGAGACAGTTGTTATTTTCCAGAAATGCAGAGAGAGTGGAATTCACGCTCTTCTCAGCTATTTTACTTATTCCCGGCAGCAGAGATATAGGTCGATAATTTGCCCACTACTCTGGGTCCTAGTTGTTTTTTTAGAAGTGCTTTGACCATGGCCTGTTTCCATAGCGGTGGCACAATTCCTGTCAGGAGGGAGGCATTGATCAAATCCAGTATAACTAGAGATACAGTCTCAGCGATCTTATTTATGATAATGGGGTGGACAGGATCTGGGTGGGAACCAGATTTTAAATGGCTCGGAATCCTCCAAAGAGAGGTTAGGTCCAGGGGGGGAATTCCTCCAACAGGTCCTGTTCATTTATTGTGTCTGTTGGTAATACCATTTGAAGGGCAATTGTCTGAGGAAAGGACACATAAATGTTTTGTATTTTAGCAGAGAAAAGTTCTTCTATTTGGTTACACCGAACTTTGGAATTATCAGAGATAGGAAGGGGAGCGGTGTAGAGTCAGGAGCGATTTTGCAATGTGAAAAATTTCATGAGGGGAATTTGCAGCAGATTTAATTTTTTCTTGGTAATAGCAAGCTTGGGCAGATTTTATCTCTGTTTTATAAAGTTTTATGGCTTCCCTGTATTTAGCTTTGTTGGTTGCTAAAAAGTCCTTTCTCCATCTTCTTTCACATTTTTTACATTCTTGTTTGAGCTCTCGCAGTGTAGGCTAATACCAGGGTTTTTTATAGGCTCCTATTTTTATATAGGTCACTTTTTTTGGAAGAACAGTGTTGAGTGAAGACTCAAGCCATTTATTGAGATTGTCATTTGCAAAAATGGGATTTGGGTGAGATATTGGTGTGGTGTTCTCCAACTTTGTCAACCCCGACTCCAACTGGAGTTTTGACCATGTGCGGGACAACTTTTTGGTCCTTGCCACATGTGTAACAGTGTCCTGCAAAGCCCAGGTAAATGGGAGTAAGAAATGGTCCAACCAGGGCAGTGAAATAAGCTTAGCAACCAGAAGACTCTGTATGTTAGAAAATATGGGGTCCAGCAGGTGGTTTTTAGAGAGGCCAGCCTCTACTGTCAGTGTGACTGCAGAGAGTATCAGAGAGGCCAGCCTCTATTGTCAGTGTGATTGGAGAGAGTAAAAGAGAGGCCAGTCTCTACTGTCAGTGTGACTGCAGAGAGTGGCAGAGAGGCCAGCCTCTACTGTCAGTGTGACTGCAAAGAGTGGCAGAGAGGCTAGCCTATGCAACCAGTGCAGCCAGAGTGAGTAGAAGAGGTCAGACTCTACTGTCAGTGTGACTGCAGAGAGTATGAGAGAGGCCAGCCTCTGCAGTCAGTGCAACTAGAGAGAGTAGCATAGAGGCCAGCCTCTACTGTCAATGCAACTGGAGAGAGTAGCACAGTGGGCGGCCTCTGCACTCGGTGCTGCTGGAGTGAGAAGAGAGGCCAGCCTCTGCAGTCAGTGCAAATGCAGAGAGTAGAAGAAAGGCTAGTCAGTGCAACCAGAGAGTATCAGAGAGGCCAGCCTCTATTGTCAGTGTGATTGGAGAGAGTAAAAGAGAGGCCAGCCTCTACTGTCAGTGTGACTGCAGAGAGTATCAGAGAGGCCAGCCTCTATTGTCAGTGTGATTGGAGAGAGTAAAAGAGAGGCCAGCCTCTACTGTCAGTGTGACTGCAGAGAGTATCAGAGAGGCCAGCCTCTATTGTCAGTGTGATTGGAGAGAGTAAAAGAGAGGCCAGCCTCTACTGTCAGTGTAAATGGAGTGAGTAGAAGGGAGGCCAGCCTCTGCAGTCAGTGCAACTGGAGAGAAGAGCAGAGACACCAACCTCCGCAGTCAGTGCAAATAGAGTAGCAGAGAGGCCACCCTCTTCTGTCAGTGTGACTTGTGAGAGTAGCACAGTGGGCAGCCTCCGCAAGTCTCTGCAGTAAGTGCCACTGTAGAGAGTAGCAAAGAGGCCAGCATTTGCAGGAGAGGTCATTACCTGCAGGCAGTGCCACTGTTGAGAGTAGAAGAGAGCCACCCTCCACTGTGAATGCAGCTGGAGAGAGTATCAGAGTTGCAAACCTTTGAAATCAGTGTAACTGGAGAGAGTAGTAGGGAGATAAGCCTCTGCGGGACAGGCCAGTCTCTGTAGTCAGTACAAACTGAGAGAATAGTTGGGATGCCAGCCTCTGCAGGACAGTCTCTGCAGTAAGTGCTTCTGGAGAGAGTAGCAATGAGGCCAGCCTTTGCAGGAGAGGCCATTACCTTCATCCGGTGCAACTGGGGAGAGTAGAAGAGAGGCCAGCCTCTGCACTCAGTAAAGCCAGAGACAATAGGAGAGAGGCCATTCTCTGCAGTCGGTGCAGTGCAACAGGAGAGAATAGCAGAGAGTCCAGACTGTGCAGCCTCTGCAGTCAGGGTAACAGAGACACCAGACCTATTAACTGGGATGTACAACACTGTAGTCAGTGTAACAATAGTGAGATGGAGGTAAATCAAGCACTGCAGTCACTGCAAAAAGGAAAAGAGCCGATTGGGATTCAGGCCCTGGCTACTGTAGCCTCAGTTAAGAGTAGTGAAAGTAGGAGATAGTTCAGACTCGCAGAGAGTAACCCAGTGGAGAGTAGCAGAAAATGGGGCACTGTGGTCATTGCAGCTAATGTGGGCACACAGAAGGCAGTCTCTCATCTGGGGATAATAAATATATTGATAGCATTTGCGGAAAAGACCACCAGCTCCATTAAGTTTGAGATGCCCATCGGCTCCTTCCACAGACACTTCCCCATCTGGGCTCGCATGAGGGACGGCCGCTACAATTTACAGAGGTGCCAATAAACAACACAGGAAGAAAGCAAACAAAGATGCCATTTACAAATCTAGATTCATTTATTTCATGTACAAAAAAATCTAATAATTTATATAAATATATAAATACAATAAGCTCCAAAATGGTATAAAAAGGTACAAAAGACATGGTTGGGATAGTAAATAGTGAAGATTGTTCCTCACACATGGATGTTAGATGACTATCATTGACTTCTTATAAGAGAAGGAATATCTCAATGGTACAATTGCACTAATAAACTATATCCAATAACTTACAACAAACAATTCCAGAACTCTAAACCTAGTGCTCTGATGACATGAAGTGAGGTGGCAATCATAGCTTGGTTTTAGAGCCTGGACTTCTACTTTTTGTTCTACGGCTACCACTGCACACCAGAACATTTAGAGACATCTTGGGTAACATGAGTTTCCTGTGTGTCATAGGCATACTCTTCTATTGAGCAATACAGCATGTCTTTAAAAATACAAATGTATAGCACGATGTAGACGAAATATGCATGTTTTCCAAAAGATAAGGCCTCTCCATCAAATTACAGGACAGGTCGTAAAAGAAAAGAGTTGGAACAGAAAAGCAAAAAATGATTAGATGTTAAAAACTCCCTATTTGTAAAACTACAGGTGTTGCCAACAACTGATAGTTTCTGTTTTTGGTATGAAAAAAGTATTTTCCAGAAATCCTTACTCGCTTTAAATCTAATTGCCCTTGATGTCTAAAGCCCTGTGGAAGCATTGCTGTGGTGTGCAGGCATATCTGCACCTGGAGAATTGTTTACCCCTTTAATTGTGTTGGGCAAAACCCATGACAGACCTGGAATGATCCTAAATCTCTGATTGATCCTCTAAGCTGAGTGGTGGTAATTTACACCAAGGTGCAATTGAACAACATTTTACAGATGGTGGAACTGGGAACCAAAAGGAGCACTGTTGAATAACATAAATTATAACGGCCTCAGTTGTTATGCATTGTTATGTTATTGGAACTTAGAGTGCACTGTACCCTAATGTGTCAAGTGCTAGTGGAGAGCACCAAATACCAGACAGAAAGCAAAGAACTCCAAAGGCTAAGGAAGATGGAGAGAGAAAAGCCATGTTTTCAGCAGTTTTTTTCAAATGTGACAAAACAATTAGCTTAGTATAGTGAGCAGGAGGACAAGTCTAGGTGGGTCTGGGAGGTGGTACTCCCAGAAGAACACTATGGAAAAGTGAGATGAAAGGATATATTTTAGAGTATAATCTTTTAAAGATAACTCGAGACATAAATGGTCTCACCCAGACATGAAGACAAACAAATGAAATAACCCAATACTTTTGTTTGTGTCACTGATAAAACTGCGTGCCTGATACAAAGAACCCTGGGTGCGCAGCAGGCACAGATATTTGTGCCACAGGAAATGCAGGGTCAGTGTGGTAAGGAAAAATTATTCTATAGGAGAAAAAACACAATTTTTAAATACTGTAATAGGGCGTAATGCCCAACACCATTTTTATGTCAAATAATACCCCATCTAAAGTAATCTGCCAGACAATAAATTAGCATCACAACCGAAGCCATTATATACAGTGTGCTGATGCCATATGTCACGAGATTCCCTAAATATAGAAGAATGTTGCTCAGATATTCATCTGTGCTATAAATTATATTGTTGGGTTTAACAAAAATATTCTAGGGTCATGCTAACACTACTATTCCCCATATGTCAGCCTGACACGGGTACTTGTCAAACGTTTGTGTAGGATAATCAGTGATGCTCAAATAGCCTCAAGTTTCAGGTATTGCCATGAATCCCAAGTATGTAAAACACACTGTGCTATGCAAGCAGCAATAGTGCTCGCCCCTCTGCTAAGAAGTACAGCAAACATTACCACGTTCAAAGTCATACTTTGTATTTAATGTAGATAGAAAAAGCTAAACAATCGTTTTTGCTGCTGCAACAGTAGACTGGTGCAACAAAATGGAGAAAAGCAGCGCACCAGTACCACCAGTACAATACATAAGTGCTGTAGGATCTTAATCAAAATTATAGCCACCTTAATACTAATGAAATGTGACTACAGGTCTCCTGAAGGCATAATTTGTCAAAGACCTTTTTTTGTTACATTTTAGGCTCAAATTCTTAAGCAGTGATCTGCAAGAAGTCCTGCTTTTTCCTAATAGCTTAGTCTACTTGTATGGCAGACATTCAGGATCTCCAATACAGTGCTTAATTTGTGTCAGTGGTTCCCAAGATGCCCATGGGCACTCATTTCTGTTGACCAGTGCTTATTTTTCTGCATAAGACATTTATAGAGTGTAAGAGAGGGAAAACACTGACAAGGAAAAGCTGATAAAGAGAAAGATGTAAACACGGTCCCAAATGGAGAAAGAGGGAACCTGCAAGAGTGAGATAAAGGGACAGGGATTGTCTGGTAGTGGATTAAAGAGGAATGAGGTGGATTCAAGACTACGCAGCATTGGTATTTGGCGCACTGAGATTTAATATCACTGGCTTCTGAGCAGAGCTGTGGGAACCTGCACTTATTCATTTAGAAATTATGCAGTGCTCATGGCTATCTATATGGCCTCCTAAGATCTGGAGACAGCTACAGATCATTAGCCAGGAGGAGATGTAGATGCCATTTCTTTGTGAGACAAACACCACCTACAATTGGCACATTTATGTGGAAAGTACTGCAAAGCCTTTCTATGTCAGATACTATTTACAACATTACTACAATAGTCATTATTATTATTATTAGTTTACATATAAATAAAATAAATAAAAACACTGCTGAGTCACGAGAATGAGGCAGTCATTTCCCAGACTATGCTGGCTCGTTTGTGTAGTTTCTCAATAGAGAAAGCCCTGGATTTTGCAATGCTTTGGCACTACATTCCCACTTGTTCGGACGCACACTGCTTTCCGTGAACAGTGAATCGAAGGGAGGGTGAGGCTGAATGACATCGTTTTCTGGCTGCTCTCCTTCTTGGCATAAGCATCTGTTTTATCAAATTTCTCCGGAAGCCCTGTTTCCTTATGAAAGTTATGGAATGGTTCAGCACTACTCGGCCGTTTGAAACTGGAAAGGATACATGACTCAAAAGGCAAAATTGCACTGTCATATTACAGAACACATGCAGAGTTGTAAAAGTTTAGATAAAAGAAAGTTTCTCAAATGTTATGCCTGCCTCTAGGAGGCCTATTTTTTGGGTGCAAAGTCTTGTTTATTAGTGGCATGCTTCATCGTCGTGTCCCATCCTGTTCCCTATAAATCAGGGTGGGCTAACTCAAGTCCCAGGGAGTAGTTTGGATAATTATTTTATCTAAAGTATCAAGGCTCTGGCAGAATATTATCTAAAGTGCTCCCTGGAAACAATGTCTAGTTCGAACAGAGATTTGAGCATGAGGGAGAATGAGGATCAAAACTTGGAATGCCACATTACATAAATTAAGCTTGATCCTCAGTGCAATTTGGAAATACACAAGGAGCTACACATGTGCGCACTGGACTTGTCGGTAAAGGTGGTCCAAAGATTCATCTAAATGTAGTTCAGGAACACCTTACCCTGTCACACGTCCTCTCTGTATTTTTATGTTCAGTGACGTGAGGTTGAAAGCTTGTTTTCACTACACATTTGACTGCCCCATACTCAACCCCATAAAAAAGCTAACATAATAAATATGGCCTATGGCCTTTTTTTAAAAAAGACCTGAGTTGTAACGAAGCACTTGGGCTTTAAATAAGCAACAACACTTTTGGTAATACTTGTATAAAAAAACAAATAAATAAAATAAATAACATCTTAATACGTTTTAACCCCCCCTCCCCCCTCCCTCCAAGCAGCGCCCACCCAGAGGGCTTGCTGCAGTCCCTTTGGTGCAGTGGCATGCACAAACAAACACATTCACAGTCCTCCGCACTCCAAATTTCTAGTAGAGGGGGTCCTCGTGGAGAAAGCGGAGGTTTGTATTAGTGAAGTTTAGCATGTTTCCTTTGTTATTGCTGTGGCTTTTCCAAAGATATCACTAGAGCCCTGCTCTGATCCCCTTTGGTCAGTTCTTTGGCTTTTTCTAAGCAAGCTCTAACCCGGCCCAAACATGGTTGGCTTCTGGTATTAGGCGAGATCTAGAATTTTGGGGCAGAACGGCCAAAGCCTATCGGGCTTTGCAAATTGCTATGCTGAGTGGGTCCTGAAGACAGTACAATCATATCCTTACTCATCAAACAGTATTGCACAGTGTATGAATTTTACAGCCAATATTTCTCTACGCCAGCTCGGTGTTGTTATTAACTTAACCTGTGCCCATGCCCATGTCGATGTAAGTGTGCCAGAATATCAGTCACTTTAGATATAAATTGTGTGTACTTATGCAATACTCTGCAGCCTTTTTTCTTCTGATCAAAAATTTGGCGAGCCGGCTTTCCGTAGTATAAATCCATTGAGGTCACATGAAAATGGTTGCAGAGACGGCAAGTCAGGTTTGAGATGACTGCTTTGATGATGGCGGTGGTGTTACCCAGCAGGTCAAGCAGATCTTGAGCATTTGAATTAAGCATTGTCTGCTCTTGGGTGATGTTACCAAGCGTCGAATTCAGGTAGACAAAGATCTGAAAAAGTTGCACAGCTCTCTCTTGGTGGTCGAACCGACTTGCATTGAAGGTAGGGAAGTCAGTGGTGTGTGGATTGCAGAGGGCATGCACATCTTCAGTGTTGAAATTTTGATAGGAAACCTGAAAATGAAAACATTAGTTACTTTCTTATTAGCACTCCTACTTAAACATGCATCGACTTCATGCCAAAGGGGAGACCTACTACCATCATACAATTGGCTATCTACAGTTGAAGTATTTTGTTCATGGGCTTCTGCTCATGCACAGAAAGCAGAGCATCTTACGTGTTAGAGGGGTGTCGTACCAGAATATCATCTGACTTAAATATCATGCCTTCAATATAATTTACAAAAATATCACCTCGTTGGGGTTAATTTTAGAAAATCTAAGCCCAATGGAGCGAGATTTTTGTAAAAGATCAGAAGGACCATATATGTCAGGAGATATTCCTGACTAATACATTCGGATGTACAACCCATGGACAGAAGGCAATTGAGCCTGCGTGGTCTTATGTGTGTCTGCAACTGCGTGTACATGCGTTCACCCATAAGTTCTATTATGAGACCATTTTGTAGGTCCTGCCCAACTGCGCCACACAAAAATCGTCCATGGCCTAGTGAACTATGAGATCCCATCTACAAAACCATGAACAACTCTTTTAGTGTTTGCTTTTCAAATGTTTTGTCCTTAAACATTTACCACGGTGGATGTTCAACATCTATCTGTACTTCCATGTGTCCTTGGGGAAAGACTGTGTGTGTGTGTGTAGGTGGGCACACTCGAGTGTCTGCAAGTGACAACTGAATGAGTGTGCTCTCACAGCATATGAAGAAGGCAAAACAAAGAAGGAAGCTCCGAGGCATTCTCAATTTAAGTGGAAAACGTTTACAAGAAAAAGAGTTCCATTAAAAAACCAGCAACGTTTCAACCTTTCTGCTTAAGCATCTGTTTTGGCTTACTCATGTCCATAGGCATATTCAGTAGTAAAAGAAAACTATCCCACATGCCACTGCAGGAGGTGACGCAATCGAAGCAACAGCAAGGGGATCCCAGCAGTGTTGACGAGAATGTTTAAGCGGGCCTTGCGAGAGCCTCTGTGCAAGACGATTTCCACTTGGCTTGTAGAATTGCATCATATAAAGAGTCATACTCCACACTATGAGGATTGTTCATCTCAGAGGGTCTCTCTGTGCGTGGGAGCTTGTGTCTGCTTCAAAACTGCAAACCCATCCACCAACAGAGGCATCATTCCTTGTGTGTGCTGACATATAATACGTTGTGTATGTGTCTCATGTATAAATGCATCTGCGCGTGCATATGTCTGTGTGTTTTTGTGTGTTTACGTGTTTGTGTGCTGTGTCTGTGACCACCAGCATCTTATCTTGCAAGAAGTGCATCACGTAAAAGGGTTATGGATGTTTATGAGCTGTGTTTGTGCCTAGTAGCTTCTTACCATGTACTGAAAGCAACATGCGAAAAAGAGCACACACCTGTGTTCGTCTGCTGTGTTTGTGCCCACCAGCGAGATGTGGAAAAAGGCTCAATAAGGGAGGGTGGGGAGAGGATGCTCACCACAGCGTCTGCTTTTTGGGGGGATTAATATATGTTTCCGGCAGGTATCCGCCACTGAGGGATCAACCAAATATAATAGCAAACAGAAAGCAGGGTCTAAAAAAGCCATAGAAGGAACCGGAAGCAGTTAGAAGGCCAAAGTGTCAGAAGGTGGTGCAAAGTGCTGACAGGGCGACCGACCACCTCTCTACTTAGTTTACTTTGTATTCGCATGTTGCACACTTATTATGTCTACCTAAGTAGAAGTTGGTGGGGTTTTTTTGTTATTGGAGTTGGTGTTTTTTGTTATTAAAGTGTGATGTCATCACTATGAATCACATTTTGCTCGATCTTTGGCTGGCAACTGCTTTGGCACTGCACAAGGCTACCTTTCTTTGAGTGCTCTTAAACACATACTGATTTCGCCTGGAGTTCGTGGACTGAAATGCCTTTAAATCCCTGTTAGTTTTACATATTAGCCATTCAGATTCAAAACATACAAGCTCTGGGATTCAAAACTAGTACAGCCATTGAGGCCTACACTTTGTGACGTGTCACACTTATAAAAGACAGAAAACACATTGCTACGTCTGGCTATAGTTTAGGCCAGAGCCGGTAGTTGGCTTGGGTCGTGTCAGGAACAGTTGAAGTCGGCCAGGTGCAGCATCGTCTGCTCCCCCCCGATGCTGCAGGGACCGGGCGGGGCGCTGTGCTTTACACGCAGCTTCTGTCCCTGTTACTGCAGGGGTTTCACTGGGTTTTAGTCTGCACACGGTGAAACTGGGCACAATGTGTCTGGGCCCAGAATGGTGAGGTCCAGGGACAGTGGGCTATTTACAATGGGCCAGAGCAGTATCCCACCTGGAGTTGGTGGGATACACATTTGGGGGCAGATTTATGAAGGGCTTGCGCCACGTTTACGCCGCCGTTGCGTGACGCAACGGCACGGAAACGTGGCGCATCCCTGCGCCCTATTTACAACGTGACGCATCTAGGAGATGCGTCACGTTGTACAGCACTGCGCCATGAGGAGGCGTTCCTGCGCAGGGGGGGGCGTTCCTGCGCAGGAACGCCTCCTGAAAGTGGCTGAGTGAAATCTATGAGATTTCACTCAGTCACTTTCAGGGCAATGCTGCGTCAAAACCCTGCGCCTGCTTGAAGCAGGCATAAGGCTTGAGGCAGCATTGAAAGAATAGGCCCCCCCAGAGCATTGCTGGAGCTGCGTCGCGCTTGCGACGCAACTCCAGCAATGCGCCACATTTCCGGCACAGATGCGTCACGCATCTGTGCCGTTTTTGCCCCATGGTGCGCCGCATCATAAATGCGTAGCTGTGGCGCACTGTGGCGCATGTTAACTGGCGCATCCCTCGGGATGCGCCAGTTAACATAAATCTGCCCCTTGATTCTGAAGGTCTGGGTCCATGTGCCTCAGGCACTTAAATGCTGGCATCTCTTGGCGCCAATGCATCCACAAAAATAAAACCCCAAAGAATATAATTCCAAGTAGCTGGGACTCAGCAAGCACGGGATAAATACCTCTGCATCCAGGTAGCTATCAACTGGGATAAATACCTGTGCATCCAGGTAGCTTTCCATCAACCACGGGAGGACGATGCAGGCATCCCTTGGTCCTCGCATTTGGAACTTTATTCCAATTGTGTTAGGGCTGGAAATGTTATTTAGCATATTTACATCTAAATGCAATATGAACCTGCTTAAATCCACAACTTCCCCAGATGCTGATCTCTCAGTTGGTCCAACTGAGAGATCAGCATCTGGGGAAGATGTGTATCATCATGTGTGCTGTATCGGTTCCTGTCTTACCGTAACTCACTCACTTCGCGTAGATGCGACTTCGAATTCAGTTTGCATAATGAACCTCCCCAGTGACTTAAACAAGAATTATCAGTCTGTAGCATCCATACCATGTTCATACATCCATACCAGCACCGAGTACCCTCTCGGAGGACATAGACTTACGTAGGTCTGGAAGAGAAGATTCGCCGACACATTGAGCATCATGAATTGTCTGTGGAGCTGAGCCGGGATGTTGTCACCACAGTGGCGCAGATCTTGGCAGATGGGGCTGGAGGAGTCATGGGGCAGTGCCCGGGCAGCCACCAGCTTCAAGTGATGCAGAAGTAGGATTGGTACGGCTCCTGTGCATGAAGAACAACAGGGGTCAGAGGAACACAGAAAAGAGCAGGCAAGCAGAGCAGACATCAGTACAACACCCATTGAACCTAAGAGAAGGTCACAGGCACTTGTATCAGCACTGGTATCCCTCACGCAGTAAAACACACTATTCGCATGGTACCAGGCGAGATGGGTGAGAAGTACATGGCATAGCACAGCGATACCCTCATGCTGTGGCACATTATTGCACTGTAACATCGAAACTAGTGAAGACATCGCTGCCAGCAAGTGGCAATAAGAGTGTGGTGGGACTCAAACTGTGGTATGTGCTGTGGTGGGTCTGTAATGGAGAACAAACATCAGAGTGGTCTGGTGAATTTGCTGCAGGCTCCATTATTTCAAAATAGCATGAAGGGCTGGGAGTGGAGCACATTATTTTACAGTGCTACCTCGTTATTGTGATAAGTAGGCTGCAGCAGTGTCATGTGGTGTTTGGTGTGAACTTCACTCTTGTATATTACCGGTGTGAGAATGATACGTAACATTCTTTTGCGTGGTGCATTGGGCATACTAATGCCAAACTCCACACTGGCTTTAGCGTAGGACACTCTATGTCAGAGCGGAACTGCTGGAAGTAGTATGATAACACTTTCCGGTAGTTCCACTGTCAGATTAATGTTGCACACAATAAACTCTAGACTAGGTTAGTATGAGTCCACATAGATTTATGTCAAAGTTAATGTAGGAAAATTTACTTGACATTGCTACTGTGCCAGTGGGCTTAGTGTGAGGCACACTGGCACAGCAGTGGAGGCAGCTCAATATGCAACCAGGCTTAGACTAGGTTCATGGTGCAACTAGCATAAAACATTGCATTGCATTGCATGCCACCACTTTAAGATGGATACAGAATATACTGTTTAACAGTACAGCGGTGCTCAAAGCATGCTATCATAATGACATTAATTATTGTAGTGCCTACATTTACACCTCCTCCCCCAGCAATTCCAAAACATAGTGCCACCATCTATCAAAAAAGTGTTATCTGTTTTGGAAGAGTAGAGACATCCTGGCTTTGGTACCCAACGACCATTGGTATTACAGAAAATAAGGGAAAGTAAGGGTGTGCAAAATTAAGTGAGAGGCCCTATAACTCCATTGCATAACATTCTATTGGGTAGTAGAAAAACCTTTTGTTTAAAGCTCTTTGAAATGGCAGAAGTGTCACTTAAATCGCCATTTAAAGGTCATTAGTATTCCTGCTACCTAATGTGTAACTGCTAATCAACAACACTGAGATATCAGTCAGGCCACCTCACGGACAGAAAGGAGTCATGATGTAAAGGTGAGAAGGTTTTTCTCTCGCAAACTTGGTGCCCCTTTTTCAGAAATTAGCATTATTTGTGAAAGCTGGGCAGTTTACAACAAGAATGCAAGAAAAATATCCCACACAGTAGGCTTTGTGCAAAAAGTCTCATAAAATTCCACTTTTAGCATCTTTCAAAAAATGTCCTGTGAGAAACGTCTTGTGGAAATAGTTTTAAAGAAGAAATTTCTGCAAGCTGGCAAAGACTTGCAAAGTTTACAAAATGCCACAACCTTCAGGAATCGCTAAGTTTGTAACAATCTTGAGTTAGATGTAACTTTTGCCCACCTCGATTCAGCATGTGTCTATTAATGTAATCGGTGGCGTAGTAATGATGCAATGGGCTCTAGTGCACACAAGGAAAATGCCCTCTCGCCACTGGTTGAGAAGAAAACCCCATATTTATCAGGGTTCAGTTAGTCAATTGCCACTAATCCTGCCACTCCAATGATAGCTACACCCTTGAATATACTGCATTTCCTTTTTCGACCTTTAGGGGTTTAAGAAGGCACATATCTAAAACTTGTACATAGAAGAAAATCTGAATAGGAACATAAAATACCACTAATAGTTGAGTCAGTTCCTGGAATCTTGGTTTCAACTTAAAGAACTGCTCTTCAGAATGTAACCACAATGAACACTCTGGTTACCACTGATAACAGGCACAAGCAGTCGTTTATGACAGAACACTCCCTTGCCTTCAGGGCTAGTTCAACCAGGCTTTAGTGACAGAGCTTCACTGTAAATTATTGGAGTACTTTGAAAGCCCCAGTCCCTAATTCGTGAAAAGATAAGTGCATTGATCCAAAGAATTTCGTGGGGACTTGCCACCGGTGCTGCCAAATGACGGGGTTGCCAAGAAACAAGGCAGCTTAGCTCTGATTACATCTTATTGCTCTTTCTTCCAGACTGCTACACTTTCTCTCGCTTTATCTCACTGTTGTAGTTTCTTTTTCCTTCCTGCTTTCTCCCTTATCACTGATTTCCGATGTTCCTCCTGCTTTCGCCTTTTTTCTAACCTTTCTCTCCTTGCTCTGTGTCAGAGTATGAGTTTGAAAAATAAGTTCTAGTTCCCAAAAATGAGTAAATGAGTCCCGTGGACCATCACCAGCAGCAACTGACATACATTAAGCACTAGACTGGTCTCTAATAAGAGTGGACTGGGAGGATAACATGAAGTGAAGATCTGTAGAACTTCAAGGCACATTAGCCACTGTTACATTTATGCCATATTTGGTAGCTGGCCAACATGATCTTTTGTGTTATACTTCTCCGATGAACTTGGAGAGCAAATGCAGAGTGAGTATGATGTCTCCCAAAAACACTTCTTGCAAGCCACATGTATGAATAAACACATATGTGCTCTGAATAGCACCAATGAGCTACATATTACATCTGAGTGTATCACCAAATGTGACAGAGTACCAGGCAGCATGCGCATGGAATGAAGGGCAGTACATGCTTGGTGATGACTGCATCCCTTCTTCATGAGTTGGTCCATTTTGTGGCCCTGCACTGCCAGCTCAAGAGCACTCTTTCCTCACCATACCAACATACAGCTTTGAACTAGTCTTCATATGTACATCCTAGCTATATGCCTGGCTGGCTATGCCTATCTTAAAAGCAGTTTGCACTGGCCTCAAAATGGACGGCTGACCAACAAGCTCAACAAAAAACAGTAGAGTTATTGGGCACATCTATCAATGCCCATACAACAGTATAATCTTTATATGGATAGAACACACATAACTTCAACATTAAATAACAGCAGCCATTGGTAAATGTGTCTCTTAACAAACAAATTTCTCCTAACCACAAATCTACGCACTAGCAAACAACCAACAAAACAGAAGTCAACATTGGAAATTCCGGAATCTTAGGAAAAGAACATCCAGATCAAAAAAGCATGACAGTAACACACTAAAAGAACAAGGTGCTATTCAAATGTCAATAAACATAGTAAATACTCTCCAATCTCAAAGCTACTGCAGTTTGTGTTGTTTTCAGAAGCAAACCGAGACCCTAAGAGATCTAAACAAACCACAAACATACTGCCTTCGTCGTATACGGCTTGGTTCTCCTTGGAACTTGTTTTGTCAAGGAGAACCCAAGAAGCAAAGATTCTCATGTTTGTCTGCAGAGCGAAATTGGACAGGTGAATTATTTAAAAAAAAAAGATGGATTTCGCAACTTTATTAATTTAATATTTTCACCCACCCCAGTAACTGCACAGAGCAGGAGGTTAAACCGGGATGGTTGTAGCATACTCTGTTCGTTGCTTGCAGGTACTTCATTTCCCACACAATGTAGCATCATTTGGAAATGATTGCACCCGAAATTGGGGCATAGAATAAGGGTTAGGTGGCCTCTGCAAAGAATAGCACTGCTACCTGCAGAGGACAGATTTTTTTCCAGCCAAAGGGTATCATAAAAGGGCCCACTGGTTTCCACACCTGCTTTTTATGGGCACTATGACACAAAAGAC
Organism: Lissotriton vulgaris; assembly: GCF_964263255.1. Lineage (NCBI taxonomy): Eukaryota > Metazoa > Chordata > Amphibia > Caudata > Salamandridae > Lissotriton > Lissotriton vulgaris. The sequence goes on along the minus strand of NC_141699.1, from coordinate 265,146,353 downwards.
TCCCAAAAAAAAAGAATAGCTGGGAAAATGCCTTAAGTACACCATGAGAGATCTCTCCAATGGCACCCTTTTCCTCCAGACTTGGTATTTCCTCTAAGCACCCGCTGTAGTTCCCCAGCCACTTCCACACTACACTTCCACAAAGGACGCAAGTAAAAAAAAATCAATGCAATTTTATGCCACATAAAGTGATGTTTAATATGCATTTTGTAGTAAACTTGAAAAGAAGGGGTTAAATCTGTGCAGTGAGATAACATACAAAGATGTAACTAATACACGTTTGAGTAAATTGCATGCCTCCTCGAACGGACGTTCCTGTATGCTTAATAAAGTAGACTATGCCACCTCTACCTAGTGCCCACCTGCCTTAGCAGAGAGGTGAATGCAGTAGGCAGGTTGAACCTGGAGATAAAAGTCGCCCTGGGAAATCATTTATTTAATTAGTGAGCCAATAGTCAAGAGTAGCAAGCAAGCTCAAATCTCTCTTAAATTGGATTATAGAGACTGGGTAGTCTCACTTCAATAAAAAGAAATGCGGCCATGCGTTCATTTTGCAATTCAATTTTCTAAATATATTTTTAAAACATCCACGAAAATATAGGCTGTCCTGAAGAGAAACTTTACATTTTCCATTCAATTCCGCCCAATGGGAATTATTTTTCTGCAGCAGGAAATCAGGTAGGTGTGCATAAAAAGCGCGTCTGCGGCTGGCTGGGCTGAGGGTCCATTCAACTCTTCCCTGGCAGAAGCCATCTCAAAGGGGAGCTTTTCCTATTGAACAATACCTGCCTGTAAACTCTCCTCAGCAGTGCCTACAACGTGATGCGCATCACGCTGCTTCAACGTCCTCATTCACGCCGCTTTCTTTCTGACAAGGATAAAAGAGGTAGGAGTGGTGCACTGTGTCATCACCTTCAAATCACCCAGCGCCCTCCGGGGCTGAGCGGAGTGCGTCTCCACATCAGACGCGGTACAAAAGGAAGCCGCGAGCTGCCAAACCCTGCATGCCAGCAGAACTAGGCGCCGCAGGTTAGTGTAATGACGTCACTTCCGCCGCCCAATCAGGCTCATGGCCAACACTTACACAAGACTGGGCATAGTTGCACAAAGCACATAAAAAAGTTAATATATTTGTTTTTAACATTCTTAATATACTCTTATTTCAGATTCTCAGATAGTACGAAAATGGTCTTACCTGACAAGAAGTGCATGGCGAACAGCAGGTTACAGAGGGGACTTGGAGAGGGAGTCTAGCAGCAAGGAGATTCTGAGTGGTTCTTGTTCAAATTGGGAATTTGGCTCATATATATATACACACACACACACCCAGTGAGCAGAAGTAAATTAAAAAAACAAAAAACTGCTCAAGATCGCCACGCGGTGACTAGCAGGCTAAACTGGAAACTATGAATGAAGTTAGTGATGTCATTAACTAGATGCGTGTGGTTAGTGTAAGTTTCCTTTTATGCGAAGTAAACTTTCTAATTTCTGAACTGTAGAAAAAAGAGGGAGTGGGAGGAAACAAAACTGGGCAGACGAAAGATAAAACACTCAGAAATGTCTCAGCTATCTGAACTTTCACCACAAACAGAGCTCTTCTTGGCTTCTCTGCTGAATGCTGGTGTGCAGCCCCCTGAACGTAAGGGAGATTCTTCTGCATTGACTCATCCCAAGTGCTGGAATACTATCTCGTAACTTATTTTTCCCATAGTCATGGGGCAAGCATAATTAAACTTGGTGGTCTGTTGGTTGATCAGTCTTCCCCTTGTGGAAATTCTCCCAATGGGCGGGTGCTGCGAGGACTTAGACAAGGCCTCTGACTTCATCTGAAGGGAGACTACCACACATACTGTATTTTCCACCTGTCTAGCTGTAATCACTCTCACTTCGCATAAAAAAATATAGTATGACCCAGCTTGAACTTTAAATTGAAAATCATTGGACTGAGTTTTAGTAGCGCACAACGTGACATTCCCTCCTCCCCGAATTCCGTAACCTTACCCCCCACTACGCCCAAGAACTCTCAGAATTTAGGGTATGTTGTCCACGGCGTAGCCTTTTATTTACATCAAACCAAGTAATTTACCACAGACCATTACCAAAGAAAAGTATCCTTTTTGGATAGATAAGAATTATTCACACCATCACACTTTAGCTGCATCAACATGTCAACGGCAGTGGACATCAGTCAGCACTGCTGTTAACGTTGAAGCACCAAGTCATGCTACTGACCATCATTAGAACTGGTGTGTTTAACCAGAGCCTGAGCCAACTTTCCTAAATGTCCACCAGAAGCAAAACAAGATAACATGCCCCTTTTGCCTGGAAAAAAGTTGTTGTAGCTTTAATTAAAAACCTGTGTGTTTAACTAGCGCACGCCGCAAGTTTAATCAGCGCATGCCGCAAGAAATTGAGAAAGGGCGGGACTCGTAGAATAATTGTTTGCTCCTTAACACCATCCCTGCTGATGAAATCCTTCTCCTGTGCTGGGCCATAATAAAAACGGGTGTGGTCATGACGAGCTGAGCTCGTCATGAGCACACGAGAGGTATACCTCATGACGAGCTGAGCTTGTCATGAGCTTCAAAGGGGTTAATTCCCCATTAAAGGGCGCTAATCACTTATAGCCAACTTGTTAACCTCACCTCTGGACCCTGTACTGCTCCACATACTCAAGGAGGAGCAGACAATGTTCATTTGATAGCAGCACAACATCCAGGGAAGAAAGTAAAACACCACTACCACTCATATAAGCACTGCCAACCACACAGATTACACATGTACCAGGCCCCTGGTACCAAACATCCCAATTTACTCGATGTGTCCCTGATAATTATCCCAAAAGACTTCTGGGCCCTTACACTCCAGCACCCTGTGGAGGCTCCCAGTGTAGACCCCTTGGCCCCACCACCATTATTTGCTCTTTCCCTGGTAGGTATCCTTAAAGACTTCTGGCCTCCACACCCCAGCTTCTTTCAGTGACCCCTTCATCTAAGTGGCAAGGGTTATTATGTATTTGGGCATTCCCCTAGTGAAGAGGAGGCTGTGAAAGCTTCTGAAGGGAGACTACCACAAATACTGTATTTTCCACCTGTCTAGCTGTAATCACTCTTACTTCTCATAAAAAAATATAATATGACCCAGCTTGAACTTTAAATTGAAAATCATTGGAATTAGTTTTTTGGGGTCATTACAAGGTTTTAGTCCTTCTCTTACCTGTCTTTCTCTACACTCATGCGTGACTTGGCTGAGTGGGGGAAGATACCAGTGGATTTTGGTCACAACATCAGCCTGGCCCAATTCACATCTAGGCTCTCCCTTCTAACCACCTGAGGTTAGTGAAACCACACAGTTGAATGCACATGCTTCAATAGAGTGTAATAGGCTGCTTTATTGCGACAGGTCTGAGTAATCACACACTACTGCACCAGGCTCAATGCCTTACAAAATACCACAACACCAGCCAGACTATCACCTAAGCCTGCCTCCTCCTCTAGAGGGCCATCCCTTGGGGCTTGATATCCCATACCTTCTTATCTTCCAGTCCTCTTAAATATCACACCCAGATCATTGTAAACTCTCATATTTACCCCTCTAACCCACTCGTCAAAGCACTGGACTTCTTGTTCTCTTCTTTAATAGAGAGCGTGTCCATCATTCAATATCTGGACCTATCCCTTCTCCTTCCTTACTCTGGACAATCAGGTCATTATTTTACTTTCCTTGACCTAACAACCCACCTTGCCATCCTGAGTCTAATATTCAATTTTTACGACCGCAAACTGTTGGACCTGGCCTTTTCTACAGAGTCACCCCAGACAATTGCCTTCTTTGGCAGAGCCCGTTTTTGTTAGCTTTTAGGATTCTACACACTTTACTCCTGCTATCCAGTGGTAAAGTGCTTTTTTTTCTAAACATTGTAAAATTGGTATACACCCAATTGGATTATTTATTGTACTTTTAAGTCCCTCATAAGTGGTACCACATCTACCCTGGGCCTGTACATTAAATGCTCCCAGTGGGTTGCAGCACTCATTGTGCCACTAAATAGCGCTGTAAACAAGCATTGGAAATGCAATAGGGCTCGCATTAGGAAAGTTTGAGCTATTGGTCTTATAAATGAATTTTTTTTAAATTTATGTGTTATTTTTTAAAATAGCTAAATTAATAGCTTTGTCATTTACAATGCCAATAGTTATACCTTTCGCAAATGTGACACCTATAGCATTTGTAATGCAACACGTTTTGTATTTACGTGACTTAGATGTATGGATATTACAAATAACAATGGCTTTTAATTTTTTAAAATAATTAATACTTAAATAATTTATTTAATTTGTAATGGCAATAGCTTAAACTTTTGTAAATAACTTTCGTGAAGACTATGTTCAGTGTGTTTTATTGTGAAGAAAATCCAAGAACAGAGGTGAAATATTAACATCTTTTTGTGATTTGTAATAAAGCTTGAAAACTTGAAAACAGCTTGAAACAATAAATAGATAGAGTGAGTGAGGGCGATAAAGTGAGTGAGGGCAATAGAGTGAGTGAGGGCGGTAGAGTGAGTGAGGGCGGTAGAGTGAGTGAGGGCGGTAGAGTGAGGGCGTGAGGGTGGTAGAGTAAGGGCGTGAGGGCGGTAGAGTGAGTGTGTGAAGGCGGTAGAGTGAAGGCAGTAGAGTGAGGGCGTGTGGGTGGTAGAGTGAGGGCAGTAGAGGCGGTAGAGTGAGGGCGGTAGAGTGAGGGCAGTAGAGTGAGGGCAGTGGAGAGGTAGAGTGAGTGCAGTAGAGTGAGGCCGTGAGGGCGGTAGAGTGGTAGAGTGAGGGCGGTAGAGTGGTATAGTGAGGGCGGTAGAGTGAAAGCGTGAGGGCGGTAGAGTGGTAGAGTGAGGGTCGTAGAGTGAGGGCAGTAGAGTGGTAGTGTGAGGGCGGTAGAGTGAGGGCAGTAGAGTGGTAGAGTGAGGGCGGTAGACTGAGGGTGGTAGAGTGGTAGTGTGGTAGAGTGAGGGCGCTAGAGTGGTATAGTGAGGGCGGTAGAGTGAAAGCATGAGGGCGGTAGAGTGGTAGAGTGAGGGTGGTAGAGTGAGGGCAGTAGAGTGAGGGCGGTAGAGTGGTAGTGTGAGGGCGGTAGAGTGAGGGCAGTAGAGTGGTAGAGTGAGGGCGGTAGACTGAGGGTGGTAGAGTGGTAGTGTGAGGGCGGTAGAGTGAGGGCCTGAGGGCAGTAGAGTGGTATATTGAGGGTGGTAGAGTGAGGGTGTGATGGCTGTAGAGTGGTAGAGTGAGGACAGTAGAGCGAGGGCATGAGGGCGGTAGAGTGGTAGAGTGAGGGCGGTAGAGTGAGGGCGGTAGAGTGGTAGAGTGAGGGCGGTAGAGTGGTAGAGTGAGGGCGGTAGAGTGAGGGCAGTAGAGTGGTAGAGTGAGGGCGGTAGAGTGGTAGAGTGAGGGTGGTAGAGTGAGGGCAGTAGAGTGAGGGCGGTAGAGTGGTAGTGTGAGGGCGGTAGAGTGAGGGTAGTAGAGTGGTAGAGTGAGGGCGGTAGACTGAGGGTGGTAGAGTGGTAGTGTGAGGGCGGTAGAGTGAGGGCCTGAGGGCAGTAGAGTGGTATATTGAGGGTGGTAGAGTGAGGGTGTGAGGGCGGTAGAGTGGTAGAGTTAGGACAGTAGAGTGAGGGCATGAGGGCGGTAGAGTGGTAGAGTGAGGGTGGTAGAGTGGTAGAGTGAGGGCGGTAGAGTGAGGGCGGTAGAGTGGTAGAGTGAGGGCGGTAGAGTGGTAAAGTGAGGGCTGTAGAGTGGTAGAGTGAGGGCGGTAGAGTGAGGGCGGTAGAGTGGTAGAGTGAGGGCAGTAGAGTGGTAGAGTGAGGGTGGTAGAGTGAGGGCATAAGGACAGTAGAGTGAGGGCGGTAAAGTGAGGGCGGTAGAGTGAGGGCGGTAGAGTGAGGGCGGTAGAGTGGTCGTGTGAGGGTGGTAGAGGGTAGAGTGAGGGCGTGATGGTAGTAGAGTGGTATATTGAGGGTGGTAGAGTGAGGGTGTGAGGGCGGTAGAGTAAGGGCCTGAGGTCAGTAGAGTGGTATATTGAGGGCGGTAGAGTGAGGGTGTGAGGGCGGTAGAGTGGTAGAGTGAGGACGGTAGAGTGAGGGCACGAGGGCGGGAGAGTGGTAAAGTGAGGGCGGTAGAGTGGTAGAGTGAGGCTGTAGAGTGGTAGAGTGAGGGCGGTAGAGTGAGGGCCATAGAGTGGTAGAGTGAGGGCAGTAGAGTGGTAGGGTGAGGGCGGTAGAGTGGTAGGGTGAGGGCGGTAGAGTGAGGGCGGTAGAGTGGTAGAGTGAGAGTGGCAGAGTGAGGGCTGTAGAGTGAGGGTGGTAGAGTGGTAGTGTGAGGGCGGTAGAGTGAGGGCCTAAGGGCAGCAGAGTGGTATATTGAGGGTGGTAGAGTGAGGGTGTGAGGGCGGTAGAGTGGTAGAGTGAGGACGGTAGAGTGGTAGAGTGAGGGTGGTAGAGTGAGGGCATGAGGGCAGTAGAGTGAGGGCATTAGAGTGGTAGAGTGAGGGCGGTAGAGTGGTAGTGTGAGGGCGTGAGGGCAGTAGAGTGGTATATTGAGGGTGGTAGAGTGAGGGTGTGAGGGCGGTAGTGTGGTAGAGTGGGGGGGGGTAGAGTGGTAGAGTGAGGGCGGTAGAGTGGTAGGGTGAGGGCGGTAGAGCGGTAGAGTGAGGGCGGTAGACTGAGGGTGGTAGAGTGGTAGTGTGATGGCGGTAGAGTGAGGGCCTGAGGGCAGTAGAGTGGCATATTGAGGGTGGTAGAGTGAGGGTGTGAGGGCGGTAGAGTGGTAGAGTGAGGGCGGTAGAGTGAGGGCATGAGGGCGGTAGAGTGGTAGAGTGAGGGCGGTAGAGTGGTAAAGTGAGGGCGGTAGAGTGGTAGAGTGAGGGTGGTAGAGTGAGGGCATGAGGGCAGTAGAGTGAGGGCGGTAGAGTGAGGGCGGTAGAGTGGTAGTGTGAGGGTGGTAGAGTGAGGGCGTGATGGCAGTAGAGTGGTATATTTAGGGTGGTAGAGTGAGGGTGTGAGGGCGGTAGAGTGAGGGACTGAGGTCAGTAGAGTGGTATTTTGAGGGAGGTAGAGTGAGGGTGTGAGGGCGGTAGAATGAGGGCATGAGGGTGGGAGAGTGGTAGAGTGAGGGCGGTAGAGTGAGGGCATGAGGGCTGTAGAGTGGTAGAGTGAGGGCGGTAGAGTGGTAGAGTGAGGCTGTAGAGTGGTAGAGTGAGGGCGGTAGAGTGGTAGAGTGAGGGCGGTAGAGTGAGGGCGGTAGAGTGGTAGAGTGAGGGCGGTAGAGTGGTAGGGTGAGGGCGGTAGAGTGGTAGAGTGAGAGTGGCAGAGTGAGGGCTGTAGAGTGAGGGTGGTAGAGTGGTAGTGTGAGGGCGGTAGAGTGAGGGCCTGAGGGCAGCAGAGTGGTATATTGAGGGTGGTAGAGTGAGGGTGTGAGGGCGGTAGAGTGGTAGAGTGAGGACGGTAGAGTGGTAGAGTGAGGGTGGTAGAGTGAGGGCATGAGGGCAGTAGAGTGAGGGCATTAGAGTGGTAGAGTGAGGGCGGTAGAGTGGTAGTGTGAGGGCGTGAGGGCAGTAGAGTGGTATATTGAGGGTGGTAGAGTGAGGGTGTGAGGGCGGTAGAGTGGTAGAGTGGGGGGGTAGAGTGGTAGAGTGAGGGCGGTAGAGTGGTAGGGTGAGGGCGGTAGAGCGGTAGAGTGAGGGCGGTAGACTGAGGGTGGTAGAGTGGTAGTGTGATGGCGGTAGAGTGAGGGCCTGAGGGCAGTAGAGTGGCATATTGAGGGTGGTAGAGTGAGGGTGTGAGGGCGGTAGAGTGGTAGAGTGAGGACGGTAGAGTGAGGGCATGAGGGCGGTAGAGTGGTAGAGTGAGGGCGGTAGAGTGGTAGAGTGAGGGCGGTAGAGTGGTAGAGTGAGGGCGGTAGAGTGGTAGAGTGAGGGTGGTAGAGTGAGGGCATGAGGGCAGTAGAGTGAGGGCGGTAGAGTGAGGGCGGTAGAGTGGTAGTGTGAGGGTGGTAGAGTGAGGGCGTGATGGCAGTAGAGTGGTATATTTAGGGTGGTAGAGTGAGGGTGTGAGGGCGGTAGAGTGAGGGACTGAGGTCAGTAGAGTGGTATTTTGAGGGAGGTAGAGTGAGGGTGTGAGGGCGGTAGAATGAGGGCATGAGGGTGGGAGAGTGGTAGAGTGAGGGCATGAGGGCTGTAGAGTGGTAGAGTGAGGGCGGTAGAGTGGTAGAGTGAGGCTGTAGAGTGGTAGAGTGAGGGCGGTAGAGTGGTAGAGTGAGGGCGGTAGAGTGAGGGCGGTAGAGTGGTAGAGTGAGGGCGGTAGAGTGGTAGGGTGAGGGCGGTAGAGTGGTAGGGTGAGGGCGGTAGAGCGGTAGAGTGAGGGTGGTAGAGTGAGGGCAGTAGAGTGGTAGAGTGAGGGTGGTAGAGTGAGGGCTGTAGAGTGAGGGTGGTAGAGTGGTAGTGTGAGGGCGGTAGAGCGAGGGCCTGAGGGCAGCAGAGTGGTATATTGAGGGTGGTAGAGTGAGGGTGTGAGGACGGTAGAGAGTGAGGGTGGTAGAGTGAGGGCTGTAGAGTGAGGGTGCTAGAGTGGTAGTGTGAGGGCGGTAGAGTGAGGGCCTGAGGGCAGTAGAGTGGTATATTGAGGGCGGTAGAGTGAGGGTGTGAAGGCGGTAGAGTGGTAGAGTGAGGACGGTAGAGTGAGGGCATGAGGGCAGTAGAGTGGTAGAGTGAGGGCGGTAGAGTGGTAGAAGTTATACAGCACTGAAAAATAACATGCACTATATATAGATATTATACATATACATACATATATATATATTTATTTACAAATACAATCATTTATATTCATAACTGAATCTAGCTCATCTTATGTACAGTATAATGTTAATATTGTACAGCATTTCTTCTCTAAATATCTTATTTTCTCAAATAACCAGCTGGCTGTGTGTCACCCTATAATCATGCTATAAAGGAAGTGGCAAACTAAAGTCAGTCTGAAGTGTAGTCCAAACAAACCTTAGCAAAGTCAAAAGGTGTAACAGGCTTTTGGCTCTTCCAGTGTTTGTTTTTATGGTTTTTGCAAAACTTTACTGCTGGGTAAGCTTCCTGTCCGTCATGAATCTAAAACATTAAACAATGGTCAATAGAAAAGTATTTTTGGAGCTTGGCACACAAGGGAACTACTTTCTATGCAGATGTGCTGATTACGAAAAGGTGAAATGAAGTTGTTCACAATGAAGTTAGCCAGTAACATAAGTGGGCAGACCGAAGCCCCATGCTTTATACAGTATAATGTACAGGGTAGGATGTATGAGACAATAACGAACCAATTGAAGAGTGCATGCTGAAATGCGTATAAGTAAGCACATTAAAATATCAGTGCAATCAAAAGATTTTGACTTACGCCAGACCTAAAAACTACCTATCACACGCTGCCATTCCACTGCATTGCACAATTACTGTACTCACAGTTTGTATTAACACAGATCACCTTTGGCCTTCTTATGACATTTACGCCAGCTTATGCATTTCTGCTATGACGTCACCCTCACTTGCTGCTCATTCCTTGTATAGAAACAAAAACTACGTAATGTATTACTACCTGCTAAAGAGGCAGTCCTTTACGTGAAGGGTACGAATAGCTGTACAAATGGAAAGATGGCAACCCTGCGCCGAATGTGAACTTAACTTCCATGCGAAAGGTGTTAGCTTTGAATGAACATAAAAGGCATATATCCAGGAAACGTCGAAATGTTTTCTCTCCCGTGATTGATGCGTCCGAGAAGCAATGCCTTGTACATAGCATCGGCCCCAAGAGAAAAGTAAACCCCCCTGGTGCTCCCAGCTGGAATAAGATGCTCTCAGTCAGTCATGAAGAGTTCATCAAAACAGCCCCGTGGCTTCCATTCGCGCATCTGATGTAGATTTTACGGGGAGAGGCCCTCGTCATCTGGGCAATCCGCCAACGGAGCATGCACTTATTTCAAAGTGCACCTATAAATATGCTACCCTGATGTTAGCAGAGAAGCACCTGTAGCAGGGTCTAGCAAAATAAACAGGGTTACAAAATAGGTCCGTGCCAGGAGCGCGAGGACGTGTCTGCATCGGGATCTCATTTCACAGCGAAGCAACATACCACCATCCCTGGTCTGACGGCAGACAAAGGACTCCAGCCTGCAATGATTTAGGTAGTCCGCTCGATAAACAAATGAGTTACAGGTGCCTATCTGTTTTGCTCCTCGTGAGCCTCCGTAGGTGCCTGTTCATGTGAGATACTGTACGAGTTTCTTACAAATTATGACAACTTTCCATCGCATCAAGATTCATACGCAAAAAATGATTATTGAATACAACACAGATTTAGCATCTCCTTAAATAGAAAAATGAGCGTTCTCTTACACCTGCAGCCACTGAAATTTTTGAAATTATGTCCTACTCAAGAACTGGCAGAGTCTAACATTTTGTGTACATGTTTTGCTTACACCGATAGGTGTGACTAAGACCAAGTTAACCAAACTAGTCCTAAAACAATCCTTTCAATACCAGCACTAGGTACCATACAATAATTCAAGAATTAAAGACATATATATTAGCAAGGAGTGATAAAAGGTTACTTCCAAAAGTGAAGTAAATAATTACAAGGGAGGAAGGGTGACGAGACGCATGGGGAGCAGCAGGCCGGGCAGTGAATAATTAGGGGAGGAGAAATGCCGGCCTGAGGCAGAGCACACGCTGAGAAGCTTGTGGGAGGGGGGCTGGGCTGCCTTTGATGTGGTAATGCGAGGCAGGCAGGCAGGCGGCTGGTGGCATTGTGCACGCGCTTTTTAGGGCTTTCGCTTGCGCAATGACCTAAAAAGCACATGCACTGCGTGGAATCGCCAGTGGAATCGTGCTTGGTTAAACGCTGTTTAAGCCCCTATAGAGCTTTGCCAGCTATGCGCATGCGCACAGCAGGCGAGCCCTAAAAATGTCTCAGGCCTGCTATTGTAGCCTACAGTGAAGTATTGAACTGCTATTTCGACCTGGCAAAATAAACCTTTTGCCAGGCCTAAACCTTCATTTTAATACTTATCCATAAGCAGAGACTCTAATGGCTGATAAGACAGTGTGCATAGTAAACCTTGCAAAATTAGACATGCATACTTAAGTTTTAAATGTACTTGTAGTGAAAATCTCCTAAAGTCGTTTTTCAGTGTAGCAATGCTTACTCTCCTATTGACTAACAGCGCCTTAGCTTCTTATACTTACCTTCAGTTTGGGATCAGATAAATACTTCTTCCACTCATTTCAATTGTCATTTTACTTTAATGGTAAAGTTGTATTTTAAATGACAATTTCGAAACTGGCACTTTGAAAAAGCTGCCACTTTTCTGCCTAAACCAAATGTACCTTTCTGCCAGTGTCTAGGGTCACATGACTGATAACACCTCTCATGTGGTGTGATGTGTAGGGCCTTGGGTGTGGGAAGAGTGTTCCTCTTCTAAGCGGGATGGCATAGGGGGTTGTACTCAGCCCTTCCTGAGCTTTAAAAGGTAGCATGAGAGCTGCACCCACCCCCTTTCAGTCTGACACTGAGTATAAAAGTGGCACTCATAGAATCTCTCATCAGAGCACTCCTGGACATGAGAAGATTCAAAAGAAGAACTGCCCTGCTGTCTGAAGATAGAAGACTGGACCAGATTGCTTAAAACACAGGATTCCAAGCGTCAGTTGGCTAACCTCCTGTTTGAGTTATGAGGACACGACTAGCTTCTATATGTCTTAATTGCAATTTTTCAGCTGACCAACATCAACTGGAACTGCCTGGACCCTGCCGCTGGCCTCTGCTGGAGTAATTCCTGACCCCCAAGAGGTGCTGGACTTTTGGCTTGTGTCAGAGTGTACTCCTCCAACCTAAAGAATGCAAGGACTAGATTACAGGTGAAAATACAGAGGTTCTGGGCTCTTCATGTTGACAATGAACCATCCCCAGTCTCCTCGAGAACGCAAGCTGACTTTACAGAGGCAGGCACAAGACTTGCATACGACTGCCAACACGAATTACCTGGCTACAGAACCGGACTGCACCTACCTGGTGCTCTTCACTTCAGCGACAACCACCCTGCGTCTCCCTACCAACATGAAGCTCCGACCGGTGACTAGCTCTTCAACCCTTCAGCGATCTTGTGGCTGTCCCCACCATAGCGAAGCTCCATCTGAAGCTGCTGTTGAGGAAGTGGACAAAGTTAGAAGGTTAATTGTCCTCCGGCACAAACATGGTACTTGTATCCAACCCATGCTCCATCGCAGTTGGCCTGAACTTTTGAGTTCGACCAGGTCAGCGTGACCAGATAACAGTGATTAGCGCTTTGTGCTTTTTGGTGCTATTTTTACCTAAAACTTTAAAAATGCATAACTTTGATTCTACTTATTGGATTTTTTTCATTTTATATATTAATAGGTCCCCTGTTTTTCTAAACTGTTTGGGATTTTTCATGGGTTATGTCTCCACTTTAGTACTGCTTGAGTGCAGCATAAACACTTTACACATTGCCTCTAAGTTAAGCCTGGCTGCTTTTGTGCAAAGCTACCAGAGGGTTAAACACAGGTTTATTTAGTGATTTAATGGTTTACCTACATGGATTCTGTTTATTTGAGTGGGGCTCTTACCCCTCTTAACTAATAACCCAATTTCTACATCAGTCTGTTGGAACTACGTTCTGGGACCCACAGTTCTTCCAAGACCTATGGGATCATCAGCCATACATCAATGTTTTGCCATATTGTGCCTCCCATTCCTTCCGAAACTACTTGCCCTGATATAGCCTGCCCATATTGGGTATAGGCATATCTGTTGCTATCTCCACCCTATCCAAGGCAACCAAAACTAGCAATCAACTCCTATAACTTTAAATGAAAATGAGTACTGAAGTTGTAGTTCCATTTGGTGTCAACCTGAACTGATGGTGCAGATGCATTCAAACAGTGACATGACTGGTCCCTGGTGGTGTGTGAGAGAGAAGAATGTTCTGAATTCTTGTTACTTTTAAATTGGTGTTCGCACAGTTGAAGGTAGAGCAGGTGCTGATTCCCCTTTTCCTTGGAGCTGTTCAGACCTCTCTGTTTGCCCTATTTTTGCAAAGTGTGAACCTTTATGCTAAACACTGATTTTCTTTTCTTTCAGACTTCTACCAAAGTCTTATGAAGTTGACACCTTCCTCCTTTTTGACTTAGGGTCACTACTTGGACGTCCTACTAGAAAACCCTATACCTAACCCATATTAGGAGAGGGAAACTTCATTTTTCAGAGTTTCTTTTTGGAACACCGTTTTACTTTAATTTGTGTAGATACAATTGTGGTTATTGTAATTTGATATATTATTCTGTTGCACCTTAACTTGCTGAGATATTCCAGCTTACCTTTTGTATTCTTGCATTGGTTGAACTTGGTTCTGGTCTGCTTATGTTCTTGATTTGATTGGAAATTAAAAAATAAACCTTTCTTAACCACATTTAATGATTACCGCTTCTCATTGTGGAGTCACACTGGCTTCACAAGTAAAAAATGTGTTTTTGGTGAGAACTCCTTTCCAATGTTTCAAATCAACTATCAAAGATCCATATGACCAGTGGGGGAAAATCTTTGATGACTTGACTAAGAAATTACGTTTCAAGGCCCAGTGCTCTCCCAGATAGTAGTTTGTCGGATGGTTAGATACTGAAGCAAAAAGAGCTACTGTATCCCATTTAGATTTGCCTAAACCCAAGTCCTAGTCCTGAAAGCCCATGGTTCGATTTGGAGGAATTGTAGAGCTCTGGCAGTTCAGGAAAGAGTTGTAGCAGCGGAGGTGTGAGTATTAGTAGGGTTTCTCATAGTAATTAATATTGACAATCTTGTGGTATTTTGCTGAGATTGTGTGGTGCGATGCATTGATGAATTAGTTGTGGTACATATTTCAATGCGCCTAATGTTGAGAAATTGAAGTTATTGGGCTCAACGTAGTATAAGATCCCGGGATAGATAAAGTGTTGAATACACAATATTGTAATTTGTCTGCTTAGTTTGGTGGTGCTTGTCATGAGACGTGGTCAGCTGCACAATTGAGATAGGGACATATATCTTTACGTGAGAGAACCAACATCGAAGGGACGACGTCCGGTAGTGCAGACTGGCACATTGGGCTGAGGGATCTTGATAAGCGGAACAGAGGACAGCCGGTGAAGGCAAAATCCTCTGGGTGCCATAGCTGCTATGGCAAGATCTCTCAGACCGTTTTGCCAGTCTGCACTATCCGACGTCCTCCCTTTAACGCTGGTCCTTCTTCCAATGATCATCGAACTTTCCCCACACAATCCTGGCAACATATTGATTATTATGTGCTGGATTCTCTTGCTGCAACATTAATGCCTGACTGGTCCCCATTGGTTGCCTCCACCCTGGGACACCTCCACGGGCGCCGTGTCCTCCCTCTCCCTCAGCACACCAAGACTAGGGTGCAACTCTTGACCTTCCCCCTACTGGAATTGCCCTCCAGTATTTACGCAGGACTCACGAATCTGTAACCTGGTCCTGAAGATGACCTGAACTGAATACAGATCAAAATGCTGTTGACCACCTAGTGCAATTTTGGGCACAACTTTGGTGGTTCATCAAAATTACCTACCTCCTCTTAAACCATGCAAATTAATTTGAACCATAGAAAAGTTTTTTGTATATATTGAGATTCCTGTTTCCATTGCTCTGTTTTTTTGCTGTTTTCACATTTTACACTTGGGCCGTTCACCTTGTTTTTCACAAGCACAAATTTGTGCAGATTACACATACATTGAATGTAATATAGTGCCACAATTATTTTTCTCTCCTTGGTTTAAGTACAGGCTGCTCATTGCATTTGTTGCTACAACCATTAATGCCTCCCTGTCTCCTACGTTTTGCAACCGTTGTGCATTCTTTCCAAAACTGCCTTTTTAGTATTACCTGTTGAGACATTGTTATTTGTTATACACACTAATCACCCAGGTCTCAACTGGGTCTACAGGTTGCCTCCTGCGGTCTGGTTTTATCTATGAGCCATATGACACATCACTCCAGTTTTTCACTTTTCTCTTTCATGACTGAGCCCTGCAGATACGGCCCCCACCCTCTTGTAGACTCTCTTCTCCTCCCCGCGAATCCTGCCACTGTCAGCACGATTCAGCCCTAATAAAATCATGTGCTCTGATGTTAACGTTTCGCTTCCAGCCACAATCCCGATTACCTCCCACCCTTATCACCTTATGTTGTCACATGTCAGTGATGAAGATGCTCCTGAAGATACTTAGGAATTCTTGATTTGTCAAGATGTTTGTTGTACTTTGTTGAAATTCAATAAAAACATTTGTTTAAAAAAAAAATCATGGGCCAGTGCAAAAGTTACACAGGAGAGGATGAGGAAAATCAGTGAGAGAGGATAGGTAAAAGAAGATTGAAAGGGAGAGTGAGAAAGCGAGTGGAAGGGAGAAAAGGCAAGGAAGAAAAGAATAATGAGAGAGAAGTGTGAGAGTGGAGGGGAGATAAAGGATGGAGGAAAAGCAGACTGAAGTGTGAGAATACAGGGGTGAGGTAAAGACGAAAGTAGACAATGTGGAGAGGGGTAAGAATAAGGAATGGAAGGGAGTTTGAGAATGGAGGAAAAAGAAGGAAAGAAGTAAAAGCATACAGAGATGGGAGTGTGAGAATGGAGAGCAGCGGGGAAAGCATGAAAGGAGAGTAGAGGAGAGAAAAAGGAAGGGAATCATGGACGTCATTCAGGGGTCGCAGTTGAAACCCTTGGTTTGTCCTTTGCTCACCCACTGGTGCTGCCTTTGCAGCCCCTGGTTTCGAAGGTGGTAGATTTTAATTTGGAAATACATCTGCTCCTCATGAACAAGCATAAGTTCCAGGCTGCACTTTACTTGACCTGTACTCGATTCAAACTTGTAACTGTTAGCAACATTCCCTTCTAGGTCTCCCAGTCACAGGCACTTTACCTGTAGGCTGAGTCTTTTGGTGAGTTTGACTGGTCTACTTCAAAAAAGGGAAACATAATTACCACGACTTGTGGAAGTAGTCTGACCTAGCATTCCTGTGCTCCTGGGCCACAGATGTTTTTGGGCCATGAGCTTTACTGTCAATGGCTGTCAGAATCTTGGCGACAACGCAGTAAATGCTTTCAGTTTTCCCCTTTGCCACAGTGTGCATTTACATTGCTAACTTGTCACATGGCCAGTATTTTACCAGCTTGGCCAGAAATCTAAAAAACAAGCTTGGTAAAGGTAAAATAAAAACAATTAAAAAGTCAGCTAAAGCTGGTATTTTATTCCATTCCATTTTTATATACAGATTTAAAGTCCCATATAAAGAAAAATGCTTCAAAAAGTATTTTGCAGCTGTCTGCTTTATTCCTAAATCCCTATAAAAGGAAACAGAGAAAGAAATGTAGTTTAAAACAAGGATTTTACAGAAATCCATATACAAGTCCCTGACCCATTTGTAATCGCAAACATTAGCAAATAAGTGATATTCCTCTTTAATGAAGGTGACAATCTTGGTTGCTACTGCTGAGCTGACAAGATTGCTTATTTGCATGAGCATAGTTTAAGGGGAAGCTATAATTTGCATTTGCGACGTCTGTGCTTTGGCTTTCTACCCTTGCGAGTCTGCTAGCGACCCAGGTAAGTCTCCAACACTGGACCAACTAGCACGGCAGAAGATTTGTTCTTGTCTGCTTTTCAGCTATGGAAGCAGCCAATCGTCCAAATCCCAGCTAGCCCCCGTAGCTGTTTTAGTTTGATATTTCAAAAGAACTAAAAAATCTTAGATATAAATGTAGAGAAAGTTATAGGAGTTGATTGCTAGTTTTGGATGGTTTGGATAGGGTGGAGATAGCATCAGATATGCTTATACCCAATATGGGCAGGCTAGATCAGGGTAAGTACGTTTGGAAAGAATGGGAGGCACAATATGGCAAAACATTAATGTATGGCTGTTGAGCCCATAGGTTTTGGAAGAACTGTGGGTCCAGGAACGTAGTTCCAACAGACTGATGTAAGAAAATGGGTTATTAGTTGATAGGGGTAAGAGCCCCGCTCAAATAATCACAATCCATGTTGATAAACCTCGGAAATCACTAAATAAACCTGTGTTTAAGCCTCTGCTAGCTTTGCACAAAATCAACCAGGCTTAACTTAGAGGGAATGTGTAAAGTCTTTATGCTGCACTCAAGCAGTACTAAAGTGATAACATAACCCATGAAAAATCCCATACAATTTAGAAAAATAGGGTTCATTTTAATATATAAAATGAAAAAAAACAATAAGTAGAACCAGAGTTATGCATTTTTAAAGTTTAAGTTAAAAATAGCACCAAAAAGCACTAAGCGCTAATCACTGTTATCTGGTCATGCTGGACCTGGTCAATGTCAAAAGTTCAGGCCAACTGAGATGGAGCGTGGGTTGGATATAAGTACAAGGTTTGTGCCGGAGAACAATTTACCTTCTTGGGCGGAGCTAGCCAGCGACGTAGATGGCCGCCTGAACCGTTTGCTCCTCCGCCGGAATAACGATCCTTGCAATTAGGTGCAGATGCTCAATTGTACAAATAAAACCCCCTTGCTGCTTTGTGAGGTGAGCAGTGGTTGCTGGCCTGGTTACAATCGGCTCGGACCCCGGGAGGCGCTGATTCTAAGTCGCTTCGGCGAGAAGCATCTGGAGTGGAGCCGCGGCCTGCTGGGAAATTGCGCGACAGAACTACCCGACCCCGGGACCCACTGACGAAGTGAACGCATCGGAAGACTACGGCAGTGAGACACTGCATTTCTTCAGTGACGTGGACGTACATGTGGGGACCAGACCCACGTTGTATTGCGGAGAGGCTGTCTGGCGGTGCGGAGCCTGGCCTCGGGACCCAGTTGCGGCGCCGGCGCATCACTCGAGCACCCAGCTTCATCCACATCCCTGGGCCTATTCCTCTTACTTAGAGCGCCTGTTGCTGCAGGACTGAACACTGGGACGGCGAACCATTGCGTGCGCTCCGAGGTGAGCTGGCGTGGGCGGACACCGGGAGAGCTGCATTACATTCCCCCGCTGGGCCTCGGCGGTGCGCTGCGGCCTGGAGATGTGGTCCAAGGGGGGCATTCACGAAGTGTGGGGAGAACACCCCGTGCTAGGATATTCAGCCGTCCCCCTCTCCTCCCTTCCTCTCAATCGCTGGACCGGAGCTTTGACGTGTGGGTGCTGGCTACATACGAGGGGACTGAGAACTGGCTCACCTGGGCGATTTCCCCGTGACGCCATTTTGTGACGCAGGATGCACAAGCACACACTGGAGCATAGAGTGATCCCCCGCACTGACCGCAACTAACGGAGCTACATTGGCCCCTTGTGTGCCCATAACCACTACATTGCTGGTTGCTACTGGTGCATGCACCGTGGATCGAGAGCGCAAGGACAGACGAGGACGGTCGAGTCCCTGCTCTGAAGGCCATCTAACTACTGGGGATTGTCATGCACACATCTGGGTAAGACATCTTGGATCCTTCTGTAGGCACTGGAACTACACATATAATACGTCTCCCTGGCACTACGGCTGGGCATAGAGTCTGTAAGTTGAGTGATCTGAGTGCAGCTTGAGGTGGAGCGGCTTCAGGGAATCGAGATGGGTCGCCCCGACAGAACACAACCCAAAACATCATTTGACTCCAGTAAGAAGCCAAAGTCCACCGATACCCCCGCTCGTGAGAAGGATGCTGACCAAGGGAAGGCGACAGGGGGTGAGGACACTGAGTCAGACATACGCCACATTCTGCTTGCAATGGAAAATAATTTACAGGGAGGTATTGCATCACTGGGGACCAAAATGGACGCCTTAACATACCGCATGGACCGCATGGCTGAGAGACTCGACAAGCACGCAGAACGCCTGGACATGTCGGAGCGACGCATTGGCGAGGTGGAGGAAGTGCAAACGACCCTAGACTCAGAGCATAAACAACTAGGTAAAGTGATCCAACTACTCCAGGATAAGGCTGAGGATTTAGAAACGCGGTCACGTACATGTAATATACGTATCACTGGCCTACCGGAAAGCACCCCAACCGGCAATATGAAACTCTTCGTGGAGACCCTTCTAAAGAAACCTTTGGGTGACTCTGCGTTCTCCGGGATGTTTGTGGTGGAGAAAGCACATCATACGCTGGGCCCGAGGTTAAAGCCGGGGGCCCCACCTCGTCCAATTGTGGTCAAACTTTTGAATTACAGGGACCGTGACATTGCCCTAAAGCTAGCCAGAGAGAAGCAGCCTCTGCAATATGAATGGAGCACGATTTCCCTGTTTGCGGACTTTACGGCCAGAGTACAGGAGGCCCGACGTCAATTCGTCCCCATGAAGCGCCAACTGAGAGAGCTCGAGGTCGACTATGCAATGCTTTATCCAGCTAAACTGCGGATTATCAGGCAGGGGAGGTCAACGATCTTAACGGATTCAAAAGCACTACAGAAGGCCATGAAAGACTGGCGGAAGGACCGGCAGCGCTTCGCAGACGAACTACAGGAAGAGGCCTCGAGAGGGCCCATGGATGAACAAGACTGACTCTGTGACCCGCTCACACTTGTGAACTTTAGCCACAGTGGCTGCGGTGCGTAGTGATCTTTTTCTGCAGCTTTAGGTATTGCCTCACAGCAGCGGGATAGTACCTTGGCTGAATTGATGTCTAATCGTGGATTGCTGTGAAGGCGCAGAGTAACAGTGAGTCGTGAGTACACTGGGAGAGGGGTGAATTTCCATTTCCACTTTAGGGGTAAGTGATTGAGATTTTTGATGTATAACCTATCTACCGTTTATGGCGCCAGTTATAGGCTGTATATGGCCCAACAATTGAAAGGAACTGTGAGGTTGGTCATCAACTGTGAAAATATTTGCTTACATTACACGAAGCTTGTAGTGGATGGTGATGAATGGTACGATATAACAGCCACCGCAAATAAGTGGAGCTCCTAGCGGACAATGAACACACACTGAACATTTCTGTGGGCACCTATTATCACCTAATGATATATTTGTCTAGGCGGGGGCGAGGCGGGGCAGAAAGTTTCTATAGCATCTGTTATAGTGGACTACTTGAGAGCAGGCGACCTACGCCCCTGAGTGTTGCACACTTCCCCAACCAGCCTTCCCTGTTGAGGGCATTTTTCTTTCTTGTTTTGCTCAGATTGTTCGCTTCTGAATTTGGATTAGAGATGCGGGTAGCAGGGAGGGGGGAGGTCGGGGACTTAATAGTTATCTGGGAGCGGGGAGGGGGATGAGGGAGGCAGGGACTTGGGGCGCGGCCATGTTGGGGTTGGGCATGCGTGGGTGGGGGGAAGGGTACTGTTGCAGGATATTTTCTTGTTGTTGTTTATGCAAATGGTTGAAAGCATATTTGTTAAGAACGCCCAAGTGACTTCTATTGGTTGACGAATGTGTGCATTGCTATATGACAAGTTGTGACGCACTAGATGACATACACCTACACTTCCTCCATGATGACCAGACATCTACATGGCGATGACGTAGACCCTCCTTGCTCCCCGACACCTGTCGTGACACAACAACCACAGGACAATGACACTATCATGTTGTTGACCTGGAACGTTAGGGGAATGAACGATCACAGAAAGGTCCGGAAGGTTCTTCAGTACCTCTCGAGGCATGCGATCGACATTGCAGGAGACACATTTGAGATCGGACAGTTTGACACTACACTACAGAGGGCTACATAATCACGTGCATGCTGCTGGCTTCACCTCGAATGCCAGGGGAGTGCTGACTTGGGTGAATCCGAGATTCCCTTTGACACTTCAGCCGATTGAGACGGATCCGGAGGGACGCTACATGATTACGAAATGTACTGGTAAAGGTATAACATTCTACGTGATCAACACGTATGGCCCCAACTTTGACTGCCCCTCGTTTTATGTGATGCTTGCTAGTAAAATTAGAGACTTGGGAGAGGGACAGGTCCTGTGGGACGGCGATCTAAATTTGACCCGGCACCCGGCCCTGGACCAATCGGATGGGCCTAGCAGGCGCCCCTTGGCTTCCTCTCGCGCACTTGACGCTGAGATGACCCGATTGGGACTTCAGGACGTTTGGAGAACTAAACACCCTTCACAAGGGGGGGTACACACACTACTCATCACAATATGACATACACACTCACATCCATTATTGGCTCCTCTCCGCACATCTTCTCTCCAGAGTGCAGGCGTGCGTGACACTACCACGAACTTACTCAGACCACTCCCCGGTACTGGCTACTCTCCGCGCCCTGGCACATCGCCCGCCGCCTTTTCTGTGGCGATTACCTCCATACGCGTTGCTCAATTACAATTTCCGCGAAGAGGTGGCTACTGCAATAGAAATTTTTTTTGGGCAGGAACGAGGGCACGGTGGACTCTTTCCTTACGGTGTGGGAGACCTTTAAGACGTACATACGTGGCGTCATTATTTCCAAGCACGCTGGAGTCCTCAAATCCATCCGAGATCGACTATCGCTATTGGAAACCAGACTAAAAGAAATAGAGGCGCATAGTGTTCGGGATCCGAGTCCAGACCTAACGCAGGAGCTAGCTCAAACGATTCGTGAGTACCACGAGGAGGCAGATGCTGAGGTAAAGCATCTTGGGAAGTACGCTATTGCCAGATCGTATGGCGAGAGAGAACGCCCTGGTGTGGTCCTGGCCAAAATGGCTAAACAACGCAGACAAAATGCGCATATGCCTGTTCTTAGCTCCACGACCACTGGGGAAGAGCTAGACAACACACAGGTGGCAGTCCGTTTTCGTGACTATTATGCTGCGCTGTACGTCTCTAGGGGACCAATATCGGAAGACCGTATCATGAATTGTCTAACACATATTCAATTGCCCTGGCTCACCAACACCCATCGCGAGTTCCTGGCACGTCTGTTCGATAGGGAGGAGATTGTATGTGCGTTGTCATCTATGAGGGCGGGCAGCGCGCCGGGCAGTGATGGTTTTCCAGCTTTGTTTTATAAGATGTTCTCAGAACTGCTGATCCCTAAGCTGTTGAGGTTTGTTGAGCAGATCGCGGAAGGTGTACAGATGCCCCCAACAATGCGTGAAGCAGTAATCATAGCTCTCCTAAAACCTGGTATACCCCCGGGGGAATGTGCCTCTTATCAGCCATTATCTCTTATTAATGTAGACACAAAGATTTTTGCAAAATTCATTGCAAATCGTCTTTGCCCGCTGATACCGACTCTTATGGCCCCCGAACAAGCGGGATTTGTTCCCAGCCGCACTTTGATCTATAATCTGCGGACAGTGTTCGCGGCATTCCAGCACACGAAACAGGAGGTTTTGGCTGTAGCGGTATTCCTTGATATGGAAAAGGCGTTTGATTCTGTCGAATGTCCTTTCCTCAGAGCGGTGTTACAACGTATGGGGGTTGGGGAACTTTTCCTACAACTACTGAATATGCTATACACGTCACCAACAGCGCATGTCCACACAGGATCATTTACGACGGAACCCTTCTGTATTGGACGCGGCACTAGACAGGGCTGCCCCCTCTCCCACATCCTTTACGCCCTGGTCGCGGTGCCCCTTGCGTGCGCTTTGCGAGAGTATCATGGGCATCGCGGTATCTGTTTTTCTGGGTATAATTTGATAGTGTCCACGTATGCGGACAACACTTTACCTTATGTGCGTGACCCGGAGACTAATCTCTTGAGAGTGTTGAGAGAAGTGGTCTTGTTTGGATCACTATCTGGGATAAGCGTGAACTGGGACAAAACCGTAATGTTCCCACTCACACCAGCCACAAACAGGATAGACTCGGACTACCCTATACAATGGACCACTGATTCGGTCAGATACCTGGGCATACGGCTCCACACGGATGCTGAAGTGGTTCTAAGAGAGAACTATGGTGTAGCTGTCTTCAAATTGGAAGATGATGTAAAAAAATGGATCTGTCTTCCTCTTTCCTTAATGGGCCGCCTATCACTATTGAAAATGATTGTGCTTCCCCGTTTCTTATTTCTTTTTAGCAATATCCCAATGGTGTTGTCTGGTACGTCTTTTAGACAATTGCATACCCTGGTATTACGGTTGATTTGGGCTGGTAAGCAGCGCAGAGTGGCATGGGATATCCTTATACGTCCTTATGAGGACAGAGGCCTGCAGGCTCCTGATTTGGAATTATATTATCGTGCCGCTCAGGGCGCTCATGAGTATGACTGGATGCATGGTCCTACAAACGCTCCCCACATACTTATTGAAGGAATAGTAGCTGACCCAACTCCGTTGCCGGCACTAATGACTCGTCCCCGAGACAGGCGCACGGGCATATTAGATTCCCTTAATGCTGATACGCACGCCTGGCACCATCTTATGGATGCACAGGCTTGTTCGCTACTGTATGCCCCGGGGGCCAGACTGGAATGGTGCTCGTGGCTAGGCCCGTGTACAGACAGAGGTGTTTTATCAGCACTAGCAAAATTAAACTTAACCACCATGGGAGATCTTTTCCTCAATAGCACGGCTCGTACGTGGGAAGAGGTGGTCACAGGAGATGGCACAAACGCTCCGCCTCTTGCTCGGTTCCAGTTTCACAGGGTGAGGATTGCACTCAGGGACTTACTGGGGGAGAATATGGAAGAACCACCGATGGTACTGACGTACAACTATGTAGTCACGGCTAAGTCCCCGGCTCCTTTAATATCACGACTCTATCGTGACACATTGGCAGAGAAAACAACTCATTACGCTAAACCCAGATTAGCGTGGCAGACAGATTTAGAGATTGATCTCCCTGAAGACAAGTGGAGATATTGTTGCGCCAACGTCGTCAGGAAAGTCTCCCTTAACGGCCGCCACTGACTATTGCATTTTAAGTTCCTTAATAGGGTGTACTACTCCCCAGAGCGCCTGTTTAGATATGGACTACGAGCTACTCCAAATTGTGAAAGGTGCACAGCTCAATCTGCAGACTTCCTGCACCTCGCCTGCATGTGTCCGAGGGTTGCAGATTTTTGGCAAGCGGTTTATACCGAGGAGAACAGGGTCACAGATTTAACGCTATCCCCCTCACCGCTACTTGCGTTGCTGGGGTATTCCAAAGATATAGCGCCCGAACTATGCCGCTTGGTGGATATTGCTTTCCTGGTGGCAAGCGCTATGTAGCGCTCACCTGGATGAGAGGGCCCGTCCCGACGCTCACGAGATGGTCCAGGGAAATGTTACACTGCTGTACGCAAACAGGATTGTACAGTGAGTTATTACCCCCCGTAATCGGCCAAAGAACTACTGGGCACTGTACCTGGAGAGGAGACCTGTGGCGGACGATGGTGACTCAGACGATACACGCTCAGACTTGGAGACTGAGAGGGTACGGGAGCACACTTCTGTCACTGAAGAAGTAAGAGAGTCACTAGGTTTCAACAACACTCGGTACCTTTCACTACCTACTGTGGTGCAGTAGTCCATGTTGGGCATTACACTTGTTTTGTGGCAACGGCCTGATGTGTTTGATACGGGAGGAGAGGCGGGAGGGCTATGCTCTGATAATATGTACATTACATCCCGCATGGAGACTCGATATGCGGGGGATCGCTAGGTCTGTCAGGGAGAGATAATAGTAGTATTGTAAGTGATGCGCACACACTATAATGTATAGTACTATCCGTATGATATGTATGTCGATGATTTTTGTCATATTGATTGTAACCTTTTGTTTTTTTTTCTTGATATGCCAATACATTTTTTTTAAAAAACAAACAAAAAAACCAACAATTTACCTTCTAACTTTGTTCAGTTTCTCACAAGCAGCTTCAGTCGGAGCTTCGTTATGGTGGGGGACAACCATAAGATAGTTGTTGGGGTGAAGAGCTAGTAGCCGGTCGGAGCTTCATGTTGGTAGGGAAACACGGGGTGGTCCTAGCTGACATGAAGAGCACCAGGTAGGTGGAGTCCAGCTGTGTAGCCAGGGAGGCAGTGTCGGCAGTCATATACAAGTCCCTGACCCATTTGTAATCGCAAACTTTATAAATAAATAAATAAATAGGTGATATTCCTCTTTAACCCTTTCCTTGCTGCCGTCGGCCATTGGCCGCACTGCAGCACTACCTCCCCAGTGCTGCCGTCGGCCAATGCGGCCCCGCCTGCGCACGAAAACGCCCGCACTGCGACGGAATTATCGCTGCGGTTAACGGGTTAATGAAGGTGGCAATCTTAGTTGCTACTGCTTAGCTGACAAGTTTGTTTATTTGCATGAGCATAGTTTAAGGGGAAGCTAAATTTTGCATTTGCGACTTCTGTGCTTTGTCTTTCTACCCTTACGAAGCTGCTTGCGACCCAGGTAAGTCTGCAACACTGGACTAACCAGGACGGCAGAAGATTTGTTCTTGTCTGCTTTTCAGCTATGAAAGAAACCAACCATCCAAATCCCATCTAGCCCCTATTGCTGTTTTAGTTTGATATTTCAAAAGAACCAAAACATCTTTATTACACTGATTTCACCATTTTTTCCAAGGACGTTCATATAAAAATACCTGCCAAGGTGGCAAAACACCAGCCATGTGAGAACCCTAGTCCAGGGTCTACTTTGCAGCTATGCATAGGTTTAATTCCCCGCTGCCCCTCCTTAGACTGCCCACTAGTGCATCCTAACCACAGAAGCCTTATTGTGCAGCCCTCTTGCCATGACTGTGCATGGTGAAGAAATGCCTACCAAAACTTAGGATGTAGTAAGCTTAGAATGTAAGGGCAAAAAGCAGGTGTGCTGCTGAAGTAACAGTAAATTTGACAATTGAGCCTGGATGCAATCAGGTCCAAGTACACTAACATCAAAACCTTTGAAGCCTCTCCACTCTGGTGGGGTTCAATTCCAGTTACTGAAGTCTAATAAATGTAGTCCACTATTTCATTACTCAGGTCGGGTAAATGCTCTGTGATAACTTAAACCTGGAGATTCAGGCAAAAATGCAGTAAGTCCTTCACTAACCCCACCAACCATCTTGATTTTGTCCCCTGTAAGTGGTTTACATATAGCACTGCTGACATGATGTTTATTCTCATTAGTAACCCTGGGCAAAGCGCTACGCTCGCGTAGTTTGCGAAGTTTGCGCTACTTTGCACTATGCGAACTGCACGTAGCATAGTGCAAACACGCGTAGCGTAGAGTAGCGCAGTGCAGTGGTCATTTTTGCTTGCTCGCGGTCCTCAACGTCAAATTGGCGACCGCAAGCAAGCAAAATGACATCCCGGCGAGACTTTTTCCTCGTTCGCGATCAGCAACATCAAGTTGCCGATCGCGAGCGTGAAAAATAAACCTCCCGGTGAGATTCTGAATGCGGGGAGGTCAGGTTTCTCATTGCGAGTAGTCGCGTATGCTCGTGATGAGAAACTACCAGTCCGCGTTGAGAAAGCTGCCGCTCGAGTAAAAATCTACTTGAGCGGCAGAAAACTACAGCTCCCACTGTGCAAGATGCCGTTTTCAATGATTGCACAGTGCCGGGTGCTTGTCTGCATTGTGCAATCATTGAAAACGGCATCTTGCACAGTGTGAACAGGGTACTACGCAGGTCACGTAGTGCTACGCGTAGCTCGTGTACTGCGAAGTGCACTTCGCATAGCCAAGCATAGCGCTACTTCGCGAACTACGCCCAGCCCTACTCATTAGTAAGTAACAATAGGGCATATTATCAAGGGATTTATCTCTGCTTTTTTGGCTTTAAAAGCCAAGAAAGCGGAGATAAAATTATCTCCCTATTACCTAGCTGTCGCTAACACCAGTTAGCGATGCTTTGCATGTCAGAAAAATGTATCACTAATGACATGCAAAGTGGGCGTGCCAAGATGTCAGCGACTGGAAACAGTCGCTAACATCGCTATCTCCTATTCCCAACTTTTGGAGATATTCGCGCTAAGCGCGAATATCTCCAAAATCTAATACCTGCCCAGGAGCAGTTCTTAGCCATGTTATCCAATGGGAGGTGGATAACATGGCTAAAAGAATTAGCTCGGTAATGCCTGAATATCGCTGATTTTTCATGCATTTGCGATAAACCTTGGTAATACCAAGGTTTATCTGCGATCAAAATCGCCGCAGCTCGGGATAATTTTTTCTCGCTAACCAAGCAATAGCGATAATTATCGCTATTGCTTGGTAATATGCCCCAATATTCTTTGTCCTTGGCGAATGTCTTCACTGTAAACAGTCCTGCCGGAAGCTCCAAACTGTTTTTTCTTTTTAAATGCTTTAAATTATTTTTCATATTCATAACAATACGCACACTCCTATCCGCATTGCTACCCTTCCAAATTAACATCGCAGGTGGTACATTTCACAAGGAAGTCAGACAGTATTGAGTGACATGGTTCGTTTTTTCTCTGCCCCCTTCTTTCTGTGTCTCAACCCACCCCAGAAACAACCAGCATACTTCACTTTCATGCTCGCAATAGCTCCAAGTGTCATAATGCAGAAGACGTAAAGCTATGACTCCTGCTTTGATAAAATAACTGCTGTGGATATGTCTCCACATTGGGAGACCCATCCTAGACAGCTGGCATTTGACTCCACTACCATGTCTTTTTTTAACCAGAAGTCCCCTAACTATTCTAGAGTTCTATGTGTGTTAACCACCTTTGCAATCCCATCTCGGATTCTTCTGACCATAGCTCTGAGTATATACACTTTTATCTTTATGCTAAACACTTCCTCAGATGAACAATTTTCATTCATTGCAAAGCTCAGTAGTGGATTGGGCTGAGCAATATAACCCTGATTGTCTCCAATTGCCCTGGAGATGTCACCCAAAAATATTTGTGTACGAGGCAGTATTTTCTTGATTTCCTTCTTTATCAGCAGAGTCTTCTTAATGGGAAACTTTAGCACCGCCTACATCGAGTCCACCATGAAACCCAGAAACTCTACATTCTGCCTTGGAACCAATATTCACTTATCCTAATTTCTGATAAAACCTATGCCCTGCAATAGCAATATCACCATGGAAACGTGCTCTTGAATTCTGACTATATTTCCCCACTGAAGATCATATTGTCGTGGTAGATTATATTTTTGACACAGCTGGACCAAAGAAATGCTTACAATGACCTGAGGTGTTATGCAAAGCACCATGAGGTGGATGGCAACCCAAATGGCAAACTGGAAAATTGCCAATTCCGACCCTTCCCCGAATTTAAACCTCACAAAATTATGATGAGATTCCCAAATGGGCATGCTAGATAACCATCTTCTAAATCTAGAGATACCATCAAATCTCCTTGCCTTAATACATTTCATAGGCGATGATACCCTACCATCTTGACGTGGTGATATATTGACCACTGATTTAGTTCCTTGAGACTAAGTACTGGGCACATTTCCACAGTACCGTTTTGCCACTAAAAACAAATTGCTCAACAATCCTGACTTGGCAGATCTGCTGGATAAATGGTTCCTTTATGTTGTAACTTCTGAACCTCTTGGTCCAGCAGAAGTGCTGCTTCTCTGAGAAAGTGAATAGGACACAAATCTGCACCCTGAAATAGGTCTTGGGCAAACTCCAATCTAAAACCTTCTATTGTCTGCAAAATCCATGTATCCTGAGAAAGTTGTCGCTAGTAGGGCTCAAAAACTGCTAATCTGCCCAGAGACATAACGTTTGTGTCAAGCACCTCTGCCTCTGGTTGGGAAGAAAGGTAAAGATTCTCCTTCGTCTTGCCAACACTGACTATATCTATGTCCTTGGGACCTATTTGCTGAAAACCCTCGGCCAGATGAGCGTCCCCAGGTTCGGTTAGCCCTACCAAAAATCTTCCTGGCACTGTTTTCAAAGATAATTGCACTTCCTCAATAGCCATATAAGTGTCCATAACATTCATTATCTAATTAAAGAAAGGGACACCTAAAAGTTGACCCTGCACATGAAACCCTACATTCTTCACTGCAAGGTTCCCTATCTTGGGATCTGTCTTCAAAAAAAGCCCTTTCATTTTCTCTCCCACAATAGTAGAGTTCACATTTCTTAGAAAGCATATAGATCTCTAGGCTCACCATTTCAAGGCATCATGATCAATCAGATCAGGTTTGCCGTCTTGCTCAGCCAGCTGTAGGAATTTTACGAGTGGCAACACTAACTTCCAGCAACTTGTTCTGGCAACCACGCCATGCTCTTTCTATCCGCTTCTTCCATAAATTTTTACATTAAATTTTTCAATCTCACATCTACCTTGGGGGTAGCGACAGCCATATTGTCAATATGTTGCCCAGGGCATTCAACTCTGAGTTTAGTTCAGACCTCACTGATATTAAGTTGCATTTGGTCTCACTGGTTTCATGAGGTGCTTGGCTTCCCTATCTGAGGGTCCCCAATCTGAAGACCTCAGGTGGACAGTCAAGTCAAGGTTGAAGTCCTCATCTTCAGCTTTTGACCTAGAACTACCAGGGTCCTCTAATGCTTTCCTGGGGGTGCGCAGCGTGTCCTCTTCCGTTTCCAGACAGAATGGTACATCTTAATGGGTCACTGTCCCACAGGAAACCTCATGCAGGTCATCACCTATGTTTTGTGTGTCACCCTCCCAGGGTACCTTGGCCTCATCACATTTGTGCCACTTTTTCCCACCTCCCATGGGAAACTCTTTACACATGTTTTTGCTGTAACCCATAAATAATACACACAGTTCAACAAATAAAACTTTCTTATCAGAAGCCCCTTTTTGGAAATTTCCACACTCCCTTTACTCTATTGCCTCTCCTGCCCTCTCTAGCTGGGGGCACAGCTCCTCTGAAAATGACCTACAGTTTTCTCTGTTATCATAGCGCACTCTCTTATCATGCACATCCTTCTCTTCAGAATCCCAACCTCCTTGGTTCTACCTCAGTCTCCTCGGAGGAAGTTTTGGAACTTTGTTTAATAGCTGCTCCAGGGTGACCCTTATAGGTTCTAGTGCCTCTGAAACTGCTAGACACACAGTGTCACCCACCAATGCATTCATGACCCTCTTGAAACTTTGGGCCAAGCGAGAGTCACATTCTTCTGAATCCCCTTCCTGGGAATAACAATGGACATCCTTCTCCTCAGATAAACTCCCTGCTTTCTGTGGTATTGTCTCATCTCTTAAATCTCTAGTGTTCTCTTGTCTACCACAATCTGAGCTTTGTGTAGCTCGAAAAGGACAAAAGTCCCTTTCCTTCAATAAATATGAATAAGATCTACTAAGGATGAAAATAAAGACAAAACTTATGCACCTTAATTTTATTAATTTATTTAACTATTTCAGTTCACATCCTCAATAATCCTATTCTTTTTCACAGTATTTTTCAATGATAAACAAAAATACTGTTTTACTCTACAGGACTAGAATTGGTCAGGCTGGCCGCTGAGTACATTTAGTGCACCTGAGGGCCTGAAAGGCCAAAGGGAAAGCGTCTCGAATGAACACTCAAAAAAGTGAAATATTGGGCACCAGATAGGGATGCCCAATGTCTCCATCCTTATTTTTAATAGCACTGGAACCCCTTATCGAGGATATTAAACTAAACTCAAGAATTAAGGGGTGGACATTAATGGCATTCAAATCAAATGACCTCTTATGCAGATGACATCTTAATAGTGACAGAACACCCAGACAATTCAGTTGCTGCCCTGATGGATATAATCACAGAATAGTCTGTTCATTCTGGATATAAACTCAACAGAGACAAATCAGAAGTTAAGCCACTAAACGTGCATTGTACTAGAGAGATTCTGGGGGAATCTGGCCTAATGTGGCAATCAGGTTATATAAAATATTTGGGAATCGAATTTGGTAATACCATAATGGATACTCTTCACCCAAAATGAGGGAGTAATACTAGAATTTTTTTTTAACTTTTGGATTTGCGGTCTCCAAAATGAATCACATGGTGGGGAAGAATTGAAACTATAAAAATGATAATTACCCACTTAGTTAATTATCTTATCACCATGCTCCCACTTATCTTGACAGACGATTTCCGTCATAAACTAGATATTCTTCTTACAAAATTCCTTTGGCGCTGTAAAAAAGCACAAATTAACATTAACAAACGGAGGCTCCACAAAACATTAGGTGGTGTGAATCTGGCAGATTTTAGATTATACTAGTTTGCATTTTTAGCAAAACAAGGGGCCATATGTAGGTAGCCCCATTGAGATCGCAAATGATGAAATTCGCAGAATTTCAGCGTTTGCAATCGCAATTTGGGCAGTGTGCTATGTAGCACACAAAAAGCCACACGCAAAATAAGGAATCGCAAAATTTGCAATTCCTTATTTTGCGATTGCATTTAAGGAATTGCAAATTGCGATTCCTTAAATGCAATGTAGGAAGCACCCAAGTTGTGCGAATTTTGGCTTAAGGAATATCAAAATACCACCAACTTCAGGTTGGTGGTAAATTGCAATTTCTTTGAAAAATTCACTTTTTGGCATTTTTCAAAGTGCCATGTGGCTCACATACATGCCCTTAGGGCATGTATGTGGGCCACATGTGCACACATGTTAATTTTAGGGGTGCAACAGGGTGTCCTATTGACACCCTAGCAACCCTGAAATTGCATTCTCAATTTGCGATTCTCTAATAGAGAATCGCAAATTGAGAATGTCTTCCAATTAATTCCTATGGGCCTTCCAGCCCATGGGAATGAATGAGAAGGTATTCCTTATTTGCGAATCTCAATTTACAATTCGCAAATAAGGAATAATTGGGATTTGCAAAAAAATTTGCTAATCCTACCTACATTTCGTTTTGCGGTTCTCTAATTGCGATTCCCAAAAAATCGCAATTTGAGAATCGCAAAACAAACATTACCTACATATAGCCCAAGGTTCTTATTCGATCTCTCCCTATACTGGCTACATGCCTGTATGGTTAGAGGTAGAGAAGGCTATCCTAAACAATTTAAATCCTCCTGCACTTCTTTCAACCAATCGGTTATCCATCTAATTCTAAGTCTATTTTTAAGAACTCTAAATTGGCACTCCTTGAGATAGATAAGAAATTAGAAAACAGTATCAAGGGCTCTAAAATGGTATCATTATGGTACAATAGTAAAATACTTTATAAAGATAAAAGTCACATTTTTGACTCCTGGATTGAGAAAGGTGTCTTTTTTCCTTGTCAGCTGGAGAATGCCTCATACCCAGTTACGTTTCAGACCTTCAAACTCAATATAATTTAGCTGATATTGAATTTTATAACTTTTTGAAAGTAAGAACTGCTCTGTCAAAAACCAAATTATCCTTTGAACAACCATCTTTACCAATGTTCGTGACAAAAATAAACAAACTGGGCCATCAGGTCTCTCAGATATATAAACGTATTCGTATTAAAACCGCTAATCTCAATAATAAGTCTGTCGCTTTCTGGGATTCGCACTCCTCTGTCCCGATGTCTGAGTCTTTATGGTCTACACTGTGGAGCTCTGTCTCATGCAATAAGATATCTCCTGTACTCTCTCAAACCAAGTATTGGCTAGTACATAAAGCTTTCTGGATTCCCGCTCGATTATTCTTTTTAGGGATCCGTGAGGATGCATTATGTTGGAATTGTAACCAGGAAACGGGCGACTTAGCCCATATTATTCTACATTGCAAGTCAGTGAAGTTTTTTGGGGATAAGATGTTTGATTTCTTAAATAAAATGTTTAATTGTACATTGAACAAAGAATTTTCTACTTTTACTATGGCTATTCTGAGGGCGGATTTGAGGTCTGACTCTGATAAAGCTCTCCTTGATCTTCTGCTAACTTCTGCTGTGAAAATGGTTCATACTAACTGGAAAGACACAAGCAAGACATCTTATAAAGGTTGGATTAATTGGATTACCCATTTTAGGGGGGCAGATAACGTTGCTTTACAAAACTTTCCTAGGAAACCCTCATCCAGATAGATGTGGAATACATTAGATAATTATTTTGATTCTCATAAACCTCCGTGAGCTCAAAAAACAATTCTATTGTATTGCTTTGATCTACTTCTTAGGTTCCGACAGAATTTTCTGTATGTATTTATATTCATATATAGTGTCACTTCGGATCCTGTAGCTCATCACAATCTTTGTACTATAGGTGCTCTATATGGTGCATAGGTCTACATTGAGTTACTCCAGTACCTACAACTGCATAGACATTTTTCAATATTTGACTCTTGCTCTTTTCTCTCTTTATCATTTCTTCTTTTTCCCCACATTTTCTCTACTTCTTTTCTTTTTTCTTTTTCATTATCGATTAGTAGTGGTTAGTTTCCTTGTGTTATTACAGGGTTAAAAATCTTAGTCTATGCTTTATGATATGAGAGCCGTTGTTGTATCTATATCTTATTCTAACCTTGCTATGATGATCATTATCTTTTTGTTGTGTTTCATTTATAAAATCAATAAAGCATTTGAAATTTAAAAAAAACCTGAAATATTCAGTAACAGGAAAATTATAAGCAGTCTACTTGTTTCCCACAGCTAAAGGCTGAAAGCAACAACTTTACATCAAAGTATACAAAATACACCGGAAGTTATACAAATTAGCACTCATCTTACTAGTAAGCAATGGAAGAAAAAACAGAAGCGATGCTCATGGAGCTGTAACGTGTGAATGGTGTATTATATAGTAATTCCCTTTTCTGATGATGGGTAGTTAGTACCATTAATGCTGTACTTTAGTTTTTCATGCCTCCCTTTTTAGGTCGAGCCTGGGAAGCGCATGCGCTGCTCTGCGAGGCATGCTGTATTGAGGTAGGGACTTGAAGCGCTGCCCACTCTCTGCCCACATTGTTCATTAGCTTGTGTCATTGTGCCCTGTACACTGTGGCTGTTCACTGATCAAAAGCCTTAGTACTCCCTCCTTAGTACTGCCATGTCTCATTGTGTAACCTCCCGTGGCGACAGCCCCTGTTACTTGTGTTGTTGCTCAGTAGGCTTTAATTACAGCCTCGGAGCACTATTTTCTCAAATACCTTTGACCTGCCTGCTGTTACAGGCAGGACATGCTCTCGCCTAACGATTTTTTAAAACTTTCAATAGCGCCCATTTGCACTGCAATAGGTCTTAAATTTGCGAGAGTTTAAGCTATTGGCATTGTAAATGACAATGCCTTTTATTTATTTGTTTTAAAAACAACACATAAATAAAAGGCATTGTTATTTACAATGCCAATAGCTCAAACTCTCATAAATTCGAGACCTTTTGCACTGCAAATGCTTGTTATTTTTGTTGGCCTGCTGTGGATATTCTTTCTTATTTTCATCCTGATGTGTCTGTTTTCAGTAGCATGCTGCTGCCCCATAGGGGCTCTGCATTATTTATGTTATTGCAAGATTTATTTTTGCTTGCCTGATGGAAATGCTGTGCCTTGTTTAATCCTGTTCAATGTTGTACATGAGGTGACCTGCCTCTGGTCCTGTATTTGGTTTCTTGGAGTGTATTTTAATGGACCAATTAGGGGCATTGCTCCGTTTCCTTATGGTCCCAGAGGTACCTTAGACTTTCTACCAGTGTGATAGCACTGTGCTTATATGTGACTGTTTGCATCCCCGTGTCTCCCACTCAGAGATCTTATCTCATGACTTCCCCCTTCTCTTGCAGGAAGTTGACATATTGTGGGTGGAGCATCAATACTGCTGCAAAGAGATTAAGGCACACTAGCTTTGGGCATGAACAACACTATCAACAGAGCAACAGCTGCAGTGGCACAGAGTCCCAGGTCTGGGTGGGGCCCACTTTTCCCCAGCTAGTGATACCTTTTTGCTACTAACCCTGAGGCGGAAGAGCCCAATAATATAACCAATGAGTGTTGTTCATTTTGGGTAACGAGGCCAATAAATATATTTCCAGTAAAAAAACGACTTACAAAATGCCCTAATCTACATCTCCTTTTCTTGTTGATTGATGGTAAAACTAAATAAATAATCAATGTTCGAACCTACAACAGGCTGATTCAACGGGCTGAGTGGTCTGCAGCTAATGGCACATGACTCTCACTTTGGGGCTCCTTGACGGTTGTCCACAGACTAATGAATCCTGACCCTAGGGAAGTGGAATCTAAATTGATCCGGTGTATAAAACAACAGATGACTCATCTGTGCCCCTGAAGTTGAGAGTGACCAAATGGAATCTGCCCGCATTGTCTTCCGTGCCTAGAAAAGTCCTAGGACTATGACAAGAGACTCTTCCATATCTCACTTACTTTATATTCTACCTTGATCGCTATGCCATCTTATTCAGTAACACAATTGCATTCCTTTCACAGTCACTGATTGCACCCTGCATGTTCAATTTCCTTAAAACTACCTACACTGAGGGGTTGGCTATCACTTTGCAGCTGGGTGTAAGGCAGTGGGGGGCGCTACTTAATGGGGGGCGGGGGAGGGGGCCGTTAAATGAAAAAAATTGCACTTACCTGCACGTTGGCCGGCCGCTTCCCCTCCGTCAGCTCTTTGGTGGAGTCCTGGAGCAGGAAGGAAATAGGAACCTGTAAGCACCCAGGATCCCAGTCTCTTCCAGCCAATCAAAACGCTGCCTTACAGGAGCGTTGTGATTGATCTAAGCGCTATGGTTTGGCGCTCGCAGAGGGACTGGAAGCCTGGGCATGTTCTCCACCCAGGCTGTAATGCAGCCTGGGTAGAGAACATGCAAAGTGTGTGTAAATGTTTGGCCGGCCTGA
The DNA here is from genome assembly GCF_964263255.1 of Lissotriton vulgaris. NCBI lineage: Eukaryota > Metazoa > Chordata > Amphibia > Caudata > Salamandridae > Lissotriton > Lissotriton vulgaris. The sequence goes on along the minus strand of NC_141699.1, from coordinate 265,110,655 downwards.
GATAGCAAGCACATTTAAGAGAGTACCACCACTTTTCTGGTGACATGTGCCCGCCCCCCCCAAACCCCCCCTCCCAAGTGAGACACAGATGGAAAAAAAAATAATAACATTCATTTTATTTTTCCTTTTGTCAACTGCTCACAGAGCAGAGTATTTGGCTCCTCCGCCTTAGCGGAAGAGCCGCCCCTGGTGTAAGGTGCCCATGTCTGTAATTTCTGTCGCGTCTCTCCTGGATGGATTTCCCGGAGATTGTGCTATGGCTGCTTCATAATGGTTGCTACTCCTCCTGGGTGGACTACATATAGTATAATTTTGTTGCTTAACCATGCCTTCCCGGCTCGGGCATGTGTTGCTCATAGGTGAACTCCTTATAGTATTCTCTGGAGGCTTAAGTACCCGCCAGGGCTCTGGAATCTGCACTCCTGGGTAGTTTCATATAGTATATTTAGGATTTCCTGATTTCAGTTTCTATTGTAGGTGAATTCTGGTGTTTTTTCCCCAGTGTTTTCAATACCTTAAAAAACAGTGGTTATCAGTAGTTACATATTTTCGCACCATTAAAAACAACAGAAACATTGTTTTTCCGATGCTTATGGAATGCTTTGCTTTTTTTTTAAACATCTTTTTATTGAACAAAAAAGGAAAGACATTACACAACTCAAAACTGACCAGAGCGCATTGAGTGACTGCAAATATATACAGTGAGAACATAGACCTCCATCAGAGATAAATGAACAGAATATAAAGAACGGGCTTAGGCGTCCTCTGGTTCCACACTGACGGGATCTAAATCAGGTGGTGTACAGATGTCACCCCGGTAAGCGTTCCAAACTCCCCAGATCTTGCCCCACTTGCGGGGTCGCCCCCTCGACACATACACAGACCTCTCTCGAAACATGCACCAGTAGAGGTCCTCCATCCACTTCCCCACCGAGGCACCCAAGCAGCACCCCAGAGTTGTGCAATATTACGTTTGGCTATCGCACAAGCTCGAGTGACCCAGAGTTTGCCATGACTCGAAAGGTCGGAGGGCTCCCAAACATTTAATAAACATCGACGCGCCTCCAGCTCGAACCGCACCCCCCACACCTCACTCATCTTCAGATGTATCCTAGTCCAGAAATCACGGACCTTTTCGCACTCCCACAGGATATGAAGGAACGTTCCAGGCATTCCACACCCTCGCCGACAATCCCCAGATACGGCCAACCCCATTCTCAACAATCTAGAACCCGTGGTGTAGGAACGGTGCAGGATCCTCAGTTGGACCAAACGAAGTCTCATTGGGACTGCCACTACTCTAGGGGATGAGACCGCCTCCCTCCAATCTTCCTCATCCAGGACTAAGCCATCCGCCACCCATTGGTCCCTGAGCTGCACCAGGGGATCCTCAGTATGATTAATGAGTTTTCTATAGGTCAATGATATTGCTTTGGTGGGCTGATAACCATCCAATAGTCTGACTTCTAGCGGTTAGGCTACTGGAGGTGTCTCTCCACTGGGGATTACAGCATGTAGAGCATGGCTGACCTGAAGATATCTGAACCATTCCGTATCATGCAGCTGGTACTTGGCCTGCAACTCCTCAAACGTCAACACCCTATCTTTACCCCACACATCACGCACCTGAGTAATACCAATCAAATCCCAACGGTCAAACCCTTTCGTTTTCCAAAGAGTGCCCAACATCTCCGAGCTCCACAAAGGCGTAGCTGGTGTTATTCGCCCAGACCATTTGAGGGCCCTGTTGGCCTCATGCCACACCCTCGTCGCCGTCGATGGAGGACCCACCAAAGGGAAACGACCGCACTTCGCATACAACACTCTGGTATACGCTCCCCTGGGCACTTGGCCACGGTCCATCGCAAAGCCCGGGTCTACCGGCGAGCCATAAATGGCATGATTGATAGGGGCCAACTGGGACGCCCAATAGTATTTCCTGATATTAGGCAGACCAATACCCTCGTCATACCAGGGCAACACTAATTTTGACAATGCAATACGCGGCCTCCCCTCCCACAGCAGGCCGCGCTGCAAAGATTCAATCTCGTTAAAATACGACGGAGGCACTGGATCAAAGAAATTCTGTAGAGCATACATAAACCGCGGGAGGGCCAACATCTTGAAGAGGACCTCGCGGCTCAACAAGGAGATCGGTAATACTTTCCACCTAGCGACATCACTACGCAGTCTGGCCAAGGGGGGTAATAGATTCAAGTTAAAACGTACCTTGGGGTCCTTCGATATCTCGATCCCCAGATAACAAAAACTGACCAATTCCAGCTTCACCGGGCAGTTCACTGGCACTCTGGGTGGTTCACTACTTAACACAAAGAGGACCGACTTCGCCCAGTTAATAGCGAAGCCGGAATACCTCCCGAAAATAGCAAGGATACCCATAAAAACTATTAGGGAACTGTGAGGGGAGGTCAAATACAACAGGATGTCGTCAGCATAGAGAGAGATCTTATCCTCCCACTCCGATGTCCAACGCAGTCCTCTAATCGAGCGGTCCCATTGCACTCAGGCCGCGAGCGGCTCCAGTGCAAGGGCAAACAAAAGCGGTGAGAGAGGGCAACCCTGGCGAGTGCCCCTCCCTAGTTCAAAGTCGCGGGATCTATGGTTGTTAACGACCACACGAGAGAAGGGGGCTGAGTAGAGAAGGCAAATCCAGCCAATAAATTCAGGGCCAAACCCCAACTTCTCCAGGACCGCAAAGAGGTATGGCCATTCCACTCGATCAAAGGCCATTGTGGAATCCAGAGACAACAACACCGCCGGTTCATGGATGCGAGATGCACCCGCCACCACCCCGTGGAGCCGTCTGAGATTAAGGGCGGTGTTCCGACGCGGCATAAAACCAGACTGGTCCGGATGCACCAGTGTCGTGATGACCTTCACTAGACGGGCGGCGAGCAGTTTGGCTAACACTTTGGGCTCTACATTTAACAGGGAGATCGGGCGGTACGATTAACACTCCAGACGCGGCTTACCATCCTTATAGATGAGCACAATATTAGCGATGCGTTGGTCATAAGGCAACTCGCCACGGTCTATACTCTCAAGATACATATCTTTCAGATGTGGGGCCAAACGGTTGGCGTGAAGCTTAAACAGTTCAATGGGGAGACCGTTTGGGCCCGAAGCCTTGCCGGATTGAACCCCCCTGATGGCCATTGCCACCTCATCGTTCGTGAGGGAGGAGTCCAGAAATTCCCTGTGTCCGGCAGACAGAACCGGCATCGGAATATCCCGAATCATATCGGCATTTTCTCCCTCCGTGAAGTCCCCTGCCGAGGTATAAACCTTCTCAAAATAATGGGCAAATTCGTCTACAATTAACTGAGGGTCCGACGAAACCGCCGCACCTGCGATGCGCAGTTCCGACACCAACCGAGATCCCCAATCACCCTTTTCCAGCCATGCTATCAACTTCCCAGCCTTGTCGCCATGCTCATATATTCTACTCTGCGTGGTAGCATTTTGCGTCTTTGCTCTATCACGTGTCAGGGTCCTGTACTCGTCCCGAAGTAACCCGAGGCGGTGCCCCGCCCCAGGGTCATTCCCCGAGGAGACAGCAGCTTCCAAGACCAATAGCTCCGCCTCCACCCTATCTATTTCGGCCCTGCTCTTCTTCTTCTGCCCAGATACTAGGCAGAGAACCTCCCACCTTGCAACAGTTTTGTACACTTCCCACAGGGAACACCTCGATGTAACCAACCCTTCATTCTCCTGGAAATAACGATCCGTGACACGTACAAGTTCTTTCCTGACAGCAGGGTCTTTCAGGCACCATGCATTAATCGGTGCCACCCTACCCACATCACCCTGTCCCATCCGCAATCGAAGCCATATCGGTGAATGATCAGACACTCCCCGTGCCAAATGTGTCACTTCCTGAATAAAGGCCGCCTGAGACGCTGGTAACAAAACATAGTCTATCCTAGAAAGTGAGTGGTGCGCCGCAGAGGCGTGTGTATAGCGCACGTCACTAGGGTGCCGGAGGCGCCATCCATCCACCAAACTTGACGCAGCGGTAAAATCCGCCAGCCATCTACAGGAAGGTAAAAGCACACGGGTGGGGCACCTGTCTAGTTCACCATCAAAAACAGCATTGAAGTCCCCACCCAGCACCATTGTCCCGATGGGCAAAGTCAGAAACACCCGGCCCAAATCACGGAAAGTATCCACCTGTAACGCTGGGGGGACATAAATAGATAGAAACGTGACAGTCCTACCCTCCCATAACCCCGAAATTCCAACATATCGACCTCTGTTGTCAGACCACGTCGACTGGATAGTGAGGGGAAAGGAGTTTTTCACTAAAATCCCCACTCCTCTAGAGCCGGAAGTAAAGCTGGCATGAGCCACTAGTTTGTAGCCTCCTCTGTGAAGCGCCATACAACGTTTACCCATGAGATGAGTTTCCTGGAGAAGCGCCACGTCAGGCGAGTGCCTTCTAATCAGCTGACTCACCATAGTGCGCTTGATCTTATCACCCAAACCATTCACGTTCCAGCTTAGGACAGAAAACCCCAAGCCCAACCTAGTGGAGGCCATTCTTATCTCCAAAAAACAACAGAATATCCATAGGCACCCATAGCGGTCACCGGTCACACAAAACAAACAGCTCAACAATCAAAACCCCCCCAATACCGGTCCCACAACCCCCCTCCCTGCACCTCTGCATGTAGCAAACGCACATCCCCAACTCGCAGTGTGCCTCTCACCCCCAACTAACTACAGATATCTAAAAGTAGAAAATGGAGGAGGACCTTACGACAGGCCGCCCGCCCCCACCACCCCAAACCAACCACTGTCCCCCCGTACGAAAAAACACATAAAAAGGGAACCCAGCAAAAATAGTCCAGGGGGGAAATAATGAACAACCCCAACCAGTTCCCCTACGCCACCAGTAATGTTAATGCAGTACAGTCACAGCGACAAGTCACTGTTCTTCACCATCGGTCCGGGCCTGGCCCCCGGAGTCCGAGCCCTCAATCCGATCCAGCCAGTCCGCGACAACCTCAGGATTATCAAAAAAACAAGTTTTCCCATCATGTTCAATCCGAAGACGGGCCGGAAACATCATCGAGTACTTCATCTCTCGGTCCCTCAAACGTCGCTTGATGGCCATAAAGTTCTGCCGCTGCCTCTGCACCATCTGAGTGAAGTCTGGGAAAAACAATCGTGAAGCGTTCTCATAGGCCAGCGGACCTGTGGATCTTGCCATTTGCAGGATAGCGTCTCGGTCCCGAAAGTTCAGGACCCGGGCTATTATGGGGCGAGGTGGTGCCCCCGTCTTCGGGGGACCACCGGGAACTCAATGGGCCCTCTCCACCGTAAAAAAGTTACTGATGCCCTTAGGCTTGAGATGTTGCAGTACCAGTTCCTCGACAAAGAGGTCCGGAGTCAACCCCTCCGACCTCTCCGGCACTCCCAGGATACGGACGTTAATGCGGCGCGCCCGTCCTTCATATTCATCGAGCTTTCGATCGAATTGAGTCCGGGCCGCCTTAAGGTCTCACATCTCTTTCTGCAGCTCCGAGACATGCTCGATGAGACTCATCGTCTTAATTTCCAAGCCCTTGACTTTCTCCACCGTTTTAGTCAGGTCCGCTCTTATGAGGCCCACTTCGATCGACACCGAGTCCAGTTTAGTGTCCATCTTGCCCAAGGATGATTGGACCCCGGTGATCGCTGCCATGAAATCTTTCATTGTAGGGTCCTCAACGACCAAGTCACCATCCCGACTACTAGTCGGAGTATGTTTCGCATCAACCGGGGAACCCTTGGAGAGGGCATACTTGTCTATTTTGTTGGTCTGAATCTGACGAGTATTCTTCGCCGACTTCGACTGGGGCTTCTCAGGGTCTCCTCTCGATGCCATTGCCACCACCAATCGAGTCGTGGCAGCTCCCTCAGCAATGCGACCTTAGACCAAGATAGGTGGATTCAGGACACCCCGGCCGCGACTCTCTCGCGATGAACCGGGATCCGACCGATCACTTCCGGTCCTAGAGGCCGCTGTTGTCGCACTCCACTACGGACCCTTCCAAACTCGGGGTCCCGGCTTCTGCGTCCATAGGCCTCAAAGTTTTGGACGACGATAGTCTGTCGCCAAAGCACCCAAATGAACCAGAATTTTACCTAGTGACTCAGGTGCTGGTCCCCCACCCGATGGTAGGGATGGGGTTCAGGATAATATGCCGGATGGCTGGTCAGGATGTGGCGGCCGGCGGAGCCGAGACTCAAGCGGCCATCTTGGTCGCTGGCGCGGCTCCTCCCCTGGAATGTTTTGCTTTTAATTATTGATTGCTTTCTGCATGTGTATAGACAGGGTGTGTACAGGGTATATGAGATCCAAATTAATTTTTACAAATTAAACTTATAGTAGTACCCCATACAATTCTTCTTTAGGGAGTCTTTGGTCATGTTTTCTCACTCTTTCCTACCTATGTAAATGTTTATCTGTGAAATGGACCTCTCAACATTGGCACGCCAAAAGAGCCAGTACACAATTTTCTAGCTCTGGCCAATGACATAGCTTTCCATGCCAATGCTGGTACACCTGAAGATTGTGATTCTCTAGGACATGTTCTGCAACATATGCATTAAATTGAGCACATATGACCTCAGTTATTGAAGCGGTCAAAAATGAAGCAGTACTTTTCAAAGCCTGGAGAAAATGCAGAAGAGATCTATAACTTGTGCAGGATACCTCAGTGAGGCTTCATTAGCTTCAAATGCCATGGTTGGTGAAGGGACATTTCTATGCATCATTGCAAGCCATTTCCCATAGACTGTAAAATAAAATATCCTGAATTGCTACTCAACACTTCTTTGCTTACCAAGTGGAAAGAATTCTAACATGGCATGTTGCAGTGCCAAAGTCACTAAAAGTGTCGCCCAGCCTACTCTCAAGGAGATGTTTCACATCTACACCAATTACGCTGAACACTTGGTAGACAAGGGTGTTTTCAGACTCCAGTATATTGATTAAGTCCAATACAGCAGTCATGTTTTCCTGTAAAAACCTAAGCATGCAGTATACTGTATTTTCTTCACATCACTATCATTGTGTGACCAAAGATCGTCACATTTTGTGCCTTTGGCATCATCACTAAGCAAGAATTCTGTAAATGGTTGCCACATGGATAATATAGCATTCACAGCCTCTAGGACTGAGAACCACTGGCTGAATGACACAGTTAGGATGACTCTTTCTTTGATGCCACACAAAGCACAAAATGAGAAATATTTGCATTTTAGTTCCTGGGCATTCCGAAACAGTGCACCAGAATGGACTACAAAGTCAATAGCATTCTTCATGAACTCTGAAGATTGCAAAGATGATTTCAGGATACCATCTAGCAAGTGACAAGGATCTCTTACAGGAAAGCACTTCAGCTCAGGTAACGATTTTGGCAGGTCATCATACAACTTCTTCATATACGCAGCGGAATTACTGCAAATACAAACAATATCACTCCAATGTTTATTGAACTTGGTAGAAACGTTTTGCAGCAGCATTCCAAGTAACACTGCATTCCATGTTTACCGAACGTCTGTTGACATGTTTTCACTACTATCTCAGATGCTTAGTGAGAACACTCTTTTTTGACATATACCTGTCACTACACCTTGCATTGAATGTTTAAAGCCTGGGGTGTTTGGCAATTCACCTACAATCAATAATGACTCACTAGAAAATAGGGCTTATTTATCAAAGGATTTCATCCATTCTCTGTCTGTGGGTAAATGTGATGGTACATATTGGGAAAGATTCTTATGAAACCAGCCATTTTACCTATCAGGGAAATCAAATGTAGCCAAAATATAAAATATGATTTTGATATTTCCTGATTCCCTACAGTTTACAAAATACCTAAATAAGACCTAAAACATGCTTCTAAACAATGCATCTTTGGACCAAAGACCACAAAACTGAAAAAAAGCAGAAGAAGAAACAATATTTTAGTAACATCCCTAAACACAAAATTCAAGCAGAATAATGTTAGCCCAGTCTTTCTCGCTACTGCCTTGTATAACAAAGTTAAATTGTATTGGTCCCTTCAGGAAGAAATAAAAATTACTCTTTCACTCATCTTTTCCTTTCTTTGAATGGCACTTAGTTTTTGGTTGTGAAGGTGTTTTCAGTGTTTATATGTTTACACTGATGATGGCTATTTTCCTTTCAGTGGGGTGTTATCAGTTATTATAGGTTTGAACCTAAAAGCAGATAGCCTAAGTATATTACGTATGTAAATAGTGTTCCACACCACTGAAGCACCTACGTACCCTCTGATACAGACCACCTTAAAGTATCTGCATGCACAGCTGCTTCCAGTTTCATGTGATCTGCAATATGTCATGCTGAAGCGTAGTCATCCAACTGTGCTATGTTTAAAGTGCATCTCCAAACCTCAGGAAAAGCCTGGCAATCCCAAACAGGAAAAATAAATATGACCCCCACAACTTAGGTGTAAAATTCCCACGGGGTCAGGGTCACTGGTCTTCTGTTTTTAAAAAACAAACTCCTGCTTTGGAAGTTTGCTTTTGAAAAACAAAAGGTTTGCTAAACGTCTGCATGAAACGAGGTAGCCACTCAGCGAATATACAGTGCCTTCAGAGCAGCGGTTGTGGCAGCAATTTCTCTGAATGCACAAAGACTTCCACCAGGCAGGCTGAGATCCCTAAATATGGCGACCTGTAGTCCGCCGGGGCTACATGGCTTGGCTGACCTGGCAGACCAGAGTGGATCCCTCCAAATCCCAGATGTCCCCTTAATCCCATTCTGTTCATTTGAACCCTGTTGTTCCGTATTTTACACTTTATGTCTCCATTTCAGCTGTTGGTTGTGGGTCGCTCAGGGCTCTAGTTACCCCTATTGATTTTCAACATTTATCTACAGCCATTTACTGATCAGATTAGACCAGAGTAGGCTTCTTTTCAGAAGTTTGCAGAGTCGTGTTTTGGTAACTGGTGCCTGGCCAGTGGTGTAGCAAGGGTGCCTTGGACCCTACATTCAAAAAAGCCCACCTTCTGTTCTTGGCCGGTGGTAAAAGATAGCCATAATTTAGGTTTGGTGGGCCTCTCTCCCTGGGCCCAAGCAACTCTGCACCTGTTTCATTAATGATATCTACGCCTCAGTTGCTAGAGGTATGTGACTGCACAAGAGGTAGAAGCTAATAAGGCTGATGTCAATGTTACTGAAGAAGATGCTGCTTAACCCACCGCCATTTGACCTGAAGTCTTGGGAGATTGTATCACTTTCATCACTACATTTGAAATGTGTCTTACTTGATAGACAGTTCTCCTAGACAGCCACAAGCTACAGAACTGCCTGACGCTTTCTGCGTTAAGGGATGCTTGATGTACTGTTTTGTTTTCAGCCCTTATCAAATAGTCAAGCATGCTTTCTAGTGAGAAAGGGTGACATGCTGGAGTGTCAGTAGTAAATAGGGCCTATTTACTACCAGTGTCTCTGCCTTTCACCGCTAGTAGATCTATCTTGGCTGTGCTATGCCCACCCCTTGCCTGTAGATATCTGTGAAGCTATCCTCTTGAGGAGCTATGCTATGCTAAGCATTAGCCCTCTCCCCATGTTTTTTAGTGGTAAGAACCACCCTCCCTATTAAGGAAGCGGGAGGCCACAATCTCTGTCTCCTCACTACACCCCCGTGTTTCTCGCACCACAATACACCTTCTAAACCACTTTCCTGTTCAACTACCAAAAGGCAGCAACTGATGAATCTTCATTTCTGAACTCACATCCGATCCTTTCTCTTTCTTTCTTATATTCTGACATCTATCAAGAATCCAAACACTTTTTGTGTCGCCTGCCCACCACTGTTTCAAGATAAGTCGTTTCTTTTTACCAGAAAAGAGATATTTCTGAGGGCTGCTGAGGTGTTTCTCTCAATATGTGTCTCTCTCACCAGACTGTGAGGGATATGTACAAGGAAGTGGCAGAGCTTGTCGTTAGCCTCCTTGGCTCAACGACACACTCTGCCACTTCTGATACGCCAGGCTGCAAAATATTTACAAGAATGTGGTGCTGCCTTGCGTTTCCCCCTGCAATGACGCTTAGTTTAGCAACTTAGCGCCCATGCAGGCACCCTTGCACCTGAGTGCAAGGGTGTCTGCGTGCAGGGGAGGATTGTTTATGTGTAGGAAGGATTTTCGGATAAACAATCCTAAAATGCAATTCTGTTACTTTCATGTGTGCTGCTTCTTGCAGCACACATGAACGTGACAAAATGGCATTTAGTTTACGGTTTGTTTATGTACAGGAAGAGACACCTTCCTGTACATCAAAAAAACATGGCATTTCGCTTCTTCCACATGTGCTGCACAAGACAGCACCCGTGGAAAAAGCAAAAACGAGGAGAAATAAACTTAAGACCATGGTTTTCCTGCGGTGGAATGCCCACCACAGCATTATTTTGGATTCAGGTGGACAATTTTTAAAAATTCCATCAACAAAAAATGCAAGAAATGCTGCCATTAGGAAAAAAAACAGCTTTTCCGTCAAAGTACCGTTCATGACCTTGAATCTCTCATAATTTGAGTGCTTTTAAAATAAAAACGTCCTGAAGAAGGTGTACCTATCTACTCAAGACACCGAAACGCCGCGTCGACTCTTGGTTTTTTATTTGTAATTTGTTGCTTTATCATGTACTGTGAAATTTGATTATGTCATTAATTTTTTATAAAAAAATAACCTGCTGTTTTTAAATTGTTGGTGTATACTAGAGGGCTTTTAAATGTTGCATGACTGTATTAGATACTTCCCACAGAGTTTCCATACTGACGTTTAGTAACTACTTAATGATATTCATAGCTCTAACTATATTGTTTTGGTTAGTCTTTAGGTCGAATATAGCCTCCTCTAAACATCTCAAGGTGGCTAGATCACGACGTAAGGGATATCCTTAAACTCAGGGACGTTTTTTTTGTTTAACTGTGTTTACCCTGTCCTATATTAGCTCTAAGGGTACCTCCCTCTTTGTGTTTCAAGGTAGCATTAAGTCACATTAAGGTGTATGACACTCACTTTGGGGCTCCTTAAGAGTCGCCCACAGTCCAATGAATCCTGACCCCAGAGAAGTGGAATTTTAATTGATCCGGTGTATAAAACAGCAGATGACTCATCTGTGCCCCTGAAGTTGAAAGTGACCAAATGGAATCTTCCTGCATTGCCTTCCATGCCTAGAAAAGTCTTAAGACTATGACCAGAGACTCTACCATATCTCACTTACTTTATATTCTACCTTGATCCCTATGCAATCTTATTCAGTAACACAATTGCATTCCTTTCACAGCCATTGATTGCACCCTCCATATTTAATTTCCTTAAAACCACCTACATTGAGGGGTTGGCTGTCACCTTGCAGCTGGGTGTAAGGCAGCGGAGGGCGCTACTTAACGGGGGTGGTGAGGCGCGAGCGGGAGAAGAGCGTTTTATGAAAAAAATTGCTTTTACCTGCATGCTGGCCGGCTGCTTCCTCTCCGTACTCTTCAGCTCTTTGTTAGAGTCCTGGAGCAGGAAGGAAACAGGAACCAGTAAGCACCCAGGATCCCAGTCTCTTTCAGCCAATCACGACGCTTCCTTACAGTAGCGTTGTGATTGATCTAAGTGCCGTTGTTTGGCACTCAGAGTGGGACTGGAGGACTGGGCAGGTTCTCCACCCAGGCTGTAATGCAGCCTGGGTAAAGAACAAGCAAATTGTGCTTTAATGTTTGGCCGGCCTGAGCTAAACATTCAAGCAAATTAAAGAGAGTACCACCACTTTTCTGGTGACATTCAGCCCCACCCCCCCTAACCAGGTGAGACACAGATGGAAGAATAAAATAATAACATTTGTTTTATTTTTCCTTTTGTCAACTGCTCACAGAGCAGAGGGTTACGCTCCTCCGCCTTAGCGGAAGAGCCGCCCCTGGTGTAAGGTGCCCATTTCTGTAGTTTCTGTCTCGCCTCTCCTGGATGGATTTCCCGGAGATTGTACTATGGCTGCTTCATAATAGTTGCTACTGCTCCTGGGTGGGCTACATATTGTATAATTTTGTTGCTTAACCATGCCTTTCCGGCTCGGGCATGTCTCACTCATAGGTGAACTCCTTATAGTATTCTCTGGAGCCTCAAGTGCCCGCCTGGGCTCTGGAATTAGCTGCTGCTGGGTAGTTTCATATATTACGTATGCATCCACTGTTCCACACCACTGAAGCACCTACGTACCCTCCGATACAGACCACCATAAAGTATCTGCTGGGACAATTGCATCCAGTCTCATGCGATCTGCAAGATTTCATGCTGAAGCACACATCTCCAACCCTCAGGGAAAGCCTGGCAGTCCCTAACAGGAAAAAATAAATATGACCCCCACACCTTGGGTGTAAAACTCCCACGGGGTCAGGGTCACTGGTCTTCTGTTTTTGGAAAACAAAGTCCTGCTTTGGAAGTTTGCTTTTAAAAAAAAAAAAGTTTGCTAAACGACTGCATGAAACACGGTGGCCACTCAGCGAATATACAGTGCCTTCAGAGGCGCGGTTGTAGCAGCTGTTTCTTTGAAAGCACAAAGACTTCCACCAGGCAGGCTGAGATCCCTAAGTATAGCAGCCTGTAGTCTGCCAGGGCTACATGGCTTGGCTGACCTGGCAGAACAGAGTAGACCCCTCCAAATCCTAGATGACCCCCTTAATCCCATTCTGTTCAGTAGAACCCTGTTGTTCCGTATTTTACACTTTATGTCTCCATTTCAGCTGTTAGTTGTGGGTCGCTCAGAGCTCTAGTTACCCCTATTGATTTTCAACATTTATCTACAGCCATTTACTGATCAGATTAGACCAGACCAGTAGGCTTCTTTTCAGAAGTTTGCAGAGTCGTGTTTTGGTAACTGGAGCCTGGCCAGTGGTGTAGCAAGGATGCCTTGGAACCTACATTAAAACATGCCCACCTTCTGTTCTTCTTCGGTGGTAAAAGATGGCCATACTTTAGGTGTGGTGGACCTCTCTCCCTGGGCCCAAGCAACACTGCACCTGCTTCGTTATTGATATCTACGCCTCAGTTGCGGGAGGTATGTGAAAGCACAAGAGGTAGAAGCTAATAAGGCTGATGTCAATGTGACTGAAGAAGATGCTGCTTAACCCACCGCCACTTGACCTGAAGTCTTGGGAGATTGTATCACTTTCATCCCTACATTTAAAACGTGTCTTACTTGATAGACAGTTCTCCTTACCTAGTGCAACAAATTATTTTTATTATTAGATGTTACTTCTAACCGTTAAAATGACTATGGAAGAACTTGCAGTATGTGTTTTCTGACACGTGTGTCTTCGCCTCAAGTAACATGTTTTGTTAATCAGGATCACCATCAACGTGTTCCCATCATGTCCAGCCATTACCTCTGTGGTCATCTCCTGATAAGCACCTTTCCAGTCAGCCCTCATGGGGCTCCAGGCTGGAATATTGGTTCTTTCGAGCTAGGCCTCTCCTTATGGAATTATCTGTTACCGGAATTTGGAAGGGCTGAGAACAGACACAAGCTACAGAACTGCCTGTCGCTTTATACGTTAAGGGATGCTTGATAGTCAAGCATGCTTCCTAGTGAGAAAGGGTGACATGCTGGAGTGTCAGTAGTAAATAGGACCTATTTACTACCAGTGTCTCTGCCTTTCCCCGCTAGTAGATCTATCTTGGCTGTGCTATGCCCACCCCTTGCCTGTAGATATCTGTGAAGCTATCCTCTTGAGGAGCTATGCTATGCTAAGCATTAGCCCTCTCCCCATGTTTCTTAGTGGTAAGAACCACCCTCCCTATTAAGGAAGCGGGAGGCCACAATCTCTGTCTCCTCACTACACCCCCGTGTTTCTCGCACCACAATACACCTTCTAAACCACTTTCCTTTTCAACAACCAAAAACCGGTGACTGATGATTCGTCATTTCTGAACTCACATCCGATCTTTTCTCTTTCTCTCTTATATTCTTCTAACATCTATCAATAATCCAGACACTTTTTGTGTGTGTCGCCTGCCCACCACTGTTTCAATGTAAATTGTTTCTTTTTACCAGAAAAGAGATAGTTCTGAGGGCTGCTGAGGAGTTTCTCTCAATATGTGTCTCTCTCGCCACACTGTGGGGGATGTACAAGGAAGTGGCGGAGCGTGTCGTTAGCCTCCTTGGCTTAACAACACGTTCCGCCACTTCTGAAACGCAAGGCTGCACCATATTTACAAGAATGTGGTGCAGCCTTGCCTTTCCCCCACAATGGCGCTAAGTTTAATAACTTGGCGCTAATGCAGGCACCCTTGCACCAGAGTGCAATTGTGTCTGCGTGCAGGGGAAGATTGTTTATGTGTAGGAAGGTGTCCCTTCCTGCACATAAACAATTCTAAAATGCAATTCTGTCACTTTCATGTGTGCAGCTTCATGCATCACACATGAAAGAGACAAAATGGCATTTTTTAAAAAAAAGGTTTATTTATGTACAGTAAGGGATACCTTCCTGTACATTAAAAAAAACATGCCATTTTGCTTTTTCCATGTGTGCAGCACAAGGCAGCACACATGTAAAAGCAAAAACGAGGAGAAATAATGTATTTCTCCTCATTTAGGCAACTTAAGATCAGGGTTTTCCTGCAGTGGAACGCCCACCACAACATCTACTGCACGCCATGTTCACGCTAACGATAGCATGAAAGGGTGCCTTATGAATAGGCAGCATTAAGCCACATTAAGTGGCTTAACTCTGCCTTGTACATAATGCGCAGCCCCTATCGCCACCATAACGTCTGTAAAAGAGACGTTGTGGTGGCGTTAGGGGCTTGTACATATGCCCCTGTGTGTCCTTGACATCTACAAGCGTTGCATAACCCGGCAGTGTGACGTGGTAGGTAGCTCTGCTGTCTCAGACACAGCAACCTACAATTGCACTCCACCAGTCAGTTCATAGGATTATATTGATAAAACAACAGCCACAGATGACACGTATTTCGAGGAGATTAGCTTTCTCAGGGCTTGTTATATTTTTTTAATTTCCAGGCTTCAATTGTGTCATCCATTGATTTTATCCAAAAACATATTTTTTCGAGGGTGAGGGACAGTTTGGAGTTTCCTTTTCACTGTATAAATGTACTTCCTATTTATATACGGACTTCTATTCATGTCCTCACATTTTCTCCCATTTCACAGGCATTCCTTCCGAGATTACACCGTGACAGCCTCGCTAGCGTCACACTTTTGTAGAGTTAAACAAGCCTTGAGAAAGCAAGCCTCTGCAAAACACGTGTCAGCTGCGGCTTTTATTGTATACATATAATCCCAGGAACTGATTATTCACTCTGTGTAAGAAGGTAATCACAGGGAAAGAACAGTGAAGACACGTATGGGATGCTGATGTTTAGCGTGAACTGAAAGACCAGGAAATCCTGGCCTTGGCACTAAGGCCTTGAAAACCAGTCCTGAGCCCCACAGTCAAACGCAAATCAACTCTTCTGCTGAGAGGTGCTTTTCCTCTGCCTGTGATTTCGACGCTTATTTTCTATTTTTAGTTGCTCTTTCAACTTCTAATGGCTTTTTGGATTTCTTATTCAATTTTACATTCAGTAACGCATATATCATTAAATGTAATCTAAACAAACATTGACAAAGTCAATAGTTAGAGATATTGTTTACCCGAAAGCTTTAGTGTTTTCACGCATACAGGCACTATCTCTGCCATGGTAATGATAATTGATGGTAAATATGTAGAAGAGTGGGCATGTGGGCACAGGGTTCTGAGGACTTAGCGGGATACTCGTCATGGATTTCCAGAGAATGAGTAGTAGGGTGTGCATATTCCAGGGTAAAACTTGAATAAGATGCCTCAGGGTTGATGTAGCTGGAGCAAACATTTGCTTGTAATCTCCTAGTCATGGGATCCAATCCTAGTAAAACACATCATTGGATTGATAAACTTATTACTGAGACTTTCATATAATCTTTAGAAAATAAGCACCAATCACTCTTTCTACTATAAAAGAGTTACTATATCTACTCTAGAGATATTTCCGCCACATGTTTCAATACCAGAGAGAACGATAAGTGGTTTAAGGCAGATACCCAAGAAATCTTTGCGTAACCACTGGGCTACAGTTTGCAATGCTAATGAAACAGCACCTTCCTAAGAGTGCATTGTGTGTGACCTTTCTATCAGCAGCAGCACCACGTGGTGTGGCAAGAGAACACTTAAAGCAAACAGAATTGAATTGGTTTCTAAAATGCAGCATTGTCACACCCAAGACCATCTGACATGTTGGTGGCCTATAAACCCACAGTATTTTCTGACCTGCCCATCTTCCTGCCTACACCTGAGGTGTATATTTATTACCCTCTGTCCAATTTCCTTGTCTCACTACTTACCTCTGGAGCAACTACTACTGTGGACAGAATAATCACCAGATAAACACCCTAAAATCGTTTCCCATCCCTCCAAAGTTACTGCCCTTCTTGCCTGC
Organism: Lissotriton vulgaris; assembly: GCF_964263255.1. Lineage (NCBI taxonomy): Eukaryota > Metazoa > Chordata > Amphibia > Caudata > Salamandridae > Lissotriton > Lissotriton vulgaris. The sequence continues at coordinate 265,094,157 of NC_141699.1, read as the reverse complement.
TATCCCATGATTCCAATAACGCAGGAAGCCAGCGATCCCAACTTCTTCTTTTTAGGTCTCACCTGCCGACAGGCAATTTTTCTATGGTTTCAAGAGAACCAGTTAAAATGCAACTCGGACAAGTCTGAGATTATTTTCTTTGGCTGTCCCCCTGATGTCCATTGGAAATCCTGGTGGCCGGCCGACATGCATCCTCCAGCATCTCCCACTCTAATGGCAAGAAACTTAGGAATAAAGATTGACACAGGCTTAACTTTCAAACCCCAGATTCTCAGCTTAGTTGGCCAGTGTTTTGCCATGTTGCGTACCCTTAGGAAATTTCTTCCTCTCCTATCTCACATCCGTAGGAGAATCACAGTCCAGGCATTGATGTGCTCCAGACCTGATTATTCTAACATTCTGTATCTGGGTCTTCCGGAGTGCCTTCTTGCACGCCTCCAGACAGTTCAGAATTCAGCAGCGAGGGCCATTTTTGGCCTCAGCTGCAGGGCTCACACCTCAGCTCTCCTCGATTCGCTGCACTGATTGCCGGTGCGGAAGCGTGTTCATTTTAAAGCTCTGATCATGGCTTTCAAATCATTGCATGGCATTGGTGCTGTGTATTTGAGGAAAAGAGTTCCGTTTTATCTCCCTATTAGATCTCTCCGTTCGGCCTCACAAGCTTTGGCCATTATTCCAACCATCAAACGTGCTCACATTGGAGGACGTTCCTGCTGGCCCCAAAACTCTGGAATAAACTTCCTTTGTCCCTCAGAAAGCTAGACAATTTGCTGTCCTTCCGGAAGGAACTTAAGACCTGGCTCTATGGCCTATTTTATTTATTTTAATTTCTTCTATAGCGCAGGAATCGATCCCGTGAGGGTATCTCCGCGCTTTGCCAGCTGAGGAATTTTTCAGATAGAGCAGCCTGGGAAGTTATGTGGATAGAAATGCCTCTTGGTAGAGAAGGGTTTTCAATGCCTTTCTAAAATACAAGTGATTTGTGGTAGTTCTTAGGTCAATGGGAAGACTGTTCCAGAGGGCGGGACCAACAGAGGAGAAAGCACGGTCTCCTTGTCTAATTTTCTTTGTGGTGGGAGGTTTTAGTAGGGCTTGATTGCATGAGCGGAGGGACCTGCTGGGCTGGTACAGTTCCAGGGACTGGGATAGGTATTTAGGACTTGCTCCATACAGGCATTTATGCACCGTGCAACAGATCTTAAAATTGATGCGCTGCCGTATGGGAAGCCAGTGCAGTTCTTTCAGCAAGGGCTTAGAAGGAGTCCTGGCGGGTACACCCATGACCAGTCTTGCAGCCGTGTTCTGGACTACCTGCAAGCGGCCTACAGCATCTGCATTAGCTAATGTTAGCAGGCCGTTACAGTAGTCCAGACGACTAGTTACCAAGGCCTGTACAAGTGTCTTTCTACATGTGGCCGGGAGAAAAGGAAAGACACGCCTGAGCAGACCAATGGTGTGAAAACACAGACCCGCAATATAGTTTGTGTGATCTTTTAGGGTCAGTTTTTGATCCAGCTTCACTCCGAGATTTTTAACGTGAGGTTTGGGTGCAGGTACTGGGCCAAGATCTAGTGGCCACCAGTCAGGGGACCAAAGGATACTTGCTTTACCAAAGAGCAAGACCTCTGTTTTTGTTACATTACACTGGAGGCAATTCCTCGCCATCCAGTGTGACACCGCCCTCATACCCTCAGCAAAATTCTCCTTGGTTTTGAGGCCAAGGGAGCTGAAAGGGTAGAGGAGCTGGGTGTCGTCGGCGTAGGAAACCGGTATGAACCCATATTTCCGCACAATCTCAGCAAGGGGGGCCACATAGACATTAAACAATGTAGGGCTGAGGCAAGAGCCCTGTGGCACCCCCTTTGTGAGCCCCCTTGAGATGGAACTGAAGGGGCCCAGGCTGATAGATTGTGACTTCCCGGAAAGGAAACTCTCCAACCAAGATAGTGCTACGCCTCCGATTCCTACTCCTTGCAACCGGTTCAGCAGGGTGTTATGAGACACGGTATCGAAGGCTGCGGACAGGTCCAACAGCACAAGAATCATAGAGCCCCCTTTGTCTTGTGACATTTTGATCTGATCTGTCACAGAGAGGAGGGCCGATTCAGTGCTGTGGTTGGGCCTGAATCCAGATTGGGATTGGTCCAGGCCCCCTGTTGCTTCGATAAAGTTGGAAAGAGTGGTGTTAACGTGCTTTTCTGACAGTTTGCTGATGAAAGGAAGGAGAGAAATCGGGCGAAGGTTGGAGAGTGCAGACCAGGGCAAGGTGGAATTTTTACGTATGGGGTTCACTACCGCTTCCTTCCAAGCGAGTGGGAGCTGACCTTTGGTAAAGGATAGGTTGAGAAGTTTCTGAATATGAGGACCTAGTATCTCAATTAGCGGGGAGATGAATTTGGCTGGTATTAGGTCGGCGGGAGAACCAGACTTAGTTTGGTTAATGAGTGTGGTCAGCTCCTTAGTGGTTATTTCTGGAATATCCAGAAGAGTTTCTCCAGAAGTCGGTTGCGAGGAGGTTTCAAGGGCATTAGTTTCCAGGGAGTCTGAGACAGTAGTGATTTTTTTATATATACCTTCTATTTTATCCTCAAAGAACTGGGATATTTCGTCGCATAGTTCTTGGGTGAAGGTGTCAGGGCTTTCACATACTTCGGGGCTGGTGAAAGTATGAATGATTTTAAATAGCTCTCTTGTGGAGTTGCCAGCCTCTGCAATTTGAGTGGTCAGACTTGTTTTTCTTGCTTTTTTAATATTTTTGTAATAGGAGGACATAGCCTCCAGGTAGCGGCTCTTATCTTCCCTGTTGCCCGTGCGTCTCCAACATTTTTCCAGTTTTCTGCATCTCTTCTTTTCTATTTTAAGGTCTTCCGTATACCATGTTTCCCTTTTCGCAATGGTGGTTTTTTTTGCATTTTTCTGAGGGGCTAGGGAGTCAATAGCTGTCATTAGAGTGGAATTAAACATGGAGAGAGCAGTGTCGATGTTGTCGAGATTGGTGAGTAGAGGCTGTTCCCATGTTTGAGTGAGTTTGGGAAGAGTAATTTTGTGCCAAGGCCTACGTTTAATAGGGTGAGTAGCTGGGCGGTTCTTGGAGTTAGATAAATGTGGTATGGAGAAGTCAATCCGTTTATGGTCCGACCAATTAATATGTTTGGGGGGATAGCAATGGACATTAGGTTGGGTAGTGAGAATCAGGTCCAAAGTGTGACCACCCGAGTGAGTAGGGCCACTATTTCTAGGATGTAACCCTATAGTTTCATCTTCCTGGTCTTGCCTCTACAGATCTGTATAGCGCTGGGACACTCTGCCCGAGTAGCTGTGCGCTCTATAAGACACCCATGTAACATAACATAACATAACATAACATAACATAACATAACAAACAGTGCAAGTGCTGTTGCTGCAAGGGGTATGTTTACTATAAAGGGCATGGAGCCCACCCATTGCTTACCATTCATTGGCATCATTGTCACTCTTCGTTATTGGCTAGCGTGTGCCAGGCGTTACTTCCTTTAGTTAGAAGCCCTAACTTTACTACTCCCAAACTGAGAAAAATCCTAACTTTAAGACTTTCAGGGCCCGATTCACAGAACTAACTTAAGACAAAATCCTAAACTTACTACTTTTGGTATTCACAGAAGTTAGGATTTTGTCTTAAGACACACTTAAGACAGACTTAAGACAGAATCCTAACTTAAATCTGTCTTAAGTCTGTCTTAAGACAAAATCCTAACTTCTGTGCATACCAAAAGTAGTAAGTTTAGGATTTTGTCTTAAGTTAGTTCTGTGAATCGGGCCCTCAGTATTCACAGAAGGCATTTAGGAGTCCTAAAGTAAGGAGTCCTAACTTCAGTGAATACCGAAATGAATAAGTGCCTTCTGTGAATACCAAAATGAGTAAGTGCCTTCTGTGAATACCAAAATGGTAGTAAGTTTAGGATTTTGTATTAAGTTAGTTCTGTGAATCGGGCACACTGATCTTAGGTCGAAATAATTGGAAACCTATTGTATTATAATTGCATTTATATAGCACTATGCTTTGAAGCGGTATAGGGCAATTTCCTGCCAACTTTGTCCAATTTCAATATCACACAATGCCACTCCACTCCACACAATACAACTCCACTCCACATAGTGCCACTCCACGCCACACAATCGCACTCTACTCCACACCACGCCCCACAAGCCACTCCACGTCACACAATGCCACTCCTTTCTATGCCACACAGTGCAAATCCACTCCACGCCAGCCAATGGCACTTCACTCTATGCCACACAAGGTCATTCCACACCACATAAGGCCACTCTACCCAATTCTGCACAGTGCCACTCCATGCCACACAATGCTACTCCACTCCACACAATGCCACTCCACTCTAATCCACGACAAACAATTCCACTCCTCTCCTCTCCACTCCAATCAATGTTACTTTGCTGCACGCCACACAGTGGCACTCAACTCTACTCCACTCCACACAATGACACTCCACTTCACTCAAATCCACTCCACACAATGTTACCCCACAAAATGCCACTCCTCTCCACACAACACCACTCCACTCTATACAATGTCACACCACACAATACTAATCCATGAGACACAATGCCACTTCACTCAAATCCACACCACACAATGCCACTGTGCTCCAATCCATGCCACAAAATTCCACTCATCTCAATGTCACTCAATGCTACACAATGATACTCCACTCCACACTGCAAAATACCACTTGCCTACACTCTGCACCACACAATGCAACACCACTCCACTCTATGGCAGTCCACACCACTTATTTTCACTCCACTTCACTCAATGCCACTCCACGGTAATCAATAACCCCCTGCTACTCTCCTCTCAACACAGTGCCACTCCACTCCATGCCACACAAAGACACTCTACTCCACTGAATGCCACTCCACTCAACTCAATGCAACTCCACTCCCCTTAATGCCACTCCACTCTACACAATGCGACTCCATTACACTCCATGCCAAACAATGGCACTTCATGCCATACCACACAATGGCACTCCACTCTACTCCACGGAATGTTGCTCCACTCCAAGCCACACAGTGCAACACCAAGCCACACAGTGCCACACAGTGCCACTCAACCCCATGTCAAACAATGCCACTCCACTGCACTACACTCTACACCACACAATTCCCGCCAGGCCACAGAGTGTCACTCCATTTCACACCACACAGCACCACTGCAATCCACGCCTCTCCATGCCACACAATACAAATCCAATCCACACAGTGCCACTCTACTCCCCACAGTGCCACTCCACTCCACACAATGCCAATCCACTCCATGCTATGCTCTACAATGCACTCCACTCTTTTCCACTCTCCTCAGTGCCACTCCCTGCCACACAATGCCACTTCACACCACACAATGCCACTGTACTCCAATCCACGCTATACAATGCTACTCCACTCCACTTAATGTCACTCCACACCTGACAATGCTACTCCACTCCACACTGCACAACACCACTCACCTACACTATGCACCACACAATGACACTTAACTCCACTCTCTGCAAAGCCCCGCCACACATTGTCACTCCACTTCACTCAATACAACTTCACTGTACTCAATACCACCTTGCTAACTCCTATCAACACAGTGCCACTCCACTCCATACCACAGAATGCCAATCCACTCCACACAAAGGCACTCTACTCCACTCCATGCTGTGCCAAGCAATGCCATTCCATGCCATACCACAAAGTAGCACTCCAGTCCACACAATGTTGCTTCACTCACTCCAAGCCACACAGTACAACTCCATGCCACACAATGCCACTCCTATCCACTAAATGCCACTTCACCCCATGTCTCACAATGCCACTTTGCTGCACTACACTCCACCCATAGCAATGCCCTCCACACCACACTATGCTACACAATGCACTCCACTCCACTCTGTGCCACACAATGCCACTTCACACCACACAATGCCACTGCACTCCACTCCATGCCACACAATGCACTTCACTCTTTTCCACTCACACAATGCCACTTCATTCTACCCCACTCAAACTCTACTCCACACCACACAGTGCCACTCACTCCACTCAACTCCAAGACATGCCATCACAATGCCACTCCACTCATCATACACAATGGCACTTTATATGCATTTATATAGCACAAGGCTTTGAAGCGATATAGGGCACAAAACTACACAATGCAACACCACTCTATGCCATACAATGCCACTCCACACCACATAATACAACTCCGTTCCACATCACATAGAGCCACTCCACCCCAAACAATGCCACTCCACTCCACACAATGCCACTCAAATTTACACAATGCCACTCTACACCTCAGAATGCCAATCCACCCAACTCCACACAGTGCCATTCAACTCCATGCCACACAATGGCACTTCACTGCACTCCACACCACAGAATGCCCCTCCATGCTACATAATCCCACTCCATCTCACACAATACAACTTCAATCCATGTCACACAGTGCTACTCGATGCTACACAATTCCACTCTACATAATGTCACTCCACTCCCTACCACACAATGTCACTACACACTACTCAATGCCACTCCACTCCATGTCACACAGTGCCACTCCACACTACACAATGCCCTCCATGCCACATAGTGCCACTCCACACCACACAATACCTCTCCACTCCACACAATGCCACTCCATTTTACTATACTCCACGCAATGCCACTCCACCTTACACCGTGCAAGGGCATTCAATTCTATACCACTCCACTCCATGCCACACAATGCCAATTTGTAGTGCAGACCGAGGCTTCCGAACAAGGGACTAGGGCAGTGTTGTCATAGGTGAATGAAGAGAGCCTTGTTCAGCCAGTTGCCTTCATTAGCAGGCAGATTCTTCCCAGAGAGCAGAGGTGGAGTGCCATTGGGAGAGAGGCTTTTGCTGTGGTTTGGTCCCTGAAAATGCTGAGACCATATTTGTTTGGGACTCGCTTTTGTGGACAAACTGACCACAGACCTCTCAGATGGGTCAATCAGATGAGAGGGGAGAATTCTAAGCTATTGAGGTGGTCCATTTCCCTACAGGGAATGTACTTTACAGTGGAACACAGACCTGGGGTTGCCCACGCCAATGCTGATGGACTTTCCAGGTTTTTCCACTTAAATGGATGAGGCCTACCAGTGTGTAGGTTAGTAATCCATCACCTTTCTTTTGGGGGGGCTCTGTTGCAAAGTCATCCTGTGCCCTGATCACCCCCATTTCTTGCTGGCTGGTACTAGTGGTAACTGACTCTGACTTTTGAGCTGTTGCCACCTTTTGAAATAAAGCGGAACAGCTTTCCACAGCCAAGCAGCAAGGCATAGCATTATGAACAGTCACTTATGTAGAAAGAAGCTTTGTGAGCCACGGCAGAGCACAGCCGAGCGCACGAAGTGGCGGAGCCAAAGGAATCAATGGAGTCAGCCTGCTGGCGTTACCCGAACTAACTAACAAAGAACGGCAAGCACCAGGGGGTAAACAGGTGGTGGTTAGTCACACCAAAAGCAGTTGGCGGACCATCTTAGCCCCAGAGCCGTGCCTGTTTTTCTTCCCCCGCGCCTTGGTGTTTGCCATGAACTGGGGCAGGCCGGCACTCAGGAGAGGTCAGCTAAGCCCCTACGCTTGTTGCGACACCAGCCCCTCAGTTTACACACAGGGCAAGGCAGGAAGAGCTCCAGGAAGCAGCAAGCGGGACCGGCGGTTCATGGAGGTGGCCAGCATTAGGCTGGTGCTGTTTCTGTATGCTGCCTCCCCTCCCTGCCCCCCTTTCTCTCCTGCATCAGCCTGGGAACCCATGCGTACTGCCTTCAACCCCAGCATTGCCTGCGATTAACCCCAGAAGGCTCTACGTGGAATTAAAAGGTGAGTCAGCACTTAATTGGCACTGGTCAAAGGTAATAGAGGTGATAATCAAGGGCACAGGCTGCAAGGCAGTTGAGAAGGGTGCATGCGCATGCACCTGGAGAGCACTTGGAAGGATACAAGGCCATGAGGAGGCCAAGTAAAGAAGACTGAGTGCCCAAGCCTGTGTGGACCCCAGAAAGGCAGGGGTGTAGACTGGTAGGAAGCAAGAAGACTGGTCTGGACAGTGCTGGTGGCCCGGATTCCCCGCCTACCTCAACCTCCTACTGCCTCTCACCATCCAACACACTCCGGGCATTGTAGGACTATCCTAGATAGACCATGCCCCCATTTATTAATACATATTGTAGTGCAGAGGAAAATCCACCCACGAGTGGGAAGGCAAATGAATTCCCACCCACAGGTGGTAAAGAGTTATAGAACAGGCAAGAAATGGGAGTGCATGCGTACCCTCCACTCACCCATACCGAAGAGTATTGATATGAGGAAGAGGCGGTGTAACTACAGCAAACCGCAACCACAGTATGATGAGGTCAGGAAGATTAAGGAAAGAAATAGCGAAATACCGCAGGAAGCATAATAAGGAAAACAACAAAGAGCCCACGGAAATGGTACCAATAGCGACAAATGGCTCCATCCGAAATGAAGGTGGATGAACAGAATTCAATCTGGCCCCAACTCCTGCAAAACTTACAATCCACAGTCACTTCATTAAATTATCACTCGGACAAACTAGATCTTCAAGTTGGTCTTCTAAAAATACTTGCAGTGTACACTGTACAGATAGACAGTAAAGCCTTAACAAATTGATTCCAAAAGTGCAATCAAATGTTTCTGGCACAATCAGTATGCTGCTATTCCCCAATAATCAACAGCTTGTCTTCTCTTCCCTCATTCCTCACCATTGTCCTGACAGAAAACAGGAAATTACCTGTAGGATCACAGGGACTGTCACATCACTTACATCAAACTGACCCAGTCGCCCAGAATGTCTTAAAAGCACATACATAAAGCAAGAAATTAGTACAGGAAATAAAGTCCCCGGTTTGAGGGCTAACATAGCCCATAAAGAAGTCATAGTGGTTGCACTGTCACCTGATCATCAATCAGCAAGTCCTAAGTGCAGAAATTTTGTGTAACTCAAGATAAATTACTCGGATCAAGCAGAGCTGAGGGATCAACCACCGACCCCGTCAAAGACAATAACACCACTGGGCAATGGGGATGTCAGACCAAGCAATGGAACTATGAACGAATCATTGCAAAAACGACACCCGAGTAAGAGGGGAAAAAAAGACTTAGAAAACAGCATAATAAGGCCAGCCACATGACCCTAAAAACAAATGATGACTCTCTCTTAATCCATAAAAGCAAAATGCGAACTGGCTCGACAGGTAGTGAAAGCAGTTCTTCTTTACTGCAACCAACTATAATGTTACTTTCAAAGGCAGCAGTTGAACATTCAGGCAATATGCCACAGGTATTAGACCACTGCAATGAGCCCAGGCAAACCCCTGCGCACATGAGGCAGGCCCACTGGAGAAACAATGAACCCAGACCCAATAGAGCTAAATAATGAACCTGTGTCAACATTATCCCTGATGCCCTCCGCTTGCGGATCAGGAGTTTCAGCATTCAACATAAACAAAGGAAATGCGACTAAAGCGAAGCAAAGAAAAGTAGCTACAGAGCAGCACAGCGACGATCCAAGGTCAGGAGGCAACAAGAGCATTCGGATAACAATCGCAAAAGCCCTAGGTACTGAGAAAGTACGTAAAGATGGCCCTAATAAGCCGACTCATCTGCATTACAGTCATTTCTACAAGCACAAGCAAGGGGTAACAACAGTCTTAAGCAGGAATGGACCAGTGAACATAGGGGAAAAGAGCAACAACATGGCCCCAGGACAGGATCTGCAGATGTACCTGCACATGCCTCAAAAAGAACTGGAAAACACAGCAAAACCTCATAAGATCGCACCACCTACAAGAACGCCATGACGGTATACCACAAACATACCAGATCCACCAAAAGGACCTTCATCCAGAACAAGATCTTCGCCAACTCCAGCAACTCCAAGGAACTCTTCAGCATCATCAAGTAATTAACCAAACCACCCAGCAAAACAACGGACATCGCCCCCTCTCAGGACCTCTGCAACAAGCTTGGCTCCTACTTCCATCTGAAATTCAAGGGCCTCCACGACAACTTCAACGACCAGACACCTGACTCTGGAAATGCTCCCTCCTCCAGCAACCCCAGCCAGCCCACAATCTCCTCCTGGACTGCACTCACCACCAAATACACCGCAACAACCATGAAAAGCAGCCACTCCGGGACCCCCATGGACCCCTGCCACCCCACATCTTCCACAGAGCCACCGCCGCCATTGCTCCGGCGCTTTGACACACCATCAACTCCACCTTCGAAACCCGCATCTTTCCTGATGACTGGAAGCACGCAGAAGTCAGACCCCTACTCAAGAAGCCCTCATCAGATCCTACAGTCCTCAAGAACTACAGACCCATCTCCCTCCTCGCCTACATGGCCAAAATCACAGAGAAGACCATCAACGTCCAACGAATAAAATGAATCGAGGAAAATTCCATCTCGACCCGTCCCAATCTGGATTCGGCAGCAACTTCAGCACCGAGACCGCTCGACTCACCACTACAGATGACATCTGCACCTCCTCGACCAAGGACACACCGTGGCCCTGATCCTACTTGAACTATCTGCTGCGTTCGACACCGTCTCTCACCAAAAACTCACCACCAGACTCCACAATACCAGCATACAGGGAACCACCGTCGACTGGCTCTGCTCCTTCTTCACCGGCAGAACACAAAGAATCAGACTGTAACCCATCCTCTTCGAACCCACGGAAACCAACTGAGGACAACCCCCAGGATCATTGCTCAGCCCCATGCTCTTCAACATCTACATGGCCCCCCTCGCCCCCATCGTCAGACAGCACGGACTCAGCATAGTATCCTACTCCAATGACACCCAGCTCATCCTCTGCCTCACCAAGGACCCCATCACCACCAGACTCAAATTCCAGGAAGGAATGAAGGACGTTGCATCCTGGATGAGCAGCTGCAGCCTGAAGTTTGACTCAGAGAAGACAGAGGTCCCCGTCCTCGGACCCTCACCCTCTGCATGGAACAACACCTGGTGGCCCACCGCCCTTGTCACCCCCCACCCCCACGGACCAAGCCCAAAAACTCAGCACTGTACTTGACTCCTCCCTCTCCCTGACCCGACAGGTCAACGCAGTCGCCTCCACCTGCTTTAACACCCTCTGCATCCTCTGAAAGACCTTCAAATGGATCCCCCCCCGAATCAAGGAAGACTGTCACCCACGCACTCATAACAAACAGATTGGACTACGGAAATGCCCTCTACACCGGGATCAACAAGTCTCTGCTCCGCAAACTCCAGACCATACATACCCTAGCCACACTCGTCCTTGGCATTCCCAGGCAGGAACACATCACCTAACACCTGCGCAACCTCCACTGGCTCCCCATTGAGAAGAAAGTAACTTTCAGGCTACTCACCCATGCCTACAAATGCCCCCACAACACCGGACCCCATTATCTCAACGTCAGACTCTCCTTCCACGTATCCAAATGGAACCGCCCAACCGCCTACCTCGCCGAAACCCTGTGCATCCGCAGAACAAGAGCTGTTGGAAGAACCTTCTCCTACATCGCAGCCAAGACCTGGAAAGAGCTCCCAATTGACATCAGACGTGCCCCGACCCGCCACATCTTCAGGAAGACCCTCAAGACCTGGCTCTTTGACTGACGGTAGCTGCTCCCCCACCCCCAGTGCCTTGAGACCCTCATGGGTGAGTAACACGGTTAAAATTCCCTGATTGATTGATTGATTGATCTGGATACTACAAATCAAACATCCAAATTGCCATTTATTCCAGAGTATCCCTCTCAAGGTCTGCATGACATCTCAAACAGAGGGAACATCCTTAAGCTGTTTAAATGTATTCCCAAGTTGTGTAGACTGTAATCCAGCGATATAGAAGCAATAGAATGTATACCCCCTAAAGGCCAACAAATCACTGAACGCACACTAATTACATTGGCATCAACAGCAATCAAAGAGCAGGTTTTATCAAGATCCAAGCAATTTAACAGGTGGGGTATAAAAACAATTGCCCAGAAAGACCCAGGGTATCCGAAAGTATTAGCAAAGCCTTTGGTTACCTCTAATAACATAAGTAATTCTCCTTTTTCAATAGTTAAAAATGCCCTAGGCCGAGCCGTAACAGGAAGAAAAGCCCAAACGATAGAGGTGCCAAACCATGCGAAAGATGACCTGGCCTGGCTGCCAGCAGCCCTATCAAGAAGAAGTCACGACTGAAATAGCGTTCAAACAGGAGTCAACGCTAAAACATCCGGACTATCAGTGTGCTCTTGGAACATCAATGCCCTTACTCCGAAAATCTAGTCCCTCAATGTGATGATGTTCTTAAAGAACCACAAGGTCACACTTCTTCAGGAAATATGGACCGAGGCAAGTCTATCATTAGAGGCCACAACTGACCAGCTATCATTTGAAGAGGACTGGATCACTGGTGGAAGGATTGGAAGTTAAAAATGTTATTATCAACTGCTGTTGATAAACGTGTATATCACCCCAAGTGCCAGGGAGAAAAGGTCTAAGTTTGACCACTTAAGTTGCATCATGTGCGACTTATTAAGTGACCATGGTAGTACAGCGTGTTTGATCTCAGGGGACTATAATACAAATCTCTTCCTAAAGCTTCTGGAAGATTGCGAAGAAACAAGCCCAGGCAGACATCAATACATCACGGAACAAACAAAGCCCAGCGGCAACAAGCATAGAAAGCTTGGTGAATATATGGTTCTAAAACTCACCAGTATGGGCTATATAATCCTGAATGGTTGCTTTCCCCAGGAAAAACCACCGAAATGGACAAGAACAAATGGCCATCCCCACTCTTTCCTTGACTATACCATCTGCAACAGCGAAATGTTTCTCTTGATAGAGAACTATAACATCAACACACTGGGGGATAGCGACCATATCCCACAAGTAATTACTTTGCTTCCTGCATAGCACAATATGCCAACCTGTGGAATCTACAGGGAGAACCTAAAAGGGTTAAAAAAGCCAAATTTATCCATACTGATTATTATTACAGTATGCAGAGCCCCTTTAGGTGTGAGGAGCATTGACAACATCTCACCAATGACAACAGGGGTGACTTTCACCGGCCAATTGCTTAAAATATTTGCCTACACTACTCCACAATTTATAGAGGAAACCATACTGTCACCACAGCTGAGATTAAGAAAATTAAGAACATAAGCAACTCTGCATTAAGGTGAGCTCGAAGGAGCCCAAGGGGTGAATTGCCATTCAACATCTATAAGCAAGCAGAAAAAGCACTCCGGCAAGCAGTGTTTTTAGAGAAACAAAAACGTTCTGAACAATTCTGGACAAAATTAGTTCATCCAAGCAAAAACGCGACTTCGAAGGCATTCTGGTCCCTCGTGAATGGGAGAATGCATGGTCAAAGGGTACAAAGCAGTGCAAACATTTCGGAAGAAGAGTGGGCATCTTTCCAAATGACTCACTTTGAAGCTACTGATAAGGAAGACGATCTATCTGTTAACTTCATAAAAATGGCATCCTCGATCAAAAAAATTAATTGCAGCCCCTCTTGGGTACAATCCCTGCCGTGGAAGTGAGCAATTCCTGGACAGGACAAATCGAACATTATCAACAACAGACAACAAAACGCCCTCCCAACAATGGGAGTCACATCAACAGGCCACCAGAGCCCCAGAAGCACTGATAATTTGAATGGCACAAATTATAATCAAAGGCCGCTCTGATGGGGCACCTGGGCCTAATGGACTACCCCAGGCACTATACAAACAAGATACAGATTTCTGGGCCGAACATTTAGCCTCCTTATTCGATTATTGCCAGACCACTTCAATGATACCACAGTCCTGGCGTGGGGCTATTGTACATCCACTCTATAAAGGTGTTACAAGATCTGACCCAAAAAAGTATAGGTTGATAGCCCTCCTGGAGGTTGAAGCCAAGTACTACGTCAGTATGTTGTGGGAAGACCTGTCACTATGGGTCACACAAAAACATCTACTCCCCTTCAATCAGACAGGATTTGGGGCAAAATCAGGAACTTTAATCAATCTACTTGCAATATCAGTTTTGACGGACAAAGCAGCAGCCTCAAGATTTTTAATTCACTGCTGCTTTTTTTATTTTAAAGCGGCGTTTGACCGCATGACAGGGGAAATATTGTGGTCCAAGCTACAGAAATGGGGGTGTAGGAGAGTAGGGTCTGCTTTCCTATGGTCACCCCATTTCTTTGCTTTTTGCTTCACTGGTTTTCAACTTAATGTGCCTGTGGGACTGCTAATCAGACCCACAGCCTGCTGTTCTCTCTCTAAATTCACATCCATGTACTTTAGGTACATAACCAATTGGACATTGGGGTCACCTTATCAGCCCCTGTACAGTGTACTATAGGTAGCCAGGGCATAGGTGCATCCAAGGCCTACCAGGGGCTGCAGCACATCTTTTGCCACCCCTGGCTGGCTATCCAAACTGACACAACTGGCTGATCACTCAGCTGGGGCAAGGTCGTGTAATCACCCCTTGCTTAGATATAGTATGCCTATATCTAAACCTATATCTGGACACATATACACCTATAAGTCACTCCTATGGCAGGCCTTATCAATCCTGGAGGCAGAGTGCTTGGTTTTATGTGAGATGGTGCTCTAACATGAGCTGAGCCTGTCTGCAGCTTTCGGGACCAACTCCCTTAGCTGTTCTGGGATATTGGCATACCATATACTCTTATGTGTATTATAATCCTCGCGGTTACTTGCTAACTTTGGTTTGGCTTTATCAAAACATGTCGTGTAAGGTGTCATACGCTTTGGAATACTACTCCCTCGCCAGTTCTGGTGATGGGGGTAGCATTCCACCCTTCTAGAGGGAGAAGACATGTTACTTTGCTTAAACGCGGTTAAATCTAACCAGAGCCCCAGCATCACAAAATGGATGCTGCTGCCACAGACACAAGTCTGGCCTCCTGCTGCTGACCAAAGCTCCAGCAGGGGAGGCCTGGACAAATGGTATCCTGTCACAGGGAGGTGTTACACCACCCCCGACCGGAGATAGTGGAATGTAGCAGGGAGGGTTGAATGAAACTAGACACTGCCTGGGGAGCACAAGGCATCCCATGCATAGCCCAGTTCAAACCGGTGCTGGGGCACTCCAGCCCCAGCTCTGGTGCGAAACTGGACGAAGGGAAAGGGGTGTAACCACCCCCTTCCTGGGTCCCACCCATAGGAGGGACCTAGCAGGTGATCCAGCCCCTTGATTTGGAATATAGGTGGGAGCTGTGCCAATGCAATTTAGATCATCCTGACTGAAACTTTGAAACGAAACTCTGGACCCTTCGACATCCTACTCAACGTAGAAGACTGAAGAATCTCCCTTGTGGTCAAGGAGTGGCCACCCTGTGCAAGCAGGCACCATCAGCACGACAAGACTTTCTTTGCCGTTGCTCCCGCCGGAGCTCGAACGACAGAGACTGACAAGACCTGGACTCCCAGATTTCCAACAGCCCGATCCACAGTCCTAGCAAAGCTTAGACCCGTGGAGGCGACGAGAGACGTGGGACCGGCCAGCTTGAAAAGTCGACAAAGTGCTTCCTGTGCAGCTCCCGAGGTTCCCTTGACACTGTGCTTTGGGGTTTGAGAAGCCCCACCCCGAGCAGCCTGTGCTCCAAAGATCACCTCTCCACACTCTCCGAGTGCTGCGTGGGGCCCTTTGGCACTTTTCCTGCTCGACGCGTTGTCCGGTCGCTTGCCCGTTGGCTAGTGGCCTCTGTGACGACGAAACATCGAAACTATACTGCTGGTCTGTTTGCTCCAGACTGGCCCCAGCTCCCCTGAAAAGGAGCCATCGATCTGACCTTCCCGGTCCGATCAAGAAGACATCTTCGAATCCTGCGTGGGTTGCCTTTGCCAAGGCTTGGTGACTCCGAATCGAGTACTGACACCGCCGACAGCAAGAGCCTTTGTGGGACAGCTCGTGTTCACCAGCTGGTCATCCTCGATCCTTCCTGGTCCACGTGGCAGTGGAGACAAACCCCTCGACATCACCTGATTGCAACCCGACATCGCCTGGTTCCTCGCTGGTCACTGGCTAGTGACCTGAACTCTTTCCCCTCTGCTTTCAGGTACTCTACATCTTTGATCCACCCTTGGATTCAACCGGACTCTTCTCTCCTTGCCGCCTGCAGCATCTTCATCTCCAGGTTCCATAGAACTTCACGCCGAAACCAGACACACTTTGGCACCTATGCACCCGCTTCCTGTGGGTGAGGTAACGATCTAACTTTGGTGCTCCTATAGTGGATTACACCTCTAGTGTCCTAGTTTTAAGTGGCTAAGTTCTAGTCCAGTCGGAAGTCTTTGAAACCTATAACTTTCTGATTTTTACGCACCATTGACTTGTTTGGTAAACGCGGTTGCCTATAGACTCTGCACCCGTACCCTATGGGCTTCTCCCGACCTAACCTTCGTTAGTCCAGTGTAGGCCCAGCGATTCCCAAGGCCCTAGGCCTGTTCATTGTTCGTGACGTGGTACTTATGCGACTTTCTTAATATATGGTTTGAGTGGCCACCCGGCCTATCCATAATTGTGCAGCTTATTTTATGTTATACTGTGTTCTTTGTTTAACGCTTGTGCTCCTGTGCCCATAAAGAGTTAAGGGGATTATTCTAGAAATAAATACATATATTTTGTAATATATAACTTGTGTGGTGTCCTTTCGTTTGGTATTAAAATGGATTGCATATGGTAAAACAGCTGGCTTCACATGCCCTCTTGAGTTTAGCCTAAGAGTTCTTTGTCCACGCTACCATTAGGATAGCTGGTCTATAAGGTTGACTTACAACCAATCACCATAAGGGTCGTGTGGACTGGTGCAAGGTGCTCACTAGAATAGTTAACACCAGATGCCAGGCCAACTTCTCACATTGGTGTGCAGCGGGTGGGATTTGAGCTTGCTGTTGTTTTACCAATTGTAATCTTTGACAATATCATTTGAAAGATCACATCAAGTACCTAGGTACATATAAACAAAGCTTAGCATACTTAAGTTCTACTGAACTTAGTTGTTGTAGACCAAAGGGCTTAGCACACCCTGACTACAACCCCTAGAGAGGTTCCAGTAGGAAAACAAATAGTGTAGGTAAGTGCACCACTTGCACCTCACTAGTCATGCCTGGCACAGGTGAACCCTCCAGTTCTCTACCTGTGGGTGACTCTCAAAAAGCACCATCCACTTATGAAAAACTCAGCCACAAGGACTTGAGTGCCCTATGCACTTCAAGGGGGCTGAAAAGGGGTCACACCCCCCCCCCCCATCCCTATCCTCATAGCAATCCTAGAGAAAGCTGATCTTGAGAAGGAATCTGCTTCAGGTCCTTCAAGTAAGATAGGAGAGGGAAACCCACCTGATAATACTGATGCCCCAGAAGTTGACCCTGAAGAGGTAGACGAGGATGAGGATGGAAATGAGTCAGAGGATCAGGGGGAGGATGACCAGGTTCAAGTTAGAATATTGAACCAGGCCAACTTAAGCCTACATGGGAACGGAGAAGGTGTCCACCTTTCCAGGCCCAATAGTAGACTTAACCTTGGCAATAGAAGGGTTAGATCTCCTTCCAGGGAATCTAAATAGTCTAATGCCTCTAGAGGATCTCAAAGGGGAATGACTTCCCCCCAGAGAAAAGAACATGAGGATAGGATGAGAGCTGTCCAGCTCCAGATTGAAAAGGAAGAGGTAGCCCTGGCCCAAGCTAAACTTGCTTTAGCAAGGGAGCAAAAATTAAGTGGATTAGATTCTACTGGTGGCAGCATTATCCCCAAGGATAAAGACAGGTCCTGTGATCATAGAAACCTGAGTAAGATTGTGCCCCCCTACAGAGATGGGGATGACATCCACAAATAGATAGCTGCTCTTGAGAGAGCCAGCATGGTACAGCAGGCTCCTCAGGATCAGTGGGCAGCAATCTTGTGGCTCTCCTTTTCAGAAAAAGAAAGAGACAAGCTCCTCACTGTTAGACCTGAGGATGCTAAAAACTACTCTGTCCTGAAAAGTGCTACGATTGAAGGGTTTGGCCTAACCACTGAGCAATACAGGTTGTTGTTCAGAGATACCCAAAAGACTCAGACTCAGGACTGGACTGACTTTGTTGATTGTGCCACTAAGGCTCTGGAAGGTTAGTTGCTGGGAAGTAAAGTTACAGACTATACAGGATTGTACAATCTAATAATGAGAGAACAGATCCTTAATAATTGCCAGAACTAGTTGTAGCATCAGCACCTGATTGACTCAGATCTGACCTCTCCCCAAGAATTGGGAAAGAAGGCAGACAAATGGGTCAGAACCAGGGTTAAGCAGAAACCCCAGAACCAAGGTGGTGATCAGAAGAAGGCAGACCAGAAGGGTGGAGATCAGAAACAAAAAGACCAGAAGTCTTCTTCAGGCCCCCAAAATAGAAAGAAGAAGAAGAATGATTGTCCAAAGAAACCTTGGTGTAATTACTGAAAGTCAGTTTCTCACTGGTTTAGTGAGTGCACTAAGAAAGGTGGAGCCACTGCCACTGCAGCCCCTAAGGCAACTGCACCCCCTAGTACAGTCAGCAGTGGTGGTCCCCAAACTAAAGCTATAGTGGGTTTAACCATGGGTACTGAGATAGAGCCTGGCCTAGTCGGAGTTCCTACTCAGGCAGTCTTGATCTGTGAGGGGGACATGGACATGTCCCTTGCTATGAGTCCCAGTACTCTGGGCAAGTACAGGCAGACGTCTTTGATTAATGGTAAAGTGGGTCAGGCCTACAGGGACACATGTGCCAGTGTCACAATGGTGACACCTAACTTTGTGGACCCTGGACAATTTATACTGGGTGATAATTACCTGGTGACCAATGCTAGCAATGTCACAACTCCCCATAGATTGGCAGTTGTTAACTTCTCCTGGGGAGGGGTAAATGGGCTCAAGAGAGTTGTGGTAAGTGCAGACCTCCCAGTTGACTGTCTTTTGGGCAATGATCTAGAGGATTCACTGTGGTCAGAAGTGGAGTACAGGACTCATGCAGAGATGCTAGGTATTTCAGCACATGTCCTTGCTGTGACCAGGTCACAGGCCAAAAAGTGCTTACCTGAACCTGTGCTGGATCTTGGAACAATAGATTAAGCACAACCCAAGAGAAAGAGCAAGAGGGTTAAGGCAGTGCCTTCCCACTTGCCCCAGGTTGAGGATCAGACCTCACAGGAGGCTGATTCTGTGATCCAAGAGGAGACTGTCCCTGAAGAGCTTGAACCTGATCAGGTTGAGTTTCTGGGGACAGGGGGACCCTCAAGGGCAGACCTGGACAGGCTTAATTAACTTGCCCTTCTCTTGAACCCCTCAGACAGCAGGCTGCTGCTGAGGAGGCTGGGAATGCTCAAGGTACCTATAGAGTGTATTGGGATGATGGGCTCCTTTATTCAGAGGCTAGAGACCCCAAGCCTGGTGCTGCCAGGAGGTTGGTCATACCTCTGCAATTTAGGGGATTCCTTCTAACCTTGCCACATGATATTCCTTTAGCAGGACACTTAGGCCAGAACAAGACTTGGGACAGGCTTGCCCCTCACTTTCACTGGCCTCACATGTCAGAAGATACCAAGGAGTTTTGTCGCTCCTGTGTCACCTGCCAAGCCAGTGGCAAATCAGGTGGCACCACAAAGGCCCCCCTCATTCCACTACCTGTGGTGGGGGTACCCTTTGAAAGAGTGGGGATAGACATTGTTGGACCAATGGACCCCCAAACAGCATCTGGGCACAGATTTATACTGGTGGTAGTGGATCATGCCACCAGGTATCCAAAGGCAATTCCCCTGAGGACCACAACAGCTCCTGTTGTGGCAAAGGCCCTACTTGGAGTTTTCTCCAGAGTGGGCTTTCCAAAGGTGGTTCTTTCAGACAGAGGTACCAACTTCATGTCTGGATATCTAAAGGCAATGTGGAAGGAGTGTGGTGTTAACTACAAATTCACTACACCCTACCATCCACAGTGCAATGGGCTTGTTGAAAGATTCAACAGGACCCTAAAAGGGATGATAAAAGGGTTACCTGAAAAGCTTAGGCGAAGATGGGACATCCTTTTACCCCGCCTTCTCTTTGCTTACAGAGAGGTCCCACAAAAGGGGGTTGGCTACAGCCCTTTTGAGCTTTTGTTTGGGCATCCTGTAAGGGGTCTCTTGTGTCTTGTGAAGGAAGGATGGGAGTTACCTCTCAAAAAGCCTAAACTTGACATAGTGGATTATGTACTTGGTCTCCGCTCCAGGATGGCTGAATACATGGAGAAAGCATCCATAAACCTTGAGGCTAGCCAAGAACTCCAAAAAGCTTGGCATGACCAAAAGGCTGTGCTGACTGAGTACCAGCCAGGACAGAAGGTGTGGGTGTAGGAGCCAGTGGCCCCAGCAGCTCTCCAAGACAAATGGTCTGGACCCTACACCATCATTGAGAAAAAGGGAGAGGTCACCTACTTGGTGGACCTTGGCACCCCTAGGAGCCCCCACAGGGTGCTCCATGTAAACAGATTAAAAGCATTTGTTGACAGAGCAGACATGGGCTTGCTCATGGCTACAGATGGGGAGCAAGAGGAAGAGAGTGACCCTCTGTAAAAGGGTTCAAAGACAACCAGTGACCACAGACCCTTTTGTGTTGCCCGGCGGTGTCGCCTCTATTACCCACAAAGTATTAATCTATGAAGAAGCAGGCGCTGGAGACTGAAAGGCAGGAAACGAGGGTTTATTCTCTCCGGAGGAGAACACGTCAATTCGGACAGCAAGTATCGTCACGAGGTGCTCTAACCGCATCTCTGAGGCCTGGCCTCTTATACATAGGTTTATGATCTTTATTGCATGTAACACATTCTTGCAACACTTTGATATGTGAAAGAACATCCTCGGAATCTCCCCTTCAGGCCCATTCCCACATACATTTACAGTTGGATTCCCCACCCTGGTCACAACAGGTGATAATTATCGCGCAGCTGGACATTCCGCCGATTCACGGAATGTGTGGAGTTTGATCGGATCTCGTAGGGTGGGGGCCTTTGATCGGCTCGAGGGTCTTTTGATGGGGAGGGGAGGTTTCCTACTGTACGGGGTAATAAACAGTATCCGCAGGGCCAGGTGGTGGCATGGGAACAAGGGAGACAGACGGACACACAGGAAAAGGGGGTTTGTATCAAAGGACTTGGGACCATGAAAGGGGCGAAGGAGGTGTCGCGCTGGGAACAGGATGGGATTCCGAAGCAGCGCTGCGCTGAAGAGGGGTTTATGACCCGAGACATATGAGAGCGAGGGGGTTGTCAGCATGCGGGGGATGCCTGCGGGGCTGAGAGAGAGAGAGAGAGAGAGAGAGAGAGAGACGCGCTGGCTATCAGCGAGGGGCAGAGGGGCCATGGTGCTCGAAATGGCTGCCGCTTACGCGCAAGGCATGTGAGAGCGGGAGTGATTAGTGCGTGGGGGTGCTTGTGAGGGCGAAGAGCCGTGCTGGGGGCCAGGGGTGTGCAGAGGGTGGTTCTGATCAAGGTAGCTAAAGTGGTGGGTGTGTGCGACAAGGAGTGTGGCATCGGGGCAAAGGGAAGATGGCGCAGATAATGTTCATTGAATCAGTACTAATTTTCCACAGTCCTCCCTTTAACATTTCTAAGACATCTTGCCGGCCTATTTCCTATCTATGTCTACTGTGGTGGTCATAAGTAAGGAAGTGATAACCCAGGTGAAGGAACTGTACATAAACATCACATTTTTAAAATCTATTCATCTTAATGGGCGGGCTCATCGTTAAGCTCGTTGCAGGAAAGTCATAGTAAAGAAATATCAGACAAAAAATTATGTAGTGAGAGCGTTGGGTACAGATCTTAGATGCTTGTAGTCATTTGGAATAGGAACTGATAGGTTACCACGTAAGTAAGTTCTTTTTGTACTCGGTTGGAGCATAGTCAATTCAATGGTGGTTGGGAGAGAAATGAGACATAGTAAAAACAATAATCTGGGTTTCCAGTGTCTTATGGTCGTGGACCATTATTAGTAAGTCCTCAGCATTCTTTGTCGTCTTCTGTTGGCATTACTGAGCACCTGCATTATAATTCGTTCTTTAGTCGGAATGTCCATGTAGGTTGAGCCGTTGGAGGTCGGCGGGCAGGAGTGTGCCTTTGCTTTGTTTCGCCAGACCTCGTGGGAGAAATGCGTTACGGTTTAGGAGCAGGTGCATTTTCTTCCATAACCCAGAGTATGGTCATTAGGAGGAGACAGAAAAAAGGGGTTGTGATGAAGAGTGCAATTGTCTTTGAGCTGTGGAGTCTGTCTGTCCTTAGGTCTCTGTAGTGGGTATTTCCTGTTGCTTCCATCATCTTCAAGGTGCTCGGTAGCGGGCAGAACCACAGACTTCGTTTAGCTTCTCTTCGGGGCGACCCTTGGTGGTGTTTTTAGGTCACTTATTATGAGATTTAACACAGTTCGTGGTCTACTTAGTCGCAGCTCCCTTCCTTTTGGCGCAGGAAATACCCTTCTCTGGATGGTACAGTAGTATTTAGAGGATTTTGGAAGTTCAGGTGGAGGGAGGGGGGTGTATGAATAGTCCTTATGGTAGGTCGGAGGAGGAGGGGATGGAGCAGGGCCAGATCGGGAACAGATCAGGGGGACGGAAAATTTTGACAGGCGGGTCCATAACCAGGTTCAGAGAGCGGGGACTTTTCGGCACACGTCGATCATAGAGCAGGGGCCTCAGGTCAGCCCTTTCCTTTAGCTTTGTCGGAAACAGTGCCTCGTCCTGCGACTCCTTACTGTTGTGGTCTCGCCTTGGCCTCCGTCGCTGAGGTTCCACGATCTGCAGTCAGGCCGCGTGCTCCCACATCCGGTCTCTTTTCTCCTCCGACAGTGGTACCCTTAAATGAGTTTGAAAAGACAGTCTTTAGAGATTTTGCAGAGGAAGGTAATTACGTAAATCTATTTCTCTCCCAACACCAAGCAACTGGGGTAAACATCCGCTACATTGAGGTTTGCAGCCAACGTATAAACAATTGATGATGGGTTTGCTGGATTCCCAACAACTCCCCTTTGTGGCTATTTCTTTGGCGTTTTGTTGGTTATTACATTCATTTGTCGTGGTACGAGGTCTGATACCCATTCATTGCATTCGTTTATTACAGTCATGTCAGTTCTCTTGGTAGAGACCCATTTCCCTAGTACGAGTCTTGCAAAGCTAGACCGGTCTTCAGGGCTTTGTATTTTACGGAAAAGTGCAACGTGTTATTCACCATAGTCTGATAGGCATCCTCCTGAGGAATGATCATAGGCTAAATGATTCTCCATTACATCAATGCGTCTTATCCTTTAGCTAAACATCTTATTTTTTTTTAACAAGGTTTACTGCAACAAGTTCTTTCATTTTTCGATCTAATTTTAACTTTGTAAACATCATTCTAAATTCTACATAGTTTCTTACAACCTGGCTACTTTATTAAAAACTCGGACTTGTGTTGACTGTTCAACCCATCCTTGGGGTGAGCGAGGTCTAACGGAAAACAACTAGGAATATAACGAACTGAGGCAAGGGACATTTTTCAAACTTTCGTCCAGGGCAGCTGATACAAAACTGGGGGCATTCTGGGAAAACGGGGATGTCTCGATCACTTTTTTCTGTTTGGGTATTGAGATAATTTCGGGACAGGGAAGGTCGCGTTTACCAGAGATATTTTTATCATGGATGCCACTGACAAGCAGTTCCCTCAAAATGGGTCAGATTAGGGAACCTTAGTCGTCTTACCTGTCCCTTTCTTATCGGCCAATCTAGGTTTCATCAGTATTTAGCAGAAAGGGAGAGGTAGTAACGTGGTATCGACGTAATTTTTTATTTGAGACAAATTTGTGCAAATACTTGTGGTATTTGGAGCCAATCAGGTGGTGCACCAGGGGTAGTGGTTCGCCAATTAGGTGCCAGTCGCTAGGAAGAGTGAAAGAGTGGAGGAGTGAGAGAGAGAGAGAGATAGAGAGAGACAGATAGAGAGAGAAAGAGAGAGAGAGACAGATAGAGAGGGGGAGAGAGAGATCAACAATAGGCTAAATAGTACACGTGTGACATGGAGAGTGGCCATGTACTATTTAGGCTATTCAGTGCATTACCCAACATGAGACATTTTGGGTTTGTGTTAGAATGTAGAAAGCATGCAGTTTGGGACGGAAGAGCATTAGGCCGGGTACATAAGGACATGCATTGAGTCGGGTGTCTTTAGGTGCCATCTTGCAGCGTAGGTCCGCTTCATGTATCGGGCATGGCGTGGCTCCAGATCTCTACTATACTCTAGTCGTGATTCCAATGTAACCTGTAGAGGGAGAAAAATGGAGGAAAGGGAGGGGGAACAACATTCAAGCATATCAAAGGTATGGGTACGAAAGTTCTTTACTTACCACATACTCGTCTTATCTCCTCGGGATAGAATCCCTAGGGTCTTAGTTTCCGAAGTCAGAGGGGGGGGGGGGGGGGGGTCTGAGTGTGGCGTTATAGATTGTGTGTAGGGAAACGCTAAAAAGAAATCAGAGGTGCCTAGCGCGAGGTATCTGGTTTGTAGATGTATCCAGCTATTGGGATCCTTAAATCACTCCCAACGCTGTGATGTTCTAAGGCATATCAGTTCTTCGGCTAACCCTGTCCCTTAGTACCTTCGATCATCATACCCTTATGATATTCTAACATTCATACCGTTTTGCTTTTACCCATTCTCCGAAGTCGAGGTCCTTCTTCATGCGTTAGTTCCTGAGCTTAGTCGCATATTTGGAGGCAGCGTATCATACCTTAGATTCGATCATCAATCCGGGGTCGAACAGCCATTTTTCTAATAACCTTAAAAAGAAAGCAAAACGGTTGCGCACAAAATAGCCCTCCCGCCGATTCCCACATTTACAAAAGTATGCGATACCTGTTCATAGTTTGGAAAACCTTTATTTGCATAATCGTTCAGTAAGTAAATATGTGAATGCAATCGTATTTGGTCGGACACGGCAATGGCTGAAGCACATACAGTAGGGGGGCTATTTTGCAGTATTTAAAAACATTGAAAAACGTCTACTTAGTTATTTTGCAAGAAACTAAAAACGTCTTTTAATAATTGAGGGATCAGAGGGTATTTATTTCATAAATTGAAACACAGTCAGACTAATTGCAATCACATTTCCTAGATGTATACCGTGGGCGTGCGTCGCAAGCTACGTTATGTATCGGTTACAATAAATATCATAATAAATCGTACATTGAAATCAACATTTTAACGGGATCCTTTCAAATGTTCGCCAAGTGAACCCTCCTCCCTTTTTCGTCAAGTGTACAAAGGTTCACATACATAACTCAGAACATCAAGTCTTGTTAGTCAAAGAACACCACGAGGTGTCCGTAAGTTCCTATTGATACCGGCGCCATTTTGGGCGATGCCGGGTTGGTTGCACCAGAATCCCCTTCGGCAGTTCAAAAAAACCTGTGCTAACAGAGGGGCTGGTAATGTGAACCGTCAATCAAAAGGGGAGGGAGGTAGAATCTTCCCTACCAGGTCACGTTGAGGTTCAGCCGGAACTTACTCGAATTCGTTAGCCCACAATGTTCCCGGATGGTTCAGACTGAAGCTGGTGCAGACACGAGAGCACCACCATCTTGTGGCTATGTCGTGGTCGTTTCATTTGTGATCAAGGCAGTTGTTCCCTACCGGAAGCCTGTAGGGGCCGAGGGCTTCTGGGACTCTGGTAGAATCTTCAAAGCTGTGGGGATGTTGTCGGAGGTGGGGGCTCGTGCCCAGGCGGGCAAGCGCCCGAGTTGCAATACCGGACAAAGTTACTCCAGCGGCCTAGACCCGCCTTCCGAAGGGCCCAGACGCCATTTTGAGACCCTGCAGCCGCCGCCCTTCGTCGTGTCTTTCAGGAGTGGAAGAAACTTCTTGTGGCGACAAAGACAGAACACCATGCTGTTGGAGCAGGACATTTGGTTCGGGGCGTCAGGGTGCAGCTGTGGAGCCTTCACCTGGGGAGGTGAGGGAGGCTCGTTCGCGCCGCCTCCCTCTCCCAGCACATCCCATGCCGTCCCTTCGAATCAGGGGTGCACATGATGACCACCCTACACCCCTGACTCCGACTCTTGGGGGACCATTGTATGTCTGGTGCTGCGAAAATAGATCCGTCGGACATTGTACGTTTTGTGTTGCACAAGTATATCCGTGGCCCGGCTGGAGGATTTCGGCGCCGGGCCGGGGCTGGGAAACCTCCTACCTGTGGAGGTGGGAGAGGCTCGTCCGCGTCGCCTCTCCCTCCCAGTCCCCCTGCACCAGTTCGATGGAGGAATTCGTGATGGCCGGACCAGGAGATACGAGGGAGGGGGTCATCTGCATCCGCCCCCTCCCTACTCGTGGCCCAGGGGACGTCACCCCAGGAAGGAGAGTATGGGAAGACCATTTCATGTCGGCCCATGGAGCCTCCTGTACCTTCTCGTCGGCGATTTCTTTTGGTCTATGGCTGATGGCTGGCCCCGCCCCACACGTGCTGTGTGTTTCACCTTCCGGATGGGCGGGACCGTTGACTTGTTACATTTTGAGAACTTCCGGAGTGAGCGTAATATGTTTTGTATTGTTCCTACTAGTACAGTTTACTTTAAAGAATGTTTTACTAGTTTTTCTATTTATCGTTGGTTGTGTGTTATCTTTATCGTAATTAAATCCTAAATTATATAACAGATGCTTGGCTTCCTTGAGTCCTTTTTCTAACGGGGGATTGTCTACGCAGGCCTGTAATTGCTTTTGTTTTTCAGAGTGGGGGGGGGCAACAGGGAGCAATCAGTCCCAGAACTCAGACATGTCGTTGAAATTGGTCTGACGAAATCTGTGCCATCGAGCATAATCAAACGTGGTGGTTCTATCCGTCCTGTCCGTGTTAGTCTGATTTGTTTTTATCTCGCGTCTTTTCCCTTTCTGCCGGCCTGTTATTTCTGTCGACCCTCCGCTCTTACCTATGTTCTGTAGAGTCGGGCATTGGGCTTTCCAGTGCCCGAGACATTTACAAAAAGCACATTGGTTTTGCCTTAAATCTGTTCGTCCTGTGCATAGTGTCGGGGGATTACTTTTGGGTCGTTGTGTCTCGGGGTTGTCCTGTCGGCACATCCCTTTACACCGTTCCCTTTTTGTGTCTAAACCTCGGAACTGTGTCGTCGCTGGCCCTTCCTTTTGCCTACCAGACGTTTGGAGGGTTGTCTGCCGCGTTTCTTTACCTACTCTGACTTCGTCTCTTTCCTTTCGTTGCGTAGCTTCTTTGCGCCACATACCGAGACTATCGAGCATAATAGGCGTTGTCTTATTATTACAAAGGGCTATTTCTACCGTTTCTATTTTGTCTAAATCGAAGGATCCTATCAGTGGCCACTGTTTCTCTTGGTTTGCTTTGGTATACTTGTGCCATAGCTTACTATAGGCTATGGTAATTAATCCATACTTTGTGAACATGTCTTTATTAGGGGTGCCTTCCAGCGGGGCTAGATGGTCCACCTCTAATAAACGGTCCGGGCTGAACCAGCTATCCATCAGTGGGGAGAAGACAGGCATGACGGATCACAATGGGGATAATAGTCAGCACTACCTATCTTATCACTGCGTGCAAAGACTAGACAGAATATTTCTATTCTACGTTGTTTGCAGGCAGTGAATACCTCAAGAACCAATATCGGGCAATCAGTGTTTGGTCAATAAATAAAAAATAAAAAATGGTCAATGGGGAGAATAAGTAGGCCCGCAAAGGTCTGCGTCACCTACCCTTTCACTATCTGCAAAGAGGGGGACCTATTCTTTCCTGTTTGCAGACAGAGAATCTCCAGAAAACGATCCGTAACAGTTAATCAATGGGGAGGGGCAATTGATCAGTGGGGGAGAAAGATAGGTACGACGGGTGCGTTACCTATCCTTCACTGCTTGCAAAGAGAGAGCCGGTTGTTTCTCCGTTTGCCGACAGCGAAACTCCAAATAAATTAACAAAAAGTAATACTAGTATTTTTCATCAATTATCAATCATTTCGCAATTTGTCGTGTTTACACGACCTTACCCGGACCGCATGGACAGTTTCTTGTCTTCCGAATCCAGCGCCCGATCGTCCTCTTTTCTTCGTAATCCTCGCGGCACTCCTGATGGTTCCCAGTCAGGACCGTAGATCACTCGAGAGAGGTCTGTTCGGAACCAGTGAAGTTCGGATGATCGGCTGTCAGACGAGGGTCTATCGGACAGGGTACCTTCCGATCGTTGCAGTCGTTCACTCTGTCGTCAGGACCTCTCCCACTGGATCCACGAGTCGCTGATGGGCCCCACGCTTGGGACGCCAATTGTAAAAGGGTTCAAAGACAACCAGTGACCACAGACCCTTTTGTGTTGCCCGGCGGTGTCGCCTCTATTACCCACAAAGTATTAATCTATGAAGAAGCAGGCGCTGGAGACTGAAAGGCAGGAAACAAGGGTTTATTCTCTCCGGAGGAGAACACGTCAATTCGGACAGCAAGTATCGTCACGAGGTGCTCTAACCGCATCTCTGAGGCCTGGCCTCTTATACATAGGTTTATGATCTTTATTGCATGTAACACATTCTTGCAACACTTTGATATGTGAAAGAACATCCTCGGAATCTCCCCTTCAGGCCCATTCCCACATACATTTACAGTTGGATTCCCCACCCTGGTCACAACAGGTGATAATTATCGCGCAGCTGGACATTCCGCCGATTCACGGAATGTGTGGAGTTTGATCGGATCTCGTAGGGTGGGGGCCTTTGATCGGCTCGAGGGTCTTTTGATGGGGAGGGGAGGTTTCCTACTGTACGGGGTAATAAACAGTATCCGCAGGGCCAGGTGGTGGCATGGGAACAAGGGAGACAGACGGACACACAGGAAAGGGGGGTTTGTATCAAAGGACTTGGGACCATGAAAGGGGCGAAGGAGGTGTCGCGCTGGGAACAGGATGGGATTCCGAAGCAGCGCTGCGCTGAAGAGGGGTTTATGACCCGAGACATATGAGAGCGAGGGGGTTGTCAGCATGCGGGGGATGCCTGCGGGGCTGAGAGAGAGAGAGAGAGAGAGAGAGAGAGACGCGCTGGCTATCAGCGAGGGGCAGAGGGGCCATGGTGCTCGAAATGGCTGCCGCTTACGCGCAAGGCATGTGAGAGCGGGAGTGATTAGTGCGTGGGGGTGCTTGTGAGGGCAAAGAGCCGTGCTGGGGGCCAGGGGTGTGCAGAGGGTGGTTCTGATCAAGGTAGCTAAAGTGGTGGGTGTGTGCGACAAGGAGTGTGGCATCGGGGCAAAGGGAAGATGGCGCAGATAATGTTCATTGAATCAGTACTAATTTTCCACACCTCTCCCAGACTTGTTATCCCATAACCCTGATGATGGTTCAGTTGATGGTGTGGCCTTAGATGGCAGCCTCACTGGCCAGCAGCAACAAGACTGCAGACACGTTCTACAGTCTTTCAGACACATGTTTTCACTAACACCCAGTCAAACTAACTAGTGCACCCATTAGGTGGACACTGGCGACAGTCTGCCTGTGAAGAGTAAAATCTACAGGCAACCTGACCATGTCAGGGATTGTATAAAGGCTGAGGTGCAGAAAATGCTTGAACTTGGAGTAATTGAGCCATCAGAGAGCCCCGGGGCCAGCCCAGTAGTCCTTGTGCCAAAACCTCATATCAAAGATGGAAAGAGAGAAATGAGGTTCTGTGTGGACTATAGAGGTTTCAATGCTGTCAGTAGGACAGATGCTCATCCTATTCCAAGGGCAGATGAGCTCATAGATAAGTTGGCTTCTGCCAAATTTCTGAGCACATTTGATCTGACAACTGGCTATTGGCAAATCAGGTTAGCTGAGGATTCACAGGCCAAAACAGCATTCTCAACCCCCAGTGGACATTATCAGTTTGTGTTAATGCCCTTTGATTTGAAGAATGCACCTGCCACTTTCCAAAGGTTGGTGAATCAAGTCCTTGCTGGGTTGGATGACTTTTGTGCAGCATATCTAGATGATATTGCTGTCTTCAGCTGCACCTGGGAGGATCACCTGATCCACCTGAAGAAAGTTCTGGAGGCCCTGCAAAAGGCAGGCCTGACTATCAAGGCTACCAAGTGCCAGATAGGGCAGAGTAAGGTTGTGTACCTGGGCCACCTGGTAGGTGGGGGTCAGGTTCAACCACTGGAGAGTAAGATCCAGACCATACAGGACTGGGCTCCTCCAACCACCGAGACACAGGTCAGAGCTTTCTTGGGCCTGACTGGGTATTACAGGAAATTTGTAAAGAACTATGGGTCCATTGTGACACCATTAAATGATCTGACATCCAAGAAGATGCCAAAGAAGGTTCAGTGGACAGTTAGCTGTCAAAAGGCATTTGATGACCTGAAGAAGGCCATGTGCTCTGCACCTATCCTAAAGAGTCCTGACTACTCCAAAGAGTTCATTGTCCAAACAGATGCTTCTGAGTTGGGGGTGGGAGCTGTGCTTTCACAACTTAATGTAGATGGTCAAGACCAGCCCATTGCTTTCATTAGCAGAAGGCTGACCCCTAGAGAAAAACGTTGGTCAGCCATTGAAAGGGAGGCCTTGTCATGCCTGCCGATCCACGGTAGCCGTGGTTGGCAAAGACATGTTTGGCGGAAGAGAGTGTGTCAGGAAAGCGCATGCGCAAGTCTCGCGCATGCGCGATAACGCTATATAGTTTCCCCTTTCCGTTCCTATGACGCTTTGCGTTCCCTTCGGGTTTCCTGCATCGCTTCCGGGTCACGGTGGTGGCGTTCGGGCTC
Organism: Lissotriton vulgaris; assembly: GCF_964263255.1. NCBI lineage: Eukaryota > Metazoa > Chordata > Amphibia > Caudata > Salamandridae > Lissotriton > Lissotriton vulgaris. The sequence goes on along the minus strand of NC_141699.1, from coordinate 265,063,298 downwards.
CGGCGGATTTCTTCTTGGCTCGGTGAGAGTCTACGGTTGTGAGCGCTCTCCTACTGATGAGATAAGTTCGAGAGTGGATTATTGTTTCTGGAGTTAACACTCGTTAGTGTTTTCTACTCTGTGTAGAGTTTACAGGGGGACGTCTTCGTTTGCAGACACTTGTTACAGAACTTATTGTTAGCGCTTTATTTTACCTCGGCGAGGTTTATCTCTTTGGTTTAGCGGAGCAATCGAAATTAGTACTTGGAGCTCCTGAAGTGATTTCTAACTTCATTTGATAAGACAAAACAGGTACAGGCGATACCCTAAAGATATATAGATGCCTTAGACGTTGTTTAGGATTACTGATAATATCCTTTGTATTTGCAGGGAATTATTTATTTGATGCGGGAGTTACTTTTGTGGAGAACAGGGAGTCAATATTCATAAAGGCACTGGAAACATTAGGTATACTCAGTCCCCTATTATTATACATATAGGCATTATATGGAATCTCCCTTATTGATAACCAATTACCCCTATTTTTAGGAATATTCATTTTTTATGCATCACCCTACCTATCTTACTGTGAGGTCAACAGAAGGAATATTGATTACAGGTAGAAGCACTGCAAGTAATCGCCAGGTACCATACCTCTCTGCTTTATAGCATACACAATTACAGACATACACCTCATATTCCTAATCACTCTCTCTTTATCCACAGGAGGGGTTCAGAAGAGACAGTGAGTGTTGACCAGTTCTCTTTGCATCCTGGATTTCGGATTCCTGTGTCTTCCCCATCTTTCCTTGTTTTGTTCCCCTGTGTCCCTTGCACTGGCATCTACTCTTCTCACCAAGTATATATATATCATTGGTGTAGAGTGAACCGGTGTGGGGTAGGTCAGGAAAGAGCTTCAACTTCATGGTGTTTCCGAGACATCCTCCTAACAGGCACGACAGAACGCAAAGCCATATTAACATATTTGTCGCCTAAACACCATGGATGTGACACTAGCTGATTTAGCTAATATGATGGGTAATCTCCAGCTGGAAACCCAGGCCTTAGCTACAAGGCTAGATAGAATGGATAGGGATGGAGCGGGGACAGCCTCGGGTTCACAAACACCAGTTATACAGGTAGTTACCCCTGCTCCCCCTTTGCCTCTTGCTCCCCCGGAACGATTTTCAGGAGAACCTACGAGATGTGCTGCCTTTATCAGTCAGTGTCAATTGCATTTTATGTGCAAACCCACATGTTTTCCGACTGATCAGGCCAAGGTGGCATTCATGATTTCATACTTGGGTGGATCAGCTTCCAATTGGGCTATACCATTGATTGAAAGAGATGATCCATTACTTTTAGATTATGATAGGTTCAAGGGCGAACTTCGTAAACTATTTGACAAACACACCTTCACCCACGCTGCAGATTCAGAACTGCTTCTGTTGAAACAGGGAACTAGGGATTTGCCTACTTATATAGCCACCTTTAATCGCTTAGTGGCAGAAGCTAGTTGGCCACAGGACAAACGTAGTGCTTTATTTTATAAAGGGCTCCGTGATGAGCTAAAGGATGCCTTGGCACATGTGGTAGATCCCCCTGATACATGCCCTGAGTTGATAGATCTGGTGGTCAAGTTGGATCACCGTTTGGGTGAACGCAGAAAAGATAAAAATAGATATGATTATAGTAAAACATATTATAGAGAGAAAAAGACAGAATCTGAATCTTCTACAGGCTCCCCCTCGGAAGGTGTTGAACCCATGCAAATAGGGAGTGTTAAGGGGCCAATCAGTGAAGCAGAAAGGCAGAGAAGACGAGACCATAAGCTATGCTTATATTGTGGTAAAGCAGGGCATTTCTTAAGAGAGTGCCCTATCAAACCTAAACAAAATAAAAGGTCGGAAAACTAGCAGACCCTAAGCCAAAAGAGACTGAGGCATCGGGTCATTCAGGATCTATAGTCTCTTCAACCTCTCACAGTCAGAGTCATTTCTTAGTACCTTCTTTATTGCAGTGGCAACAGTCTAAGACACAAATACCCATCATGCTTGATTCCGGAGCCTCTGGTAATTTTATGGATCAAGAATGGGCTCAACAACATAAGATTCCTGTAGCCTCAAAGGACACCATAGAAGAAGTTTGTACCATTGATGGCAGCACGCTTAAATCAGGACCTATCACACAAACCACTGATACCATCCTAGTCACCTTACTGGATGTTCACACAGAGAACTTGTTATTTGATCTTATACAGTCACCGCAGTTTCCTGTAGTATTAGGTCTACCTTGGTTAAGAACCCACAATCCCTCGATTGATTGGCAGAAGAGCATTATAGAATTCAATTCCAAGGTGTGTAGTGATCATATCAAACCATTGGAGTCACAAGACTTTCAGAAAAAGATAGAAGAACCTTCTTCTTCGTATCAAGATCAGGAGATAATGCATATAGGTTGTAGTGTTACTACACATACAGAAATGCAAATCGATGAGCCAGACACTTTCCTGCCTGCAGTCTATTTACCTTTTTCATCTATTTCTGATGCCAAGGAGGCCACTTGTTTACCCCCACACAGGGTATATGATTGTAGAATAGACTTACAAGCAGGTGCTCGCATTCCTACTAGTAGGGTCTATGCGTTAACCGAAAAAGAAAATGTCTACTTGAGAGAATATCTAGACAAGATGTTGGACTTGGGTTTCATTAGGGTGTCTAGATCCCCCGCTTCTTCAGCCCTTTTTTTTATACCGAAACGAGAAGGGGGTTTGTGGTGTTGTATTGATTATCGCTCTCTCAACGCTGTTACTATCAAAAATCGATACCCGCTACCTCTCATTTCCTCCTTATTGGATCAAGTAAAGACAGCCAATTTCTTTACCAAATTGGACCTAAGAGGTGCTTACCACCTAGTAAGAGTTAAGGAGGGGGATGAATGGAAAACGGCTTTTCGTACTAAATATGGCCTTTTTGAATATTTAGTTATGCCGTTTGGCTTATGCAACGCTCCCTCTGCCTTCCAATATTTCATAAATGACATACTGAGAGACATTCTAGATCAATGTGTCATTGCCTACATCGATGACTTACTGATATATTCAAGTACACTGCAGGAACACATCCTTCATGTCCAGTCTGTCCTAAAGAGGTTACGAGACAATTACCTGTTCTGCAAACTAATAAATGTTTTTTCCATAGGTCACGAGTATCCTTTCTAGGATATATCATTTCCTCTCAGGGATTGGAAATGGATCCCAATAAGGTACGAGCGGTAGTGCAATGGACTGCACCCACCTCTGTGAAAGAGGTGCAACAGTTCATTGGTTTTGCCAACTTCTACAGACGCTTCATTAATCACTTCTCGGACATCGTGACACCCATTACCAGATTATTGAGGAAGGGTATTCCCTTCATCTGGACGGTTGAGGCAGAAGAAGCGTTTCAGAGATTAAAGAATGCTATCACTAGTGCTCCTGTCCTGAGACATCCTGACCAAAACAGCCCTTTCGTGGTGGAAGTGGATGCTTCCCAAGTAGCGGTAGGGGGTGTGTTGTCCCAAGTTCATCCTGACACGGGAGAATTATATCCGGTGGCTTACTATTCTCACAAGCTCACCGCACCCGAAGTCAATTATGCAGTAGGAGAAAGGGAGCTGCTCGCGATAAAGAAGGTACTAGAAGAGTGGAGACCTTATTTGTTAGGCTCTAGATATACGGTTACCATCATCACTGACCATAGAAACCTCCAATATCTAAAGACTACTAAAGCCCTTTCTATGAGACAGTTAAGGTGGACTCAATTTTTCAGTGGGTATGACTTTGAGATACATTTCAGATCAGGACGGAAGAATGGGAAAGCTGATACCCTTTCTAGATTAGGTTTTGATCCCTTGCCCACTATGGAAATACCACCTTCTATCCTGGATTCCAAGAAAATCATAGGGGCAATCAGTATGGAAGAGAGATTCTTGAAGGATGTAAAAGACTCACAGCAGAACCCCCAGACCCTGGAGTATTTGGGAGATCAGGAAATCCAATGGAAAGATGGGCTAGGATATGTACAAGGAGGTTTATATATTCCCACAGAACCCTTGAGACAAAAGGTATTGCAGTTGTGTCATACTCAAGGTTTAGCAGGACATCCTGGATGCAAGAGAACTGTAGAACTGGTAAAACGGTATTGTTGGTGGCCTAGTATTTCACAAGATGTACAGGACTTCGTGAAGACATGTCATGTATGTGCACAAGGTAAAGCAACACACACCAAACCTGTGGGTCTGTTAAATCCGATTCCAACTCCTCCAGGTCCATGGCATACAGTCTCTATGGATTTTATTGTGGAACTGCCTCGTACCAGTACAGGGAATACTGCTGTATTAGTGGTAGTGGATTTGTTTACGAAGACTGCCCATTTCATTCCTTTGCCTGGTTTACCTACTTCAATGAAGCTTGCTCAAGTGTTTTTACAGCACGTTGTTAGGTTGCATGGCATACCCTTTGTTTTGATCACGGATAGGGGTACCCAATTTGTCTCCCGATTTTGGAGACAATTATGTGAGCTATTACAAGTGGATGTACGGTTGTCCTCCAGTCACCACCCTCAAACGGATGGACAAACCGAACGGGTCAACCAGAGTTTAGAACAACTAATTAGATGTCAATGTCTCCAGTCTACGAAAGAGTGGGACGAAGTCATCTGGTTAGCAGAGTTGACATATAATAACAGTCACCACTTTTCCACCTTATTCACTCCTTTCTATGGCTCTCATGGGTTTCATCCTCGAGTGTTACCTATACCCCTTTCTAGCACTTGCAACACTCCCTCTGTATCTGCTTTGGTGCAACATCTACAGACTGTCCACAATTCCGTTTCAGACAATTTAGACAAAGCCAAGATACAGTATAAGAAGGGGGCAGATGCACATAGGACACCTGAACCAGTGTATAAGGCAGGGGATAAAGTATGGTTGTCCTCCAAATACATTGCATTGAGAGGTGCATGCAAATTCCAACCTAAATACATTGGCCCTTTCCTTGTCTCTAAGGTTATCAACCCAGTTGCCATGAAACTTGACCTCCCTGTGTCCATGAAGATACACCCTGTATTTCATGTCTCGCTCCTGAAGCCAGTGGTACCGGGTACTCGGTTACCTGTGAGCCCGCCACCTGTTATAGTGAATTCAGATGAGGAATACGAGGTGGCCAGTATTATTGACTCCCGTAGGAGTAGAGGCAGACTGCAGTACCTCATACATTGGAAAGGGTATGGCATAGAGGAGCACAGTTGGGAACCTGCAAGTCAGATACATGCACCTAGATTGGTGCGTTTGTTTCATCGACGCCATCCTAGAAAGCCCAAACCTGTTGGGGGCAGTTTGGGAGGGGCGTACTGTCATGCCTGCCGATCCACGGTAGCCGTGGTTGGCAAAGACATGGTTGGCGGAAGAGAGTGTGTCAGGAAAGCGCATGCGCAAGTCTCGTGCATGCGCGATAACGCTATATAGTTTCCCCTTTCCGTTCCTATGACGCTTTGCGTTCCCTTCGGGTTTCCTGCATCGCTTCCGGGTCACGGTGGTGGCGTTCGGGCTCCGGCGGATTTCTTCTTGGCTCGGTGACAGTCTACGGTTGTGAGCGCTCTCCTACTGATGAGATAAGTTCGAGAGTGGATTATTGTTTCTGGAGTTAACACTCGTTAGTGTTTTCTACTCTGTGTAGAGTTTACACGGGGACGTCTTCGTTTGCAGACACTTGTTACAGAACTTATTGTTAGCGCTTTATTTTACCTCGGTGAGGTTTATCTCTTTGGTTTAGCGGAGCATCCGAAATTAGTACTTGGAGCTCCTGAAGTGATTTCTAACTTCATTTGATAAGACAAAACAGGTACAGGCGATACCCTAAAGATATATAGATGCCTTAGACGTTGTTTAGGATTACTGATAATATCCTTTATATTTGCAGGGAATTATTTACTTGATGCAGGAGTTACTTTTGTGGAGAACAGGGAGTCAATATTCATAAAGGCACTGGAAACATTAGGTATACTCAGTCCCCTATTATTATACATATAGGCATTATATGGAATCTCCCTTATTGATAACCAATTACCCCTATTTTTAGGAATATTCTTTTTTTATGCATCACCCTACCTATCTTACTGTGAGGTCAACAGAAGGAAGATTGATTACAGGTAGAAGCACTGCAATTAATCGCCAGGTACCATACCTCTCTGCTTTATAGCATACACAATTACAGACATACACCTCATATTCCTAATCACTCTCTCTTTATCCACAGGAGGGGTTCAGAAGAGACAGTGAGTGTTGACCAGTTCTCTTTGCATCCTGGATTTCGGATTCCTGTGTCTTCCCCATCTTTCCTTGTTTTGTTCCCCTGTGTCCCTTGCACTGGCATCTACTCTTCTCACCAAGTATATATATATCATTGGTGTAGAGTGAACCGGTGTGGGGGAGGTCAGGAAAGAGCTTCAACTTCATGGTGTTTCCGAGACATCCTCCTAACAGACACGACAGGCCTTTGCTGTGGTTTGGGCCCTGAAGAAGCTGAGACCATACTTGTTTGGCACTCACTTCCGAATTCAGACAGACCATAAGCCCCTCTTGTGGCTAAATCAGATTAAGGGTGAAAATCCCAAACTGCTCAGGTGGCCCATTTCCCTACAGGGGATGGACTTTACAGTGGAACACAGACCAGGGACTGACCATGGTAATGCAGATGGTCTCTCCAGGTATTTCCACTGAGAACATGAAGACTTATCTGGTCAAGATTAAGTTTGGTGTCCCTGCGTTTGGCGGGGGGGGGGGGTTATGTAGGAGAGTAGGGTCTGCTTTCCTATGCTCACCCCATTTTTTTGCTTTTTGCTTCACTGGTTTTCGACTTAATGTGGCTATGGGCCTGCTAATCAGACCCACAGCCTGCTGTTCTCTCTCTAAATTCACATCCATGTACTTTAGGTGAATAACCAATTGGACATTGGGTCACCTTATCAACCCCTGTACAGTGTACTATAGGTACCCAGGGCATAGGTGCATCCAAGGCCTACAAGGGGCTGCAGCATATCTTTTGCCACACCTGGCTGGCTATCCAAACTGACACAACTGGCTGATCACTCAGCTGGGGCAAGGTCGTGTAATCACCCCTTGCTTAGATATAGTATGCCTATATCTAAACCTATATCTGGACACATATACACCTATAAGTCACTCCTATGGCAGGCCTTATCAATCCTGGAGGCAGAGTGCTTGGTTTTATGTGAGATGGTGCTCTAGCATGAGCTGAGCCTGTCTGCAGCTTTCGGGACCAACTCCCTTAGCTGTTCTGGGATATTGCCATACCATATACTCTTAAGTGCATTATAATCCTCGCGGTTACTTGCTAACTTTGGTTTGGCTTTATCAAAACATGTCGTGTAAGGTGGAATACTACCCCCTCGCCAGTTCTGGTTACGGGGGTAGCATTCTACCCTTCTAGAGGGAGAAGACATGTTACTTTGCTTAAACGCGTTTAAATCTAACCAGAGCCCCAGCATCACAAAATGGATGCTGCTGCCACAGACACAAGTCTGGCCTCCTGCTGCTGACCGAAACTCTGGCAGGGGAGGCCTGGACAAATGGTATCCTGTCACAGGGAGGTGTTACACCACCCCAGACAGGAGATAGTGGATTGTAGCAGGGAGGGTTGAATGAAACTAGACACTGCCTAGGGCTCACAAGGCGTCCCATGCATAGCCCAGTTCAAACCAGTGCTGGGGCACTCCAGCCCCAGCTCTGGCATGAAACTGGACAAAGGGAAAGGGGTGTAACCACCCCCTTCCTGGGTCCCACCCATAGGAGGAACCTAGCAGGTGATCCAGCCCCTTGATTTGGAATAAAGGTAGGAGCTGTGCCAATGCAATTTAGATCATCCTGACTGAAACTTTGAAACAAAACTCTGGACCCTTCGACATCCTACTCAATGTAGAAGACTGAAGAATCTCCCTTGTGGTCAAGGAGTGGCCACCCTGTGCAAGCAGGCACCATCAGCACGACAAGACTTTCTTTGCCGTTGCTCCAGCCGGAGCTCGAACGACAGAGACCGACAAGACCTGGACTCCCAGACTTCAAACAGCCCGATCCACAGTCCTAGCAAAGCTTAGACCCGTAGAGGCGACCAGAGACGTGGGACCGGCCATCTTGAAAAGTCGATGAAGTGCTTCCTGTGCAGCTCCCGAGGTTTCCTCGACGCTGTGCTTTGGGGTTTGAGAAGCCCCAGCCCCGAGCAGCCTGTGCTCCAAAGATCACCTCTCCACACTTTCCGAGTGCTGCGTGGGACCCTTTTGCACTTTTACTGCTCGACGCATAGTCCGGTCGCTTACCCCTTGGTTAGTGGCCTCTGTGACGATGAAACATCAAAACTACACTGCTGGTCTGGTTGCTCCAGACTGGCCCCACCTCCCCTGAAAAGGAGCCATCGATCTGACCTTCCCGGTCCGATCAAGAAGACATCTTCGAATCCTGCGTGGGTTGCCTTTACCAAGGCTTGGTGACTCCGAATCGAGTACCGACACCGCCGACAGCAAGAGCCTTTGTGGGACAGCTCGTGTTTACCAGCTGGTCATCCTCGATCCTTCCTGGTCTACGTGGCAGCGGAGACAAACACCTCGACATCACCTGATTGCAACCCAACATCGCCTGGTTCCTTCCTGGTTCCTCGATGGTCACTGGCTAGTGACCTGAACTCTGTCCCCTCTGCTTTCAGGTACTCTACATCTTCGATCCACCCTTGGATCCAACCGGACTCTTCTCTCCTGGCCGCCTGCAGCATCTTCATCTCCAGGCTCCATAGAACCAGGCCCGGACTGGCCATAGCGGGCACTGGGCAATCCCCCGGTGGGCCGCAAGGGTGGTGGCCGGTTTTGAGCCCCTGGGGGCTGATTTTGTTACAGGGCCGTTTTTGCAGCATAGCTGCAAAATCGGCCCTGCAACAAAATTGGCTGAAAACCGGCCCTAGCAAAGCGCTCGGCGGCACCTCCAACACCCCCCGAGTGGGGAGGGGGGGCCGGCCTAGCACTTTGCCAGGGCCGGTTTTGGTTCCCAGTCCGGCCCTGCATAGAACTTCACGAAGAAACCCGACACACTTTTGCACCTATGCACCCGCTTCCTGTGGGTGAGGTAACAATCTAACTCCGGTGCTCCTATAGTGGATTACACCTCTAGTGTCCTAGTTCTAAGTGGCTAAATTCTAGTCCAGTCGGAAGTCTCCGAAACCTATAACTTTCAGATTTTTACGCACCATTAACTTATATGGTAAACGCGGTTGCCTATAGACTCTGCACCCGTATCCTGTGGGCCTCTCCCGACCTAACCTTTGTTAGTCTAGTGTAAGCCCAGCGATTCCCAAGGCCCTAGGCCTGTTTATTGTTCGTGACGTGGTACTTATACGACTTTCTTAATATATGGTTTGAGTGGCCACCCGGCCTATCCATAATTGTGCAGCTTATTGTATATTATACTGTGTTCTTTGTTTAACGCTTGTGCTCCTTTGCTCATAAAGAGTTAAGGGATTATTCTAGAAATAAATACATATATTTTGTAATATATAACTTGTGTGGTGTCCTTTCATTTGGTATTAAAAGGGATTGCATATGGTAAAACAGCTGGCTTCACATGCCCTCTTGAGTTTAGCCTAAGACTGCTTTGTCCACGCTACCATTAGGATAGCTGGTCTATAAGGTTGACTTACAACCAATCACCATAAGGGTCATGTGGACTGGTGCAAGGTGCTCACTAGAATAGTGAACACCATATACCATGCCAACTTCTCACAGGGGGACTCCACGTCCTCTACTGGAGGCCATCATCCAGCTCGACACAAATACATGGATTCATATAAAACTGGGTGAGGGAGCTCACATCTCAAGGGAATTACAAGCATTGCGTGGAGTAAAAAGGGAGTGTACTGGCCCCCCTACTTTTTAACCTCTTCCTCTCGGATTTATCACAATCCTTCAACATCATTAATTGCACCCCCCCAAAAATGAGTGGCATATTCAGGTCAGCAACCTGCTGTATGCTGATGACCTAGTTTTATTTGATCACACATGGGTAGGCTTACAGTGGCTACTTGACCAACTTTACACCTACACTTATACAAACAACCTGGAGTTAAACCTGACAAAAACAAGGGCAGTAACTTAAAGGAGAAGAAAATACCAAGGAGGAGGATGGCTCTACAATGGTAAAAGCATTGAAAGCGGATCCTTCTATAAATACCTAGGGGTCCACAGAGAAACAAGGTGTGATTTTGCAAAAAAAAGGGAACAGGTTAGAGCTGAAGAATTGATGTTGCAGGTGGCATTGACAAAGCTTGCAAAGCAGCTAGCAAACCCTATCCCCACTAATAACAGCTATGAAGGCAAAAATGTCCCCATATTATTCACAAGAGATTATGCTGGGAAAATACTCCAGTCTGATGAACAAACTAACTGCAAAAATGTATAAAGCAAGCACTGAGTTTACTGAAATCCTCATCTCCTGCCTAGACCAGATTGAGCTCGGCCTCCTAGACCAGCAGGTTGCAGGACCAGTGCCTTTCTCAAACTATGCAACAAATTACAAGTGTCCAGAGCAGCCAGCTTGGAGGAAATGCTGTGATGGTAAATAACCACTAGTCAACTGGGGCAAAAATATTGCAGACATCTAGAATACTCTCGCAACTTTTAGAAGCAAAATCATTTTCGGTCACCAATCCACTTCAGCAGGTCCTCAAAACATACATTAAGAAGAGCGTACGCCTCTGTTCATTCAATTCGGACAGAGCACAATTGGCAAAACGCAAACACGCCAGGTCGATCATAACCAGGTTTAAGCCAGGTATTATGGCACCTTTTCTTGTCTTGCACCTGTGCAGTATTCTGGAAAAAATATTTATGTCCCTCAGGTTGGGAGAGTGGCTTATTCTTTACCATCTACCCAGTTGGCATGGTCTAAATGACAATACAATGTGCATGGTATTGTGGGTCACGTAAGGCATCACTTGAACATGTGGTATGCCTCTGCCCAGCACTGCTCAAAGAACGTAGGCCTCACTTTCGGGAGAAGGGAACAAATTCAGTGTCCGCTCCTGTCTACAGGCCATCATCGCGTCCTTGAACCTGGACAATACGGTGCTTAATATACGGTTCACCAGCAAAAAGGTTCAGCCAGTTGAAGGACTAACTTGTTGACACCTGTAATCCTGAACTGGGCTCTTCCTAACCAGCATTTCGATAAGATGACAAGCCGTATAGCCCATTGCCCCCATAGTTAGCAGCTTTTCACCTAGAGGCTTGCATTCTTTGTGATCTAACAGCACTTCTATTTTTTGTATTGTTTTCTCCTATTTATAAAATGTTTTGACAAAGCCAGGGGAATGGCTAATAGGATTCTCATAAACAGTCACTTGTGTTTTTTCATTGGTAATCATATTGAAGCTCAATTGCTTATTATTGTCCAAAGAAGCAAGTCGGATGGTGGAACCTTCTTTAGCGGAGCCTCTGACCACAATAGTCAAATTAGTATTTTCCCTTTATGTACGAAGAAGGGAACAGTGTGCACACTGAAAACCACCCACCATCACAATGGCAGTTCTATACAGAACTTGGAATACAAATTGGATTTTTAAGCAAAGGTGCACCACAATAAAGAAATGTGCAAACTAAATCTCAAGTTTGTACACAAGAAATATCAAAAATCACATTCAAAACTATTTTTTTCCAAAAAAGACTTTTCTTTATTCACTCCAAATGTCAAAGGACACAGCCGACGCGTTTCGTCCCTAAGGGGACTTCTTCAGGGCAAAATTAGTCGTGGAGGCTCCTTGATTGAGATGGTATTTACTTTGTGGATGAAAAGAAGCAAGGACGATAACTGGATTATATGCAGTCTCAGGGTATAAGTGGTTGATCACGAATTGGCTTCTTTGGATGCTACAAACGCGCATCCGAATTTTTAAATCTACTCATGGATGTATTTCCCAAAGGAATTGGGTCCCCCTGTTCATTATAAAAGATCAACCACTTATACCCTGAGACTGCATATAATCCAGTTATCGTCCTTGCTTCTTTTCATCCACAAAGTAAATACCATCTCAATCAAGGAGCCTCCACGACTAATTTTGCCCTGAAGAAGTCCCCTTAGGGACGAAACGCGTCGGCTGTGTCCTTTGACATTTGGAGTGAATAAAGAAAAGTCTTTTTTGGAAAAAAATCGTTTTGAATGTGATTTTTGATATTTCCTGTGTACAAACTTGAGATTTAGTTTGCACATTTCTTTATTGTGGTGCACCCCTGCTTATTATTGTCCCCAAATTGAGAACCAACCAAGGGATTAAGGTTTGCAGTAAGTCATGCCACCCGCAAATCCAGCTTAACACAAGTAGTATGGATTTTAAAATCGATATTATTTTAGAGACTTTCTTAATTTTATGTATTTATTGATATATATCTCTCCTTTTAACCGAGTGTGTGAATCAATGCATTGACGATTGCCATTGTAATGATTTTTATTAATTGAACAATAAAGTATTTTTTATGGAGAAAGACTCTGACTGTCCCTGGGCTCTGCCTAACTAGGCCCAGGGCAAGTGCTATGATGAAAACACCTAAAATACAGTGAAAACACCTCACACACTCAGGTACATTATGGGTTAAAGTACCCTTATGTTTGGCATGGCCTCCTCTATAAATCCCTAGTACATAATAGGGCAGGTGGGTTAAAACTACCTTTAAATATCTAGTATATAATACAGCATGATAGTTTAGAGGCCAGCAGCCCTTTCTGCACTTGCATGTGTGCACTGCTGTGAGCCTGGGGACATTTTGGAAGTAGCCCTGTGTTGCAGAACTGCTTTTAAATGTAAATTGTGACCAAACTCGGCTTTGGTGTTGGGGGTACTTACAAATTGAAAAACTACAACATTTCTGCAGATTAGGTACCCCCAGGGTCTCCCCTAGGAGTCCCGGGGGTGGAGGGTCAGGTACTTATAAGTAGAACCCTTATAAAAGGAGTTTTATATGCCCTGGTGATAGAGAAATTGCACATTTCATTTCATTTCCGTCATTGTAGTAAAGTGCTTCCCATAATCTACTTTTGTGCTACGGATCTACATTATATTTGTAAATTCTCAACCCCTAAAGTCTCCCCTAGGTGTACCATAAGCAGGGTCCTTATAAAAGCAGTTTTGTAGGCCTAGGTGTTGGAGAAATTGGACATTTAATTTTCCCCATTGTAGATCCCTAGCCACAAACGTTAACATTACAACATTACAATAGTTTATGAATTCATAACTACCACAATGGACAACCGAAAAATATCATTTAATGACTTGGTAGAATGGTATTGATAAATCCAACAATATGCTGTTGTTGAATTTATCCTAAAATGTACAGAGAAGAAGTTATAAGACTTTATTATCTGTGAGCCGAAATTCAGCCTTCTAGTGGCCTGTCTTGATTGGTCAGAGTTAAATGGATTAGCCAGACTGCTTTATTGAAGTCATAAGTAGCACCCAGGAAGAAAAGGCTATCTTTTGTAAGAGGACCCTGCTCCACAGCAATGTCAGAGCAGGGGGGGTTGTAAAGCACCACCTTCAAAGGTAAAAAGAGACAGCAAGGTCCATTTACCCCCTCCACTCTGAACCCAGCAGATGGCAGGCTTAAGGAAGGAATTTGCAGCTGAAGGAGGGAGGGGAGCAGTGGAAATTAGTCATCTTGGAAGTTGGTTTTGCTAGCTCTTGCCTAACTGCTGAGAATTCAGCCATATTGAATTTGAGAAGAATAGTGTTTTCGGGGATACCATAGTGCCACACTTTGGAGGAAATGGCCATGCATTTTAGGTAGGTTGCTTCCCCACGCCACACAGCACCACCTGTGTGCCTGTGTCCCTCTGCTCTCTGCCACCGCCGTAGGCTCTAGGCCCCTCTGCCTGAGTTGTGTTATTCACTGTAAATTGTTATTTTGTTGATTTTTGTTGTCTCCTGTTTCTGCCCCCTTTTGGCCTCTGTGTCCCTCTTGCCTTTGCCTTTTGTGCCCCTCACCTTGCCCCCGCTGGTGCCCTTTTGCTCTCTGTGCGTCCGTTATTTTCGCCCATTTTTTACCACCGATGAGTCCCCTGAGGCCCCGCCCCCCTGCTTGCCCATTCGTCCTCCCGCCTCCCAGTTGCTCCTCTCTCCCACCTCCCCTAATAATGGCGGCCGCTGTGCAGCCGCGCCTAAGGCAAACCCATCTGCGCCCATCCGCGCCCAGACCGTGACCAGCGCCAGACCCCCTGGCCCCTGCGTACACCACGACACCCGACACCACTACAACGCCAGCAGCCTCCATGTACTCAATGCCGGCCGATCACACACCTGCTTCTAGGCCACCCCGAAGCAGGCCCTCTTACCCTTCTGCTGGAACTGCCGCTACACCAGCCTCCAACCCACCACCACGCCCACCGGGGTAGGTTGCAACAGCCTCCGATGCCTTCTACTCAACACCCGCTCCACCCCCAAACACGCCATCGAACTCTGGGACCTACTAGACTACACCTCCCAGACATCGCCTTCCTGACGGAGACCTGGATGAACCCCTCCTCGGCACCCGACATCGCCATAGCCATCCCTGATGGCTACAAGTTCACCCACAGGGACTGCACCAACGGAACAGGAGGAGGAATCACCATCGTCCACAGAAACACCCTCAGAATCTCGACCAGCATCGACGACTCGCTTATCACTGCCGAACACCTGCACTTCCAGATCCACACCGACCCCAACACCACCCCCAGTGGAACCCTCATCTACAGACCACCTGGTCCCCGGCCACTGTTCAGCGACTCCATCGCCGACTTCGTCAGCACGCACGTCCTTGCGTCCACGGACTACATCCTCCTCGGAGACCTGAACGTCCACCTCGAGAACACCAACGACAGCAACTCCACCACCCTGCTCAACAACCTTGCCAGCCTTGGACTTAAACAGCTTGTCACGACTCCCACCCACTCTGCTGAACACACGCTCGAACCCCATCTTCTCAGCCAGCAGCCATGTCACCTTCAGCCACACCACCGAACTCCACTGGACCAAACACTGCTGCGTCCACTTCACCTTTGAGAAGCCCACCATGCACCACCACACACAACGCCCCCCCCCCCATCGCAGCTGGAGCAAAGTCACGAAGACCAGCTAGTCACCACCCTCATCCGAAACCCACCAACGGACATTACCAACACCGACTCCGCCATCCTTAACCTCAGGCAATGGATTGACGACTGCGCCAACACTCGCCTCGATCAAGAAACCCTCGAACAGACGATCTGACAGAAAAGCCATCTGGTTCACCGCTGACCTCCAGGCATCTAAGCAGACTTGCTGTAGGCCTGAGAAGAAGTAGCACCACGAACAGACACCAGACAGCAACACAGCCTACAAGAGCGCCATCCGCAGACACCACTAACTCATCCGTAACGCCAAAAGGACATCCTTGAAAGAGCGCATTTACAACAATACACACAACAGCAAAGAGCTCTTCAACATTGTTTATTTATTTATTTTATTTATTTTTTGCTATTTTTAAAGCGCGCAAATACCCATACGGGTGTCTCGGCGCTAGTGATCAGAGAACATTGTGAAGGAACTCTCCAACCCCAGCTCTAACTCCAAGGACATCCCGCCATCACAAGACCTCTGCGACTCCCTAGCCACCTTCTTCCACAGCAAGATCGCAGACATCCATGACAGCTTCAGCAACCAGGCCTCCCTGACTGACACAGACACCCAGACTCACCGCCCCCCAGCCACATCAACATTGACCATCAAAATCATGAACACCATCCACTCTGGTTTACCATCCAACCCCTGCCCGCACCACATCTTCAGCAAAGCAAGCTCCACTATCGCACCCTATCTCCGCAAAATCATCAACAGCTCCTTCGAGACCGCCACCTTCCCGGAGAGCTGGAAGCACACGGAGATCAACGCCCTACTCAAAAAGCCCAAAGCTGACCCAAAGGACCTCAAGAACTTCCAGCCCATCTCCCTCCTCCCATTCCTGACGAAAGTCATCAAGAAGATCGTCAACAGGCAACTGACCTCCTTCCTCGAAAAGAACAACATCCTGGACCTGTCCCAATCCGGCTTCCGCAGCAACCACAGCACCGAAACAGCCCTCATCACCGCAACCGATGACATCAGGGCCATGATGGACAACGGAGAAACTGCGCCCTCATCCTCCTGGACCTCTCGGCCGCCTTCGACACTGTCTGCCACCACACTCTACGCACACGCCTCCACAACGCAGTGATCCATGGCAAAGCACTGGACTGGACCACCTCCTTCCTCACCAGCAGAACTCAGAGTGGCTGTCTCCCTCCATTCCACTCTAAAGACATCAAGATCATCTGCGGCGTACGCCAAGGATCGTCCCTCAGCCTGACACTCTTCAACATCTACATGGCACCACTCGCCAACATCATTTTTTGAAAGAAAGGGGCCCCTGCCTCATGGGATGAACCCTGGCAAGGAAACGACACTTGGGGTAAAGAAGGGGCAAAATTGCACCAGGTTTTGTGCCTGTTGTATTAGAGAGAGAAAACTTAAAGCTAATGACTGAGCCCGGTGCAATTTTGCCCCTTCTTTACCACTCGCCAACATCGCCAGATCGCACGACCACAACATCGGCTCCAATTCCAACCTCCAAGAAGAAATTAAGGCCATCCCCGATTGGATGATGATCAACCACCTGAAACTGAACTCGGACAAGACGGAGGTCCTCATCATCGGGTCCACCCCCTCCGCCTGGGATGACTCTTTGATGCCGGCCGCACTGGGGAGCTGCACTGACGCCCACTAACCACGCACGCAACCTGGGAGTCATCCTGGATTCCTCATTATTATTGACCCAGCCAGTGAACGCTGTCTCTTCCTCCTGCTTCAAAACCCTCTGAATGTACAGATGGATCCCTACCTGTACCAGAAGGTAAGTCACCCAGGCCCAGGCCCAGACTGGACTACGGCAACCTTCTCTACGCAGGAACATCAGCCAAACTCCAGAAACGACCACAACGCATACAGAACGCCTCCGCACGCCTCATTCTCGACAACCCCCGCCACAGCCACATCACAGCCCCCCTGAAAGACCTACACTGCCTCCCCGTCAACAAGAGGATCACCTTCAAGCTCCTCACCCACACTCACAAAGCTCTCCACAACACCGGGCCAGCGTACCTCAATGAATGACTCACCTTCTACACCCCGAACCGCCAGCTTTGCTCCACTGACCTTTCCCTTGCCACCGTCCCCTGCATCCATCGAGCAACCGCCGGTGGCAGATCGTTCTACCACCTCGCCGCAAAAACCTGAAACACCCTCCCCATCCCCCTACGACAGACCCAGGTCCTGCTGGCCTTCAGGAGACTCCTCAAGACCTGGCTGTTCGAGCAGTAGCAGCACCCCTGCCCCCTGAGAGGGGCAGAGCTGAGGCTCTCCTGCTTAAAACTGAGAGAAGAAGGAATGCCAAGCTGGAAACTTTGCACCATCAGGCCCTGCATTCTGACTGACTGCGCCTGCTGTATCATCTGGAACTACAGCCCTTTGGATGTACCTTGTTTCAAGAGTAATAAAGAGTGGGCTCTGTGTAAGCTACAGGTTAACAGAGCTTACCTGGGTCAACTCCACCAAGAGTCCTCTGCCAGGAGTGCATCAAGTGAATTTTGAAGGGTTTTGGCCAGGTGCATTGTGGGAATTGTGGTCCCAAACTTTCCAGGACCATCCTGGAGCTTTCAGACCCATGGAATGTGTTTTGGACCCTTTGGACCCTCAAGAGGAACTTTAGGAAGCAGTCCCACAGTTCCAGAAGTTTGGAAACATTTGGAACAACTTTGGGAAATAAACTCCATAAGATAACTAAGTGCTAGAAAGTGTTTATTCTTTAAAAAATCATATCTCAGGTTATATTGGATTTTTTTTGTTTGATGTTGTTTTACAGATAAAACTATGTCCTATTTTTAGGTCGAGCCTAGGCAGCGCGCATGCGCTGTCTGGAAGACCTGAATCCCGCCTGCTGCTTGTAATTGATTCAATGCAGTGTCTTGGTTGCAGCGTCCTAAGTGGTTCACTTAATGGAACGTAACTCCCGTTTTTGGCAGAGCAGAGAACTACTTTTCTTAAAATATGGCGACGCGTCTTTCTCTTGTCGTGCACGGCGTGGCTTGTATTCAAAAACACTTTCACTCTTGTGACGGGTGTCGCGCTTTTTTTTCTACAGAGTAATGTTGTTCACTATGGGATTCAGCCCCAGCAAGAGGGCTCCATTCTCAGCTTGACACTGAGCCCCCTCCACCACACTCAGCCTGCCTACGGGCTAACCTATATCTGCATGGGGCGCAGAGTCCCACCGGCCAACAGCGACCCCTGTGCCTGACCTGCACCGAGGGCTACACTTCTGTGATACAGCTCTGCTGTCTGCCTGTCTTCCGGCCCCCACACTGTTACCCGATGGAGCTCGTGGTATGACGGATATGTGCTCATAACGACCAGGGGTGGTGCCCCCCCAGCCGGTGATTACATGCCGATGAACCCCACCAGCATGAATGCCTTGTAACCGATCCCGATAGCTCGCCATCCCACTCCAATGCCTGCGGCTATATGGTGTTATCTTCTCATGACAGTTGCTCCCCCTTGGCTGCGGTGCACAACTGTCCTTGAAGATGGTGATCCCAGGCTACCCTGCGGGGACTATATACACATGAGCCTGGCCATCGGCTCTAGCACCAGCATCCCGCCAAATGGCTACTTGCCAGCCAGCATTGCCAGTCAACCATCCTGTGCCTACTATTCCCTTTGGTGCTCCTTCAACCATCTACACCTCCCTGGCGGTGAGGACTCTACGTCCTCCGCCAGCAGCAACAGCCAGAGGCAGTGACCGGGCAGATCTAATTTCCTGAAAGGTGTGGAATTCCAGCCGACAGGTTATCCATGCTCATTCTGGGGGAGCACTTGTTTGGTACAAATTTGTATTCTCCATTGATATATGACCATCTGTTCAATGTGATTAAATAACATTGGTCTACCAATTATGGAATACTAGCGTGTTAATGCCGATTGTGTTTTAAGTGTGTGTGCGAGTTCAGGATTGTTTTACTGGGACTACTTCCCTATTGTGCTGTTCTATACTCAGGTCCCAGTGGCTGGTTTGGTTCTACCCCTTTTTCTATACCTTGTAACAGATTAGGCACACACAGAGCTCAGAAACATATAAGGCTAAAATGCCCAGTACTTAAATGTATCTTGTATTGTCTTGTATCCTTTGTGCTCCGACAGATAAGAATAGCCACACATTTACCTTCAGGGCACACATGAGCTGCAGTGCAGGCACGAGTCAGATGCGTACTGATATTTACTGTTCACAATATACATATATTCATAAGCACTCTAGCGAGTTACCCAAACAACTTCGTGTGCAGCTTTTGTTTGTGAAGTGAA
The DNA here is from genome assembly GCF_964263255.1 of Lissotriton vulgaris. Classification (NCBI taxonomy): domain Eukaryota; kingdom Metazoa; phylum Chordata; class Amphibia; order Caudata; family Salamandridae; genus Lissotriton; species Lissotriton vulgaris. The sequence goes on along the minus strand of NC_141699.1, from coordinate 265,043,824 downwards.
TGAACACCAGAGATGCAGTAGCCAATGCCTTCGTAAGACGCCCGACCTGATGAGAGACACCAACGGAGGAAGCCGATGACCACGAGAGAAACCGGAAATCAGGGAGGTGTGTCGCGACGGTAGGAAGCTGCGGGCTGAAAAGACAAGAACGGCTAGCAGCTTACTGTGGTGCAGCATGCCCCTTTATAGACCGTGCGCTCCTCCCCACTACATACTGGACTTCGGTTCAGGAGAGGACAAGCCCGACAAGTGTTTCATGTGAAAACTCCACTCCATTCAATACCATCCCATTCAATGCCTCTTCCACGCTACACTATGCAACTTCCTTCCACGCCACATAATGCCACTCCACTCAATTCCCCTTCACTAAATCCCACACAATGCCACTCCTCTCCACACAATACCACTACACACAATGCCACTCCACTACACACAATGCCAGCCCATTCCACTCAAGGGTAATTGCATTTATATGGCACTTACTACACCTCATGAGGTGTTGAAGTACTTTAGAGCATGCCACTCCACGCAACATAAAGCCACTCCACTCTACTCTGCAAACTTCTGGCCCTCCCATAGAACCCGTTGGTGGACCAGGAATCCAGTCTAATTATAGACTGATTTCTTTATTAGCGGCCCTGTCTACAGTACTGGAAAACAGGTTAATCAGCAGCTTTCTTTTTACTTGGAAACCAACAACCTGCTCCATTCAAGCCAGTCGGGCTTTAGACTCCACTTTAGTACAGAGACAGCACTAATGGAGGTAACAGAATACATCAAAGGCACCTTATACGCTTGGGGGAAGGCAGTGCTGATTTTCTTAGATCTATCAGCAGCCTTTGATTTGGTCCTGCACTCCAGACTTCTAGCGCGTCTTCAAACATCGGCAAAAGGGGTCAAGTCTTAGACTAACTTGCCTCTGGGAGGCAGGAGGCAACAGGTTTGGATTCCCCCTTTCTCCTCAAAGCATCTGAGTTGACAGTGGGAGTTACCCAGGGCTCAGCTCTGCGCCCAACACTATTTAACGTGTACATCACTCCTCTTGCCCAGATTGCAGAAGCCTTGGGGGCAAAAGTTATATTTTACGCTGATGATACTCAGCTGCTTTTTCTCCTCTGACAAGGAAGAGGTTTCAAGTTTCAAGTTTATTTATTTTTGCATAGTTTGTTAAAACCATTGCAACACAAAAACATTTCATTACAAACCCATAAAATCTCCATAATTATAAAAAGGTAAAACATTCTATTAAAAAGACTGTACATTAAAAGTTCGGATATAGGCAAACACTTGATCAGGCAGGTTATATCCTGAAATGCATATCGCAATTATTTACACCACAGTAATTCTTGGATATAATAGTTTGTTTATAAATGCATAGATAAATATTAAAAGTTTGTTTTCAGTCAGTATTTTTAATTTCAGGCAATTTCTTAGTGCATGCTGTCAAAATTTTTACCAGGGCACAGTTTAGTTGAGGATCACTTGGAGCAAGGCATGCCAGAACTGCTTGTCTCCTTGTTCAAATTCCCTGCTGGTTGAATTTTGCTTTTAATATTTGTTGACGTTCTTGCGAGAGTTGTTTACAGGAGCATAATAGATGCAACAGGTCTTCTGATGCTAACCCACATAGGCCGCATGTAGGGTCCGCCTTCTCCTTCAGCCAGGGAGGAGAATGTTGAGTACCGGGCAACAAGCCAAGTCTAAACTTCATAAACCTATTTTTTGTATGCTTGGCGTAACCTGTGTTAAAGTACTTCTGGACTGCTGGCTCACAGTACGTATTCAAAGTCATCCAGCCGTGAGACCTTTTTGCAAGTGAATCTTTATCCTCTAACCACAATAGATATTTGACCGATTTCCAGGTTAATTTCTTGAGTATACCGGGGCTAGTGGGAGTTTCCCACAGCTGGTTCAGTCCCAGTTTTTTTAGTCCTTCTTTGAGATATTTCGCTGCAGGTAAGGTAATATATCTGCTTATCTCTTTCCACAGCTGTGCATTTAATGTCCCTGGAGCGGCTCTTCGTATTTTGTCCCACGTTATGATATATGCCCCATGTCTTGCCAGTGATTGCTTCTGGATACCAAACTGAAGCCTTATTTGCGAGGGGGACATGTATTTGGGCAGTCCAAATATAATACTAATCGTGTTTGTAACTGTGGAGTCCAGTAATTTGGCATCTCTTCCTTTCTGGGCTTCACTTCCATAAGTTATTGCAGGCAATAACTTTGCACCAATCACCTCGACTATAGGCAGAATCGACGGGCCAGTTAATTTGGAGTTCAAAGTTTTTAAAGAGATTGCCAAAGCAATACCTTTACACCTGATACTGTTTCTTTGTGCAAGGAATTGACCTCCTTTATCTATCTTTACACCCAGATATTTGTATTCTGTGGTACTCTCTATACGGGTATTACCCCAGTACCAAGTTGAGGACTTTTCCCTTTTTTTACTCACAGTGATGGTTTTAGTTTTGTTGAGATTTATTGTTAGGCCATTTTCCTTTGAATAATCATGAGTTGCATTTATAAGATGTTGAAGGCCTACTCTCGTTTTACTGATCAAGACTATATCGTCTGCATATAGGAGACACGGTACTAAGATATCTCCCAGTTTTGGGGCGTGCGAGTTGCAGGCGTTTAGTCTCAGTACAAGGTCAGCTACAAACAGGTTGAAAAGTGTGGGGGCCAGAACGCAACCTTGCTTAAGCCCTTTGTCCGTTAGAATGCATCTCGACAAGTGTGTTCCATCGCCCAGCTTAATCTGGACCCAGGTGTTAGTATGCAGGCTTATCAGGAGGTTTAGAAGGGGTTGGGGAGCCCCCAGTTGTAAAGTTTGGACCACAATCTGTTGCGTTTTACATGGTCGAAAGCTGCTTTATAGTCAATAAAGCACAAATGTTGGGAGCTCCCAGTCGTTTCCCCTCTGTCGAAAAGCATTGCCATTGTTATTATATTTGTGGTACATTTACATTCTTTGCAAAACCAGTCTTATTCAAGGGGATGATAGATTTTGCTTCTGCCCAGGCCTGTAGTTCTTCCAGGAGTGTTCCCTCAAAACATTTTGCCTCATTATCCTATAATGACACTAACCGATAGTTCTGCGGCTCTGACCTATCCCCTGCCTTGTGGATTGGTGCAATGATGGATCCCCTCCATGACTCTGGCAGAATATTTGTCATCCTTATTTCCCAAAACAGTGGTTCTAATCCTTCTGCCCAAAAAGTTGGCTCTTGCTTATAAAGCACAGGCGGTATGCCATTTGGGCCAGGGGCCCCTTCCCTCCTTCCCTTGCCTATTTGCTTTTTTATGATCATAGTTCGAATAGTTGAAGTATTGGCAGTTAAGCTATCATTATTAGTTTTGTTTTGTATGATCAGGGTAATTCCTGCATGTGCAGCACTGAGAAAAGCATTGTGGGAAGTACCCGAGGAGTATTCCCCTTTTATTCCTGACTCCATAGCTTCATGGAAGTGAAACCCGAGATATTTTGACCAGACTGCCTCAGAAATGTTAGAGGTAGTTCCCTGGTTATTTGGATGGACAAAACTGTTTATGGTTCTCCAAAAATGTGCGCTGTTGTTTTGCTTTATATCAGCATATAGTTTTGCCCACATTGCATTCTCTTGGTCTCTTTTTGCATCCTTTTTTATTTTTTTTAACTGAGCCTTTTGCCTTCGTAATGAGTTTTGTAGTGTTAAATCTTGGGGGTTCCACCGTAGCTGTCTCAATATGCGGTAGATAACTCTCTTGATGTGCCTTATTTCTTTCAGCGCAAGTTGAGATATCGATTTCACTACACCAGTTCTTTGTTAGGGTTTTTTGCTTAATGATCGTAGTATAAGCTGCCATGGTTTTGGTGAAGCTTTCCCACTTTTTGACTTCATCTGATCCGGCTCTCCGTTCAAAGTGCTCCTTAGCTACTCCAACCATTCTGCAATGTGCCTCTGCCCCAAATTTGATTCTTTTAAGATTAATAGTATAGTCTGCACCTTCGGTGGTCCGGCAGTGCTCAAACACTTGGACTGTTGTTCTAAACTCAATTTCCTGTGGCCGGTGATCACTATCCCCTTTGTCCCCTAAACGAAATAGAGTAATATATTGAAAAAGGTCCAGGGAGACAAAAGTGTAATCCAGAATAGTATTGTTCCTGGATGAGCAGTATGTTGCTACAGGGGGATTGTCTCCTCTTGATCTAGCATTTAGTGCTCTTAAATGTAAGTGTTCCAGTTCTTCCAAGGCCGACAGTCCTGCTTTTGTTTGCTTGCTAGAAGGTGGCTCCCCTTACGTTGGGATGTTCCAGATTGTGTTTTGTATTGACATTTCAGTGTCCGCAGAGGACCCCATTAGATTTAGGTTTAGATCACCTGTAAGAATGAGCTCCGCCGATGGTCCTTCAATAATATACTTTTCTACCAACTTGCACATTTCTTATATTAATTTACCTTTTCGCTTAGGTTGGATATAGACATTAATTATTCTGATGTTGAGGTCCGTTGCTAGTATTGAACCCGGGCAGTTTAAGTTTAAAGCAAGACCTGCAGATGAAGAAAAGCCTAGATCGTGGACATTGAGATTGATTCCACATGCAACATATGTGGCCAAGCCCCCCTGTAAATGGCCGTATTTTGCCTCAGCCAGTGCACTTATATAGAAGCGCAGAAATCCTTGCAAGTGTGGGGGTTCTCTCAGCCAGGTCTCTTGTAGAGCCACGATGTCGAAGTCCCTTATATATTCAATGAAATCCGCATCCAACAGTTTGCTTGCCAGGCCATTCACATTCCAGGAGCATATCCGTAGAGACCCCATTATGACTGATCTTTCTCTTTTCCCTCTAAGTCGTCAATCTGTTCCCCTGTTGTTTATAGTTCTTGAGATCCATCTTATGTCGGTGTCCCATTTTGGTATTGTTGTGGGGTCTTGATTACTTTCACGTTCTTCCAAGGTGCGGCACTTCCCTCAGGAGTGTCGTCTCCTCGACGCACTCTTAAATAAAGTTCACATTGTTAGTTCAATGACAGTCTTAACAGGTATTTGTAGAAATTTCTATAGTTTTTATTTTCTTTAGTTCATTTTATTCCTTCATAAAACGTTTCAAAGACATACGTTCATAGTCATTCTGCCCAATGCATTTCGGGCTTTAGCCCTTCGTCAGGGGACTTGAAAGTCCTGCAAAATAATACAAGAGCATGTGGTTCCGGGTTTCTAATGTTAGCGTAAAACGTAAATTACCATGTCATTCGGTCACGCAAACCTTATTCTGGGGTAACAACAAGTGGTTCAGGGAGATGGTATCAGAAAGACGGCATGATTTAAAGAAAATGACCCATGTGTTTCACGGTTCGTGCCAGGTAGGTGAGTGGGTTGGTATGTTATGTTATGTTATGTTAATAAGAATTTAATACCGCGCACATACACCAATTGGTTTCTTGGCGCTCAAAGACAGTGGGCTATGGCGTGGGGGGGTGTAGGCAGCTAGCCGTGAGCAAGACGAAACAAGTGAGTTTTTAAAAATTTACGGAAGGAGGGGTAGTCAGAGATGAGACGAATAGGGAGGGGAAGGGAGTTCCAAGTGGATGGGGCAAGAAAGGAAAAAGCAGCACCGCCGTGCTTCTTGCGTCTAAACCTGGGAGTGACCAACAGGTTGTGGGCAGAGGATCTGAGGTGTCGAGGGGGAACATAAGGGTGAAGGCAGAAAGAAATGAAAGCTGGAGCAGAAACAAAAAGAGATTTAAAAACAGTGCAAGCAAGTTTGAAAATGCAGCGTTGCGCAACCGGGAGCCAGTGCAAGGTTTTTAACAGCGGGGAGACATGTTGATGTTTGGGTTGCTGGAAGAATAATCTGGCTGCCTGGTTTTGCACCAGTTGAAGCCGTTGAAGATGGTAAGCTGGGATCCCCACGTATAGACAGTTGGCATAGTCTAAACGTGAGGTAACCAGGGCCAAGATGACAAGAATAAGAGCCTCTGGAGAGAGGTACCTTCGGATCTTACCGATCCTGCGGAGGTGGAAAAAGCAGGCCGAGGTAACAGCATTGATATGCGGCCGCATCGAGAGGTCGCTGGAGATGACGACACCTAGGCTCTTCACGGAGTCAACTGGGCAGGGGGGGGGGCCGAGGGCAGGGGGCCAGAAGTTGGAAGTCCAAGGATGTGAAGGCCCACCGATCAGGACCAGCTCTGTCTTGCTAGGATTGAGCTTCAGCTGGCTGAAGTTCATCCACTCGTAGATGGAGAGCATGGTGGTTTGGAATTTAGAGCAGGAGAGAGGAGAGGAGTGGATAGGGAAAATAAGTTGCAGATCATCTGCATAATTAAAAGTGGTAACAGAAGAGTGACGGAGGGAGACCAACAGAGGCTGCATATAAAGATTGAACAGAAGGGGCGATAAAGCAGAACCTTGGGGGACACCGCAGGAAAGTGAAGTGCAAGGAGCAGAAAAGGAAGATAAGTGTACAGATTGGTAAAGCTTCAATTGTGAATATTCATTAAAAAACGGGTTCTTGTGATTGATACCGTGACTTCACAACTAAAGTGAAACAGCATGCATGCCGTACGTGTACAATATGGGTGAGTTACCGCTTCTCTAGGAATGTGCAACATGCAAGGGTGGGATAGTTATGACATTTGTTTCTGACCTTAAAAGAACGTTTTCTCCATGCGTTAAGTGGAGCTGTACGGAGAGAAGTATAACAATGTTGAAGTATAACAATATTACAGTTAGCGTTCTCCACTATGCTTAGTGAAATTGTTTGTGCAAAGTCGAGCGGTCTGTTAGAGCTTACAGTTGAACGTGTGAATGTAGGCGTGGGTCTCAAACTCTCTCGGGGTCGGTGAAAAGGTGGTTCCGGGACGGCCTATGTATATGTGGGTCGGATTGGTGCTGAGTTAGTCACGTGTATGCCGGTGTTAGTAACGTGAATGGTGATTCGCGGCTCTGGCGTCTCGTAGAGTCGACGATGATTGGTGGTTGCTAGGCAACAAATAGGTTTACGCGTGTGTGTCTGGGGTGAACGGGAATGTGAACCCGGTGTAAATGTATGTAATGGTTCGGTCATTTTCAAAACAAAATAAATAAACAATGAAGTTAACAAGTTAGCGGTTACAATTTAGACACAAAGGTATAGCACTGTACAATTGCTGATTTATCGTGAATACGAAATTTCAGAACTTGCGAATCTTTAAAGGTAACAACTAAATTCTAAGCGTTCATTAAGTCCCTTGGGTTGGACTGTATTTAAACGGTCTATCCAGTGTAATTCACGTCTAAGCAGGTATTGGGTATTGTCTCTACCTGGTAATGCAGAGATTATCTCTAGGATACAAAATTTCAGTTGGCTGGGATTGTGATTCAATTCGTTGAAATGTGTGGCCACTGTTGATTTGGTAGTTTCGGTGCGTATGTTACTTTTGTTCTCTGTGAGTCTTGTTTTGATTTTTCTGGATGTTTGGCCCACGTAGGACAAGCCACATGGGCATTTCAAATGTAAATGAGGTTGGAACTGTCACATGTCCCATTTACTCTAAGTTTGATTTTGGTTCCTCTGGTTGGATGGTTTATTTCGTTCCCTTTAATAATTGCATTACAATTTCCGCAATTGTGACAGGGCAATGTGCCCTTGAATTCTTTGATGGGTGATGTTGTCCTCGGTTTCAATAGTTCTTTGATATTTTTAGTTCTTTCGTACGCAAAGATTGGTTGCTGTGAAAAAAGTCCCTTAAAGTCTTCTTCCACTTCCAGCAGTGACCAGTGTTTTAAGATCACTTTTTTGATTTGGTAACTTCTGGTGGAGTATTTGGAGATAAAGACCGTCTTTCTTTTGTCCTCCCCGACTGTTGATTTCAACAATTGTTCTCTGTTTAGGACCTGTACTCTGTTGGCCGCCTGTACCAATGTTTTCTCGGGATATCCTCGTTTTTTGAATTTATTCAAGGTTACAGTTTCCTGTTCATGATATGTGCTTTCAGATGATGCGATTCTTTTAATGCGAAGCAATTGTGAGAATAGTAGATGTATTTTTAAAGAGGGTTGATGGAAACTGTGAAAGTGAAGGAGATTGTTTCTATCCGTAGGTTTTTGATATACAGTTGTTTGAATGTTGCCGTGATTATTGGTCACTAGTACGTCCAAGAATGATATTTGTGTTTCACTTAGGTTGTGAGTAAATTGAATCCGTTCGTTAACAGAATTGAGTTCTTGAATGGCTGTCTCCAATTCGGTATTTGATCCCCTCCATAAGATGAAGATATCATCGATGTATCATTTGTATGTGATGAGGTTGTCTTTCCATTTTTGTTGACTTAGGATGTGGTCTGTTTCGAACTGGTGCATGAAGATGTTAGCGTAGGCCGGTGCTGCACAATTGCCCATGGAAGTTCCTGAGTTTTGACTGTAGAATTCGTTGTCCCATTGGAAATAGCTGTGATACAGTGTGAAATGCATTAATTTTAGGAGTACCAATTTCAAATGTTCTTCTCTGTCACTGTTGATTAGTGTTGTTTCCAAAGCTGATAGTCCAAGGTTATGTGGAATGGAAGTGTAAAGGGCCTTTACATCAATTGTGCACAAGATCATGTTGGGGGTAAATGCTGCTTTCTGTTCTTCCAAAATGTTCAAAAAGTGTGTTGTGTCCTTCACGTAGGTCGGTATCTTCTGAACTAATGGTTGTAGTTGTTTGTCGATGAATTTTCCAATTGGTTCATGAATGGAATTGACGGTGGAAACTATCGGACGGAATGGGGGGTTGGTTGGGTGTTTGTGGATTTTTGGGATCATGTACAGATATGGTATGGATGGATGGATGTGACTTGATTAGAAATTCCTTATCTTTGTTGGTGAAAACGTCATTCTCAATTGCTTCTTCCACGATTTTGGTGAGGATTCTGATGAATTCTTTTGTGGGATCCCCTCCCATTTTCATGTAGGTGTTTTTGTCGTTCACATATTCATTTACGTTTCTTGTGTAGAAATCTGTATCCATAATTATGAGCGCTCCGCCCTTGTCTGCCTGTGTTATGGTTATGTCCTTGTTGGTTGCCAAATATTGTAAAGCCTGTCTTTCTTTCTGTGTCATGTTGATGGATTTGCTTTGTTGTAATTTGTAAATCCTTATTATGTCTTTATTTACCACTTTCTCTAAGGCATCTAAAACTTTGTGACTAATGGGAGGTACGTATTTGTTGGGGTTTCTCAGTCCCATGAGATTGTCTGGCTTGTTTTCTTCTTCCATAGAGGGTTTTTCAATGACATTTGTGAAGAAGTGTTTTAATCGTAAGCTTCTCATGAATTTGAATATGTTCACTTGTACTTCTAATAAATTAGGATGGTATGTAGGAACAAACGAGGTCCCTTTTTGTAAAGTTTTTGTTTGGAACGGTGAGATTTGGTGTTTCGAGATGTTAATTATGAGATTCTCCGACTCCTCGTGTTCTTGGCTACTGATTCTGTGGAGGGTCCCGCTCTACCTTCTGCTCTTGCTCCTCCTGGTTCTTCTTGTAATCCCCGGCCTCTTTCTAAAAAAGGAACCGCGGATGGTTGTTTGGAGTGTCTTTCTGTGCTTCTGTCATCTTGTATTGTTCTTTTGTCTCTTCTGTCATCTTCTTGTGACCTTTCATTTCTTCTATCACCTTGTGTTGGTCTCTCACTTCTTTGATATGTTGGACCTCTCCTCTGTTGTTGTGAGTCATCTGATGATGTTTCATCTGTTGATTTATATGTTGTGGGTCTTTGTTGACGTGGTCGAGCATAAATGTCAGCACAATTATAGACTTCACCTGTGCGGTAATCTGTGGTGTCCCTTTTGAACTTTCGAAGTTTGCGATCATTGATTTCTTTCGTGTATGTATCAAGTTGAATGTTGATATCTTTGAAAGCCTCATCCCATTCTTCTTTTGTCATCATTTTGTTTAGTTCGTCTTTGAGTAATAGCGCTTCTTTATTCAGGTCTTCTATGAGTTTGGATAGCTCTTCTATTATTAGCAATATGAGGTCTAACGAGCACTTGTTTAGTATGGCGAACCACTTTTCTGTAAATCTCGCGTTGTTTTTGCACAAGGTGGATTTGAGTGATATCCTGAGGCCACGAGGGATACGTTGGGCTTTATGATACTTTATAAGAGTACTAGCGTGTAGTTTTTGGTTTATGATTCTTTTAGACATGTATATAAATTGTTTTATGTTGGCTTGGGTGGAACCTGTGCTGGTGGTGGCGGTGTCTTCATCCTCTTGTATTAGTGCATAAATTCTTTCTGAGTCCTCTGCTGTGAATGCTAAGGTTTCCGCTCTTTGATCGGTTGTGAATGCGATATCTTCGGATTGCATGTTTGTGATTTGATGTTAGATGGTTGGTGCTGATACGACTTTTGGCACAGTTGGGAACTATATGACTTGTTGTGGTAGTCGAAATCGCACTGAATGTACTTATTGGTAAACACGGTTCATCCTTGTGGGTGGTGCAGTCGAAGTGAAGCTCACTGTGCTCTGAGCTGAATAACATCCAAGGTGCGGCACTTCCCTCAGGAGTGTCGTCTCCTCGACGCACTCTTAAATAAAGTTCAATGATAGTCTTAACAGGTGCATTGCATTGGGCAGAATGACTATGAACGTATGTCTTTGCAACGTTTTATGAAGGAATAAAATGAACTAAAGAAAATCAAAACAATTGAAATTTCTACAAATACCTGTTAAGACTATCATTGAACTAACAACGTGAACTTTGTTTAAGAGTGCGTGGAGGAGACTACACTCCTGAGGGAAGTGCCGCACCTTGGATGTTATTCAGCTCAGAGCACAGTGAGCTTCACTTCGACTGCACCACCCACTAGGATGAACCGTGTTTACCAATAAGTACATTGAGTGCGATTTCGACTACCACAACAAGTCATATAGTTCCCAACTGTGCCAAAAGTCGTATCAGCACCAACCATCGAACATCAAATCACAAACATGCAATACGAAGATATCGCATACACAACCGATCAAAGAGCGGAACCCTTAGCATTCACAGCAGAGGACTCAGAAAGAATTTATGCACTAATACAAGAGGATGAAGACACCGCCACCACCAGCACAGGTTCCACCCAAGCCAACATAAAACAATTGATATACATGTCTAAAAGAATCATAAACCAAAAACTACACGCTAGTACTCTTATAAAGTATCATAAAGCCCAAAGTATCCCTCGTGGCCTCAGGATATCACTCAAATCCACCTTGTGCAAAAACAATGCGAGATTTACAGAAAAGTGGTTCGCCAGTCTAAACAAGTGCTCGTTAGACCTCATATTGCTAATAATAGAAGAGCTATCCAAACTCATAGAAGACCTGAATAAAGACGCGCTATTACTCAAAGACGAACTAAACAAAATGATGACAAAAGAAGAATGGGATGAGGCTTTCAAAGATATCAACATTCAACTTGATACATACACGAAAGAAATCAATGATCGCAAACTTCAAAAGTTCAAAAGGGACACCACAGGTTACCTCACAGGTGAAGTCTATAATTGGGCTGACATTTATGCTTGACGACGTCAACAAAGACCCACAACATATAAATCAACAGATGAAACATCATCAGATGACTCACAACAACAGAGGAGAGGTCCAACATATCAAAGAAGTGAGAGACCAACACAAGGTGATAGAAGAAATGAAAGGTCACAAGAAGATGACAGAAGAGACGAAAGAACAATACAAGATGACAGAAGCATAGAAAGACACTCCAAACAACCATCCGCCGTTCCTTTTTTAGAAAGAGGCCGGGGATTACAAGAAGAACCAGGAGGAGCAAGAGCAGAAGGAAGAGCGGGACCCTCCACAGAATCAGTAGCCAAGAACACGAGGAGTCAGAGAATCTCATAATTAACATCTCGAAACACCAAATCTCACTGTTCCAAACAAAAACTTTACAAAAAGGGACCTCGTTTGTTCCTACATACCATCCTAAGTTATTAGAAGTACAAGTGAACATATACAAATTCATGAGAAGCTTACGATTAAAACACTTCTTCACAAATGTCATTGAAAAATCCTCTATGGAAGAAGAAAACAAGCCAGACAATCTCATGGGACTGAGAAACCCCAACAAATACGTACCTCCATTAGTCACAAAGTTTTAGATGCCTTTGAGAAAGTGGTAAATAAAGACATAATAAGGATTTACAAATCACAACAAAGCAAATCCAACAACATGACACAGAAAGAAAGACAGGCTTTACAAAAATTGGCAACCAACAAGGACATAACCATAAAACAGGCAGACAAGGGTGGAGCGCTCATAATCATGGATACAGATTTCTACACAAGGAACGTAAATGAACATGTGAACGACAAAAACACCTACATGAAAATGGGAGGGGATCCCACAAAAGAATTCATCAGAATCCTCACCAAAATCGTGGAAGAAGCAATTGAGAATGACGTTTTCACCAACAAAGATAAGGAATTTCTAATCAAGTCACATCCATCCATCCATACCATATCTGTACATGATCCCAAAAATCCACAAACACCCAACCAACCCCCATTCCGTCCGATACTTTCCACCGTCAATTCCATTCATGAACCAATTGGAAAATTCATCGACAAACAACTACAACCACTAGTTCAGAAGATACCGACCTACGTGAAGGACACAACACACTTTTTGAACATTTTGGAAGAACAGAAAGCAGCATTTACCCCCAACATGATCTTGTGCACAATTGATGTAAAGGCCCTTTACACTTCCATTCCACATAACCTTGGACTATCAGCTTTGGAAACAACACTAATCAACAGTGACAAAGATGAAAATTTGAAATTGGTACTCCTAAAATTAATGCATTTCACACTGTATCACAGCTATTTCCAATGGGACAACAAATTCTACAGTCAAAACTCAGGAACTTCCATGGGCAATTGTGCAGCACCGGCCTATGCTAACATCTTCATGCACCAGTTCGAAACAGACCACATCCTAAGTCAACAAAAATGGAAAGACAACCTCATCACATACAAATGATACATCGATGATATCTTCATCTTATGGAGGGGATCAAATACCGAATTGGAGACAGCCATTCAAGAACTCAATTCTGTTAACGAACGCATTCAATTTACTCACAACCTAAGTGAAACACAAATATCATTCTTGGACGTACTAGTGACCAATAATCACGGCAACATTCAAACAACCGTATATCAAAAACCTACGGATAGAAACAATCTCCTTCACTTTCACAGTTTCAATCAACCCTCTTTAAAAAGACATCTACCATTCTCACAATTGCTTCGCATTAAAAGAATCGCATCATCTGAAAGCACATATCATGAACAGGAAACTGTAACCTTGACTAAATTAAAAAACCGAGGATATCCCGAGAAAACATTGGTACTGGCGGCCAACAGAGTACAGGTTCTAAACAGAGAACAATTGTTGAAATCAACAGTCAGGGAGGACAAAAGAAAGAATGTCTTTATCTCCAAATACTCCACCAGAAGTTACCAAATCAAAAAAGTGATCTTAAAACACTGGTCACTGCTGGAAGTGGAAGAAGACTTTAAGGGACTTTTTTCACAGCAACCAATCTTTGCGTACGAAAGAACTAAAAATATCAAAGAACGATTGAAACCGAGGACAACATCACCCATCAAAGAATTCAAGGGCACATTGCCCTGTCACAATTGCGGAAATTGTAATGCAATTATTAAAGGGAACGAAATAAACCATCCAACCAGAGGAACCAAAATCAAACTTAGAGTAAATGGGACATGTGACAGTTCCAACCTCATTTACATTTGAAATGCCCATGTGGCTTGTCCTACGTGGGCCAAACATTCAGAAAAATCAAAACAAGACTCACAGAGCACAAAAGTAACATACGCACCAAAACTACCAAATCAACAGTGGCCACACATTTCAACGAATTGAATCACAATCCCAGCCAACTGAAATTTTGTATCCTAGAGATAATCTCTGCATTACCAGGTAGAGACAATACCCAATACCTGCTTAGACGTGAATTACACTGGATAGACCGTTTAAATACAGTCCAACCCAAGGGACTTAATGAACGCTTAGAATTTAGTTGTTACCTTTAAAGATTCTCAAGTTCTGAAATTTCGTATTCACGATAAATCAGCAATTGTACAGTGCTATACCTTTGTGTCTAAATTGTAACTGCTAACTTGTTAACTTCATTGTTTATTTATTTTGATCCATATTTTGTTTTGAAAATGACCGAACCATTACATACATTTACACCGGGTTCACATTTCCGTTCACCCCAGACACACACGCGTAAACCTATTTGTTGCCTAGCAACCACCAATCATCGTCGACGCTACGAGACGCCTGATCCGCGAATCACGATTCACGTTACTAACATCGGCATACACGTGACTAACTCAGCACCAATCCGACACACATATACATAGGCCGTCCCGGAACCACCTTTTCACCGACCCCGAGAGAGTTTGAGACCCACGCCTACATTCACACATTCAACGGTAAGCTCTAACAGACCGCTCGACTTTGCACAAACAATTTCACTAAGTATAGTGGAGAACGCTAACTGTAATATTGTTATACTTCAACATTGTTATACTTCTCTCCGTACAGCTCCACTTAACGCATGGAGAAAACGTTCTTTTCAGGTCAGAAATAAAACGCAATAACTATCCCACCCTTGCATGTTGCACATTCCTAGAGAAGCGGTAACTCACCCATATCGTACACGTACGGCACGCATGCTGTTTCACTTTACTTGCGAAGTCACGGTATCAATCACGAGAACCCGTTTTTTTATGAATATTCACAATTGAAGCTTTACCAACCCACTCACCTACCTGGCACGAACCGTGAAACACATGGGTCATTTTCTTTAAACCATGCCGTCTTTCTGATACCATCTCCCTGAACCACTTGTTGTTACAACAGAATAAGGTTTGCATGACCGAATGACATGGTAATTTACGTTTTACGCTAACATTAGAAACCCGGAACCACATGCTCTTGTATTATTTTGCAGGACTTTCAAGTCCCCTGACGAAGGGCTAAAGCCCGAAATGCATTGGGCAGAATGACTATGAACGTATGTCTTTGAAACGTTTTATGAAGGTATAAAATGAACTAAAGAAAATAAAAACAATTGAAATTTCTACAAATACCTGTTAAGACTATCATTGAACTAACAATGTGAACTTTATTTAAGAGTGCGTCGAGGAGACGACACTCCTGAGGGAAGTGCCACACCTTGGATGTTATTCAGCTCAGAGCACAGTGAGCTTCACTTCGACTGCACCACCCACTAGGATGAACCGTGTTTACCAATAAGTACATTGGGTGCGATTTCGACTACCACAACAAGTCATACTTTCACGTTCTGCCAGGACGACCTCTCCATTTGTTTTACTTTGCCCCCTGGCTCCCTTCAATACCGAGGTAATGGACCTGCCATCGGGTGCCGAGTTTCCAGTTGTGTGCTTTGGCTTCAACAGGCCGGGATATCCTAGCTTGATATGCGGCATAATGGTTATCACCCAGTTCTTAAAAGTATCCCTTTCTTGATATATCCTTTGTGCGATAATAGGAGAGCTCCATAAAGCACGCGTTTTTTCCCCGGAGACAGCATCCTTGGTTTTAATCAATTCTATCGAGACTAGGTCAGTTGACATGATTTCAGACAGGGTTGGTATGTGAGATATTAAGCGAAGAATGTTTCCGCGATTCAAAATGTCAAGTCTGCCCTTAGAAACGTATTCCGGTGTAAATAGCAATGCTGTTGTATCCTGCCAATTTATGGTGTTGGGTTCTGGTTCTTGCATATTTGATTGTGCGGCAGCATATAACTGGTGTACTCCTGTTTTTCTATGAGTCCTGGCTGCTCCCATCATTTGATTGTAAGTTCCGGTTTCCGGCAGTTCGCTCGTTGTCTCTCTCTGATGTTCTTCCATGCTGATGTGGTTCTGCTATGGATGTGCCTCAAGATGTTGTCCCTGGCGCTGCTCTATGTTTATGAAGGTGGGAATTGGTAAGCTTGTCGTGACCTTGCTTCGGGATTGGCAAATGCTAATGTTCAGTGGTTCCCTATGGTCCATGACCTGGATGGTATTGAGGTCTGTTTTTTTGGTCACATGGTCTGTGCGTATTGTGCCCTGATTGCCTGAATTCACTTTGCTCCCCGCTGTGGCATGACTGTTGATGTTTGTATTTAGCACAGTTTCTGGAGGCGTCCCCTCCTGATCATGAGCTTGCAACTGATTTATCCTCACATTTCCTGTTTTAATATTTCTGCTGCATATTACATGACTGTTCTTTTCCAAGGATAACTGTGCAAATTCGGCCTCAGTGACTTCTCCTGATTGTTCCATCGCTCTAGGTTGGGTAGTCCTGATTGTGAGATTACAACCAGATGACTCCTTTGTAATAGAGCTTTTATTTTGGGTTTTCTCCGATTTTAGTGGGGTTTCTTGCACGGGCTCTCTCTCGGATGGTATTTTCCCAAATAGGCGCATAAAACCATTGTTTTCGCAGATGTGTTTTTGGTTCCGGCCCTTACGTTTTTGTGCTTGTCTTTGTTTTGCGTTCAGTTTATTTTCCCTTTTTTCCTCTTCTGGAGACTCTGTCAATTTGTTTTTTATCTTTGTATTGTGGCCCGTAGTTTCATCGCCTTCAGTTTGTGTTAATTTTATCATGATGGAATCACATTCACCATTTGTAAGTGCTAGTTGATGAGTTGTCATGTCTATATCATTTCTAATTAGGGGCTTCTCCACTATTGACTCACTGCAATTGTTGGATGCACAATTTTTTACTTGTGCGCACAGATCATTTAGCAATGTTGGAAGAGTGGCTAATTTGTCTATGATTGGACTACAGCCGCATTTTTCACTGTTGTCGTCTGAGGAGGAAGAAGAGATCCCTGAGGTTTCTATTAAAGCTTGCCTGACTGCAGTTTTCCATTCAATGGCCGTAAACCAACTCAAGTGCAATGCAGATAAAACTGAAATCCTTTTTTCCGGCAATATTCTCTCTGAAATATGGCAGAATTTCTGGCCCAAAGATGCCCCCCACCAGGCACACAGGAAGCCACTGTCAAGAGCCTATGGGTCAAATAACAGTCTGTCCTTTAAGACACATATTAAGTCAGTGGTAGGCACTTGTTCCAAAATTCTGCGCTCATTAAAAAAAGTTCTTGCAGTACCTCTCATTCACGCCATGGAAAATGGTTAGCCAGGCACTAATAACCCTGAGACATGGATTATGACAATGCTTTATACTTTGTTCATCCTGAAAGCTGCTGGGCAGTCTTCAGGTGGTCCAGAGCGCTTCAGCTGGCTTTCTTCAGAATTTGCCCGTTAGGTCGCATACGTCCCCACACTTATGCACTCTGCACTCGCTCCCTATCAGGAAAACAATCATGTTCAAGGTACTAGTGCTGGTCCATGTGGCACTTTACCAGACCTGTGCAATTTATCTCAGAAACAGGTCCAGCTTCTACACCCCTGCAAGAAACCTGCAGTCTACCAGCAGGCTGCTTGCTAAGACTCCAAGAATTCGCCGTTCCAGAGCTTGCAAACTGTCGCTTGCCTATTTAGGACCAGTGGCTTGAAATAAGCTCCCTTTGGAGCTGCAGGCTCTGGACAATACTGCAGTTTCAAAACATGATTGAAGACCTGGTTTTTCACACAGGAATAGACTATATGATCTTCACTATCTGACCATATGCTGTGCGCTAGAACACTCTTTGGAGTAGTTGTGCATGCTATAAGTCGCTTTCATCATCATCTTCATCATCAGGGTCACTACATTCCACTCCACTCAGTGACACTCCACTCCACACAATGCTACTCCACTCCAAACAGTGCAATTCAACTCCACGCCCTTCATGCCACACAATGCCACTCCACTCCAGGAATTTGCCGAAGAACTCCTTGCAGTCAAGGTGGATTTCGTAATAGCAGAGTTATTATTTAAGAAAGAGCGTCACCATCTAGTCCAATTGATAAGCCGGCGGAGTTGGTAGTCAGGTGCTAATATTCAGTATCTAATTTTCCAATTCAAACAAACTTATTCAGGTTACACCCTTCAGAGTTTACTTAAAGACTCTGAAACATAGTTGGATCAGTTGGAGTAAAGTGAGAATGTAACATTTACGCCTGCAATAATGGAACAACAAATCCATTTTCTATCAGACATTTTTTTTGATGCCTTAGATATTGCTCTGGCTGCCACAGGATCATCAGTAGTGACACAGCACCAAATATGGGTGAGATCATAGAAGCCAGACTGAACAGACTTGGGGAATGTGTTTTTTGTCAGCAGCCCAGAAACAGACTGCATGCCTATCCTTCCGTCTTAGCTTCACAGCACTGTCAGCCAAGGAATGGCTCAAGGTTAAGGGGTAAATGGCCGCAGTGCTAGTAACCATCCCATGGGTTAGATTACATTTGTACATTTTGGTGAACCACTTATTTAATGTTTGGGACCCCAGCTATCAACTATTTAAGCAGGTGATTCTGGTGACACTGATCGTTACAGTAATGGTTGAAGAATTAGAACTTGAAGTAAGAACTCGGCTTCATATGCACTCAGATGTGGCAGTAGCTACAGATGCCAGCAGGTTGAGATGGGGAGCCACCATGGAGAAGGAGACAGTCCAAGGATGATGGTAACTGCAGTGAGTGGACGGTTCTTCCTACTGTTGGGAGTTCAGGGCAGTGAGTTAGCCTTATTTCATTGTGGCCCATTGTGAAGGACCAGGATAATCATATCAAAACAGACAACGTTATAGTTATGTTGTACATCATTCACCAAGGAGGCTCTTGAGGGCATTCTCTGGGATCTTTGCCTCCAGAGATATGTGCTTCGACTGAAAGCAATCTCCACTCTCTGAGAACAGTGTTTCTTCTTAGGAGGAAGAATGGACCTACATACCACCTGAGCTGGCTCTTCCCCCTCACGTATTTCTTTATCATTGTTCCAGTCTATGATCCAGCTGATAGTAAAGATGTATGGTTTGCCACGAATAGATTTGTTTGCAATGAAAGAGATTGCTCTTCTTTGCTTCTGCACAATAGAACCATGTCAGGAGGCTCTTTCTTTTTTGTGACCCAAGGGTTTAGCTCAGCTTTTCCTCCTATCTTGTTAATTCCGAGAACATTAAAACATTAAAAAAGGTTGAGTATCAAATAAATGTCTTGATGGTAGTCTCATGTTGGAACTGGTGTTTCTGGTTTTCCCTGCTCCTAAAGTTGGCGATCCAACCTAAATGGTCCATTACTCAGCTTAAATATCTCCTCAAGGGATCACAACTGTCTTAGGCATCATTGACACAACTCCAATTGCTGGTGTGGATCTTGACATGATAATGCTAGAAACAATATACTGCTCCTCTAGGGTAGCCTCCTTGATACAACAGCCAAAACATCCATCCACATTAAAGTCAAATTCTGCCTTTGGTAGAACTTTGAAAATTGGTGTCAAACTAGGGATTCCATAAGAGTAGCAATAGATCCCATGTGTTCTAGATTTCATAAAGGATGTTTTTTTCTAGGTTCAGCGGTTTCTTTGCTTTGCTTGCAGTGGGCATCAGTAAGAGATGTTAGAAACCCTAATTTCAACTCAAGACGATTAATTCCTTATTAGCTAGGTTTTTTAGGGCTGGCTTGTTTAAAAGGCCAATGAGTCACTGTTCGGTCTCCTCTTGGGATCTGCCACTCAGCCTTAAGACTTTGCAAGAGAAAACATTTGTACCTTTAGATCAGGGGATCTAACATTTTTGTCTTATAAGATTCTTTTCCTGGTAGCAATTTTTTCAGGAAAGAGAACTGGAGAATTGGGGCCCTATTGTATTCAGAACCGTTCTTAAGAATATTTCCAGATAAGATAAATTGTTCCAAAAGTGCTGTCATCTATTCATTGTGGAATGATTTAATTCTCTCAGTTCATGTGTCCTCTCCTTCTTTTCCAGTGGATGAGTGGTTACATACTATGGACGTGAACAGGACACTGAAGACCTTTTAAGTGAGGACGTGCTCATTTACGAAGGTAGACTTTTCTATTTGTGACCTTTCGACTTTCAGGGAAAAGACTACAGTTACCTGTATCAACCATTAGGAGATGGTAAAAACAAACAATTATAGCAGCATATGAAAGACAGGGTAAAAACGTACAGTTCAAGTTGTAGGAAGAGCTACAAGATCAACTGCAGCTTCCTGGGCAACATTGAAAGGAGCTTTAATGTTGGCATTTGCAATGCAGTAACTTGGGCGCCCCCATACGTTTACAGAGTTCAGTTGAGAGCAAAATGCATCTACTTCTTTTGGTTCATGTGTGTTGAGTTCAGTTCAGAAGCATTAATCACATAATACATTTCTGCACAGCATATACGTTGCCTGTGGGTAGTATGTGGAAGCCGATCACTATGTGAGGGTATGAACTCCAAAGGTAGGACTAGGACAAGGAAGACAAACAAGAAGGTAATGACCTGGTAACTTACAGGTAATCTTCATTACTCCGAATTATGGTCTTCTTCATCACAGTCCATGTTGACGTCCCTCTGGTTTATTGACTTTAAAGGAGTGGGATGGAGTAGGATTACTTAACGTTGGGATGGCTTTATTAGAATCATAGGATACGGGGCGGAAAAGACAGCCATTTTGAAAGGATTGGGAACAGTATGTGTTTTACTTGGGGACCGTTCTGTCCACATGAGCAATCAGTGACGAGGAAGCCCAGAACTCAGCCTAATGAAGATCAGTAGTGGTTGGTGGTGGGAGTGTGTCGGGCGGTGACATGGGGCGGGGGAGGGGCAGGGTGGGAGTAGTAAACTACTGAATATGGCAAAATGCAGGTAAGTAAACATATAAATAAATAAAACGAATTTCGTCGCTCACTGCATCGAATTTGGCGATGCAGTGCGTGCAACGAAATTAGTTTTATTTATTTATATATTTACTTACCTGCATTTTGCCGTATTCCATAGTTTACTACCCCCCACCCTGCCCCTCCCCCGCCCCACGTCACCGCCTGGCAGCACTCCCACCACCGACCGCTACTGATGAAGACCACCATGTTAAGTAACCAGATCATTATTGCCCATGGGGTCGCTTCTCCATTGCTGGCTGTCAAGGTGAACCAGGAGGTGATGCTAATAATGCTGTTTTTTTGGGTGCATCACCGTCTTTGGCAGCATCTCCAAAATATGGGGACTTTCTATTTAATGGAAGTGTCTTTTCACCTACATGATCATTTTTGCTCTGAGTATAACGTATCATGATAACATTTTCAGCAAGAAGAAGTCACATCTTAGGGCCTGAATTGGAGGAGGACGCTAACAGAATATAAGCTAAAAATGGCAGATAAGTTTCTGCCTTCCTCTTATACTTATTCTTGGAGTGTGGTGGAAGGCAAAAAGGCTTAACTACTGGGAACTCCCTTACAACAGACCTGACAACTATAGAAATCGGACGGAATCTCTAACACCTTTTCTACTGGTGCAATTTCTGTTTGGAACGGCCATGTAAACATTGTGGTCTTGAACAGAAAAAGTCCTCCCTTAAGTCACCCATGTGCTGGGGAAAAATGTCCAGAGGAATATTGTTTATGGTATTTGTGAAAATGGACCCCTAGAATTTGGGATTTCTTTTCACAAATAACATAAGTAACAACATGTCCGACACGCTGGTTGTTTTCATGGGTAGACAATTTTTTATTGTATATGTGATAGACATTTTTTATCGAAGAAAGGCTACTGACAAGGTAGACAATTCTAAATGTGGGCGGTTCAGCTACTGCAGTAAGGCATAGGCAAATCCGTCATCACACTGATGTTTTCGACTGCTGATCCCCTAACTCTAAATGAGCCCCTAAGTCTCCGAAAGTACTATTCATAAGATGAGAACAGAAAGGATCGTCTCAATGAGTTTGGTATTTCGGTACTCAGAGGGGAAGGAATATAGTCCTCTTATTAGTGTGATCAGGTAAATGTACAGTCACCAGTGCCACATACACTACTCATCTGGGAATTTATTTATGGCAGACAGTTGCATCTTGTATTTCTAAAATAAGCCTGGCTGTCCCCTGGATGTGACTATATGCTTGACATGCTAATTCCACCAAGATAATCTTCAAACGATAGGGCAGATAAAGAAGAGGTAGTGTAGCTGATATGTTCCAAGATAGCCTAGTCGTTGCTATTCATGAGTCACAGATCTCTATTTGTTAACCTTTTAAGTGTGGGAAGCCCTGCTGGTACCCTGCACCAGGGGGTGTCCTTTACTTTATCTAACATCAGGCTGCTCCGTAAGAGCTTCCCAAGCAGTCTGATTTATTTTTTTCTACTAAAAAATGATTGGCGCACAAGGCGCGCTTGCCGCCATTGCAGAAAATGTTAAATTAAAAGAGCCAATGTGCTCGTTTTACTTTCATTGAATCAGTGCTCGGTGGATATTTCAGCAACAGAGCACTGATTCTAACTGTAGAGCTATAATTGGAAAGGGGAGAATCTCCTAGTGGATCCCTGCTTGGGAATAGCCACAGGAGAGCGCTCCCTAAGCAAGGATCCACCCACTAGACACCAGGGCTAGAGGGAGCATCCCCTTGGGCAAGGGCTTGTGCTCTCCTTGCCTATTTATTATTTAAGTCTTCCTGCCCCTTCCCCTCGTGGATAGATGGGGGCAGACATCAGGGATTATTAACTGTATAGGTTTTAGGTGGGGGCTTCCCCCACTCCAAATAAAGGCGAAAGTCTTTCTGCCCCTCCTGGGGGGCATATGAAGCTATAACCCCCGATCGCCCCCCCAGAGGGCAGAAAGCCGTCTAGACATCAGGGAATAATAATTTTATAGGTTTTTAGGGGTGAAGGCTGTGTAGTATGAGCATGGCAATGCCCCCACCCCAAATAAAAAGGGAAAATGTATTTCTGCCCCACGGGGGCAAAAGGGGGAATTGCCCCAATCTCCCCGGGGGGCCGAAAGCCCACTAGACACCAGGGACTATTGATACTATAGGTTTGTGGGGTTGGCACCCCAAATACCTTGAGAAGCAGTCTTTCTGTCCCCCCCCCCCCTGGAAGCAGATAGGGGTTATTGCCCCAGATCTACCACCAGGGGGGTGGTGCAGAAAGCCCACGAGACACCAGGGAATTGAAAAACAAAATATAGAGGTGGGATCTGCCCACATGGGCATGGCTATGCCCTCACCCCAACTAAATGGGGCACCAGTCTTTATGCCCCCTTGGGATGCAGATTTGGCTAATTACCCCCGATCTGCCCCCTGGTTGGGGGGGAGCTCACTAGAAGCCAGAGATTTGTTTTTCCAATGTAGGAGTGGGGGATGCCTAGCACCACATATCCATATCCATGCCCTAACCCCAACTAAGTGGGGAAGCAGTCTTACTGCCCGCTGGCAAGGCCGATTGAGGTAATTACCACCGATCTGCTCCCCCAGGTGGGGAGGGGGGGGGGCAAAAGGCCCACTAAGTTCCAAGAAATGTTTTTTTTTAATATAGGGGTAGGGGCTGCTAAACATAGCCATGGCCCCCATCAAGTAAATGGGCAACCGTCTTCCTGCCTCCTCTGGGCTGGGAGCAGATGGGGTAATAACCCCCAATCTGCCGCTACTGACATAAATCCCATTGAATATATTTATTAAAATAATGGGATGTGTCTTTTCCATTTTAACATCAGGCCCCACTCTCACCCCTAAAGCCTCAGGATTCTTTCTGCTCCCCTGTGGACTAAAGCATTAGTTGGGCCAAGTACCAACGACAGAAACAGATCAAACTGATGTCAATGGGAGTCCCCAAGCAAGGGCTCCCATTGACCTTGGAATAATCTGTTCCTATCGCGGGCACTATGCCCAGTCACACAAGTGGA
Organism: Lissotriton vulgaris; assembly: GCF_964263255.1. Taxonomy (NCBI): domain Eukaryota; kingdom Metazoa; phylum Chordata; class Amphibia; order Caudata; family Salamandridae; genus Lissotriton; species Lissotriton vulgaris. Next base: position 265,019,965 of record NC_141699.1, on the reverse strand, counting down.
GCAGCTAGGGTCCAGAATCCACAGCTACCCACTTTGCAAAAAACAGGTCAGGTTTGAATGGAAAAATGTGATTCATCCATGTTGCATGTTCCTAAAACTCTGGGAGGTGGTGACCTTAACACCGCAAACCATTTGTTGATGTCATGTTTATGAGAAAAAACGGACATTTTTATCCAGAACACTTTTTTGCATTTTCCTCTTGTCTTCCTCTAGGTTGCCAGGCAACATTTTCAAGTCATGTTTTTGATCTCCGAATATCTAGCATCTAGTTTAGCCATCTGGCACTTTGCCTGGAAGTGGGTGCTGGTAAAGGTGTTATACTTTTTTAAAACAAAATTCTAGACCTTAAGAACTGAATTTACAAACTAAATAAACTGAAATGTATCTGACTAGATGAAGTGAAAAACTCTTTGAAAATAAAAAATAAAAAGGAAAACAAATCTACAAACACTCTAGTGTGTGACAATATCTTGACAAAGGTAAAAATCAATGATGTTCTTTATAATTGTCTGTGATGAACAAACACATCCAATCCCTTAATGAACACAATGGACAATGTCAATGGTCATGTCTGCTGGCACACCCCAAGGAAGAAGAGAGAGAAACAGGTATCCAATATTTTTTGTGGCTTTTAAAAAAAAAAATCTTTATTAGAGTTTCATTGCATGTGCAAACAGAAGGTATCAGAAACATCTAAAATACATGCCACCTCACCGGGCGATATAAACAAAAATCCAAAGTTAACAGCTTGAATATATCTTACATGATCCGTAAACATAATGAACATTTAAATACAGGTTGTGTCACAATTTGTCCCATAGCCGCTCATATTTATATATATATATAACAAAACAGTACTGACTCCGGGCAATGTGCCGAGTCTTTGAGCCTAGTGCAGTAGGTATTGCCTCAGTGGCTCCCATATATCCCTAAGGCGAGAAGTTACATCCAGTTCTCAGGTTTCCTGGCAGTATACCTAGACTTTGACCCAGGCATATACCTTAGGAGTGAGCCTGCTGTCCCATGTGATCGCTACACGTCTTTTTGCCATAAAAAGGGCTATTCACACAAATCTACCTAGCACACCCCTCAGTTTGGGCACATGGTGGAGTAGACTCGTAAGTGGTGTGCATGGGGGTGTGGACCCCATCATGGTACATAAATTGCTTAGCACTTCCTCCCAGTATTTAAAGACTGGTCCACAGCCTCAAGCAAGATGGAGGAAATCGGCTTCCCCATACCCGCATCTTTTGCACTGAGCTGATTCCCTGAGTCCCATTCTGTACAATTTGAAAGGAGTATTGTATGTTTGATGAATAGACTTAAAGTGGAGTATTTGCAAGTCACCATTCAGCGACAACTTGCCAGTCAACATGCATATATGTTCTCAGTCATCCAGAGTAAGATGGGGGTCTAAAATGGAGTTCCATCTCCCTAGGCTTTTATCCTCCATACATACCATCTCCTCTTGTACCAATTTATATAATTTAGTGATCAACTTTTATGGGAGAGAGCTACTATAAGTAGCTGAAGAGATTGAAAAGATGGAGGTTCGACAGTGAAGGACGGGTAGTGGTATTTTAATGGCCTGCTTTAAGCGATACCCAGTAAATATGAAAAGCGGGATAGGGTTGGCAATAACTCCCAATTCATCATCATCTAAGTATGTACCAGACGGGTAAAGATCCTGCATGTGTGTTATCCCCACCTCCTGTAGTATTTTCAGTGGGTCAGACTCTTGTGTGAAAGACAGTGCCGCATGCCCATTAAAGGCATAGCCGGTGCATATAGAGGTAGTTTATCTGCTAGTTTGCCAATCGCCTGCCATGCTGCCACTGTGGTATCGAGGGTATTTATCTCTGTTTTGGGAGTTCCTCTATGAGTATGTGTGATGATTCCAGACAGTGGTGTCGGGTGTGTGTCACCATCCCCTACTGCCATATGCGGGATGAAGGCATATGGTTTAAACCAGTAATAGGCGTGTTGAGCCTGTGCACATAAATAATAGATATAAAGATCTGGTGCCCAAAAACCCCCTCACGCAAACAGGAGTGTAAGTGTAGCCCAGCTAACCCTGACCTGTTTGCCACCCCATACCATTGACAGAATAAGTGAAAAAAATTATTTGGTCAAGCAGATTAGAATGTTGCAAAATAAGTACAAAAAACGTGGAAGAATGACCATCTTGATTACTGCAATGTGATCCGCATGTAGGGGAAGACGAGTCCATCTCTCTATCTGACTCACTAGTGCAGTGTATGCTTTCCTGTAATTTTCCCTTATAACCGTTGTTGGGTCGCGATGCACCCCGATACCTAAATATTTAACAGGGTCAGTTGTCCAAATCAGAAGGTAGTCCAATGAGGGAGAGAGTGTGCACAGTGTGAGTGAAATTATCACCGATTTACCCCAATTTATCATTAAACCGGAAAACAGGCCTACCGGATGTATTCTCGAACCACTGAAGAGAGATGAATTTGTGGATCACGGATAAAAAGAACCATGCCATCTTCATACATAGATATACCAACGGGTCGATGATTGAAATTGAGTGCAGTATGTCTATGTTGCTGATGAATTATACAGGCAAGCGGTTCCATCATTATGGCAAACAGAAGGGGGGACAAGGGACACCCTGACTGGTGTCATGCCTTATGAAGAAGGGTTCAAATTTAAGTCCACCCACTCGCACCCTCGCCGATGTATCATGATAGAGAACCTGCAGCCATTGCATAAAGACATTGGGGAACCCTAATCTACGTAAAACATGAAACATATAACTCCATTCAATGGAGTCAAATGCCTTAGCAGCATCGAGCGTGACCGCTGCTGCAGGAAGTTCAGGATTTAGAATATGGAACATGGCGAATATCGTGCGTAAATTGTTGGATGTAGAGCGGTCAGGGACAAAGCCGATTGATCCGGCAGAACTAGAGTGGGCAAAAGGGGCGGTAATTTAGTGGCACTGATTTTTGCCAGTATTTTGGCGTCCAAATTAATGAGCGATAAAGGGCAATACGACTCGCACAAAGTAGGAGATTTATCTTTTTCAAGGAGAGTAATAAGAGCTTGTCGCAGGGAGGGCGGCAAAGTACCCGAGTCATGAGCTTCAGCATTCATCTTAAGCAGATGAGGAGTAACGAGATCAGCATATCGTTTATAAAATTCGGCTATAAGCCCATCCATCCCCGGGGCCTTATTGTTGGGTAAAGACATAATCTCCTCTTTAACATCGGTTTTATCAATCGGTTGACTGAGATATTCCCTATGTCTGTCCGAGAGCCAGACACAAGCAATGCCAGCAAGATAATCATTCAGGGCATCTTCATCTTCCCCCCCCGTGTTGCATATAAATCTCCATAAAAATCACGAAATTGTTCTACTATTTCCTTTGTCTTATGGTGTTCAATCCCCTGGTCGTCTACTATCTTGATAATGTGGTGATGTTCAGACCTAAAGTGGAGCGCGGTAGCAAGCTTCCTACCAGGATGCCCAGCTTCACCGTAAGCTCTGGCCATGTGGCATCGCGACATATAGCGCACCTCCAGCTCCGCCAGTGCATCATATTCTTTAAGTAAATCCTGGATTTCAACCAGAGATGCCAATGTTGGGTCAGCCAGATAGTTTGTTTCAAGCTCCTTTAACGATGCCCCAATCTTGAAAATCTGACCTCTGATGTCTTTTAAAATGCCAGATGATGTGCCAATTCAGACCCCCCGTACTGTAACCTTAAAGGCCTCCCAGAGCACATCTGCGGTTTCCACTGATCCCACATATTTCAAAATATTGTATGACGGCCTGTCTAAGGGTATCCTCAAATATCGGATCAAGTAGAGCCTCAGCACGGAATCTCCATGTAAAAGGGAGGTGTATATTTGTGGGGATTTGAATGCATAACATTAACGGATTATGATCTGATAAGGTGCGTGGGAGATTATGCACATGTTGTACCCATCCAGCCTACCTTTTCCGCCGCATTGCGTACCCGCCAAACTTCCACAAGGCCCATCTCCAACATTGCGTTGCGGACACACAGTGTGACCTTGGCAGTAGGCACCCCTTGTGAATTAGATTCATCAAGGTTCGGGTCAATATGCGTATTAAATTCCCCCTCCCCACCCCCAGATTATTGCCGTCTCCGGCCATGTGCGTAGTAGCTCCAGGAGCTGAACAAAGACCATGGGATCATCCACAACTGGACCATATATATTGATGAATGTTACCATGGTGATACCCAATTTGCCCTGTACCATGGCCCAGCGACCGTCAGTATCAGTGTGGGATAGAATCGGGAGAAAGGGGACACCTCTTTTAACCAAAATTAGGACCCCCCCCCTAGCATAGGTAGAGAAGGATGGTGCTAGCCTATATCCCGCCCACCTGGTGGCGATGTTAGCTTCCTTTTGCTTACTTAAGTGCGATTCTTGCAGGAGAGCACCTTGAACCTTGTGCCACTCAAGGTATGCCAATACTTGGCGGATTTATTTGGGAGTGTTGAGCCCACGGACATTCCATGTTATGCAGTTGTATCTTTCACCCATCGGTACTGATGTAATATGGGCACCAACTACGAGCATATAGCAGCCTATCGTCTATCAAAGCACCAACTAGACCTGTGACCATGACCATGCTAATCGTCTCCTCACATGTATCAATATCATACCATAAGAAGCCCCCATCCACTTTGGCAACCCCAATGCGCCAAAGCCATGTCCCCCAGTAATCAACAACCCCAACAACAAACAAAAAACAGCATTTTCGTGTTGGGGTACACCCATAGTGGGGACGAAGTGGCACCTACCGCTCTCCGCAATAAGGGAGACTGGGGTCCGTCACAACAAGTAAATAAGGCACTCAAAGTGGTTGCACCCGCATGGAAAAAAAAGGGAGTAACAGTGTCATGCAATAAACTGTGAAAGACATGAACCAATATTATCGCCAACTCGTGACTGGAGTCTTCACCTAAACAAAGAGAAATCAAACCACTCCTGAGTGTCCACGTGAAATCATCTTTGCATCAACTTAAAAATAAGCTGTCAAATCATAAACGCCACAGAGCCCTAGCTAGACCAGCATATGCTGACTTCGTCAGATATAGCCACCCAGCTGCAAGAAAAAAAACAGTTAGTCAACCTCACGCAAACAGGATTCAATCACCCCCCAGTGAGATTTGATCGGATCACACAAAAAGTTAACATTATTCATCAATATCAGAAGTGGTGCTTGAAGACTACTTTTGGCATCGCAAAGTTTTGGCAAACTCCATGGTCAGCTTTGGTTTGACAAAAATCTTCGCCTTGTCATAAACCCCAGGACGCAGGCGGGCGGGATACAGCATCGCATACGGCACCTGTTCCTTCGCCAACATCTTCTTGACTCCTTGAAATTCCTTCCTGGCTGCCTGCACCGCGGCCGTGAAATCTGGGTAGAAAGATAAAGTGTTCCCTTGATGCATGATAGTACCTTTCTGATGTGCAATGCGGAGTACAGTGTCACAGTCCCGAAAATTCCGCAATCTGGCAATTATGGGCCTTGGAGGAGCGTCCGGGGGGGATGGGCAGCTAGTGATCTATGTGCTCGCTCCACCACCAGCATATTCAAGAGATTGTCAGCCCCACAAATTTTACGCAGTAGTGTTTCAGCAAAGTTCTCCAGTTGACCCACATTAGTTGACTCCGGCAGGCCCAAAATGCGCATGTTATTGCGCCAAGAAAGCGCTTCGATGTCCTCATTTTTCTCCATGATGACCGCCAGTATCTTATCAATGTCAGTGGTTTTTGCAGCAAGTTGTTGCAACCCGTCCTCGGCATCAGATATTCTCTGCTCCGCTTCGCCCTGACGAAGTGCGTGCTTGTCTAATTTGGAAAGGCATATGGTCCATTCCTCCATTTAGTGCTTCAATTTTTCCATCAATAGATTGTAAGCTGGCATGTATTGCAGCCAACTTTGTTTCCAGCACTGCTGGCGTCTGTGCAACGGAGATAAACTCTGAGTCGGACGCAGCATTTTGTGTTGACTTACCACTTTTACGCAGCTCAAACATAAGACTAGGTTGTTTTTTCTCAGACTTACCCATTTTTCCCATTGTCTAGCTTTCAGGTATAAAAGTATGTGGAGGGTGAGGCCCAAGGCTTCGCCACATGTTATCCCAGAGCAGCGTAGATGAGGCACCCAAAGTGCAATTAATCCAGGCACCCCAGCCGTAGGAACAGACCACAACGTTCTTCACCCTCAGGCGCCACTGCACAGGAGTATCTGGGTCAAGACACTTACGCTGAACTTTGAACCACAGAAACAGAGTTCAGCACACTTTTGCGACGCGGCAGAACAGGCCCGCAGCTTCCAAGGCCGCCGAGGGCCATGCAGTCTAAATAATGCGTGCGCACTTTAAAGTTCTCCAAGGATCTGAAAAGGTGTGTCATCCAGCACTTCACACCTCGGTATGCCGCCTCGTGAGTGATCAAGGATCCGCGGTTTGGGGATCAAAGCCAGGTGACATCGGCCTGGGGAATACAGTTGCCAATGGATGTAATGAGGCCCAGCTCACAGCACTGAGCCGGGCACTTGCGTAGTACACCCCGGCCCCGGAGCAGGCACAGCCTCGCACCCGCGCTCCGGGGTAGCTATCTAACAACCGTCAACCCCAGCAAGGGACGCACCGTCAGCCACCCCGCACCCCTCTCTGCCTTCTCTTCACCCGGCATCCGCCGTGTCTCGTCCCCACTCCCGAGGGTCACAGGCACTCAACAATGGCTGTAGCCACATAAAAAATGAGCGCATCGTGTCAGCTTCCAAACCGAGGTTCAGGACTTTGCGGATGAACACTTCAGAGCGGGATTTTCAGCAGGATAATAGTGACGGCCGGGCGAACTACACTATTGTGCGGCCATTTTGCCGGACGCTAAGTCACGCCTCTTTGTTGAAGTTTTTTATACTTCAAACTCAATATAAAGAGATTGGAGTGCTTTAAAAGGTAACCAGTTACATTACTCAAGGTCACAGGGAGATTACGTGATTTGGCCAGAAGTACAGGATATTGAGACACCGTCAAGACTCTAACCTGGTTCCCCAATTCCAAAGTCAGAAGGTCTGGCTGTAACCCCACAACTTCTCCCCTATATAATATAGTTCTGGGGAATTTCAATCTCCATGTAAACCAACAAGTCCATGGTCCATATTGTAGAAAATATGCCCTCTCTAAAATGTTTGCAGAATGTTACCTTCCCACTGTAGGAAATTGAGATTTTGTTTGAGGGGAGATCTTAACCCTTCTCAAGCAACAATCACAATCCTTTTCAGGGTGAACTGCAAAATTTCACTAAACTGTGCGTAACTCTCTGGTAGTTTGGAACAAAAGCTGTCCGGTTTAACTTAGAGGCAATATGCTATGCATTTATGCAGTAGACAGCAAGGAATAGAGTAAAAACACAAAAGAAGAAAAATTCTAGTCTTGCAGGATCAGGGCAAAGTCACACGTTATGGCTGATGACCACGATGGAGCCCTGTTCAGATACACGAGGTGGACATGACTTCCCATCGGACCTAGAAGAATTTCGAAGGATAACTCCTGAGGAGTGAAAGTTCAGGGCGGCAAGGCAGCCACCATTGTACAAGGAGAAGTCTTTGTTGGGGAGCCACTGGATGAAGTTGCAGTAAAGATTTGTATGTTTGTACTTTGTCTTTTTTTGGAAGTTGAAAATCTCCAGTATGAGGAAGCTGCAGGCTGTAGCAGATGAGGACTCGAAGAGACCATATTCCCCTGCAAAGAGGAGCTGCTGAACAGGATTTGCTGCTATGGAGCAGAACATACTCTCAGCATCCCAGTCTGTAGCTTGCTAGCACAATTGTGGTGTGAAGCCCAAGCACTGATCCATAGACCGTGGATCCAGATGGTGCCAGCCTTTGAAGTGGGAGAAACATCCAGACTTCCCCTGCATCTGGAAATGTCCTTTCACCCATGCCCAGACTCCAAAAGGTCTATGATGACAAAAGACTGGTGTTAAGTTCTTTGAGGGTGTGCTGAAGGTAGACCCTTTGAAATATAAGTGGGACAAGGAACATGTCCGCCCTCCCATCCTGGCAGGATGGTTCATCCTGCTGACAATTAGCCCCCCTTTGTCTCACTGTCTGGGAGGTTTACACAAAGGCTAACTGCCACTCTATTCACAGACACATGACCCAAGACACAGACTGCAGGTACCAATGGTTAAGGCAAGAAAATCCAACGTTCGAAAAGTGGCATCTTCAGAATTGTGACTTCAAATCTGATTTTACTATTAAAGAGGATATTAAATTACAATTCTTTTGAGGCCAAACATGACTTTTCTACCTGACACAATCAAAAGTCAGCTCTTAATCCATGTAGTAAAGTCAACAAATGTTATCCTATTGGAGGGGGTAGGCCGCAATGTAGTAATAAAAGAAAAGAGTTTTTCACTGTCAGGACATATAAAACGTAAAGGTGCTTGTCCACATATTTAAATACACTGCTCCTTTCCCTATGGGCTGTTTAGGGTCTCCCTTAGGGGTGACTTCCATATATTAAAAAAGGAGGTTTAAGCCTGGCAAAAGGTTTATTTTGCTATGTCGAATTGGCACTTTAAAAGTGCATACAGGCGGCCGAAAAGCAAGAGGGGTGAAGAGAAAAAGTGTAGGGGTGACCCTGCAGAGAGGGCCAAGTCCCCTACTCACATATACTGATGGATATGCTTTTATCTTATGTTGTTGAGCTTGAAAATTCTCCAGTATTTTGGTCACCTCATCACATATCTGTTCGATGTGTCTCAGCATAAAAAGAGAAACAAACAAATCCTCTTACTAATTGCCTCAAAAAGGGATTTTCATTTGGCAAATTTTATGTGAATTTTCATAAGTTGAATGTCATCCCAAATGGTACTGATCTACTGAAAACTTGCAAACAAATATGACCCAGTTCCATTGAAAATCTAGTTCCTAAGCAGAAAGGTTGCATCCATTCCTACTCTGATGAATGTTACTCATGAGAACACAAGGGTATGAAATAAAAAAGAAGCTAACAGGCAGTGAAACAGAGGAAAGGGTATCTGTAGAGTGCTAAAATATGGTATAAAAATATCTTAAATTGTGACTCTATACCCAATCCTCCTTAATTTAGAAATGGCAGGTGGAAATGTAGCGTGCAGCAATGTGACAGCAAACACACTATAACCAGTGAGGGCAGGGTAAGCCAGATAAAAATCTCTAACCTCTACTTGCTGATAGTTGTACAGATACCAGTTTAAAGAAACGATTAGCACTATGATCATTAGTCAACCCTAAAGCCTTTAGAAAAAATGTCCATGTCAGAAAATAAGCCTGACTCAACCATGGTAACAGTCTAATTGTTCTAGTGGATCCTATTTATACTGCTTGCATGGTCCAGCAGTTACTTGACTTGTTTTGACTAAATAGAATTGTGAGAAATTGGGTATTTGTTTGAGGGTGGGTGAGGACCTTCTCAAGCAACAACCACAATCGCAGTCAGAGTGAACCACAAAAATTCACTAATTTATCCTGTGCTTAACTCCCGGGTAGCTTGGCACAAGGCTGTCAGGCTTAACTTAGAATTTATGCAGCACTTCAAACAGTAGTGAAGTGGAAGCCTGACACAAGAAAAATCCCACATCAATCTAGAAAAAAGATTAAACACTAATACATTATTTTAGACCAAATGAAAAAATCCAATTCATAGAACCAGAGATATGCAATTTTAGAGGTTTTGAAGAAAAGTAGCACTTAGAAGCAAAAAGTGCTAATTGTATGGTATCTGGTTAGGGTGGACCGGGCCCAAATCCTAAAGTCAGGCCAAACGCGATGGAGTGCTGGCCAGGGTGATATAGGACTGAGTTCTGTTCAGGACTGAGTTTGGTTCGCTATTAAAGAGCCTTGTGTCCTGGGCATCGATATGCAAAGTCCTGGCGTGGATCTGTAATGCGTGGGCATTGAGGAGCTGCTGATGAGCGCTTGCGGTGCGAGGTAAGCTATGGATCAGTAGCTGTGGTGCGGGTGTTGAGATTTATCAAAGCTAATGAAGCCACTGGCACTGTGAGGACTTGCATGGAGATATTTTGAGCTGAATAAAGATGCGTAGAGCAGGCCGGTTGTCAGCACTGAGATGCATCTTGCTGGGTCGGTGCTTGCAAAACCACCAAACAGGAGCTGAAATGCGTGGTCCTGTGTTGAGATGCGTCGAGTTGCGTCCATGTAGCTCAGAACAGGAGCTCAGGTGACTGATCCTTGTAGACACTCTGGAGGTGATGACTCCAAACAGGAAGGCCGGCCTCAGCAGGGCAGCCTGCAGCAGCAGAAGCATCCTTGAGAATCAGAGCTGGCTTCGGGCAGCAGAGCAGACCATGCTCAGCTGGGAAAACTTCCCACAGCTGGGCAGTCCTTCTTCTGCAGACTTGGCAGGTCCAGAAGTGATCTGAAGAGTGGATCAGAGGGTCCTATTTTAATACTTGATGCACACGTTGAAGTGGGAGAAGCTTCTGGAGTTTTCCCTACAGAGGTGTCTGGAATTGCCTGCCTCCTTTCCCTGCTCCCAGTCTGTCTGGGGGCACAATAAGTTAGTGTGAAGTATTTTGTGTGTGAGCTGAGCCAGTGCCTTTCAAGTGCAAGTGCAGTAGGTGACAGCTCTACCTCCCCCATCCTGCCAGACATGCTCCATCCTGCTAACACCTAGATCCTCTATTGTGATGCTGACTGGGAGGAATACACAAAGGCCAACAGCCAACTACACATAGTCATTGGACCCAGTAGCAGGCTGCAGGCGCCAAATAGTTACGGCAAGAAAATGCCAACTTTCAAAAAATTGCATTTTCCGAATTGCAAAGTAAAATCAGTCTTACTAGTAAAGAGGATTTTTAATTACAATTCCTTAGACATCAAACATAAGTTTCCTACTTACTCCCAAAAAGCTATCACCTATTAAATGTAATATATTAACCCAGTGTTGTTGTATGAGAACGGTAGGCCTCACAGGGCTGCAAAACGAATTAAGGAGTTTTTCACTACCAAGACATCTGAAACCTAAAAGTACATGTTCAATTTTTTAAATGCAATGCACCATACTGTACGTGCTGTTGAGGGCCTACCCTAGGAGAAACTTAAATGTATCAAAAAGGAAGCTTTAGGCCTGGAAAAAGGTTTAAATTGTGAGGTCAAAATACTAGTGTAAAACTGCACCCACATGCTGCAACCAGTTCTCGGATGCTTGGTTAAAGTCAAGGGAGGACTTGGCCTGGCAGTTCTGACTGGACTGTTCCCATTGGGCGCAGGGTCAAGACTGATTTGCATATGGCTGGGTCCAAACTGGAATGGCATGGTGAGCAAAGAAAATGATGGATTTAGGCCCAGATCCCTGTACTGGGGTGAATGTATGACATTGTTCTGCATTCTGTCCATCAATTGTTCTTTTTGTATTTGTCACCCCGAGTGGGACGGGTATGCTCATACATGAGTCCTGTGCAGTCCATGCCAATGGAGTCAAGCTATCCTGGCTACTGAGGGCTGAAAGCCCGAAACCGGTCCTAGGATGCTTGTTTCCAGTCCAGGGAGGACTTGCATGGCAGTTTGGGCTGGACTGTTCCCATTGGGCGCAGGGTCAAGACTGATTTGCATATGGCTGGGTCCAAACTGGAATGGCATGGTGAGCATGTACTGGGGTGAATCTATGCCATTGTTCTGCATTCTGTCCATCAATTGTTCTTTTTTGTAATGGGAGGCCTGGAACGTTTCTTAAAGACTACTGAATTGGGTGGCACAATCAGTGCTGCTAGCCCATTAGTATCATTTAATATACAGGCCCTGTGTACCACTTTACTAGGGACATATAAGTGAATTAAATGTTCCAATTGGGTGCAGGCTAATTTTACCATGTGCAAAGGAGAGAGTAGAAACACGTTAGCACTGGTTAGCAGAGTAAAGTGCACAGAGTCCCAAAAGCCAACAAAAACAGGTTGAGAAAACAGGGGGTTTAAGGCAAATGTTTTAAGGATGACCCTGCAGAGAGGGCCAAGTCAAATAAGAACCTTAATTAATATTTAAAAAAAGAAAATATATCATACAGTCATTCAGTCTTACACAGTATATCTTGTAAATATGAGCTCCAGAGAGCTCTGTTTTTATTTAAATATGTTTTTATTGCCATTCTTCAAACACAATCACGACATACAGCAGAGGGTATTGTTACCAGTATAAGAACAACGCCTCAAGTAACTGTACTTAACATATAAATTCTAACTGTACAAGCCAAAAATAGAACTGGCCTTGCGACTTTCTTCGGAACTCGAGTCAGCTATCAGTAAGTCACAGGGATGGCCACTATAATGAGGTCACCCTGCATTGCCTCACCCCATGCCTCAGAGGCTGTGTGCTCTGGGTGGACAGTGGAGTGCTCTTGTCTATGTTATACCTCTCAACCATTTTTGTAGTAGCTTGGTGGGTGAAACTATCACTTTTGGCAGAAAGCTCACTTTATAACATTATTTTAACGATCTGTCGTGTGTTTGAATTTTCAACACAAACATTGGTTCAAGTGCATAATCATATTGAACAAGGTAGTGTTCATTATATATATGGGCTCTGCTCTGAGCTGTAACATGGTGAACAAATACCTCAATAAGTTGAATGCTCTGGCTTGGATAAAGGGTTCATCGGTAGGCACAGAGTTTGCCTCTCATCAAAGCCCACTCAGGCTCCTGTGAGTACCATTACATTTTAACAACTGTCATCGCAGAGGCTGCCCCCAAAGCTGGAAGGCCGGCACCATAACTGATGCCGAGCCCCAGAAAAAAAATGATTTTTGACGCGCTCACGTGCCCAGAAGCGAGAAAAGCATCCACGCCCCCCTCTGCTGTGATTGTCAGATACGCGACCCACTGCCAGGGGGGGCCGAGCGGGGTTCGAATCCCCAATAGGGGAACACGCCAGCTAGGCGGAAAAGACTCGGGAGGAGGATATAAGCACCGCTCCCTAGGTTAGCTCCTATCTTGGTGGAGCAGAGGAGCAGCAGCAGCGCAACACAGATTTTGTACCTGTTATTGAAGGAGTCAAGGCGAAGCCCTGTCCGAGTGTGCCACCAGGATCCACTACCGCTGCTGAGCGCAGAGAGGAGGACTTGCGAGTACATCCACCCTGCCTCCACTTTGGATCGGAGGGTGCATGCGGGTCAACAGCGGATCTCTCACAGCGCCTGATGCTGAGTGGAGCTGGCCGGGGACGTGAAGCAAGGAACTCAATCAATCATTCAGAGTACTTGTAAAGCACGCTACTTACCCGTGAGGGTCTCAAGGCGCTGAGGGAAGGGGGTGCCGCTACTGCTCGAATAGCTAGGTCTTGAGGAGTCTTCTGAAGGCGAGTAGGTCTTGGGTTTACCGTAGGTGGGTAGGGAGGGTGTTCCAGGTCTTGGCGGCGAGGTAGGAGAAGGATCTGCCGCCGGAGGTTGTTCATTGGATGCGGGGGACATCGGCGAGGGCGAGGCTGGCGGAGTGGAGCTGGCAGATGGGGGTGTGGAAGTTGAGTCTGCTGTTCAGGTAGGCTGGTCCTGCGTTGTGGAGTGCTTTGTGTGCGTGGGTGAGGAGCTTGAAGGTGATCCTCTTGTCTACAGGGAGCCAGTGTAGCTCTCTCAGGTGGGGGGTGATATGGCTGTGGCGGGGGACCTTGAGGATCAATCAGGCGGAGGCGTTTTGGATGCGTTGTAGTAGTCGTAGGTGTTTGGCTGGGATTCCTGCGTAGAGTGCGTTGCCGTAGTCCAGTCTGCTGCTGACGAGGGCCTGTGTCACCGTTCTTCTTGTTTCGGTGTTACACCACCCTCCGCATGCGGAGGGTGGTGTAGCAGGAGGAGGAGACAGCGTTGACCTGTTTAGACATGGAGAGGGAGGAGTCGAGGATGAATCCTAGGTTGCGTGCATGGTCGGTGGGTGTCGGTGCTGTTCCCAGTTTGGTCAGCCACCAGGAGTCGTCCCAGGCTGAGGGGGTGGGTCTGAGGATGAGTACCTCCATCTTGTCCGAGTTCAGCTTCAGACGGCTGTTCTGCATCAAGTTGGCGACGGCTTTCATTCCCTCATGGAGGTTGGTTTTGGCGGTGTGCAGGTCCTTGGTGAGGGAGAGGATGAGCTGGCTGTCGTCGGCGTAGGAGATGATGTTAAGGTCGAGTTGGCGGGCCACTTGTGTGAGGGGGGCCATGTAGATGTTGAACAGCGTAGGGATGATCCCTGGGGGACGCAGCAGATGATGTCGGTGGCCTTGGAACGGAAGGGCGGGAGGTGGACGCTCTGTGTTCTGCCGGAGAGGAAGGATGTGGTCCAGTCAAGGGCCTTCTCCTGGATTCCGGCTACTAGGAGGCGTGTCTTTAGAGTGCGATGGCAGACCGTGTCAAAGGCGGCTGACAGGTCCAGGAGGATGAGGGCTGATGTTTCGCCGTTGTCTAGTTGGCGCCTGATGTCGTCTGTGGCGGCGATGAGGGCTGTCTCGGTGCTGTGGTTTCGGCTGAACCCGGACTGGGATGGGTCCAAGATGTTGTTGTCTTCCAGGTGGCGGGCCAGTTGCATGTTGACGATTTTTTCGATGACCTTCGCTGGGAACGGGAGCAGGGAGATGGGCCGGACGTTCTTTAGGTCCTTGGGGTCCGCCTTGTGCTTCTTGAGGAGGGCGTTGATTTCGGCGTGTTTCCAGATTTCCGGGAATGTCGCTGTTTCAAAGGAGATGTTGATGACCTTCCGTATTTGAGGTGCGATGGCAGTGTCAGCTTTGTTGAATACGTCGTGTGGGCATGGGTCTGACGGAGATCCTGAGTGGATCGAGTTCATGACCTTGCGTGCCTCATCGTCCTTGAGGTTGGTCCAGGAGGTCAGGCAGTTGGCGCTGGTGGTGTTTACATGGGGGGTGGGGTCTGGCGTAGTCGAGGCGGCCATGGTGTTGAAGCTGTCATGAATGTCAGCGATCTTGCAGTGGAAGAAGATGGCTAGTGAGTTGCACAGTTCTTGTGAGGGCCGTATGTCGTTGGCGTTGGCGCTGGGGTATGAGAGTTCCTTTACGATGCTGAAGAGCTCTTTGCTGTTGTGTGCGTTGTTATCTAGGCAGTCTTTGAAGGAGGATCTCTTGGCTATTCTGATGAGGTGATGATGTCTGCGAGTGGCGTCATTGTGGGTTGCGTGGTTGTCCGTAGTGCGTTCGTGGAGCCATATCTTCTCCAGTTTCCAGCAGGCACGTTTGGAGGTCAGCAGCTCGTCCAACCAGGTGGCTCTCTTGCTGGCGTGGTTGTTGGAGGGCTTCTTGAGTGGGCGAGGTTGTTGGCGCAGTCGTCGATCCACTGTCTGAGGTTGCGGGCTGCGGCGTCTGGGTTGGTGGGGTCGGTGGGTGGGTTCTGGGCGAGGGTGGTGATCAGCTGGTGTTCCGGGACTTTGCTCCAGCAGCAGCAAGGCAGCTGTTGGATGCGGTGGTGCGTGGTTGGTTTGTTGAAGGCGAAATGGATGCAGCGGTGGTCGGTCCAGTGGAGTTCGGTGGTGTGGTCGAAGGCGATGTGGGTGCCTGTGGAGAAGATGGGGTCCAGTGTGTGGACAGCGGCGTGGGTGGGTGCGGTGATGAGTTGTCTGAGGCCGGGTTTGGCGAGGTTGTCAATCAGGGTGGCAGAGTTGGCATCGTTGTTGTTCTCGAGGTGGAAATTTAGGTCCCCGAGGAGGATGCAGTCCATGGAGGCTAGTGCGTGGGTGCTGGCGAGGTCGGCGATGGAGTAGTTAAATTGTGCTCGGGTCTGGGTGGTCTGTAGATGAGTGTTCCTCTGAGGGTGGTGGTGGGGTCGGTGTGGACCCGGAAGTGCAGGTGTTCGGCGGTGTTGAGTGTGTCGTCTGGGTGGGTGGCAACCTTGAGGGTGGACTTGGAGACGATGGCTACTCCTCCTCTGATTCCGTGGACGCGATCCCTGTGGGTGATCTTGTAGCCGTCCGGGATGGCTATGGCGATGTTTGGCGCCAAGGAGTCGTTCCACCAGGTCTCGGTCAGGAAGGCCACGTCTGGGGCGGAGGTGTCGAGCAGATCCCAGAGCTCGACAGCGTGTTTGCATGCAGAGCGGGTGTTGAGGAGTATGCAGCGGAGGTGGTTGGGTCTGGTCCTTGGAGGTTTGGTGGTTCTGTCGCAGGTGAAGCTGCAGGTGCAGCTGGGGAAAGGTCTGTGAGTCCGTTTTGGTGTGGCTTGGAAGCAGGTGTGGTTTCGGCCGGCGTTGAGTGCGTAGAGGGTGCTGGCGTCATAGTGGAGTCTGGTGTTGTGGCGTTCGCGGGGTCCATGGGTTCTGGAGCTGGGCGCAGTCCAGGCGCAGACGGGCATGCCTTTGGTGCACCAGCAGCACGCCCGCTGCGCTCGTCCGCTCTGCAGCCGCTGCGCGGCCTCCATAAGAGGGGGAGAGGGAGGGAGGAGCAGCTGGGAGGCAGGAGCGGGATGGCCAATGGGTATCAGGGGGGCAGGGCCACAGGGACGCAGCGGCGGGAACGAAGGAGCGGGAGACGTGCCGGCAGCAGGGAGACGGCGGCAGCAGGAGCAACGAGGCAGCTGGCGGCTGTGTGGTGGCATGGGGAGCGACCTGCCTACGGGCAGGGTTAAAGGTCCGTCCTATGCCACTGCGCAGCCCCCTTAAGAGGTGAAAAGGGAGAGAGGAGCAGCTGGGAGGCGGGAGCGGGGTGGCCAATGGGTATCAGGGAGGCGGGGCTGCGGGTACGCAGCGGCAGGAACGAAGGAGCGGGAGACAGCAGCGGCAGCAGGGAGACGTGGCAGCAGGAGGAGCGAGGCAGCTGGCGGCTGTGTCGTGGCATGGGGAGCGACCTGCCTGCGAGCAGGGTTAAAGGGAACTGGAGACTCCCGACCTGCTGAGTCAACCCCTGCCATTGCTGCTGGCCATCGGGAGGTCAGAACCGCATAAGAGAAACCCTGCTGCCTAGTATCTGTGGCGGGGAGTCGCAGGCTGATCCCAGGGGGCCGTAACAGGACTGCGCACGAGGCACTCGAGTCCGGCGTTCCCGAAGCTGGACTCACCCCTGAAATCGAGTTGTGTGATCTGCGGCAAAGACCTGGGCAGTTCCTGCGGCCATGGGCTGTGCCGGCAACGCACCCCCAGCATCTGTTACTCCAGTTGTGATCCCGCATTGCCCTGGTCCGTCTGCGAGCATAGGAGCTTCTTACAAGTGTCATAGGAGTAGATGGTGGCCGCAGGTAGCCTTTTACCACTTCCTGCCATCTAGCCTTGTCAGCTGACTCAGCGCTGGTGAATGCACAATCACAAAAGTTTTAAAGGGACAGGGCCCGCCGGCTGGCTGAAATAACTGAAATAATGGAAAACGCTCAGGGTGGGTTAGCTCTGAGCTAAGTGTGGGTTTTCAAACCAGCTGAACACGGCGCAGCAGGGGCAACAAGTTACCCTACATCTGGCAGTATTGCAACACATGGGGTGAAACAGAAGTTTTTTCGTTCTGCCCCTCTTCACACAGTACAGAGCCACTTCAAGGCATGAGGGGCACGCAGGAGTAAAGGAGCAGTGTGTTGGTGTGAAAGGACTGGCGGGGGCACCCCGCCTTAACCGAGCACCAGGCCTCCACCACCGCCAGGTGCATTCAACCCAGACAAGAATCACCCAGAAGATGGCAAGGCGAGGGGGCCAAAGTCAGCCTGAGGATCTAAGTGAATTGCTGCAGAAAATCCGGGCGGCATCTGAGGTCCATGGGAGTGAGTGGCCGCAGCCACATTTGTTGAGCAACACCACGAAAGGACCAGGCAACCAGCAAAATGAAGAAATCAACGCGTCAGCATCCAAGAGGAGAAGGAGAGTGCCAGCCAAGCTTGCAGAGGCAGCAGCAACCAAGAAAGACACCCAGAGAAAGATCCTGTCGCCTGTAACCAGCCCGGCGGCGGCAGGACTAAGCAGGACTAAGCAGTGGGACCAGGGACGCAGCACCAAGTGGTGAGCATATTAGTTCAATAGTGAAAGAATGTTTCAAAACAATGGCACCACTGTTGCTTAAGGGGTTGGGCAAGCAGGGAGTATGGGCGGCAGGAGCTCAAACAGAAGAGGAGGTTTCTGGGTTGCCTTGGCACCTATTGGACCCAGGCCAGGCGCACCAGGAATGCTTGAGGGGCCAGGGCACACATGGAGGTTCGGGGAGAGATAGGGTCCCCCATAGCGGCATGAAGTGGCGCGACCACAGCAGGCGACCCGCCCAATGCTCCCCCTGCACCAGAACCATACGCAAGGCCCTCGCCCGGTCTGGCATCCATGACCACCAGGGCCAGAGGTCTAGCAAGCCTCATACCACAAGCAGTCAAAGAAAGGACATGGAGGAAGGAGTGTATTGACATTTTTACACTGTTAGAGAAACAGTTAGATGGGATGGACCTGACTATTTGCGACAAGAAGGAAGATGATAGAGGGAGGAGCCAAGCTCGACATCGTGATGGCCGCACGGTAGCTCGGCTCCGCCGACCTCCCTGCCCAAACTCATCTATCCTGCCGCCCATCCTGCCCAAAAACGATAACATTTTATAGATGAAGGTCTGCTGATACTTACCACCCGTCCTGGTGGCTCCGGCGTTCAGTGGGTCTGCAGCGGCGTCCTCCCAGGAAGTGCGGCCTCCGTGGTGTGGAGACCGGGGCCTTGCCTTCAGCGAGTAGCCGGCGAGACGGTGGCGGTGGCGGCCTCGGCCGGAGGAGGCCGTTGTGCCAAAAAGCCGGAGGCAACTGAACGCGCCTGGGACTACCGTCCGGTGATCCAGAGGTGAGGTGCGGCAAGTTGTGTGTGGGGGACGCCGTGTTGGTGGCTCCCCCCCTTGTTGCCCTGCCCGGCCATTCCGAATTTCATCGCTCGGTGGTGGAGAGTGGCTCCAGCGGAGCGGTGGCGCCTGCGGGCCCCCCTCTTTTGGTGGCCCTCATTTCTGCATCGAGGTTGCTGTTTGGATGCTTGAGGGGGATCCCGTGGGGGCCCTGCTTGTGAGCCCACCCAAGGAGTTGGTTCCGAAAAGACGGCGCGGTAATCGCAAAATGGCGACTGATTCTGTGTGCTGTGGAACGCCCCGGGATGTCGATGCTGTACCTCTGTACTGTGTTGGGTCCAGCACTGGGGAGCGTGAACCCACGATTGGCGACGTCCTACGAGCGCTGAAGATTTTGCAAGTGACCTTGGCCCGGGATTCTTGTGTGCAAGACAATGTGGTAACCGCCATTGCTCCCGGGCCATCCCTCAGAGAGGCGGATGGGCCCGAGGTGGTCGCTGTTTGTTTCCCGCATTTTGGTGGGGGTAGCGATGTCTTGGTTCGCCTGCGGGAAGATTTGCTGGGGATCATTGACACTGATGTACATGACTGCCGTAAACAGCTTTTGCATTACCGTCGGCGGAGGAGATCTCATGGGTTGCTTCCATTGGCCGTTCAGCGGCTGCTCCACGGCCTTTTCTCTCCACTTTGTTTTATGCCCGCTACTTCAACATACATCGTGGCGATAGCTAAGAAAGGACTGGGGTGAGCCCGGTTTTTAATCCGGAGGACTGCTGTTCGGTGCACGGAGTTATGGACTGCCCCAAATTGAGATAATTTGTCGAATCCTTACTATGTATGGCTACCTGAAAAACATGCCAGTTTCGTTTTGGGCTGCACTAATTGCTTGTATGGGCAGGGGGTGGGGGCCCGTGCGCCTTGTTACATGGTATCCTTCCCCCTGGCTTTCCTTTTTCCCTTTTTATCTGTTTTCTTCCCTTTCCCTATATTATATCATTCTATATTTCGGGTTCATGTTTAGGGCGACAGGCACGCTGCTGGGAGGGGTAGGCCATAGCCTTCTGCAGGGGTGCAGGGTGGGGCGGGTGGATTGGGGTCTATTAGATAGTTACTTGTTTCTATGGCTCTTTTGTGTCCTTTTCTTGGGTCTCCATGACTGTGCGTGATTCCCGCTGGGTGATTGCCTGGGGGGGGGGAGGTTTGGGTATTCCTATATAATATGGTACTTTCAGGTTCTGCTTATCCTGACTTAGCCTCCCGCCCCTAAGAATGTTTGCTGTCTGGATTGTTGATCGCCATTATCGCCGTGGGGCGGGTGCAGTAACGTGGAGTCCCCTTTTCCTTTTTTCTAGTATTTTCGTTTTCTTTTACTCTCCGGGTTGGGCTGTATAATGATTGCAACTTTATCCGTCTCACTGATAATTTGATTTTCATGAGAGTGATGTTCTGCTTGTCTTTGGGCACATGAGGTTGCGGGTGGACACTGAATGAAGAAGAATTGCAAGGGCATCTATGGCTTGAACGCTTTGGACTATTCTGATGACAGATCTATGGATTCCCTATTATAATGTTGTTGGTTCTGTTCCCCGCCATGTGCACCAGGTTGCTTATTATACAACCGATCCTTTATTCTTTAACATAAAATTAACCTTCTGTGATCCTGTGCCGGGGGGTTACACTCAGTTAGCGTTATGGACTCGCAGCATTGTGTAGTATTGCGTAACCACTCCGTACTTTTTATTGACATTGGTGCTTTCCAGTTTGTTCTGTGGCCGGCCTCTGGGTTGTAGGCCCGTATTTGTATGCAACCATTTACACAAATAAAGGTTTTCAAGAAAAAAAAAAAAAAAGAAGGAAGATGATCGAAGGGAAGGAGCGAAAGGAAAGAAAGGAAAGAAACTTGACAACTGGCTGAATGCATTTAGAATAATGGCATGCATAATTGTAGAGAAGTTCTCAAACTGCGCAGCCAACCTATGGCTTTACAAGGCCAACAAACATAATGTGCAGAGGCAATTCAATGGCGACGCATGGCTAGAATATGATATAGGTTACCGTCTAAAAATGCAAAGGCACCCAGAGATGGAATGGAATGAGGAGGATGTATCAGGTTTCATTCATAAGATGATGGTAGCCAGGAAGGCCAAGGCATGGGCAGGGAAGAGCGAGCAGCCCTTTAGGGGTTTCTTCCACAAAGGGAGGGGGAGGATGTTCCAAAAGTCCAAACAGCTCAGCACATGAGGCAAATAAATGTACCTACGGGGCCTTGTGCAACTTTCTACATATCTGCTCCCCCTGTGGCGGGGGACACCTGGCACAAGGGTGCAGATGCAATAAGGAACACAGGGGAGACAAAAAGAGAAGAAAAAGCCTTGAGGTAACCACAGAGGGCGAGGGGGCCGAAAGGAATTCCAAATTACAGGTTAGCCAGATCCCCCATCAACACTCGCCAATTACGCAAGCTGGCCAATATATACCACAACAAGACAGACGCCGCTATACTAGCACAGGGTTTTGAGGAAGGTTTATTATCCCGTTTGCAGACCCCTCCCCCAGGCAGTGCCAATAATTTGAAATCAGCACTACAACACCCAGGGGTGGTCACTAAGAAATTGGAGAAAGAAAGGGCTTTGGGTAGAATAGAGGCCCCTCCCCTCTAGCATGAGCAACGGGTTGGTGATTTCGCCATTAGAAGTGGTTCCCAAAAAAGAGCCAGGAAAATACCGGCAAATTCACCACCTGTACTTCCCTGAGGGGTCATCGGTACATGATGGGATCAGCACAGAGGCATGCTCAGTGAGCTATGCTACGGTGGATGACGCCATCGATCTAGTCAGGTCAGCAGGCCGCGGGTCCTCATGACAAAGATGGACATTGACTCTGCCTTTCGCTTACATCCGGTCCACCCCTCGAGCTTCCACCTAGTGAGGTTTCAGTGGGGGGGAGACCTTTACTTTGATGAAGCCATGCCCATGGGTTGCTCGATATTCTGTACCTACTTTGAAATCTTCAGCATCTTCCTAGAATAGGCATTACACGTCAGGCATCCCTCAGGTGGGAAACCCCATTACCTCGATGATTTCCTCTTCACAGGCCCGGCGGCGTTGACCGAGTGCAGTGACACCCTACAGGATTTGCAAAGTTAGCAGAGGTGTTAGGGATCCCCTTGGCGGCAGAGAAAACAGTGGGCCCAGTGACAAAAACTCACATTCCTGGGATAGAGCTTGACTCAGTGGCAGGAACATCCAGGCTCCCTTCAGACAAAGTGGGGGATTTCAGGGAAGAAATCAGGGGTCCCTGTGGGCGCGAGAAGGCAAAACTGAGGGACATCCAAAGGTTAATAGGCAAACTAAATTTTGCATCCAGGGTTATCCCAGAAGGAAGGTTATTTGCTAAGCATTTAACCCAATTAACAACAGGACTTACCCACAAGCACAATCACTTCAGGCTGGGGGCAGGATTCAAGCAGGACCTTTTAATGTGGGGCACATTCCTGGCAAACTTCAACAGGATTTTGATCTAAAGAGAAGGCTGGGTCACAAGCAGACAGATAGCGCTGTTCAGGGACACTGCTCGCAGCACATTTTTTGGGGCAATCCTGGGCGGTAAATGATGCGGGCGCCAATGGTCTAGCATCTGGCGCAGGCAGGGCATAACCAGCAATATTACATTTCTTGAGCTGTTCCCCATAGTAGTAGTGCTAACAATCTGGAAACAGGAATGGCGTAACAGGAAGCTGACCCTATGGTCAGACAGTACAGGCAATTAATAGAGGATCAGCCAGGTGCCCAGACACTCTACGATTAAAGCGCCAACTGATTAAATTACAGTTGGAAGGAAACATAGACCTGACAGCATGCCACATACCAGGGGTGGAGAACTAGGTAGCAGACGCCCTGTCAAGAGCACGGATGGACAGATTCAAGGAACTGGCCCCTGGGGTGGAGCAGAACATGACCCCCTTCCCGGTACAACTGTGGGCATGGCGGGGTAGATCTATCAGAGCTGGTCACCCAAGCCAAGCCCTGAAGGCAGCCAGGTGATATAAAAAGTATGCTGGGACTGTAATGCGCATAGGGGGTATCCAGACCCTGGGGGACGTGAGGGCCACGAGCAGGGCAGTCGAGCAGTTTGTCCCGTGGGCATTCAACTGCAGAAAATCCAGGTCATGGGCACAAGAAGTGACACGTTACACAAAACTGGAGACAGGGCAGGAGCCCGTGTCTTCTCGTTATATCAAAGCAGCGACGAAAGGGTGGGAATGGGCAGAGGGCGCAAGGAAGGACAATAGGGGCCCAATAGACTACACAAAGCTGGGCTCACTGTTAGGAGCGTTGGGTGGCCTAACAAAGGATACTTTTGAACTTCTCCTGTTTAAAGCTGCATTCTCCACTGCATATTTCGAGGCTGGGCCTGCCAACCACTGCTTACAGGCAAGAGATGTGATGCCCAGAACTACTGAACTAGAGATACTACTGCGGTGGTCAAAGACAGGCCAGACCGGCAAAGAGGTGGTAGTGCGGCTACAATGCATCAAGGACCAGAACTGCTGTGCAGTGTGCTGCATGCTAGCATTCATGGAAGTGTGACCGGTGAGCGAAGGGCCACTGTTCAAACACAGGGATGGCACACAATTGAGCAAATTCCAGTTTACAGCAGTCATGCGCCTGGCCCTCAGCAAAGCGGGGCTTCCACCTGCGGGGTTTGGGTCACATTCATTAAGAATCGTGGCAGCAACAACAGCTGCGCAACACAGGATGACTGAGGCTGGGATACAGGCAGTAAGTAGATGGCGGTCACGGGCATTCCGGACCTACGTGAGACCACAGTTACTGTAGAACCACCTTGACTGCCGTGGCAGGCCAAGGGCGCCTCTCCCAAGGGCAAGCAGCAGATTGACAATTGTGATTATTGCCTTGGCTGGAAGGAGACCGCGCCTGGTGTGGGTGGTAGGCAAATTCTTCATAACTTGAATGCAGTCCTGGTGGCGGTGTGGGGGTCACGGAGGGGAAGGACAACCATTGGATACATGCATCCGATGGATGGGCCATCTCCTTCTCATAGCCTCGCAGCTTATTCCCCACCCCCACACCACATCTCCACCCACCCCACCAGGCTGGCTCGTCAAATCATTTTTTAAGTAAACCCTCTTGTAACCCCGGAGTTGTTTTCCAGCACCATCCAAAGACAGGCAACCCCCTTTGGTATAACTCCTGTCATTCCCTCTTTCCACCCTCTTGTCAGCCCCACAGGTCTATCCTTGAAATCATTTCTTTCAGTTCCATCAGGTATGACTTTGCCATCGGAAGTGACAAATGCAACTAGTTTTCAGGAGTAATTGATTTCCTCTAATGTTATTTCTTTAATTTGTAGTGGCTTGCATTTCTCAAGTGAGAAAAATCCATGTATTAATGTTTCTTTTAGCTTTATCGTTTGATAACGGCTTAGTTGGTCCTCTCCATATTCTTCTTGAAACACTTGTGTACTAACAACAAATGTACCCATTATATAGGAGCAGTCAGCGGGGAGGGATTGGGGATAGTTTGGAAGTTCAGAGGGTTATATAACGTTGAACGTACTGTAAACCTAACAATGTAATAGCAGGATCAACCTCAACGCACAGCACAGTTAGTGTGTGTGAACACGCAATACTGATTGATTTAGAGTAAACAGTTTATTGAAGAGGTATTGTAAAACGATAGAAAAATGTGGTCTCATTTGAAGATATATTTGTATACACTTGCAGAATCAATGTTTCACTGTCTTGAATGCAGAAAATGAATAACGTTTTTTTAAAAAAAAACATGCACCAACCCAAACTCTTTTTTTTACTTTATATCTTTTTTTATTTCTTTCAATCGCATCACTCCCACCCTTTGAACCAAGTTTTCACCCCTTAATGAATAACTAAGAAGTCAGGAAAACCCCTCCCTCTTTAAAGTTTTGCCAATTTGGTAATAGCTTCCCCAGTCTCATGCCTTCCTTATCTCAACTACTGTACAATAATGGTCAACGATTTCCACGCCCAAGCCATTGACTCCTGAACGGCTGCCTCTTCACTTGTTTTAATGCACAATTCACAAAAGAGTGTCCCCTAAATGTAGACATTCTCTTTCCCTTCTCTTGGTCATTCCACATATCCTGTGTGATTCACAATTGGCAAAAAATGGAGGGACAGCATGCTAGTGAAGGATAGCAAACATTAGCACTATAAATACTATATTCACTCAGGTCACATCCCATACTTCTCGTACAGCCCCTTGACCTCCATCTCCTAATGTTAGTAACTTGCTCTTTGGTAAAGCAAACTCTTTTTGCGTCAGTCACTGCTCCAATAGATTAATGAATGAACTCCAAACTGCCATCCTGAAAGATCCAACCTATTCAACACTTATTTTAACACCCCGAGTGTCTGAAAGCCTGTTATAGACGTTCCCGTCACATGCACAAATATGCACAAATATTCTGGTGCTTCTCCCTCGGTGGACAACATTTCCTATTACCTAATTGAGCAAAACTTCTCCTCTCTAGATTCCTTTTATATCCCCTCTTCACCAATCAGCCTTGACTTTCCTGAACCATATAGTTAAACTGACCTCCTCCAGGCCTAACCTAATCCCAAGTCAACCCTTGTCCTTCTCCTTTTTAACTACCTCAAAACCATCAGCACTAAATATAGCCATGTTATGGAAAACGCAAATAAATAAATGATAAAGAAATGTCCTGCAAAAGGTGCTAATCTACGCTCCCCTTTCAAAGTATATGCAATTGTCGCTGGCTTCTTCTGCACATTCTTGGCACCTGTTCTCTGGCAAAGCCATCTAAAATCTTACGTCCCAACCTTTCCCCTGACAGCTCTTAACCCCCAAAACACTGAAATTTAAATGGTCACTTCAGATAGCTTACCTGAAATTGTTGCCAGTTGCATTTCTAAATCACATCCAAATGAAATGTTATGGCATCCTCCTGCCTCAGTTCTTCTTCCCTACATTCCAAACTCATTTTACCGCTCCACTGACTGAAACCTCACACTTTGCTTGTACTTTATAACCTCTCATAGTCAGAGTTTTTTAAAGATCGCTTAATTATAAGGAACACCCTCATGCTCCTAGATGCCAAAGTTCCAGCGGCATTGCTGCCTTGACTGAATTGGCCCCCGGCACCGACCCAAGGAAACCCTGCCACTACAAACAAAACAAAAGCGCACAAAGTCATTATCGCTTGCCAGTACACGCCTTGACCATAAAATCATGCTATGAGCCATGCAGCTCAGAACGAAAGCTCTCAACAGCTGCAGCAACCGATGGTCCCTTTCCTACAGTCTACTACAGCCCTACATCCTTATTCTCATCCTTAAATGTGACTTTCATCTTGGCTAGCTTCCTCCCCCAAAGCACCAATGCCACCAGCAAGGGGAAAATTCCTAGAAGGTGATACTCATTCCCTCTCACAACAACTTCTCCGGCCACTGACCACTGCACAACCTGCCAATATACGCCAAATCCCCTGCTCCCATAATGGCCATGGAATCTGCACCCTCTGATCCATCTTGTCTTCCAAGAACCACCTAGTCACTCTGCTGAACTGCCTCAAAAACAGACATTTCTCTAATGTATTTCAGCTGTCTGCCGTCAACCTGACCCTAAGATGTGTACCCCTGCTCAGACAATGAAACCCCAAACAGCTACAAAATGTCTTTTCCCTGCTTACCAAACGACAAGTGAAGTTCAAGTGCCCTTGCATCACCTGTACATTCCTACTTTTCATTTTCTAGACAGCCAACCTTCTCAGTTAGGTTAATGACAGCCTGCATGCTTAATTTGTAAAATATGAAGTGCAGGTGCTCAAAAGTTTGTCGGAGGCCACACCCACTTTTCTCTGGCTCCACCCACTTCCCCCACTGGCTCCACCCACCTGATCTATTGGCTCCACCTCCACCCACATCCTCAACTGTCAGATGTAATACCCGATCTGAATTTCAACAATGGAGCCTTGCTCATAGTAAGGTGAATCACAAGCTGTGGCGACCACTGCCATGTGCTACCATCACCTTATGTGCATTACTTGCGCTTGCAAACTTTTAAAAGTTACAAATAATAATGCACATTTCATACACGTTTGTACATAAACACTGCTGCACAGCACTAAACAACACTGCAATCTTATCGTAACAGGCTACAAACACACTCATGCATGGCTGATGCCACCAGGGTTTAAGTTTCATCAACTGGGCTGAAGGGCATTTGTATTCAAAGAGAGGATGAGGATCACAATGTTGTACACGTAATTGGGGTGGTTTCTCACCCAAAGATTCTTTAAGGCAAGGCAAAGTAGGCAATTAATCTGGCCCCCACCTCCCAAGCCCTTCCCGGTATTCTATCTCTCACTTATTTGCGTCTATTTTTCTCTCTAAAACTCTCACCCACCCGTCTACCTCGAACTCTGATTGTCATTCTCTACCTATCCCTCCCTCAACACCCTTTCTATGTATTGTTCCTTCTCTCCTCGCCCATCTCTCGCTCCGTCATCTCTCTCCTGGTATCTGACCTCACCCCTCTTTACCTGTCTCTCTCTGTTTCCTACCCTTCTCCCTACCCTCTTCTAAGTTATTCTTCTCCTACAACCTCCCTCTTGCCACTACCATGCTTCTGCTGCTGGTACTCTTTCTTCACTTTATTATTACTACCAGTCTGGTAGTAATAATAAAGTGAAGAAAGTAGAGGCATAAATAAACTTCATTAAGCCCCAGGTATTCCCGTAGTAGACACACACTGTAGGTCTGCCGGCCTCTGCCAAAAATAAAGAAACAATTAATTCTTAAGAAAAATAAATCTGCACGAGTCACTCAAGAAAGCCAGGGGCACGAAGAGTCCACTATCCAAGGGGCTGCCTGTTTAATCAAATGCTATTATGCTCAGGTGGCATTGAATAGGGCTCGTCACAATATAAATATCATACTTACATGAGTGTTTTCCTACACAATTGGGCGGAAGCTAGAGATTCTCACCCACACACTTCAACCGGACATCCCCTCGGTTTAACACTCCTCTCTTGACACCTCTCAGACCACACAAGGGCATGCAAAAATACATCTCTGTTCAAGAATGGGACAGAGTCCAGGCTGTTTTTTTTTTTTTTTGCAGTGCTTTTTTTTATTTCAAAATATTTTATTGAAAATAAATTTTACATATACAAAACTCGAGTTGGTACCTACCGCTGAACTACCAATGGCCAGGAAAAAAACTGTCACCACGTCTTAAAAGGGCAGACACCAGCTGCCCTCCAGGGTGCTTTTATGGGCACTTTCAAAAGAAAATAATTTCTTAACTTCAAATTTGTGTCCTAAATATTACAATTACCGAGGCTAAAATTGATTAATAAACAGCTGTAAACGACAACAGCAGATTAATTTGCAACCACCAATAGAGGAATATCACATTCATATTCATTGGCAAAATGACGTCAAGCAGATTTACAAGAGGCAATTTAAAGAAAAACACTGGCAATATATTGGAACGTGTAACCTCAAACACAAATCTATTGTTGCTGTGAAACACCTGCATCAACTGATACCACAACAACGTCAAAACTGAAAACATGCCACATGATCATACACAAACTATTTCAAAACAAGATATAACAATCCGAAGTGTGAAAGCGGAGCCCAGCAAAAAGTTAAAGCAACTACAAGTTCACTGTAAATAGTGCTTACATTAGCTAAGCTTTCGAGAACCTCCTTGATGTGGTTTACACCTAGACAAAGCAATCAAAACACTCAACAACAAGTAAATGCCACTGTTGTGCCTCATCGTGCATCTGAGTGTGTTTTTTAGATGCTGGAGCCTGGATTTATCTACAAACTGTTTTAGAAATTACAACTCTGTCTTCATTAGGACGCCAGCATACCCCACCGCCCTCCCACGCCCACACCCCCTCCTGCAACCAGGGCTGGAAGCCGCTACGTTGCGCCTTATAACGGGCTTCGAATTAAATTAATGGAGGACATTGCGGGCTGACGGACCTACTCCTGTCAGTTGTTTTTGTACGTTGTGTTCTGTAATACACACTAAGGCACATATATGTGCTCATTTATTAGATGTGCGCAACTACTTCCTGATAGGAAAGAAGGCAATCAACAATTTTGTTTAACATTCTGCTTTCAGCTGTTCATGGTTCTGAGCTGGGATGGTGAAGAATTGGCTTGGTAGTTTAGTCTGCCCTGTTCCCATGATGCACTGGGCCAGGGACAGACTGATTTGCATATAGCCAGGTTCTGAGCTGGGATGGTGCAGTGAGCTAAATAACGGTGATGGATCAAGCCCTGATCTTTGGACTGGGTAAGAGTAGTCTGCTTAATTCAGACACTCTGTTCATCACCACCCCCTTTTCTGAATCGTTTTTGGCCACTATAGGTGTGGCAGGGTATACTCAGACATGAGTCCCTTGCTCACTGCACCATCAGGATTCAAGCAAGCCGGGCCGACGACGGCTGAAATGCCAGAAACGGGTCCCCGGAAGCTTGTCTCCTTTCTGGTGAAGAATTGGCTTGGTAGTTTAGTCTGCCCTGTTCCCATGATGCACTGGGCCAGGGACAGACTGATTTGTATATAGCCAGGTTCTGAGCTGGGATGGTGCAGTGAGCTAAATAACGGTGATGGATCAAGCCCTGATCTTTGGACTGGGTAAGAGTAGTCTGCTTAATTCAGACACTCTGTTCATCACCACCCCCTTTTCTGAATCGTTTTTGGCCACTATGGGTGTGGCAGGGTATACTCAGACATGAGTCCCTTGCTCAGTGCACCATCAGGATTCAAGCAAGCCGGGCCGACGACGGCTGAAATGCCAGAAACCGGTCCCCGGAAGCTTGTCTCCTTTCTGGTGAAGAATTGGCTTGGTAGTTTAGTCTGCCCTGTTCCCATGATGCACTGGGCCAGGGACAGACTGATTTGCATATAGCCAGGTTCTGAGCTGGGATGGTGCAGTGAGCTAAATAACGGTGATGGATCAAGCCCTGATCTTTGGACTGGGTAAGAGTGGTCTGCTTAATTCAGACACTCTGTTCATCACCACCCCTTTTTCTGAATCGTTTTTGGCCACTATAGGTGTGACAGGGTATACTCAGACATGAGTCCCTTGCTCAGTGCACCATCAGGATTCAAGCAAGCCGGGCCGACGACGGCTGAAATGCCAGAAACCGGTCCCCGGAAGCTTGTCTCCTTTCTGGTGAAGAATTGGCTTGGTAGTTTAGTCTGCCCTGTTCCCATGATGCACTGGGCCAGGGACAGACTGATTTGCATATAGCCAGGTTCTGAGCTGGGATGGTGCAGTGAGCTAAATAACGGTGATGGATCAAGCCCTGATCTTTGGACTGGGTAAGAGTGGACTGCTTAATTCAGACACTCTGTTCATCACCACCCCCTTTTCTGAATCGTTTTTGGCCACTATAGGTGTGGCAGGGTATACTCAGACATGAGTCCCTTGCTCACTGCACCATCAGGATTCAAGCAAGCCGGGCCGACGACGGCTGAAATGCCAGAAACCGGTCCCCGGAAGCTTGTCTCCTTTCTGGTGAAGTATTGGCTTGGTAGTTTAGTCTGCCCTGTTCCCATGATGCACTGGGCCAGGGACAGACTGATTTGCATATAGCCAGGTTCTGAGCTGGGATGGTGCAGTGAGCTAAATAACGGTGATGGATCAAGCCCTGATCTTTGGACTGGGTAAGAGTGGTCTGCTTAATTCAGACACTCTGTTCATCACCACCCCCTTTTCTGAATCGTTTTTGGCCACTATAGGTGTGGCAGGGTATACTCAGACATGAGTCCCTTGCTCACTGCACCATCAGAATTCAACCAAGCCGGGCCGACGACGGCTGAAATGCCAGAAACCGGTCCCCGGAAGCTTGTCTCCTTTCTGGTGAAGAATTGGCTTGGTAGTTTAGTCTGCCCTGTTCCCATGGTGCACTGGGCCAGGGACAGACTGATTTACATATAGCCAGGTTCTGAGCTGGGATGGTGCAGTGAGCTAAATAACGGTGATGGATCAAGCCCTGATCTTTGGACTGGGTAAGAGTGGTCTGCTTAATTCAGACACTCTGTTCATCACCACCCCCTTTTCTGAATCGTTTTTGGCCACTATAGGTGTGGCAGGGTATACTCAGACATGAGTCCCTTGCTCACTGCACCATCAGGATTCAAGCAAGCCGGGCCGACGACGGCTGAAATGCCAGAAACCGGTCCCCAGAAGCTTGTCTCCTTTCTGGTGAAGAATTGGCTTGGTAGTTTAGTCTGCCCTGTTCCCATGATGCACTGGGCCAGGGAAATACTGATTTGCATATAGCCAGGTTCTGAGGTGGGATGGTGCAGTGAGCTAAATAACGGTGATGGATCAAGCCCTGATCTTTGGACTGGGTAAGAGTGGTCTGCTTAATTCAGACACTCTGTTCATCACCACCCCCTTTTCTGAATCGTTTTTGGCCACTAGAGGTGTGGCAGGGTATACTCAGACATGTGTTCCTTGCTCACTGCACCATCAGGATTCAAGCAAGCCGGGCCGACGACGGCTGAAATGCCAGAAACCGGTCCCCGGAAGCTTGTCTCCTTTCTGGTGAAGAATTGGCTTGGTAGTTTAGTCTGCCCTGTTCCCATGATGCACTGGGCCAGGGACAGACTGATTTGCATATAGCCAGGTTCTGAGCTGGGATGGTGCAGTGAGCTAAATAACGGTGATGGATCAAGCCCTGATCTTTGGACTGGGTAAGAGTGGTCTGCTTAATTCAGACACTCTGTTCATCACCACCCCCTTTTCTGAATCGTTTTTGGCCACTATAGGTGTGGCAGGGTATACTCAGACATGAGTCCCTTGCTCACTGCACCATCAGGATTCAAGCAAGCCGGGCCGACGACGGCTGAAATGCCAGAAACCGGTCTCCGGAAGCTTGTCTCCTTTCTGGTGAATAATTGGCTTGGTAGTTTAGTCTGCCCTGTTCCCATGATGCACTGGGCCAGGGACAGACTGATTTGCATATAGCCAGGTTCTGAGCTGGGATGGTGCAGTGAGCTAAATAACGGTGATGGATCAAGCCCTGATCTTTGGACTGGGTAAGAGTGGTCTGCTTAATTCAGACACTCTGTTCATCACCACCCCCTTTTCTGAATCGTTCAGCTGTTCATGGCATTTGGTTTAGCGTTAGTCACTCTTAAGAGGAACGGTTTAGGGAAGAAATGGAGGATACTTCAAGGGAGGGCAGGGCCTTGGCCCTATTGTGATATAATAAATGTATAAGTGGGCTGGAGGCCACTAATAGGCCAGGGCAGGCACAGTAAGTCATCGAAGCAGCGTTGTATGTCAGTGGGCATGGCATGACCTGCTTAGTACTTATGGTTACACTCGTGGGCCGGAGGTCCGGGGCTTCGAGGCGCTACCTTTATTTATTAACTGATCTAGCTAGGCCTGCCTGGTGCTGCTGCTGCTGCCTGCCCTCAACATCGTCGGGCTGATGGCTCGTGGGGTGCTGCTGGGTGTGAGGGAGCATGTCAATCGGAAAGCAATCTGCGCTCGCTGCCTGCCGCTCAGCCCTGACAACATCCTGCTTTTCATGGCATTTAGCCACTCTTAACCTCTTCGCTGCGGATGACGAGCTCAGCTCATCATCAGCCACGGTGGTCGTGTGCTGATGACGAGCTGAGCTCGTCATATAACGCGGCTTTTTGAAAATTGCCGCACACCGCGGGAAAAGCCGCCGCAGCGATGCGGTTAAGCAGTAAACTGTTTAAGGGAGGATATTAAGTTCAACAAGCACAGGGGCCGGGCAGGGCCTTTAACTTTAACACCGGCTGGCCTTATCGTTCATGATATGTGTACGGCGGACGCTTCTAGGCCAGCCCAGGCACAGTGCATGAATCATTGAATCTTTGAGGATACTTCAAGTGCTGGGCCTTTAACAACTTAACACCCCCGGCCTGCCCTATTGTGATATGTGTACTGTGGGCCGGCAGCTGCTACTAGGCCGGCAGGCATAGTGCGTCATCGAATCTTGTGGATGGAGCCAGAGCTACTGTGGTGTCCGACACGCCACCAAGCAAAAAAAAATGCAGCGTTGGGTTGGCAATGAGCGTGGCATGATGACTGTTTAGTACTTACGGTTACGATCGTGGTCAACTGGGGCTGCGGGGCACTACCTTTATTAACTGATCATGTAGGCCTCCTTGGTGCTGCTACTGCTGCTGCCTCCCCTCTCAACTTCGTTGGGCTGGTGACTCGTGGCGTACGGGTGTGCTGGGGGCGTGGCAATTGGAAAACAATCTGCGCGCAGTAGCAAATCTATCCCAATCAGTGTCCCTCCTCCCCACCGGCAATACTGAACTAAGGGCCACCATGATGCCATCACATCCGGCTCTCATTCACAGTCAGCTGCAGCCAGTACTGGCTACAGCACTTACCGGTGCTCGGGAGATGAAAACAACACTCTGTGCCGAGGAAGTCAGGTAATGTTAACATCATTTCAAATGTGACGTGCAGATGTGTGTACTGTTACAAAGAAACAAGGGAACCCAAAAGGTACAGTATAGGGATCTTGGGCAGTATCATATTGTAGAGAACAATGGTCCCTATTTTTGGAGCAATAATCAACAACAAGGAATAATCATACTCTAAATAGCTAGTATGTCTTTTGTCCAGCCGGACAAGAATTTGTTTTCAAAATAAAGAGGAAATAATGGAGTTATTTCAAGCATTAGATAACAAGTGGGCACAGCCGTGACCCACAAAACATTGAGACACAACAACGAACATAGAATGGCCAAAGGGCAAGGTAAGATATGTCTGTGCATATGTTAGAATTTTTTACAGACTTTAGTCATTACTATTTACACCATTGCACATTGCAATATTGTTTAATCATATTGCATATGGCGTGTGGGTGTCGACAACGTTTCGATGCCAGCACTAGATACAAGGCATCATCTTCAGGACTTTTGAATCATCAGTCATTGTTGTATTAAGTTTAAACATTTACACATTGCCTTAATCGCACTGGGTGCATACACTTGCTCTTAACCTAGCTGTCTTAAGACAGCTGGGTTGAGAGGTTTAAAGTGGGCATGTGTGGATGGCTGTCTCAAGACAGCCGGCCAAAGACACAGCGCCCTTTAAACAAGTGCAAAGGCCGCCTTCTGCCCACCACTCCTCCCTGTTCACTTAGCAGGCCCCACCCCGTCCTGACACTCAATACAGGATGGGACAATAAAAACTAAAATGGTAATTAATTTGATTTTTTATCTCTGGGGCTTTGGAGGCACATGAGTGGGGCAACGCTCCTCCGCTCCCTGCATATTAAAATGATGAAAGTTGGAGAGATTGAGGCTTGCCTTTTTTAAAATTCCTGCAGTATATCTTGTAACTGGGCAAGTTAACCCCTTCGCCACAGCGCAAATTTCGCAGCGGTGCGGGGGGGTGTTTGTGGTGCTGCGGTGCTCATGACGGCTCCTGGCCTTCATAAATCACGGTAGGCGTGTGCTCATGACGGCCGGGAGACGTTAGAACTCCGCCCACTGATTAATTCGCCAGCACAGGCGGGGAATTAATACCGCGTGGGAGGAGCAGCAATGTTCTGACAGCTCCCGGGCGTCAAGAGCACAAGCCTACCGTGACTCATGATGGCCGGGAGCCGTCATGAGCACCGAAGGTGTTAAAATGCACATTTAGAATCCAAACAACCATCAATTGTTTGTTACTTGGTGAAAACGAGGTGATGTGGCTTAACTTTTGAACTGGGCAATAAGGTGTGAGTCCCGGGTCATTATCTTGAAATCACTTATTCTACCTGTGCCTAAAAACATAATAATCTGACCTTGTGTAATATAGTTTTTAAACAAATTTAGAAACTTTGCTACCTCCCTGCCCTGATGACAATGCTGTTAGTGAACTAAGAAGCAGATGGAGAAACATTATAATCCATTAACTCAAGCAGAAGACAGGTTTTTATACAGCCCACATCCTGCATTCACATATTATAAGTTATAATCATAGTTGATAATGAAGAAAAATTAGATTCTGTGTAAAAAATATTTGCCTAGGATCACACAAGCGAGTAAACTCGGATTGGTCACAGGTTTTCGGGTTTCACACAGTGCAATTCAGCCACTAGATGAGTATCCCTTTCTCATATCAAAGGTTAATGCTTTTGAGTCAATTCTTAAAATATCATGTTAGAGTGTGGGTGGCAGACAGAAGCCATATTTTTTTTGCAGTTCTTCATAGCGTGAAATTGTCCCAAAGACATGGGAGCACTTCACAAAAGACTCAAACTAGTTTATGCATTTTTGGGACGAGTAAGTCATTTTACTTTAATTCACAGGATGTTAGTTTATCAAGGCCAGGTTTCAAACCTGGGGCCACATGTGTAAAACTTTGAAATAGTTAGTTCTTAATTGCGAATTCCAGCAAATCACAATTAAGAAATCGCTATTTCTTTTTTTCTTCTGTTTTAAGGTTTTAGGGCCAGATGTAGGTAACACATTTTTACCGACTCTAAAATACCGATTTTTACCGAATCGGTATTTTAGAAAAGGGAAACGAGATGTAGGTCAAAAATCGGTAAAAAATACTGATTCGGTAAAATTCGGAAACCCCGTCTCGGTATTTACCTAATCGGTATTTACCGATATGGCAAAGACCGAATCGGTAATTCACATGCAATCCTATGAGCCCGGAGGCCCATAGGAATGCATTGAATCTACCGAATCGGTATTTACCGATTCGGTAAATACCGAATCGGTAAATACCGAGTCGGGGATACAAAATACCAGGCAGTTGAAGTATCAACCAATCACGTGCCTCCACCCCACCCCTCAGCCAACCAACAGAGCAATAGACCAATCCTGTGCATCGACCCCACCCCACAACCAGGAAGTGACCACACCCATGCAGGTGCAGTGTACCTGATCACACAGGTGAGCAGTTACACAGAGACAGGCTGTTGTGAAGCAGAGCCCTGCAGGAGAAACAAATGGACCCCCAAGACTCTCAGAGGGAAGGTGCAGAGAGGAAGAGGAAGATGAAGTTTAGCACTGGTTAACTTCAGGTGCTGGTGGAGGAGGTAGTCAAGCACTACCCAAAAATCTTTGGAAAGCAGTCCCTGCAGGTACCAGAGGCTGTCAAGAGGAACACCTGGCTGGGGATCCAGACCAAAATTAACGCCATAGGAGTGACCAACAGGGAGGTGGACGACCTCAAGAAGCGATGGTACGATCTAAGGATCATCACTAAGAAAAAACTGGCAGCAAGAAGCAAGGAGGCCAATGCTACAGGTGGAGGGACGAACAAGGCACCTCCTCTCATGGACCTGGAAGAGCTTGTGGAGTCCACACTGGAGCCAGAGTGCATTGTGGGGATTGGTGATGCAGACAGCTCAGCCCGAGCTGCAGCTAAGAAAGGTAAGGGACATGTTTGTGTTCCTCCCCCAATGTGGCTATGTATTGAGGGAATCCAGTTCTGACTTTAGTATTCACCTGCAATGCATTATGGGAGTGGTAGTCATAAGAATACCCATATGAGCAGTCAACATGAAATGTCGTCAGGCATGCCACACAATACAATCAGAGACATGGGAGGAGCAGAAAATAGTGATATGAAAATGTAATTTAATAGTGATGTACACGGTGAAAGCACCACTAAGACACTGTCCATATCTGTCCACAGGGGAGACATCACGCAAGTCACAGCAGGTGAGGGAGAAGACACATTCCCAAAGGGATAGGAGTGAGCAAGAAGGCAGGGATGCTGGGCCCAGCAGTGCAAGACCTACAGCACCCTGCACACCAGCAGCTGACATACCAGAGGCAGACGACACCATGCTACTGGAAGCATCTCCAGTGCTCCTTGACTCACCACTACATGAGTCACAACAACCAGACACACCAGCAGACACAGAGGTGTCAGAAATCTTCAGGCCCGTGAGGCATGAGGGTCCCCCGCATAGGATCCTACAAACATCCTCCGATGAGGAAGGAGAGTGTGAGGAGTGAATGCAGTCTATGGCAGGAAATGCACCAGGTCATACATCCACTCCTGTCAGGCGATCCGGTGGAACAAGACGTCGTGGGGTCCGGGAGTCAGGCGCCAGTGGCCGTGATGAGGATGTGTTCCAAGGCCTTGAGACCAAAATGGTGAAGGTGCAGCGCCTGCAGGCAAAAGGGATAAGTGCAGTACACAGACAAATGCGCATTTTGAACACTAATTTCACTGACATGAACAAGGGAATTGCATCAATGGCAGACAGCATGAGGGACATGGCAGATGGAGTCAGGGACATGTCTCAGTGTGTGATGACACTCTGTGAGGAACTACGTGAGGACCGTGCACAAAGGCGCAGGGAGAGCCATTGTACACACCAGCAGACAAGCGGCATGCGCCAACTTGCAACTGCAACTTCACTGATGTGTCGCCATTCAGTTGCGATGCAGGAGGGACTGGTGCACTGCTGTACTGATCTCACACGGGGGATGGGGAGAGTCACTACAGCGATGGAAGTGCTGCTGACAAACCAGTCAGCCACCACAGGAGCAGAAGGTGTCGGGGACACAGATACCGCTAGTAGCAGGGGCAGCACCCCTGTCCCTGAAGTAAGGAGGAGTAGCAGACGCCAGAGTGCCGGCGCTGGCACAGCAGACTTGGAACTGAGCCAACCTCATGCATCACGCGGGGCTGTTCATGGGCACAAGCAGTTAGTCTGCCATATTCAGTTGGACATGTGAGGGTGAGGTAACCCCCGTACACACAGTAGTGCTAAGCACACTAGTATGTGACATTTGTGGCTCATGTCTTTTCTACGTAGTGCAAAATAAACTACGTGCATTGACGTACAACACATGCTTTGTCTCGATACTTACTCAGAAGTAGTTGTGTGTGATTTCTGCCCGTCTCTGTCTTCCGTCTGTGGGTGTTGGTACTCCTACTGTGTTGGCTGCTGGTAGTGCCTGCTCATCGTCATGGTCTTCATAGTCCTCCAATTCCACCTCTGTGCCCCTCTTAGTTGCCAGGTTGTGCAACATTGCACAGGTTGCAATAATCTTACAGCATGTTACAGGTGCGTACTGCCGTGCCCTCCCACTTTTGTGGAGGCAGCGGAACCGGCTCTTCAGGAGGTCAAAGGTGCGCTCAATGATGTTCCGGGTGGATTTATGTGCCACATTGTAACGTCTCTGGCTGGGGGTTGAGGGGTTGAGGTAGGGTGTCAGGACGAAGGAACGGAGTGCATATGCACTATCCCCTAATGTGGAAGAAAAAAGATACATTACTCAGATGCACACATTGACATACGTCTGCTTCATCTATCAAGGGAGTGTCACCCATTTTTTTACCTAGCAGGTATCCTTCCCCGAATTCAGCCGCTGTCAGGCGGGTATAGATCCCACTGTTTTGGAATATATATGAATCGTGGGTGCTTCCTGGGTATCTGGCCACTCTATCGGTGATAATGTGCTTGACATCACAGATTGCTTGTACATTAATTGTGTGTGATGACTTCCTGTTCCTGTATATGTGCTCAGTGGCAGCTGGGGGGCAAATGGGGATGTGGGTCCCATCAATGCAGCCAATCACGTGTGGGAAGTTTGCCATGAGGTAAAAGTCAGT
Source organism: Lissotriton vulgaris (assembly GCF_964263255.1). Lineage (NCBI taxonomy): Eukaryota > Metazoa > Chordata > Amphibia > Caudata > Salamandridae > Lissotriton > Lissotriton vulgaris. The sequence continues at coordinate 264,981,565 of NC_141699.1, read as the reverse complement.
CTTGGTCCTGAGCAAGTCCGCATCAGTGTCTGGGAAGTGGATGTAATGAGCCATTCTTTGCATCATGGGATCCAGGAACTTTTTGAAAAAATGTGACAGGCAACTCTGGGACACCCCACCTACCGCTGCCACAACACTCTGGTAGCTCCCAGATGCTAGGAGGTGTATGCTACAGAGCACCTGGACATGGGGTGGGATGGCGTAGGCCCTTGGTCTTGGGTGGTCCAGGAGTGGGTACAGGTCCCTGATCAGGTCCATGATGGGTTTTGGGGTGCAGTCTGTATCTCTGCAGTATCTCTGGCTCTGTCAATTGGAAGAGTGTAATCCTTTGCCTATAGACCTGCTCCTCCCTTCTCCATACCCTCTCACCTGCTGCCTGTAGCCTTAGACGTCTTGCTATGACGTAAAAAGCCGCCATTCTGGTTCCAGTGTTGCATTTTGGGGCCCTTTTTTATAGGCTGCACCTGATTACCTCCTGCTTGCAATCCATGTTAAATACCGATTCATAATTACCGAATTTTGGTGAAATTCGGTAACTTAAGGCTCACCTACATCTCGATGGTGTGGTTTTTTCCATTTCGTAATTTCCGATTCTGTAATTTTACCGAATCGGAACATTTACCGACTCTGTATATTTTCCAAATCGGTAATTTTACCGATTCGGAACTTTTACTGACTCAGTATTTTTTCCGATTTGGTAATTTTACCAATTCGGAAATATTACAGATTCGGTATATTTACAGAGCCGGTAATCTACCGATTCGGTATTTTTTCCGGATCTGTAAATGTTGGGCGACCTACATATCATAGTCCAAATACCGGTCGGTAACGGCCGGAAATACCGATTTTCGCCCGTTTCCGACCGGTATTAGGCTACCTACATCTGACCCTTAGTGTTATCATTAAGACAATCGGTGCGAAATACATTGCATTGCCTACAACCCTGATCGGACCTGCTGCATATCCACGGCAAATAGAACAAAGAAAGCAGTAGCTAATGTGATACACAGCAAGACGCCTACCACCACATTTGGCCGGCCATGTCGTAATGTTAAATACAGCATTGTAAGTGATGCGCAACCTGTCCACATGGTACATCCAAGGCTCATTCGTCCTGACAGTTGTAAAGTGCGAGACAGGAGCAATATTCCTGTTGTGCATATAACAGTTAGAATTGGTCTAGTCTAGGCGGTAGACCCCAGAAGCTGTGTCCCGATCTGTCAGTTAGCCATGGGAGTCCTATTGGTGCTACACTAATGGTGACTGGGCTTCCTGGTACGTAAGGGCATCTAGAGTCAGGATAAAGCTCGAGAACAAACTACAAACAACAAACAGAGTAACTTCCAACAGGTCAGAAAGCGTTCCAGGTATAGGATGTTGGCGATGTTCAGATTCGCGCAGTGTGCAGGAGGGGCGGTGCCTAGGCTTTAGGGGCGTGTGGGGGGTCTTGGGCAAGATGCGGGAGACTGCAGGTCACTCCGGACCAAAAAGCTGAAGTGTCCTATGTTTTGGGGAGTTAAGCACGTGAATTCTATGCATGTAAGATAGTTTAGTAATGGCTGCCACACACATTGGAACTTCTTATCAGTGTGTGATAGCCGTTCCATCGCCAGAAGGTGCCACGTCCTAGAGACCGACTATGCCACTGAGGGAGGTGACATTTGCTTTCAAGCACAGGCTATGAGCTGCAGCGCAGCCATCAGCAGGTGACTCGCCAATGTTCAATCAGCATGCGTCATAGCAGCGACGCCAGGGGGGCGTACGCCTAAAACGATTGTGTGGTGCAGGTGTGGGAGAGGGAAGCCCAAAATACCCCCCCCCCCTTTTTTTTTTTACTTTATTTAACATTTTCAGCAATAACAAAGCAGTGCACTGAGCATATTGAAGGGGAGTCATGGTTACACATTTATGAAACTTCACAGTAATTCCCATAATTGCACAATAGGCCACATGTGCATGTCGCGAAACTTAAACTGCCCAAATCCAGTCCACGTTAGACATAGCCGCCAATTGCGCTGTCAGAACATCACCCACTCCCTCCAACCCACCACCCACTCTCATCATCATATTGGCCATTTCTGCCCGTGGACTACATGCCGAAACACAGGTACTGCTTACATTATAAAGTAGAGCTTTAGCCCACACCGGTCGGCACCAGGCCTTGCTCTTGTTGTGTAGAGTGTTCCTGCTGTTGAGCCATAAGATAAGTCTTGAAGGGGCCCCATATATCTCTAGGTCTAGAGGCTGAGGGGGTTGTGTCAGTGTAGTTCTCACACCTCATAGAGCAGGACGCTAAGCTTTGGAGCCAGGACTGCACTGTAGGAGCTCTCCTACCCCCCAGTGGATTGCCACTTCTCCTTTTGCCAGCAAAAGGGCGATGGCCGTGAACCGCCTGACCTTAATGGGGAATTGTACCACATATCCTAATAAAGCAATCTCAGGCAGGGGGTTCCCTTGTATCAGTATAATCTTGCTAAGCGTGCTAAGCACTCCCATCCAGAAGGTGTGAATTCGTGGGCAGGTCCAAACCAGGTGTGCAAAGTCTGCCTGAGGGGACTGACACCGTTGACATTGATGTGACCTAGTGGGGTCAATCGTGTGTGCCCTAATCGGGGTGACATACATTCGGCGTAAAAATTTAAAGTGAAGCAATATGTGCCTGCTATTAGTGGACACTAGTTTAGTCTCTAAACAGCACGCCATCCACTGCTCGTCCAATGTTGGGTTGCCTAGGTCTGCCTCCCAAGCACTCCGCACCTTAGTACCCGTCTTGTGCAACCAGATCTACACCAGCCTTATAAAGGTGCAAAATCAAATGCTCCCCCCTGCTACTGTCAACAACCAATGTCAGAGGAGTGAATGATGGGTATTCCAGAGGGTAGTCAGGTAGCCGGGCTTGAAGCGCAGCCCTGAGCCTGGCCAGCACAAATCTGTCCATAAATGATGCTTCAGGAAATAGGGACGCATCCTCTATATCAAATATGGGGCCCGCAGGACAAAAGTCTCCCATTTTGGCAATGCCAAACTTTGTGAAGGTATTTTGTACAAGCTTTTCTCCGGTTATGGGAAGTAATTTGGGATTTGGAAGAGGCATGGCTGATGAGTATACCGTTTGTGTGTTTGTGAGACGCCCCAGTGTGGCCCACGCCCAGCTGGTAGTGGAGACAGGTTGAATGTCTGTGTGATCTCGTGGGATTCCCACAGGCAGGACTGCAGCCAAAGTGTCAGGTAGAACAAAGTCCGACTCAGGTCTCAGAAAGGTTATTCTGGCATCCGGGTGGTACCATGTCTGCGCAAAGCTGCCCTGTGCCGCCAGATAATAGAGCTGCATATATGGGACGCCATATCCCCCTTTGTTGTATGGGAGTGTCATGACCTGCCATTTCACTCTTGGTGTTTTGTTCCCCTATACCAATCTAATTAATTGTGTGCGAAGTGTGCTAAAAAACTTCTGAGACGAGGGATTGGGATATAATGAAAGAAATATAGAAATTTGGGAAGGACTATCATTTTATTGAGCGCCACACGTCCTGTCATAGACAGAGGCAGTTTCAGCCATTGATCTATTTGTGATTCGAGCCTGGTGATCGCTACCCCATAATTGAGATGAATAATTTGGTCCGGAACACTATGAATGTGCACCCCCAAGTATCTCACCGAGTCGGAACACCACTCCAATGGGAAATTCCAGCGCCCACGGGATGGTACTCTTCGTAAGAGGGAAGATTACAGATTTATGCCAATTGATCCCTAGGCCGGAGTAGGTGCTGAAGCGTATGATTTCTCGAAGAAGTGGATTTCAGCTAGTCTTGGGATCATGGACGCAAAGGATCGTATCGTCCGCATACAGAAAGACCTGTAACGAGCCACTGCGGAACACCAGGCCCTTTTGAAGATGTTTTTCCTGGAAGTGCCTCACTAATGGGTCCCTAGCCAAAATGAACAACAGGGGGTAAAGAGGGCATCCCTGCCTTTTACCCCGAGATAGCGAGAAGGGCGAAGACAAGTATATAATAGGGCTAGTGTGACTATGAAGCCCTGTGGCATGCCCATTTGCTGCATTATAGAGAGGAAAAAGGGCCATTCCAAGGAATCAAAGGCCGTTTCGGTGTCTAATAGGACAGCAGCTGCTGGGGTGTCAGGGCCTATTCTATGCAGGGTGTTGAATAAAGTACATAGATTAAATGCTGTAGATCTATGTGGTATGAAACCCGACTGAGCCAGGGAAATTATGGATTCCATGAGCAATGACAGGCGGCATGATAATGCCTTAGCAAGTATTTTGTAGTCAAGGTTAAGGAGGGATAGAGGGCGATAGCAGCCACGCACTAAGGGGTCTTTCCCGTGTTTGGGGAGTAATATAATATAATAACTGCTTCACAGAGTTTGGGCGGCAGTACCTATTTTTCCAACGCTTTGGCATACAGATCAATAGTTCCTTGTAAGCTTTATAAAATTCCCCCTTATACTCATCCAGGCCAGTGGCCGAGGAGGAGCTCAGAGACGCTATTGCTTCATCTATGCTTTCCGCTGTGATTGGAACCGCTTGGTGTAGGGAGGTCTAATCATTTGTGCCAGAACCCTACCAGGGCGGTCTCCCTCCCCATACACCTGTGCATTATGGTACTTCCCCATGTATAGAATTTCTCGTTCAGCCATCTCGCTGTATTCCAGAAGCAAGGCGGCTCTCGTTGCCACGCGCTCCTGGTCCAAAGCTGACATTTGTGCAGAATCCAAGGCCCCAATCTGCATCCTGGACCTCCTTCCTAAACACCTCGTCCTCTAATGATCGGTGGGGGAACCTCCATTGCCCCTCAAACCCCTCGGGTCGTGGGATCCGCTGGATCAACAAAACAGGGGAATGGTCAGAGTACGCTCTGGGTAGCGTGAGAAGTCTGTGAAACCACTTGGAAATGTCAGGAGTAACCAACCAGTAATCAAGTCTAGTCCAGGTATCGTGTGGACTCGTGTAGTGGGTGTATGTGGTATGTCCGGGGTCTCATGAGCGGCCCACATCTAGGAGTGAAAAATGCTCACATATGGATCGCAAAGCCTTACGGGCTCAGTGTTTAGCGTCAGGGGCAGTCGAGGTACTGTCAGAGGGGGGGTTAAGGGCGATATTGAAGTCACCTCCTAGTATAAGTGGGATTATGCCCAACAGTAGCAGTTTGGATAATAATGTATAATAAAAATCAGGGGAGTCAGTGTTTGGGCCATACACACAAACTAGTGCTATCTTTTGGTTAATTAACATGCCCACAAGCCCAAAATACCCTTGATGTGGCCCAAAACCTCCTTCCAAAAGGTTGTGATCACATTGCATGACCGCCAGATGTGACAGAGAGTGCCACCCTCCTGTCCGCAGCACCAGCACACAATAGGGGCCATGCAGCAAATAGCTGGTAGATGGACGGGTGTATGATACCATCAGAACATCTATTTATACGCAGTCTCATGCTGTGAGGCTGCGATGGGTTTTAGGGATAACGCAGCATAGTGCTTACCATTGCTTGGTGGTTATCCCCCCAGGGGTAGCGTCATACCAGCCGCCTGGTAATTATGCAAGGGGTCTGAGGCTGAATGCTGCAGCACCTGATAAGTTCTGGAGATCAATCCTTTGTTGCAATCAAATGCATGCACTCATTTCTCGAATGGGGTGAGGGAGCATGTTGCTGCAGCGTATATCTCAGGATGCCTTACCCAATGTTACAGCTTGAGGTATATCTGCCAAGCAGTGGTTGGGAGGGCAAATTCAGCCCTACAGTCCAAGAAGGACTTCATGGTGTCTCCAGCAAACAGGTCTCTGAGAGTCTGGCAGTCCCCCTCCGCCCATTGGCGGAAGGCGAGCATCGGCAGGCCCGGGGGGGTTGGGGAGGGGATTGTGTTACACTTTATGGGAGTATTCGGCGATGGGAATGAGGTGAGCCCCCTTTTCAAGGCAATGCTGTCCCAGACGTCTAATAGCGTCCTGGTCCGGGCTGCAACATAAGCACTGTGTGGGCGAGCTCACTTGGGCAGCCAGACAAGGTCCCACAGGGGCCGGCACTGCACTGCCCGGTACATGTGGAACCAGTGCTTCTCACTTTCATGCACCACCCACTTGGAAATGTACCTCAAGTGCGCCGCCCAGTAGTATTCCAACAGGTTTGGACATGTCAGCCCCCGTCACAAAGTCATGGTAATATTGAGTGGGCTATGCGGGAGGCTTCCCATTCCAAATAAGAGTACGTAGATCCATTTGGAGTCGTTGAATATCCTACCTTGGGATTGATGTAGGCAACTTCTGGAAAACGTATAGAACCTGTGAGAGTATGTTGATTTTGATAGCATTGATATGCCCCAGCCAGGAGATATAGAGGGGTTTCCACCTCTGCAGATCCGTCAGGATCGAGTGACAAAGGGAGGACCAGTTAGCTCGGAACCACATTGAAAGAGTAGGGGTGATGTGAAGACCCAACTAGTTGATGAAGTCTAAAGACCACTGGAAGGGGGTGACGCCCTGTAGTGCCTTTACTTCTGGGGTCGGAAGGGTGAAATTGAGGACAAATGACCTGGTCATATTGATCTAGAAGCAAGAGACAGCTGCAAAGGTCTGCAGACTTTCTATAACATTGAGGAGCGAGACAGCTGATTCGGTGAGGGTAAGGAGGAGATCGTCGGCAAAGAGATTGATCTTATGCTCCTGTCCCCCAAAGGAGATGCCATTGATCCCTTCCACAGCCTGCACGTAAATGTCCAGTGGCTCTACTGCCAATGCAAAGAGCAAGGGTGAGAGGGGGCTTCCCTGCTTTGTGCCACAGTACAGGGGAATCAGGTTTGTGGTCCTCCCGTCCACTCGGACACAAGCAGCCGGAGCTACATAAGATGCTTTTGGAAATAATGGCCTGTCCAAGACCTATCTTATGTAATACCGCTCAGAGGTATGTCCACCCGGTCAAATGCCTTCTCTGCATCTAGCGAGAGAAGACAGGAAGGTATGTCACACCTGCGTCCATTCTCCACCAGATGGGCTATGTGCCGTACGTTGTCGGCCCCCTGTCGCTGGCACATAAACCCCATCTGGTCAGGGTTGAGGAGGCCTGGCAGATACAGGTCAAGTCATGTTGCAAGGATTTTAGTGTAGAGTTTGTCATCCATATTAAGGAGGGCTATAGGGCTGTATGAAGAGCATTGCAAAATATCTTTCCCCACTTTGGGGATGAGTGAGATTTTTGCCATTGCTATTGTAGGGGTGAGTCGAGAGTCTTGCGTAAAGGAGTTGAATAAATGTAGGAGGTGTTCTTGGAGCTGGGGAAAAAAACAAGTGGTAGAAGAGTCCGGAAGACCATCAGGTCCAAGTGCCATGCCATAGGGAAGGGCTGGAACTACATCGCGCAGGTCGTCTGCTTTGAAGGGGGTCCAGGAGGGATCCATGTTGTGAGGGTAAGGGCTCACAGTCGCAGTCAGAAAGGTATGTGCGAAGCCGTGTGGGGTTGGGGGTCCTCACTGGAATATAGTTGCTGATAATAGTTTTGGAAAGCTTCCAATTTATTGCTCTCTGCTTTCACCCATTCTGTGTTCTCCACTCACAGCTAAGCAATGTGCAATTTGGTGTGCTGATGGTGTAACTTAGGTGCCAAGAGTTTCCCCATTTTGTCACCCCTTCATAGTATCTCTGACGTAGAGACAGAAGGGCGCGCTGAGGCTTGCCAGTGCGTTGGGCGCGCAGTTGGCTGCGTACTAGGTCCAGCTGCCTCTAGGTTCTTCGGTGGGGGGCCGCCTTATCTAGGGGGCTCCAGCTGCTTAATCTCAGAAGTAAGTTTGGTTTCTACCAGCTGCACCTCCCGCCCTCGCGCTATTGCAATAGTCGTTATTGTGCCCCTGATAGTAGATTTAAAGCCGTCCCACAGCGTATGTAGAGAGATTTCAGGCAATGCATTAAGGCAAAAGTATTCTACAATGCCCTGCGTATCTGTTCCACATCTACTGGGTTCCGCAGAAGGTTCGGGGGCACGTGCCAGCATGGAGTGTGTTCATGGCGGGTACCGGCATACCAAGTGATTGCTGAATGGGCGTGACCAGATATAGAGATATCTGAGAGCTCTATGTGAAGGAGGCGCAGAATGGAAGGTGTGACAAAGGCGTAGTCTATGAGGAAATAGGAGGATGAACGTGTGAGTAGAAGCAGTAATCACTCACGCCAGGTTGCCTATATTGCCTCGCGTCTATCAACCCGCAGTCTTCGATATCCCTTTTAAGATTCACAGACATTATGCCCGTGGTCTGGTATGTCGTAGAGCTTCTATCTAGAGAGGGGTCCCAGACCAAGTCAAACTCCCCACATCTCCCTCCACTCCCCCTTCAAAATGCATCCTAGGAATGCATCTTGGGATATGTTGGGGGCATATATGTTGAGCAACATTAGCATCCGTCGGCCCTGGAGTAGTTGAAGGGATAGGTAGCGGCTTATTGGTGCAACGTTGGAGGACTGTGGCCACTTGGGTTTGTGATCATGTCCCGAGGTGCCCAGCCGGGTCGGCCCATCTCCTATCGCGGATTCCTCTGGCAGTCCCAGTAGCGCCCTGGCTTCCGTCAGCAAATGTAACGAGTGACGCCTAGCCTTCCACTGGAACAGGAGAGCAAAGGGGTGACCCCAATGGTAGCAGATGCCCTGGGCACGTAGCTTGTCTGTGACAGGTTTGAAGTCTCCGCGTTTCCAAAGGGTCACCGGGGAGAGATATTAGTAGAGTTGTATTGTGTGGCTTTGATAAGTAAGCTCTGTCCTGCCCCTAGCTGCCTGCATTATTGGTTCTTTTTCTGTGAAAAAGTGCACCCTGGTCAAAATATCTGGTCCGCTGTCGACTCCCCCTTCTCGGGGACACTTGGTGAGCCTGGTCTAGGGCAGGAGGGGATGCATCATTGTCTCCCTGGACCACCTGTAGGAAGTCCACAGTAAAGGTCATTATGTCCGTGCCTTTCGCCCCCAGCACCCCCCCCAGATGCAGATGATATTACGGCGGCTCCTATTTCCTAGGTCCTCCTGTTTAGTCTGCAGCTCGATATGTTGGTCCTCCAGAGCGTTAATGCGCCACCACAGCATGTCCTGATCTTCAGCTCTTGCGTTAGCCGTCGGCTCCAGGTAATTGACTCTGTCTCCAATTTCCTACTCCTCTCGCTGGATGTCCCAGGGGCCCGCTTTGAAGTCTTCTTTGAGTGAAGAGATGTCGGTTCGCATCTCCTGTAGGAAGCGGTCTATATATCCTTGGGTGATCGGAGCTGAGAGATCCCCGCCCACCGCTGCAGTCGATGGTGTAGGAGGACACAAAGTCATCTCCTGCTGCAAAGCATTGTTCCAAAGAGACATTAACGAGGTATCTTTACTCACCTTGGAATCCGCCACATAGTTCGCTAGCATGCAGTTCTGCACCAACTGACTCCCACTAAGTCCTGTCAAGGCAACAGGGGAACAAAAGATAGCTTGTGCGCTCCCAGGCGGGGGCGCCGCTCCAAACCACCACACCAATGGGCGAGCCGGACACTGTAAGTGGGGGTACCCCGCTAGCAAGTGGAGCTGGTGCTAGATGGACACCACCGACGATGACCACCACTATCCGCTCTCCTAGCGTGGGGCGCTAGCCGGGTATCACCAACTTGGTTCAATGTCCCGGCCCCGGCTCTCCAGTCCAGATGTACAGTCCCGGGTCCAGTGAAAGGCTGCTGTAGTGGCCTTCACTTACTCTACCACCCCACCAGCTCCAACAGGCGTCTTCTGAAGGTCAGTTCCGGGGGGCCCCCACACAGCCTCAAGGGCCCCATTCAATGCCTTTGCCCTTAAGAGTGCGCTCCTCGTACTTGCGGTGAATGGCACCATGACAAGGATCCCCCAAGCAGTGAACCCACAGCGAACGGGGGCCCCACAGGGCAGCGCCATGGCCTAACTGGCCTGCGTTGGATACCGCATTTCGGTCTCAAATCGTTCACACATACAACTGCAATTCGGTAATAGGAATACACGCCCCTTCCTAATACTGAATCGCAAACCCAATGTGCGATTGGGTAATAGGTTATCGAATCGCAAATAGGGCTTTTTACATCCCAGAAATCCTTTGAGCATTCGTTAACGGGCCATTTGCGACCGGCAAAAAAGCTTGTACAATCCTGGTTCTCAACATGGATGAGTCAGTAGCATTAACCCCTAGGTCACATCTTCTCCAGCAAAAGTGTGGCTCATTTTGGGCATGAGGTTCCAAAAGGACATTGAACTGAGCCAAATCCAAGCATCTGTTTCAGCTTTCAGTGGCCCACTCACCTCCGGGATGCAGTGCTTGCTGTTATTACCTACGCAACATATCTCTGTGTCACTCTGGAATATGCTGTGCAGATAAAACCCCAACACCAGTCCAGCCTTTGTTAATTAGCTCAGCTGCACGTCATACTCTGTGGGCAGATGATGAAATTTGTGCCTATTGGTTTTAGTGTTTTATTTGTGCTGCCACTCCCATCCCCCAGCATGGGACATATTTTTTAATTCCCAGCCAGTTCCTGTTGACTTCAAACTGAGGCTCTGTACAGTTTCTGAAAGGTGCCTGAGGAAGGTGTTCAACATAGTGTTTGTCAGCAGGGATTGGGCCTGAGATAGTCCATTAATCCTCTCCTTGATAACTCACATTCTATCCTGTAGGAAGGCCATCCACAATTCTCCAGCACAAACCACAATTCTCTACATCTTTAATAGAGAACACATTGTTATGGTATAACAAGTGTCACTGGAGTTATGCGAGTCTGTGTTTTTTGCCTACCTATGGATTTGCTACATTTATCACATTAGCCCTCGACTGCTGCATAATTTGCAGATTATAACAAAAAATTATTGTTTCTAGCTCAAACAGATCAAAAGTTACTAAAAATATGGCAAAGCGGGGATGTGACCTGGTGGTCCAACATGGCGGACGTGCCTTAGCGTAGCTCCCGTTGCCCACCATAATCCTACATTAATCCTGCCACATTGACGTATCTGCAGCCCAACTGACCCTCAGCACAACACAGAGAAACCTCGAAGCAGCTGGGGAACAACTTTCGGACTCCAATTGACACTCCTGTGTGGCCGTAGCTGTGGATAAACTGGAGCCCAGGGTGCCTGCCTGGATGAGTCCGGCGTGCTGAGGCGGCTGGCGCGCTGCCAGGACATTGTGGCGTGGCCTGAAGGTTGGGTGAGTCGCTGCCTGCTACACCAGCCCACGTGCGATATCCCCGGGGCAAGGCCAGAATATACCCCCGTGGTCGATACTTTGACCTGGCCTTCGCCCTCGGCTGACTAATAGGGCCCCGGCATAGAAGAGATCTGGTAGGCCCGGGCCTGGCTGGTGCTCCCCGGCCGCAAGGCGCCGCTGCTGATTATACTGCCCGGTGGCCTAGGAGGTGGCTTGGAGCCGTGGGCTCCCACTCAGGCAGTCCCAGATGCCTGGGGGATTCGGCGGTCATAACGGACCGCGGCTCCCCTTTGGGTTCTGACCTCCCGAGTTGTGGTGGAGACAGGCTAGGGGGCCCGTGTCTGATTCACCAAGAGCCCGCTCAGCGGTTGCAGGGATCGCGCTGTAGTCCTGGGACATGGTTGGCCCCAACGATGTGTGGCCAAATGGGTGCTTTGCTGGAGCCAAGCCGAATGGGAGGCCGGAGACACAACCCTGTAGCCGACTCCCAGACTGGATCTCAGCAACTTACTCGGGCTGTGGCGTAGATGCGGCCTGGCGAGCCTGGGCTTCACTAGTGCTCCCTGACTGGGCTGCACCATCTTCGGTCTGCTACCCAGGAGGATCCATCTCTTGTGTCTGGTGGACATCGGACGCCCCATGGCACGGTGGCCACACCGGCCCACGATACTCACTGGGGCCTGATTAGTGAGAGGCGGTGAGGCAGGGCTCTGCAGCTGGCCCGTGGTATAACGGCCCAATCCGGGGGATGGCGCTGGTGAAGCTGGACTGGCCCGACTTAGACCCGGAGAACACGTGGTCAGTTGGTAAGTGTGCTGGGGCCCCTGATATTTCCCCTGCTATCACTTATAGGTGCTGAGACTAGAGCATTTCCCTTAACCCTGAGACTTACCTGGGCAGCTGAACATCAATAGAGTGGGGTGTCCAACTGGCCCTGTGGCACCGCAGGCTCTGACACTTCATCGGGAGGTCCCAGCCGGGACTTTCCCAGGGTCAGCGGGAAACAACAACGCCGGTCACGCTCTAAGAGGAGTTCCAAGACTCGCAACAGTTCTCAGAGACGGGTATTGAAGGGTCAACAATCTCCTACACATCCTAACCCACGCTAGCAGAATCGCATATCTGACACACCAATCTAGATGGGTGATATAAAACTGGGCTACAACTACAAGTACATTTCAGTGGTCCTGAAGACGCTTTAATGTACACAGGACATTCATTGGGGATCCATTGGCTGGGAGTGGATCCTCCCCCCGCTGGGGGCGGGATACTCACTATGCCACAATAGATGCTTCAGAAGTGTGAAGGTATTGTGGGGTTAATGGAAAGTTCAAGTTGATTTTCAGTGCCACAATCATGTATCTCCTATATAGAGTTCGATCATATTATATTACCCATATGCGAGCCTTTGTGCATGTCAGACACCCGACATGTCAGAGACCCAGACGCGAGGATTGAATATTACTAGCTGCAATGTCCGCGGCCAGCTGGACAAGATCAAAAGGGGGGCTGTACTTCGCCAGGCCAATCGCTAAAAAACAAATATCCTATTGTTACAGGAAACTCACCTGTTGGGCAACAAGACGCCATGTCTTGCTTTGTCCAGACCTTCAATTCTGGTTTCACCAGGGGCTTTCGGGGGGATGGCTATACATATTCACTGCAGGGTACTCTTTGTTCATGACAGGACTTGATCATACCTCCAGGGTAGATATACAGTGGAGACTGGTACGCTATATGGGAAGCCCCTTACTCTCGTTATTGTATATGACCCCCATCTCAATGTGGAACTTAGTGGAGCGCTTAACGTCCCTCTGGGCGGAGATTCTGCAGGGCTTGATGATAGCTGGGGGAGAATGGAATGATGTAATGTGCCCCTCGATAGACAGATGGTGCAGTACAGGTCAGTGGGTTGACATGTGCAAATCAAAACTCCAGGCATTGACTCAGGGGATGGGTCGATACATAGCATAAACTACACCTGACAGAGCAAGGATACACATACTTCTCGAGCATAGAGACGGTAGAGATACTGCCCCGGGCCTCTCAGATCACTCCCCAGTAGTATTACTGATGTGCCTAGACCCCAGGCATTCCCCGCTTTGGCGGCTCTCGCCGTGACTCCTACAGGATGAAAAATATCACCAGCAGATGCAGACCGCCATTCTTGAACACTATTCCCAAAATGTAGGCACAGGTGAATCCCCAGGGACCCTGTGGGAAGCAATGAAGCCAACGATAAGGGGGCGGATATTGCCTTTTGCACTGCACAACATAAGCAACACCGTGAAAAATTGCTACGCACTGAGGCCCAAATCATTGACCTAGAGTGCAGGAGTAGAGATGAGAACCAGGCCGGCCCCCAGACCTACATACATCATACAGACTTATGTCTTTACTTAATGTCAAGGCGAAACTTCTTGCTAAACTTAAAGCGAACCGCATTGTCCCACATATCACAGCGCTGATTCACCGGACCAAGCCGGCTTTATGCCCGGTCGTGCCACTCGCTATAACATCCATCGCACACACAATACTATTGCCTTGGTGGATTGGCTGGACGTGCCAGCCGCGCTCCTCCTTGCTGAAATGGACAAGGCCTTTGATTCCCTTAACTGGACTTATCTCTTTACACTTCTGAGCCGCCTTAATATCGGCCCGACTCACTAAATACTAGGCCTGGGCGTGGGCGCTAGAGGGAGCGCTGTGGAATGGCTGCACCTTAGTCCTGCTCCGCCGGCCGGGATGGAAATCCAACCAAAAATTGTGCATATGGCATGATAAATGACTGTCCAAGCATAAATATCCACATCGGAAAGCAGCGGCTGCCAGGCGATGCTACTGTGAGCAGTCAACGTCCAGAGAAAATCAGTCCGACTCTCTGGCTGTGACAAGATGGCGGAGCATTGAGTTGTTCGGGCTGTAATGGCGCCGTTATTTTTTTCAACTATAGCTAGCCCCTGCAGTTGAATAAAGAGGGCCCCTGTCATCACGGCTGACATCGGAGACACACAACAGCTCTCCTATGAAAGATAAGTAACCCCAGAGGGCACCTTGATACACCGCGCTATCGTAAATAAACCACAACTGTCTCGGGTAGCTGCTGTAGAAAGCTGGCGGGGTGCGCTCCTTAGAAAAAAAAAACAACATAAATACCGTGAGAGGCGGAGGGACTCCTTACATAGCCACGCAAATAGAGATTGCCGTGAGGTGCGAATGAGAGGCACTGTGCGGAGAGAAAGGAGCGCCCAGTGTGTGCACTGACTCCCAGAGGAATCCATGTTGAAGGCGACCTTATTGCATTCACCGAAATCCCATGGCAATTGGCGCTGGCGTACGCGGGGCAAAATAATAAGGCACGGTTGTAACGGCAGGTGGCTGGATTGCACACATAATTACCACATGGACACACGAGGAGAAAACATAATTATCTGCCACATGCACATATGCACCGTAAAGACAAAGTAATGCATGCACGGATCCACTTGTGTGACATCACGCCCCATGTCAATAACTATACACTGGTGCATAATTGAAAGGTACTTGATATAACAAGCTGGACACGGACAACTTCACCATACACGTGCAAAGGCGCTGACCACTTTTGCCCATGTCCTACATCAGCTATGCCACCCCTCATTGTAGTGCATACGTGATAGAACAGGGCTGAAGTTGAAATGCGGCACTCATGCCACTGTGCCCAATATAAAATTAACTGCAACGCAGCACTACTACGAAGTGCGGACTGACCACAGAGTGCGGGCATACGCAAGAAGGCTGCTGCAAGGTGCCCGAGGGTGTGCATTACAGGGCATTACTCACTATGCGTATCATCACTAAGGCACAGCACAAGAAGTATAGCATAATGGGCAAACCGGATAAGCAACAACAGAAACTATCATTCTATACTCGCAGAATACCCAAGACCAATTCAGCGCACTCAGATACTAAGCTAGACGCAGTACACACTAAGGACTCTAATATGGAAGCCACTCTCCAAGCAATTCAACACCGTATACAAGCTATTGACGGAAAGATTGACTTCCTCACTCTCAGCGTAGACAATATGGCGGCTAAACTGGATAAGCAGGGAGAATGCCTAGACGCTGCCGAAGAAAGTATCTCTGCGGTATAGGATGAATCGGGTGCAACGGCAAAACAGTGTGCAGATATGAAGAAACAGCTAGAAGCTATAAAAAATAAGAATGAAGATTTAGAAGCGAGATCCCGCCGCAACAATATACGTATTATGGGTGTGTCCGAAAGCGCAAACACCGGACGATTAGAGAATTTTGTGGAAGGCATGTTGCAAGATTTGTTCGGAGCTGAAAAGTTTTCACCTGCGCTGATCATTGAGCGTACTCATAGATCTCTGGCACCAAAACCTCCACCGGGTGCTCCTCCGAGGCCCATTATTGCTTGCATCCTGAATTACAGGGATTGCAACACAGTACTGCGACGGGCACAGGAAAAACAACACATACAGTACCAGGGAAACGCTATATCTTTCTACCCGGACTTTACCATCTCGGTATAGGCAGAACGGAAAGAATTTGCAACAGTAAAAAATAAACTGTGCGACATGGGTATAGAATACGCAGGACTTTTTTAAAGAAAGTCTCCACAAAAAGAAGACATCCGGAAACTGCCCAATCATCTCAACACTCAGACTGAAGAAACAAATGACTTGTGTTAGGGAAAATACCTGCTGCCGTGGAGCACTGCCATTGTACGCATGGCGTGAAGTAGACATAAGGGGTCCAATTTGCTATGTTACCAGGTAGGATCTGCACTATATATGTGTTGGGGGCCTGTGTCTTATCTGCACATAGACTCTGGGACAATCACTAACACGTACAGTCCGGGCAGTCCAGCCATATGTCCTGGTAATCACGCAATGTGGGCTATCCGATGAGCCATAAATGGGTTGCACATAGGACACACTTCTATGCACTATTAGATAGCTATATTGTGATGTACAATAGAAATGATATATGGGGCAGGTAGACTCTGTATAGCAGCTAGGCAGAATAGGCAGGGCAGACCTAATGACAATATCAATTGCCTAGTTAAAAATGCTGGACACACAAGTTCAAACTATAGGCCATACTCAATATGTATATCCTGGACACATCCGCAATGTGGATGAATATGCAGGAACTCTGCGGACCCCCACTGGGTGTTCCCCGAAGCAGTTATGCTATTGGTTACATACGTTACTTACGGGTATGTCTTTGGCATGATTGGGATGCTAGAGCGGGCGGGGGGATATGGGGATTGTTTCGTTCTTCAGGAAAATGTATTTCGTACACAGGACAGCATGTAATAGAAACTAGTCTTGTCATCACATGCAAGGAAGCTGGATACATACAATTAAATAGCACATATTTCATGACCGAAGAGTTATGTTCCATGTATAGGACATCCATCTGGGAAAAAGAAGTCATCGAAAATCCAATCATTGACTTGAAATATAAGGGGACTTAACAACCCAAAGAAAATTAGACAGCTATTCACGTATATGGACAAGAACCAGGTAGAAATAGCCTTGCTACAGGAATCCCACCTGGCAAAATCAGACAATTGCAAAATAGGTAAGAGATGGGCAGAAACAGTACTAGCATCCTCCTACTCCTCCTACTCAAGAGGCGTACTAATATTATTTTTAAATGGGGTACAATTTATTATTGAACAAACTATAACAGATGAACAAGGGCGGTACATAATCGTCACAGGACATTTGTGGGGACATCGAGTAGGCCGCTCCCCTCCTGCCGCACAGCTCCACCAGTGTGCCAGTGCCTTGCCCCTCGCTGCCGCAAGTTCTATCCTGCTATCAGCTGTGCTGACTGTTTTTCATTTTCCTATCTGCTGCCACTTTATTTCCCACTGCTGTGTGCCATTATCATTGCAGTTTACTTGCCCTCATTCTGAGCGCCCTGCCCGCTTCTCCCTCCCCCTTTTTTCCTTCTGTACCCTCGCCTGATTCCCGCCGCGGACCCCCAGCGGTGCGCCCCAGGCCAAAGGCAAGCCCGTCTGCACCCGTCCACGCCTGGACCGCGCCAGAACCCCTGGACCCTGCATCCGCCACACCACTAAGCATGAGCGGATTTTGCGGATTGGCAATCCGCGAATTTGCGGATTTGCGAACTCGCAATCCGCAAAATCCGCGAATTCCCGCGAATTTGCGTTTTTTTTTTTTTTTTGTGTTCGCCCGTGTTTCTGCCAGTTCGCGAGGGTTTTTACAATTTCGCAATTTGCGAACTTACCTGTTGGGTCGCAAGTTTTGCGAACTTGTTGTTTCTACGTGTCCAACCTGTTTGGGACACTCTTCTTCATCACTGCCACTCTCTGTCACCACTGCCACTCTCTGACTACTCATGCCACCCTCTGGCCCACCCATGCCACCCTCTGTTTCATCACCACACCCTCTGGTTGTCCAGTGTACATTATTTTCGGCAAAGCAAAGCACACCTTCCCTGCCTCAAGTGACCTGAATTAATTTGGGGCTGATTAATGTGTCACAGAATATTTTTTTAGCTGGCACCTGCTTCCTTAGTGCGCCCTGATTAGTGATCTTTTGCACTTGCTAAGTGCTTTCATTGTTGCAAAATTAGTTACAACACCTGCCCTGCCCCAACTGACAATAATGAATTAGGGGCTGATTAATGGATTTTAACTTCCAGCCTGGCTCCTGCTTGTCTCCCTTAGCTGTAATTCATGACCTTTGTGGCATATGTGTAACTATTCTGAGGTTCAGAGCAGGGTCACATAATAGTTTCAACTGGCAACTGAACTCTGGAGGGGCCCCTCAGGAAGCACTACAGGAAATGGCTACTAATGATGTGCCTGAACTTTTGAACCTGGTAAGTAGTTACTTTCAGTTTTGCTTAGAACGTATTTCTGCAATTTCGCACTTATTCGCGGGGCGCGAACTCACGCGAACAGTGCGAGCAGTGCGAGCAAAATCCGCTGCTCGCGGATTTGCGGATTTTGCAGGAAATTCGCAAATCTCGCGGATTGCGGATTTCCCGAAAATCCGCAAAATCCGCGAGCGGAACGGATTTTCCGCCCATGCCTACACACCACCAGACTCCACTACGACACCAGCACCCTCCACGCGCTCAATGCCGGCCGCAACCACACCTGCTTCCAGGCTGCCCCGAAACTGACCCACAGACCCTTCTCCTGCTGCTCCTGCAGCTTCACCTGCGACAGAACCACCAAACCTCCAAGTTCCGAACCCAAGGACTTCCGCTGCATACTCCTCAACACCCGCTCCGCACACACACACGCCGTCGAGCTCTGGGATCTGCTTGACACTTCCGCTCCAGACGTGGCCTTCCTGACCGAGATCTGGTGGAACGACTCCTTGACACCCAACATCACCATAGCCATCCCGTATGGCTACAAGACCACCCGCAGGGACTGCTCCAATGGAGTCGGAGGAGGAATAGCCATCGTCCACAAGTCTACCCTCAAGGTCACCACCCACGCAGACGACACACTCCACACTGTCGAACACCTGCACTTCCGTATCCACACCGACCCCAACCTCAGAGGAACACTCATCTACAGACCCCCCGGACCACGGGCGCAGTTCAGCAACTCCATTGCCGACCTCGCCAACACCCACGCACTCGCCTCCACGGACTACATCCTCCTCGGGGACCTGAACTTCCACCTCAAGAACAACAACAACGCCAACTCCACCACCCTGATCGCCAACCTCGGCCTAATAGAACTCATCACCGCACCCACCCACGCTGCTGGCCACACGCTGGACCCCATTTTCTCCACAGGCTCCCACGTCACCTTCAACCACACCACCGAACTCCACTGGACCAACCACCGCTGCATCCAATTCACCTTCAAGAAACCAAACACACACCACCGCACCTAACAGTTACCTCGCCGCTGCTGAAGCAAAGTCACCGACGACCAGCTGATCACCACCCTCACCCAGAGCCCACCCACCGACCCCACCAACCCAGACGCCGCAGCCCGCAACCTCAGACAGTGAATCGATGACTGCGCCAACACCCTCGCCCCGCTCAAGAAACCCTCCAACCACCATGCCAGCAAGAGAGCCACCTGGTTCACCGACGAGCTCCAGACCTCCAAACACGTATGCCGGAAACTGGAAAAAACATGGCTCCAAGAACGCACACCGGACAACCACGCATCCCGCAAGGACGCCACATGCAGACATCACCACCTCATCAGACTAGCCAAGAGATCCTCCTTCCAAAACCACCTGGATACCAACACACATGGCAGCAAAGAGCTCTTCAGCATCGTAAAGGAACTCTCCAACCCCAGCGCCAACACCAACAACATCCCACACTCACAAGAACTGTGCGACTCACTAGCCATCTTCTTCCACCACAAGATCGGTGACATCCACAACAGCTTCAACACCACAACCGCCCAGACTACGCCAGACGCCACCTCCCCTGTGAATACCACCAGCGCCAACCACCTGACTTCCTGGTCCAACGTCAACGACAACGAGACACGCAAGGTCATGAACTCCATCCACTCAGGATCTCCGTCAGACCCGTGCCCACACTACATATTCAACAAAGCAGACGCAGCCATCGCACCCCAACTACGGAAGGTCATCAACATCTCCTTTGAAACAGCGACACTCCCGGAAAGGTGGAAGCACGCCGAAATCAACACCCTCCACAAGGAGCCCAAAGCGGACCCCAAGGACCTCAGAACTTCTGGCCCATCTCCCTGCTCCCGTTCCAGGCAAAGGTCATCAAGAAAATCATCAACATGCAACTGACCCTCCACCTCGAAGACAACAACATCTTGGACCCTTCCCAGTCCGGATTCAGATGAAACCACAGCACCGAGACAGCCCTCATCGCCGCCACAGATGACATCAGGTGCCAACTAGACAACGGCGAAACATCAGTCCTCATCCTCCTGGACCTGTCGGCCGCCTTCGACGCGCACTGCCATTGCACTCTAAAGACACGCCTCCTAGAAGCCGGAATCCAAGAGAAGGCCCTTGACTGGACCACGTCCTTCCTCTCTGGCAGAACACAGAGCATCCGCCTCCCACCCTTCCGATCCGTAGCCACCGACATCATCTGCGGCGTCCCCCAGGGCTCATCCCTCAGCCTGTCACTGTTCAACGTCTACATGGCCCCCCTCGCACAAGTGGCCCGCCATCATGACCTCAACATCATCTCCTACGCCGACGACACCCAGCTCATCCTCTCCCTCACCAAGGACCCACACACTGCCAAAACCAACCTCCACAAGGGAATGAAGGCCATCACCGACTGGATGAGGAGCAGCCGTCTAAAGCTAAACTCGGACAAGACGGAGTTCCTCATCCTCGGACCCACCTCCACAGCCTGGGACGACTCCTGGTGGCCGACCACAATGGGAACAGCACCAACACCCACCGACCATGTACGCAACCTAGGATTCATCCTCGACTCCTCCCTCTCCATGTACATACAGGTCAACGCCGTCTTCTCCTCCTGCTACAACACGCTCCGCATGCTCCGCAAGATCTACAAGTGATCCCGACCGAATCAAGAAGAACAGTGACACATGCCCTCGTCGGCAGCAGACTAGACTACGGCAACGCACTCTACGCAGGAATCTCAGCCAAACACCTAAGACGACTACAACGCATCCAAAACGCCTCCGCCAGACTGATTGTCAACGTCCCCCGCCGCAACCACATCACTCCCCACCTGAAAAGCCTACACTGGCTCCCCGTCGACAAGAGGATCACTTTCAAGCTCCTCACCCACACACACAAAGCACTCCACAACGCAGGACCAGCCCACCTGAACAGCAGACTCAACTTCCACATCCCCACCCGCCAGCTCCGCTCCACCAACCTTGCCCTCGCTGCTGTCCCCCGCATCCAACGTTTGACCTCCGGTGGCAGATCCTTCTCCTACCTCGCCGCCAAGACCTGGAACACCCTCCCTACCCACATACGGCAGACCCAAGACCTACTCGCCTTCAGAAGACTCCTCAAGACCTGGCTCTTTGATCAGTAGCAGCACCCTTCCCCTTCCCTCAGTGCCTTGAGACCCTCACGAGTAAGTAGCGCGCTTTACAAGTACTCTGATTGATTGATTGATTTATATGGCCCATATATAGATGATCAGGTCTTTTTTCTGAATATTTGGCAACAACTGAGAGAATTACCAGACATGGATATTCTCTGGGGTGGAGACCTGAATGTTTCCCTTAATAACGATCTTGACAGGTCAGGGGACACAAAAGAGCCGCACAGGCGAGCAGTTAAAGTAATACACAACGGTATGGCCGACTTCAACATGGTAGATGTGTGGCACTTGTAACACCCACAACAGCTGGAGAGGACACGCGCTTCCACGGTTCACAACAGTTGGTCACGTATTGATTACTGACTGGCTACTGAGGTAGCAAGTACATGGACACATAGAATCAAACACTTACCAAAGACGTTATAAGACCACAAACCAGTCCTGCTCTCATTAGAACTCCCAAACTACATGCCACCACCATATATATGGCGATTTAATGCCAAAGCGCTCTTAGATCCACTCTACAACAATACAATAAGAGAAGCTATAGAGGAATACTTCAGGTTAAATAAAACCTCTGTGGTAAATGCTGGTGTGTTATGGGAGGCATTTAAAGCCACCATACGCGGTATTTGTATGAGTACAAATGCAGGGATACTGAAAGACATACACCAACAGCTAACTAACTGTGAAAGTAAACCTAAAAACTTAGAACAAGACTATAAACGTACACATGACACAACCATACTAAGTACTATTAGAGAGATACTATATGAATATCAAAACTATACGGAAAGCGAGCTTAAATATATAACCAGTAGACAAACAGCGAGGGGGTATGGTGAGGATGGTAGATCTGGACGTGTGCTAGCCCAAAAAATATGCAAAGACAGACAACCCCATACAGTGCTTCAAATACAAGACACTGAAGGTATAATGCACTATAGTACTGCAGGCATACTCGCAGCCTTTATGGACACAAATAGCAAAATGTATACCACATGCGACACAGCCAAAGCACAAGAAGTCATGGAATATTTAGAAGACACAGCTATAGCATGGCTCTCAGATAACCAAAGAGAATACCTAGCGCAACCAATCACAGTGGAAGACGGCTTCACCAGTGAATTTTATAAGGAATACGTAAACATAATATGCCCTTATCTGGTGGAAATGTACGGCGATGCACATGCTAATCAAATACTCCCTCTACACTCCGGGAGGAAATGATAATAGGGATGTACGTTGTTACAACGCATGCTTTTACCACGCATGCTGTAACAACGCAAGTTTTAAAAAGCATTCCATTACAATGCATTACACTGGGGAGTGCTGGATAGTGAATATTTTAATTGTCTATTCCAACACCAGTCCCCGTGGACACTAGGGAAGGTGTTGGATAGTAAATTAAAACTATTCCCTATCCTAGAGCGCCCCCCAGTGTAATGGTTTATAATGGTTTTCGTTTTAAAGTCTGCGCTGTAATAGCACTGCGTGCTAAAAGTTGCGTTATAAAGGTTGTTCCCCGATAATAGCTTTTTTAAACCCTGACAAGGATCGAACTGTCTGTGAGTCATATCGCCCCCTGTCCTTAATTAATACTGATACCAAAATATTAGCGAAGATTATAGCAAAACGAATACAGCCCCTTATGACAAACATTGTCTTACCTGACTAAGCAGGGTTTATACCCAATAGATCCACTGCACACAATATACAAACTTTGTTTGCGTTGTCTCATCAGCTTAATCTAGAGCTGGAGGCAGCATGCTGTATTGCTTGACACTGCCAAAGCTTTTGATTCGATTGAATGGGAATACCTTTTCACTGTGTTAACTAAAATGGGAATGCCTCTTCTCCTTATACAATGGATAAAAATTCTATACATCAAACCAGTGGCGCGCATAAAAGTAAATAAACACATCTCAAGCCAAATTAAAATAACACGTGGAACGAGACAGGGGTGTCCGCTATCACCCTTACTATTCGCTATAGCATTAGAACCACTGGCATGCAAAATCCGCCAGCAGCATAAGACCACAGCGTTACAATTCTACCAGTGACCTATAAATGTCTCCCTCTACACGGACGACCTGATACTGTACATGCGCTAACCATGTGTAAACCTCCAGCCCCTATTAAGGGAATATATTACGTTTGGACGGCAATCTGGAGTAAATCCACAATAATCCCATTGACAGAAACTACCAAACCACATCCAATAGATTACCCCCTAGAATGCCAAACAGAACCTGTTAAGTATTTAGGGATCTGGTATCATCGAGATCCGGACACAGTACTAGGAGCAAACTATGGGACCGCTATAATGAAACTAGAGCAGCAAGTCGACCGATGGATTCAATTACCACTATCTCTTGCTGATAGAATGACCATTGTAAAAATGGTGATACTGCCCAAATTCTTATATTTTTATAATAACATCCCCATACCTCTGCCCGCGTCAATATTTAAAAAAATAATGACAAACTTAACACGACTTATATGGGCTGTTCCGATTTACATACCATAGACTAAGAGAGGCGGTTAAAGATTTCTATCCTGACTTTCCCAATGAACCGCCGACCCTACTGGGGCTACAAATGGTTATTACAAACTCTAATAACAAGCACCTTGTGTTCAAATTATATAAGCTGCTGCAGGAAGATATAGCAAGGAACACTAGAAAAGCTTGGGAACGATGGAATACATATCTGCATACACCACTAGAGGAGACAGATTGGCAAGACTGCTGTGCGCTGACTAAAATGCTCACCCCTTATGGCAATTTAAGTGGGATACACTTTAAATACCTACATCAAAGATATCACACTCCGATGAAACTGTAGAAATGAGGTCTGCGAGCTGATGCCCGATACAAGAGATGTGGGGTAGACAATGCTGAATTTATCCACTTAGCATGGAACTGCGGTAAAATTAGGACATATTGGGAGGATGTAACTACAACGCTGGGTAAAATACTAGGAACCACAGGAGAATGTACATAGCAGACTTGTCTATTGGGCATTGTGAAACAGCTGCATTCTGTAAAGAAAAAGCTATGTGCTATAGCACAATTATTAGCAAAAAGAAGAATATCGATGTGCTGCGACAGTAGAACCAGCCTCAACACGAAGGCCTGGATAACAGATATGGTATATTGTAAAGAAACGCTGCACACGTACGAGGGAGAACTCCAGACATGCTTAAAACCAGAGGACTATTGGTCACCCCTAACAGATTTTTTGCGAAATCACCCAGATGTCCTAACCTCTAACATTGAGTAAAGGTTAAAATATGGATTGTAAGGAATAAATGTATGTAATGTATTATACTATCTATATCAGAACAAAATGTCAATTATGATGTCATGACAAGTGACACTACAGCCTGAACTGTATATCATTGTATATGTTTTATGTACTGTAATACAAATTTGAAAACTTTAATAAAAAACAAAAAATACTAGCCAGGGCGTAGTTCGCAGAGTTTTGCTACGCGGAACTCCGCGAAGTTAGAAAAACTCTGCGATGTTCCACGAGTAGCAGAGTGCAGTGCGAAGTGCAGTTTGTGCTGGTATTCCTATTTATTTCTTTATTTTTGTGCTTTATAGAGAGGGAACTGGACCTGTGAGGGTATCAGAGCGCTTTACAAGGTATAAAGTGGTGAACAAAACAAAAGTCTAAAGTGCAGAAATATATATAATCAGGCACTGACCACCCAACATCGCTTATACAATGTGGGAGACAAGGCTAGTAAAAAAAAAAACCTCCCCCCACCGCCACCAATGGGAACAATAGGGACTTTCCACATTTGGTTTGGTACCCTGAATAGTTCCCAAATGTGTGTAAAACGTGCAATATCAGTTGTGTGCATTGGCTTTCTGACATAAGCAGGACATTGTCCCCATAGAGTGAAGTTCTTCCATCCCATTCTCTATTCTCTGTAATGCCCCGAAGAAGTATATAATCAACAGAAAGGATGGCAAGGGGATGGGGTGCTGAGAACATAGGGAAAGAGGGGGATACAGGTGTATAGTAACAATCACCGTTAGAGTCAGTAAAAACAAAGGTCCCACCTATTCTCGGTGAGGAGAATTGGTGATCTGGGGAAGAAGCGATAGTCTTGGATTCATCTGGCACAATGTGGTGGTTGAGGGCTGGCCTTAGATGACGAATTTACCCATGAGGAAGGTTTTGGCCTCCTTTTTGAAATGTGCTAGAGAAGGGATTCTTCTGATAGCGGGTGGGAAAGAGTTCCAAATTCTTGGTGCTACTCCGGTGAAGGCCCTATTGTAGGTTCTTTTTATCTGAAAGATGGAAGGTTGGAGTAGGAGTTTTCTAGCGGATGGGGAGTTCCTGCTTCCTTCAGTCGCCACTAGTTTCTGTGCCAGATAAGCAGGGGAGTTTGTGTAAAGAGCCTTGTGTGTAATACATGCCAGTTTCAACTGGATTCTGGCCTCTAGAGGGAGCCAGTTCAGCGCTTTCATGTGCGGGGAGATGTGGTCGAATTTCCTGGTGCCTGTGAGTAGTCTTGCGGCCACGCTGAGACAGGCTTTTAGAGGTGCTAAGGAGATCTTGGGGAATCCTGTAAGGGTGGAACAACCATATTCCAGTCTAGAGATGACTAGTGCTTGGACTGGCATTTTTAAGTCAGGAGCATCGATGAAAGGTTTCAGCTTCCAAAGGTAGCTCAGGTGGAATCTGGTTGCTTTAGCCATTGAGTTAATGTGGTCTCGCATGTTCAGGTTACAGTCGAGGATTATGCCCAGGGATTTGGCAGAGTCCACAACGGTCGGCGGGCAGTTCAGGGCTGTGATGGCCTTGATCCACATCTGAATGTCCGGATTGGCTTCATACGCTGTGAGAATTCACTGCCTTGTTGAGGTATTGGAGTGGGGTATTAATCTGTCTCACTGAAGAGCTGGGGTGGGTCATCCCACGATCGCCGAGCTTGGTTTTGCTCCATATTACGGAGGAAAGGAAATTGGGGGCACTAGGTACAAACGTAATCTGCTATATCTGGGTCTTACGCTGGCTAAGCGGGACATCACTAAGGCTTGGAAAGACGCCTCCTCACCATCTGTGGGAGCCTGGAAACGGGGTCTTACCTTTTCCATGGGGCTAGAAATACCAATTTGTAGGGCCCGGGGATGCCCCCAGAAGCACCCGAAGACATGGAAGCGGGGGTGGATTATCAGGGTCTGTATCTTGAACCTATTCCCCCTACATTACACAATGAAGATCTTTTATGAGGACTTAATGCTGGGTACCAACACAGATAGCAATTAAGCCTGTATCCAAATATTATGATAAGAGATTTTGTACAATAACATATTTACAGACATTGCGGCACTGATGTTTTTTGTTTCACATGTTTGGTCGAGTATAATTCAGATCTATGCATATTCTAATCTACAACAACCTTTACCATTGCCATGATACTCAAACAATGTATTACCCTGGTGTCGCCAGGGCTCTTGTGTCTGTCAACAATAAAATTTGTTATGAAAAACAAAATGTGGCAAAGCATGTTGTTTTCCAGTGGAAAGTTAACTGTTAATATTTCAGTTGCGCATTGCTGTATTTGGGCATTAAACTAGTACTAATAAGGTGAAACCTTTGTCCAGATAGTGTGAACATGATTAAACATGACAAAATATTGAACTGATACTGCCACAATATGTGCCACATAAGTTGCATGTTCAGGCCACATACTTTAGTAAACCCAGCCACATAATTGGGTCCTTCCTCACAGCATAATTCCAGTGGTCCTTGGTATAACTATCTCTGTTCTAAAATGAGCTCTCAGGCGCAAGATTTTGGGTATTGCTCCTACTTTAGGAATTTAGAATTTTTGTTTTAGTAATATGTGTTCTTGCTTCAACTCAGTCTTATCTTGATGTTGCTGCTGTGTGCTTTTGTTGTCTGAATCCTTAGTTCAGGGCGTTTCTACTTTCAGCACATACAGACTGCAGGAGTGGAAACGAATTAAGCATTTAGGTTAAAGTTTGGTTATTAATTTGTTTAAGGTTTATATAATACTACATATTGCACACATGTCACCCAAGAGCGCAAGTGAGAAATGGTAAAGCAATACGAATAACTTATGTGTAGTGAGGGGAATGTTATTTTGATAATTATAGAAATGAATGCCCTAAAGACCAGACAACCACAGGGAGTCATATTTCATGAAGGCCATGGCATGAAATACTATATTCTTACTTTCAGGTGTGAAATCAGCAAGACATTCAAAAATCCTCTTCTCACGATCAATTATGCAACCCTCATGTGACTGTCGAGACTGTGCAACTTCAACACACAAAGTGCTTGTACCTAAAAAGCCAGCACTGACTGAAGGTGTCCTAATGAGCGGCTGGTAGGTATTTAGATTGGAGACTATTGTTTTAAACCTAAATCACAAGTCCGAAATATGAATAATGCAAGGTTGCAAAAAATGCTGCAAAAAACGCAATAGTGTGCTGCAAAATTTACATATTAAATTTCCAAATCCATGCCGCAATATCCTGGGGGGGTCCGATTACAAGGATGGATGATGGTCTGCTGGGGTCAGCAGCTCACCATGTCAGATATCATGTTTAAATAAACTTTTTTTTAAAGGCAGTGTTTTTCTTAGAGGAAACGGAGCTTCATTTAAAAAAGAAAAAAAGGAAATGTGTTTTTTTTTTCTTTTTTGATCGATTCGAGGGGCCAAGATGGCGGATTGATGCCGTCAGTGCAGAGAGTAGCTGCGGAGATCCGGCAGCACTATGACCGTTAATTGATTCTTTTTTTTACTTTTGTATCCCTTGGTCAAGACTGGGGCTGAGCGAGGAAGACATCGGGGGACTCAGGATAATCAACTTACCCTGCTCGCTAACATACAGGCTACACAGTAACCTCCTAGTGGAGCCGAGGCAGGAGCCGTGCAGGGAGCCGCGGAGCGGGGGTGAAGGCGGAGCAAACCAGAGGCGAAAACCTGCGATCGCCGAGCATCGGAGTGGAGTGCCGGAGCGGATCGCACTCACAGTACAGCACAGAGACCTGGAGTGGTGGAATAGTGACAAGCACACAAACACACGGAGTTGAGCGGCGGAGGCTCAGCGGGACCGCTTTGTGGAACAAGCGGAGCAAGCAGTGTGGGAGCAGCTCTTGTGGCGGGTGTTACGATTGCATTGGGGAGTTCGGGAAGCTTGGGACTAAACGACTTACAGGCTACACAGCAACTTCTCAGCGGAGTCGGTGCTGGAGCCACGCTGGGAGCTGGGAGCAGGGTGCCACGGAGCGAGGAGGTGGAGGCGGAACAAGGCAGAAGCGGAGAGAGGTGAAACCTGTAATCTCCGAGCCGTGGAATAGTGGCAAAAACACACGGAACTGAGCAGCGGAGCAGCTAAGGCTCAACGCAACTAAGGAGACGGTTTGCCTACGAGACTGGTGAGGAAATTGCTTTGGGGAACAAGCGGAGTGGGAGCAGCACCTGTGGCGGATGCTACGCCTGCGATCCCTCGAGTACCGGGTCAGAGAGATTTTTCGGACAAATAATCTCCTGCGGCTGACCTGGAAGACCTCACAGGGGTGGACGGTACTTACCCGGCTAAGCTTTTTGGCTCATTGGAGGATAGGTTTTGACTGGTCTGGCCCTACAACAACTGCCGCAACAACTCTGCCCATGATAACGCCTAAGAACCCTGTAAGGAGTACAAGAACCACAAAGCAGACGGGAGCTAACACTGTGGAACCCGAAGTAACAACAGTGGCGACAGGGGCAGTAGCAGTAACGGATTTAATTCCAGATGGCGGCAAGAAAGGGAGCAAACAAGAGAAATCTGGCCTGAATGCTGGTAAGACGCTCCCCCGCACACAAAATTTGAATGTGAATTCT
The DNA here is from genome assembly GCF_964263255.1 of Lissotriton vulgaris. Lineage (NCBI taxonomy): Eukaryota > Metazoa > Chordata > Amphibia > Caudata > Salamandridae > Lissotriton > Lissotriton vulgaris. The sequence goes on along the minus strand of NC_141699.1, from coordinate 264,952,449 downwards.
AACCTGATTCCCTAATGTGGCACCTAATAATTGCATACCAAGTCATGCTACTATTGACTCTTTAATTCAACCGAAAGGCAAAGCTAATTTAACAGGGGGGAGCATAATATTATTGACATTGACATTGTTACCGATACTAACACCGATATTGCTCTAAGTGCTTTAAGTGCTCCTGCTGCCTCTACTGATAGTAATGACACACAGACTCAATCAGCTACCTTGTCTGCTACCGATGACACCAGGTCACATCTCAACACTAAAACTTTAAAAGATATAAATTCTTCAACGCCATCATCTAGCCTGTCTACCTCTGGTTGCTTTAGCCATTGAGTTAATGTGGTCTCGCATGTTCAGGTTACAGTCGAGGATTATGCCCAGGGATTTGGCAGAGTACACAACCGCCGGCGGGCAGTTCAGGGCTGTGATGGCCTTGATCCACATCTGAATCTCCGGATTGGCTTTTGAAGGGGAAATTAGGAGAAATTCCGTTTTCTTTGCGTTAAGTTTGAGTTGGTTATTGGCTAGCCATTGGACAGTCAGTTTCAGGGTCTCATTCAGGGCGAGGATCTCCTCAAGCGAAGAGATAATAATGTATATTTGGGTATCGTCCACATACATATGGTAGGAGAGGATGGCGGTACGGTGAGTGGCTCTAAGTAAAGATTAAAGAGGTTGATGGACAGGGTTGAACCTTGGGGGACTCCAACCGTGACCGAGGTGGGTGCTGATAGGTTGCTGTTGATGAGGAATCTCTGAGAGCGTTTGTGGAAGAAGGACCTGAACCATTCTAGGACCACAGCTAGGGTAGAAATTCTACCCGAGTGGCACCTCGCGTTTGCAAACTTACCATTCGCGATCGCAAACTTACCGTTCATGATCGCAAGTGGGGAAAAAGCTCTATCGCACATCGTGAAGCGGAGTTTTTTGTACTCTGCGAGCTCAGCGGAGTGCAGAAAACTCCGGAAACTCCGCGAACTAAGCGAAGTTTACCATCCAGGCACTAAATACATCCGTCTACTATATACTGATATCACCTCTGTGGTTCGAGTTGTCGATTCGACCTTGCGGCTATTCCCCATTGGGAGGGATACCCGGCAGGGATGCCCTCTTTCTCCCTACCTTTTCGCACTCACTATGGAGCCACTCATGGCTTGGGTGAGAATGGATGCCCAAGTTTATGGCTTTGAATGGTCGCAGGAGGTCTCTGACCGTATAGAGCTGTACACAGACGACGTATTATTTTTCTTAACACACTCGAATAGATGCAGCACACGCCTGCTCTGGATAATGCAAATCTTTGGTGAAAACTCCGGACTCTATCTGAATGCCCGCAAATTGTTTTTCTGGCCCCTGCGGGGAGGGTACCGGCTCTGGGCCTGGGCGGTGGCTCCGGATGGGTTTAAGTATCTGAGGGTGTTATTGTCGGCGTCCCCATCCGTCTCCTGGGACAAGAATCAGGCCCCCCTGTTGAGCCAGGTCAAGGAGCAGGTGCGGTCCTGGTCACATTGGCCATTATCACTCCTTGGTAGGTCGGCCATATTTAAAATGGTTTTGTTGCCCCGTCTCCTCTACCAACTCCAGATTTACACCTACCCAATACTACACACATGGTTTAGATGGACGAATGCCGTCCTTAGTCACTTCCTCTGGGGTGGGGCCTCCATGCGGGTAGCACTAAGAAAGTGCTTCCAATCCACTTATTGCGGAGGCTTGCGACTCCAGACGTCCAGGCATACCATGCCGCTTCACACCTGATCCTAAACGATTTGCGGTACGGAGATAGACGTGACCCTGCCTATGCCCTCAAGCTCTGGTTAATGGATACTAAATCACTGCACACAATTCTATATTCTAGCATGTCGCTCAAATCGCTGCCACCCCCTACTAGGACGGTCTTTCTGATATGGATATAGGCGCTGCACAGGATGGGATGGTGGGCAGGCTGACTAAAGAGACTGCACTCTGGTGCAAAGGACTCCTACATTGGCTGTCTGAACTGCAGGGCTTTGGGAGCTGGGATGCCATAGGTATTTCAATGGTTGGGGTGGTCCTCCATGGCCAGATCCTGAAATCCTTCCAAGAGTTACAGGCTGAATACCACATGCCCCGCTCGCTATTCTACAAATACCTACAATTCCGCCATGCATTATCCCCCTATATTACACAGAAAGATGATATTTCAGACTTTAATCCTTTTGAGGCCAAGGTGTTTATAGGAGAAATGGGGGCGCACAAAATTTCAGCACTTTATCGCACATTGGTTCCTAATAGTCACACCACACTCAGCAAAACTAGAGACACCTGGCAGAAAGATGTATGTTCACTTGACGAGGATGACAGGGTTGAGGCTATGGAGTCCCCACGCAGGGCGGCTATTGCCGCGTACCTTCGCCTTATACAATTTAAATGCCTCCATTGGGTTTAAGTCACCGGCTATAGGCTGTGGCAAGGCGGGATGATAGCATCCCCTCTATGTCTGCGCTGTGGAACAGTGGAGGGTATTCTCCTTCATACGCTGTGAGAATTCACTGTCTTGTTGAGGTTTTGGAGCGGGGTATTGATCTGTCTCCCTGAAGAGCTGGGGTGGGTCATCCCACGATCGCCAAGCTTGGTTTTGCTCCATATTACGGAGGAAATTGGGGGCACTAGGTACAAACGTAATCTGCTATATCTGGGTCTTACGCTGGCTAAGCGGGACATCACTAAGGCTTGGAAAGACGCCTCCTCACCATCTGTGGGAGCCTGGAAACGGGGTCTTACCTTTTCCATGGGGCTAGAAATACCAATTTGTAGGGCCCGGGGATGCCCCCAGAAGCTCCCGAAGACATGGAAGCGGGGGTGGATTATCGGGGTCTGTATCTTGAACCTATTCCCCCTACATCACACAATGAAGATCTTTCATGAGGACTTAATGCTGGGTACCAACACAGATAGCAATTAAGCCTGTATCCAAATATTATGATAAGAGATTTTGTACAATAACATATTTACAGACATTGCGGCACTAATGTTTTTTGTTTCAAATGTTTGGTCGAGTATAATTCAGATCTATGCATATTCTAATCTACAACAACCTTTACCATTGCCATGATACTCAAACAATGTATTACCCTGGTGTCGCCAGGGCTCTCGTGTCTGTCAACAATAAAATTTGTTATGAAAAAAAAAATGTGGCAAAGCATGTTGTTGTCCAGTGGAAGGTTAACTGTTCATATTTCAGTTGTGCATTGCTGTATTTGGGCATTCGACTAGTACTAATAAGGTGAAACCTTTGTCCAGATAGTGTGAGCATGATTAAACATGACAAAATATTGAACTGATACTACCACAATATGTGCCACATAAGTTGCATGTTCAGGCCACATACTTTCGTAAACCCAGCCACATAATTGGGTCCTTCCGCACAGCATAAATCCAGTGGTCCTTGGTATAACTATCTTTGTTCTAAAATGAGCTCCCAGGCGCAAGATTTTGGGTATTGCTCCTACTTTAGGAATTTAGAATTTTTGTTTTAGTAATATGTGTTCTTGCTTCAACTCAGTCTTATCTTGATGTTGCTGCTGTGTGCTTTTGTTGTCTGAATCCTTAGTTCAGGGCGTTTCTACTTTCAGCACATGCAGACTGCAGGAGTGGAAACGAATTAAGCATTTAGGTTAGAGTTTGGTTATTAATTTGTTTAAGGTTTATATAATACTACATATTGCACACATGTCACCCAAGAGCGCAAGTGAGAAATGGTAAAGCAATATGAATAACTTATGTGTAGTGAGGGGAATGTTATTTTGATAATTATAGAAATCAATGGGCAAAAGACCAGACAACCACAGGGAGTCATATTTCATGAAGGCCATAGCATGAAATACTATATTCTTACTTTCAGGTGTGAAATCAGCAAGACCTTCTAAAATCCTCTTCTCACGATCAATTATGCAACCCTCATGTGACTGTCGAGACTGTGCAACTTCAACACACAAAGTGCTTGTACCTAAAAAGCCAGCACTGACTGAAGGTGTCCTAATGAGCAGCTGGTAGGTATTTAGATTGGAGACTATTGTTTTAAACCTAAATCACAAGTCCGAAATATGAATAATGCAAGGTTGCAAAAATGCTGCAAAAAACGCAATAGTGTGCTGCAAAATGTACATATTAAATTTCCAAATCCATGCCGCAATATCCTGGGGGGGTCCGATTACAAGGATGGATGATGGTCTACTCGAGTCAGCAGCTCACCATGTCGGATATCATGTTTAAATAAACTTTTTTTTAAAGGCAGTGTTTTTCTTAGAGGAAACGGAGCTTCATTTAAAAAAGAAAAAAAAAGTGTTTATTAAGTTTGTTAAGGAGCTGGTAGTGGTCCCTTACCACCGCCTTCTCCCCAAAAACTTTGTTTCTTACATTCACATTTGCTAATGTGTTACCATCTCAACTCAGTAGTCAGTAACATTTCAATGCTTTGCAACCAGATTTCAATGAAAAAACATTGATCAATAACCCTAGCAAATCACTATTTAGAAGGGACGCCCTAAACTTACATCTTCCAAATAGCGATTCATTGTGCCTTCCAGACCCATTTTGCAACTTGGTAACCTATTACCAATCACATAATTTCCTTAGGGTACATTGAGAAGTGCACTCTTCCTTAGTAAGTGAACACCCCAACCCCCAGCTAGATATGTAACCATCCTTGGCCATAACGGACCGATTTGTCACCCTTGCAGCCACACAAACCATCATGCATCTGCACTTTAAGTAAGGATTTACCAGAGCCACTTCAATATTATCATCCTTTCTGTGGAGTAAAAAACCTCCTCGCATGTCTTTGTTACGTTTAACAAAATCTAAAGCAGAAGGAGGAGTTGATTTTCCCGATTTCCCCACTTACCACAGATCTTTCCTTTTTCGTCAAGCCTCGAGATTTTCAATTGACTGTCCTTTGTGGGTTATGCTTGAACGCTCTTTTCTTTCTCTTTTTTCTTTTCAGGAATTTCTCTCCCTTACTCGTAAACCTCCTTCTTTATTTACTCCTGTTTTCAAATATACCTGTAAACTTCTAGGTCTCTTTTCATCCTCATCTCCTACTGATCTAGCTTCCTTTCTTAAATCTTCTTTATGGAATAACATATCTATTTTAATTGAGGGAAAACCCTTTTACTAGAGATCTTGGAGAAACAAAGGTCTCATCTGGACGTCTCAACTGTTTTCTCAAAATAAGATCTTGTCTTTCTCTGAAGCTAGTCAACAATTTCATTTACCTCCTTCTTTCCACTCCAAATATAACTTACTCTCACAAGCCCATTTAACTGCTTACACTCAAATTCAAACACACCTAACACCTTCCCCGGTTAATGGCTTATATTCTTTTCTACTTTCATCTCCCAAAGCTTCCAATATCTACATTCATATATGATCCTCACCACCCATTAGACCAAAGACCAAAGATAAACTGTCTTGGGAGGATGACCTTGAGATTCACTGGCCTTCTTCCTTATGGAATGAAATTTGGTCTAAAATTTGGGGAACATCTAGAACAGCAAATGTTACGCAAACTTTATTCTTTATCTATAATAGGCTTTCGCTTCACCCAGCTGTACTACATAAACAACATTGCTATACTTGACACCTGTTGGTCCTGCACCTCCCCACTTGCTGATTTAAAACACATGCTTTTTACTTGCCCCTTCTACACAATTTTTGGACATCTGTTTGGAATCAAATGAATTCTATTTTCCACTCTAACTTCCCTTTCTCTATCACACATATATTCTTGGGTAGCCTATCTCCTATCTGGGAAGATTATACTTCCAACACTAGGATTGTAGACTTATTATTGGCAATCGCCTTTCAACAGATTACAAGAAATTGGAAAGAATTTACAAAGTTATTGTTCCAAGCTTGGTGGTATGCAGTCTGTTACCATCACAGATTAGATACGGCATGTGTACATCCCATCCATTTAGCCATGAAGCGATCCATTATCTGGTCACCTGTTACATTGTTCTTTGATCATAGTTCTAAACGCTCCTTCTCATTATCTCCTGCACAACAAGAACTTGCTCGACCTCCATGATATTCCGTATCTTTGACATCCCTATTTTATATCATGCTATTATATGTTGGTTTAAGCTATGTTGTTACATGGTTTTTATATGTGACTTGATGTTAATTATACATATATTGATATTCTAATGCCTTTTCATTCCAACCTAGATAGATTTATATGATACATTTAAAAATGTATGGTTCCCTTTTTTCTGTTCCCTACCGCCCTATATATTGTCTTGTACTGTATCTATTGTTTTCTGAAATAAACTTACTTTCTGAACTAAAAAAAAAAGTAAGGATTTACCAAGGATTTGCACTTTAAATTAACATTTCCCTAAATGCTACCACTTTTTCTTTTCATTTCCTTAATTATTAAGATATATTTTTTATCATGATTGTTCATCTTTATCTTCCACTCCATTAAGAGTGCCCCTGTTTCTTCCACCCACTGACACATGCAAAGGGACTTGCTTTGGCTCCACCTACAGGCCTCATCTGATCTGGACCCATTGACACACGCGGAAGCACTTGTCCCACCCCTCACCCCCCACTCCTCCACCACATGGCACTTGATGATTTGTAGGCACACGAGGGGAGGAGCAATTAAGTGCTACGTGGGTTTGGTGTGTTTTAAGCTCCATAGGGCCCTATCTCCCACAATATGCAGGGTGTAGAGGTCACAGCAGGTACTCTGGCCAGTTTGGAATACTTGCCGAAGTAAATGAAACACACTGGCAAGGGGTTGGATCCTTCTTTATGATGCCTCTGGGAACAGTTTACCTTGGAGAAATGTTTAAACAATCTTTCTTTTTAAGCTGCAATGTGTGACCACAGGGTCCGCCCGCCTCTATGTTGCTTATGGAGTCTCAATAAGCTCCTTTAGAAGGTATCTGAATGCATTCAATATATCACATGTCTGTAAACTTTATTTGCTAGCCTGCAGTCTGGCTTGAGGAATGCTCACCATTTTTTTATGTGCAATGATATGGTCTAGCATAGCTGTTATGCCCGAGAGTAATACAAATATCTCTATGCATGTTGTGTGTGTTTTTGTTTGTACGGCAGCCAACACATATGCATACATATGTTATCCTAAAGCATTCCATAATATTCACTAGTGGAAAGATGCACTTTGGGTTCTGGAATAATTTGTCTAAGAGAATAATGACTGAAAAAAACTATATTATATTATCTTGTATGTGCCTTAGTCACTCTACAGGTACCAGGCCAGTATACCCAGGAATAATGTAAGTCAGTGATTGCATAAATTATGAAGTTCACTCTGCACACTTACACTTTATCAGTAATTGTTAGAACTGGGATTTCTGGTTGGCTAAGGCTTATGCCAAAGCCAGGCAGAAACCACCATTCTAGTCAGGTAAAGGGAGTCACACGCCAAGATAACCCCTGCTCACCCCCTTGGTAGCTTGGCACGAGCAGACAGACTTATCCCGGAGGCAATGTGTAAAGCATTTGCGCACGCACACAACAGCAACAACATCCTAGGCACACCACAAAAGGAACTCCACACAAGGTTATATAAAAATAACTTTTGTATTGTCAAAACACATCAGATAGTAATCACACAATATACATTGTGCCAACTGGCACGGGCAATATTCACAAGGGATTATTTACACCAGGACAGGGCCACGTGGGCCACTGTCAGAATCAGCACTTAGTAGAACTAGCACTTAGAATAACTGTAACACCAAATAACAATTATAGACCACAACCAGTGACCACTGGTAACAGGTACCTACACACTACGCAATACTAATAACCATAGGCATAGATCACGCCTGGACACATAACCTCTCTAGTATAAACTATACTAGGCAAAACAACCTCCTAAGCATGAAAGCACATCTAGAGGTATCACAGGTATAAAGGCACTGCACATTACACATAAATCACATTTAGGCCTAACCAGTATAAATACAGTAGGCAATCTCCTCACTAGTCTAAACACATTAGACCCTACCCCCTAAGAATAACTCACATTTAGGGGCGTAACTCACAGTAAAGTAAAATCTCACTAACACCAACCTCCATAGGTAAAACCATCTCTAGAGGTATCATCACAGGGTGCGTGAAACATACTAGATGCATTACATTTTCTAGAACTACATTTAAAGCACATATCACCTTTAGCACATAAATCACATTAGGCAATTATCATCACAAACATAGTAGAAATCACATTGAGCAAAAATCACTTTAGGGCCTTGCGCCCTATCCACATACCAGCCCCCTGGCCAACTGGCCATCTCAAGAAGGGGCTCAAATGCCCTGTGTCCAGAATGTCAGGGCGCGCTGCCAACGCAGCGCCAGTCAGGGGTGCGCCACCGGCGCAAACCTAAACGTTGCAGCTGCCAACTACTTGCTGGGCAGCTGATGACAATCACAAGGGCCTAAACGCTGCAGCTGGCACTAAGTGCTGCGCAGCTGTGAAAGGCCAAGGTAGGGGCGAAGGGAGTGCGACTCACTCCTGGATTCACAAAGAACAGGTCCCCCTAAAAGAAATAAAAGCCTAAACGGTGCAGCTGCCCACTACTTGCTGGGCAGCTGTAAATCAACAAAACTGCTCCAAAGTGAGCCATCTGGGCTCTTGAAATCATGAGACAGAAATGTGGGCAAGAACATGGGCAACAAAAATGCGGCTTAGGCCCTCACTGGCCCTTGGGAAAAAAACTGTGCCCAAACGTTGGAGTCCTCGGACTCTAAGGCAACCATGTCCCATGGAGTACACTAGCTCCTCACGTAATAAGGCCACGCAGGGAAGAGAACTCGCCCCCAAACCATAAAGCATGGGCCCCTCGGGCCCGAATAAGCAAGTGGGACAAAACGTTGGAGCCGCCTAGGCTCTTAAAACAATCAGGCCAGTGGTGGAGCCATCTAGGCTCAGGAAAGGAACAGGCCAAAATCATCGAAGCCACATGGGGCTTTAAACAGAATATGCCCCTAGGGGGCACGCACAGGCTCTGGGACCACCTGGGGCCCTACCACAAATGTCCCCCATGTTGGAGCGGCCCACTGCAAGACGGGGCTGCTCTGAAGCAAACATCCCACTGTGGGGCCCCTGGGGGCTCTCAGGAATCAAAACATGCCCCCTGATGGAGCGCGCTGGCGCTCAAAAGTACTCAGGCCCAATGTAGGAGCGGCCCGTAACAGCGGGATCGCTCTAGCCCCCACACTCTCTCAAACGAGCCCCCTCTTCTCTCCACTCACCGGCTGATCTGTGGGCAGGGCACTTCGCTGGGGACTCCTCTCCAGACGCGGCGAACTCTCTGGAGCTTCCCTCAGGCGGCGGCATCTCCTCCTTCGGCGCGGTGCTCTCTTCACCATACGGGAGCCACGTGCAGCTCCAATGGCTTCCTCTCTCTCGCGGGGCTTCCCTTCCATCCGGGAAGCCCCGCCCATGTCCCAACCAGGGCTAGCCTGGCCTCCGGGTCACGCTAAGCGTGGCCCGGGGTAAAATCCTTTGTGGGCTCGGGCCGCAGCAGTGTAAACGTGGGGTGGGCACCCGCTCTAGTTTTAAAATCAAGTAGCGGCCATACTCCGGATGGACACCCAAAATTAAATAATTATAAATACCGCGACCATCACAGTGCCATAAACACGGGCAAAAATGCAGGGTAGGCACCTGCTAGGCTGGCAAGGAGGTGGGGGGTCCCCAGTCAGGGGGTAACTCGTCGCCACGATACAGCCAAAAGCTGCAAGGCTGAAAATAAAGCGCTTCCAAGGAAAATCCAGAGCTCACAAGCCCATTATTTTAAAAGCACATCAGACAGGGGTCCAGGGCAAGGGAAGGTTCCCTGGTCAGAAGTCCCCCCAGGCATCCAGGGGCTGGGCAGGGCCCAGGGAGGCAAGCCTTCCCCTGGGCCCAAGCAGCAGCATGCACCTGGTAGTTTCAAGTTGGCAAACAAGAACATTTTCATGGGGTCACAGTCCCCTTTTTATACAGCAAAAATCCTTTCTCTGTGTCTGCAGGGTGGGGGTAAAAAAAACAGACGCAGCTTGTTTTGGAGCACTCTGTTGCTCAGCCCCTCTCCCCATTCACTGGCCAGGCTAGGGTCATCAGTCGCACCACAGGGGGCGGAGCCAGCATTGTGGAAGTGAAGCCCAGCCTTATTCAGGCCCCAGGTGCACTCCTCCCCAGCCATCAACATGCATAGCTCTCCATTCACCACTGGGCAGACCCATCCTGACTCCTGGAGCCGGGCTCACCAGCCAGCTCCAGCCAATCACAAGCCAGACAGCCAATTCACATAATTTACACAGACACACCAACTTCTAGAAGTGGCACTTCCACACTTGACACATTAAAGCCGTACACAACATTGCGCAGCATTCAATCTCACGAGTTCGCACATACCAAACTCAACCCTGCACTCCCCACACATCAGGAACTACCATGGTCACACATATTCCCCATGCATTCCTATGGGAGGGCAGGTAACTCTCACCACACATACACAGAGCGCGCACGCACTTTACACTGGACCACAGTGAAAAAGTGCGCAGAGGCCTAAAATCACCAACACCAGGTTACAGAAACTGGCTAGGCAAAAGCAAAATGTTTCGGGGTGAACCTGCCAAAAGGGCCAGGTCCAACACAACCCCCTTCCAGCCAAAACGCAGGGTAGACCAATCACTCCCTTGATGGGCTTCCCTGCTTTGGGCGACAAAACACGGACACGGGCCTGCACAGCAGGGACACCCTCCGGTTCTACACCACTCTTAACCCACATGGTTTCCTCTCAACAAGAGCTCTCTGGCCCAACTAGGGTACCCCACTGGCACTCTCTAGTCATCCATGGCCAGGACCAGGCCCTAGGCCATCCAGATGTCACAGGTCCTGACCAATCCACAGAGTGGGGGGCAGTAACACCTGGCACACAATAGCCAGTCTCCACTCTCCCTCTCAGTGTAGCTACAACTACCACTGATCCTTCAACCTAGGGACCATACCCTCAGGCTGACCAGAGGTCACGGGCAAGAATGCCCCACCCTACCTCTACTTCTGGGGTTCCGCACCCTCCCAGGGAAGCACCCACCAGAACACAACTCTCCCACCAGTTCAGGACCTCTCTCCATCAACTGGTCTACCACCTGGGATCTGGAAACTATTTCACTTCAGAGGTACAAAGCACACAGCACAGTCCCTCTTCAAGCAGGTGGGGGGCACAGCACACTGCAAAGTCCCCTTTCCTCTACCTTAGTGGAAACAACAATCTGCAGGTGAGCCCCAGAACACACAGCAAGGGCAGCCCCCTTAGTCTCTTCAGCTGATCTACTTTGGCAGAGATTCCTTCTTGACCTGGAAGTTTCCTAATCTCCCAACCTAGGGTCTAAACCCTCAGGTTGCACCGGGGTCAGAGGCAAGGACGCCCTCCCTCTGCACCCGTTCCAGAGTTCTGAACCTTCCCACCTTGGAGCGGTACCCCTGGGAGCCAAACCGGTCAGGACACTGATTACAGATGCCCTTCCCTCCAGGTCAGGCTGAACCTGAACCTGGCCTTCCCCCTCCTCGTGGAACGACCTCCAGAGGCCCCACAAATGGTCAAGCACTCCAGACGGGCAAATGCCCAGCGAACCAGGACTTCACGGGGAGCACGCATGCCCCCCTGAGGGTGACACATAACTACTGTGTCGTGTGACAGTCTGTCTGGCTCTAACTTCGCGACCTCCTGTCCACCTGACAGGCCGCAGAGATCCCCCAGGACAGAAGTGGCATCACCATGGTCACTCACGGGAACATCCTTTACAACTGAACCGTTACAACGCGGTGCCGTTACAATGCAGGATTTACAACGAAAGTCGTTACAACGACTTTCGCTGGAGGGCGCTCTAGGATAGGGGATAGTTTAATTTACTATCCAACACCTTCCCTACTATCCACGGTGACTGGAGTTGGAATAGTAAATTAAACAATTCACTATCCAGCGCCCCCCAACGCAAGTCGTTGTAATGATTTGCGTTGTTAAACCTGCGTCGTAAAGGTACGCATTGTAACGATACGCGTTGTACCGTCATACATCCTCACTCACTGGTGGCCCAGCCCTCCTGGCTGGCCCCTGACCCACTGGTTCTTCCACTGGGGACTCTTTCCCCCTCTCACGCCAAGTCCTAGTTAGGTACTAAATGTTACTGCCTATTTCTTTGTTTATGTATTTACTGTTCTTTACATTTTGCTTTTCCTTTTTGTTCGAATGTAATATTGTATTGTGCGCTCATGTCCTTCTCCTGTAAAGCGCTCTGATACCCTTGGGTCTAGCCAGCGCTATAAAAAACTGTTTAAATAAATAAATAAATACATAAAAATAAATAAGCACATCTTTTTTTTTATTGTTTATGATTTTTAAAATGTATCACAATGCATACCGACAATTATGCAACATAAGGACAATATGGACAAGGCACGATGATCAAAAAATAAATGAATATCAGATTATCATCAAACATCAGGACTAAACAGAAAACAAAGAAAAAAGGCCGTACTAAGTATGCATAATAAGGTAGATTTCACTTGTTATCACACAGTTACAATGACAGTGCATCATATGTAAAGGTAACAGTTGTAACTATACTGCTTCCGCATCAGAGGTATCATGTACATCAATGGAGCGTAAATACCTTAGTAGGGGTTCCCAAATGTCATTTGGACGGGAGGTTACAGGCAACTCTTCTGCATACAAATTCTCCCTGCAGTATGTCAAATCCTTAAGCCATTGCGCCTCCGGGGGTATATGTTTGCTCTCCCATACTATTGCCACTCATCATTTTGCAATGAGCAGCTCCACCCTGGCGAGCCGACCTATAGCACCTTTTAAAAAAGGGAGCAGACCCAACAAGCATACCCGGAGCGAGCAGTCCAGGGCAACACCAATAATTCTGGACAGCGTAGTGATGACTGTAGCCCAGTACTGCCGCACCTTTTCACAAGACCAGGCTGAATGCCAAAAGTCTGCCCCAGACGCACCGCAGCGGGTGCACCTATACGATTCTCGGAGATCATATCTATGAAGCTGCATTGGTGTGTGATAAATTTGATGTAGAAACTTAAAGTTTATGATGCGAAGGTTCCCGCTAGAAGTGAGGGCCCCAGTCAGGGCACAGCAATGTTCCTAATCTTTGCTAGAGAGTGGCGGGTCTAAGGTCTCATTCCATTTCTTAAAACTCTTGTCCTCAGGAATTATTCTATCTGCCCTTGCAGCCCGATACAGTTTAGTGACAAGTTTGTGTCTGGTGGGGCTAACTAGCAAGGTTTGCAAAGCAAGTAATGATGGAGGCTGTAAAGGGAAGGAAGGAAAGTGAACCTGTTCTGCCCCTCTTAGTCTATGTAACGTAAAAGTGAACAACAAGGTTTTTTGTTGGATATATTCCGTATCTGCTGAGGTAAAAAGCGAGCCATTAGGAAATAGATCCTGCATCTTTTCAAGACCCGCCTGAGCCAAAATGCGCATAAGTCCGTCCTCATGTGTTACTGTTAAGAATGAAAGTCCACTTCAGGTAATAAGAAGAATGGAGTTTATTGCAAACCAGTTTCAAGCTCCTCTGGTACTAGTGTGGTAGCGCAGTACCACAGAGGCGAACGTTCGAATTGACCATACAGAGGAATAAACCAAAGGGAGAAAAGGGAAGGGGTGGAAGGGAAACAGGGAGGTGTGGAAAAGAGGGTCACAAGAGGGGAAAGTTACAACACATCTTCCTTTCTGCCAGAAATACAGAATGATCAAACAATTTCTGGGATAATCACAAACAGATACTAGAATTATTTCATCACATAGTCTTTATGCCATAAAGGTGTTTTAATGCTTCTTTTAAACTGATGCTTGTGAACAATCTCGCCTTCTTTGCGCAAGATAGAATTGTCAGATAGAACAGGAGCTTGGACCAATCTGTCCATGCTCCATTTTTTGCCATCCGACATAGTAACCACATTTTTCCCTACTTCTTTTATCTTTTCTGCTTCATAAAATTTATTGTACTTACTACTCGTTGACACAGGCTTTCTTATCAAAACTTGTTGACCAGCTTCCCACACTCTGGGCTTGGTTCCCCATTTTTGATCATATTTACATTTATACTTTTCTTGGTTACTCAGGATTCTTTCTTCCGCAACCTGTTTGTTCCAACTAAAAGTACTATCTTGGAACAACCAATTGGGTGTAAGCTTAGAACCGGGTTTGCGTCCTCTTAACAGGCTGAAAGGAGAGTAACCTGTAACGCTATTGGGTGTAATGACATATGACCAGATCATATCTTTAACAGATTGAACAATAGGTTTGTGTGATGCCACTGCCAGTTGCAAAGTATCTTTTATCATCCTGTTGCATCGCTCCACTAGACCATTGGCACGTGGACAATACAATGGGGTTGAAATATGTATGATAGCTAAACTGCTCAAGAAGTCTTTCATCTCTTCCGAGACAAATTGAACCCCATTGTCCGTAATGAGTGTATGTGGAACACCTTCATTTGAAAAGATGTCAGATAAGAAACATTTAATTGTTCTAGTGCAGACATTGTTTACAAACTTAGTGACAATCCACTTAGAAAAGTAATCCACTAAAACCAGGATATACTTTTCTTGCAAACCTGGAACTTGTAGAGGACCTATGATGTCCATGCCTAACTTTTCCCATGCTTTGATCGGAATGGGAATCGGTTGTAAAGGTGTTCTTCTAGTAATTTTAGTTTTGTCACTTAAACCACATGTGTGACAACCCTTGACTAACTCTTCCACACCAGCGTCCATGGCCGGAAACCAATATCCAGCACGAAATTTACTTTTAGTTAGGCTCCTTCCTAAGTGCCCTTCATGAGCTAATTTACAAATTTGTTTTCTGAGGTTTTCTGGGGGTACAACCTTATCATTTTTGTACACATAAGAATTCACAATAGACAGTTCATCCCTAACATTCCAGAAAGGTTGGAGTTCAGAGGGAAGATTCTTGCACTTGTCAGGCCAACCATGAATGATTTTGTCTTTCACATCTTTAAGAACATTGTCATTCTTATAGGAGGATTTCCATTCTTTTTCTAAAATCGAAGGAATCAAGACTTGTAAGACATCAAAATCCTCTTTTTTCTCCTCTGTGGAAGAGATTGCCTCTATGGGTAAGCGGGAAAGACAATCTGCTATAAGATTTTTCTCTCCCGGAATGTATTCAATAGTGTAGTTGAAAGTTTGAAGAGAAATCAACCATTTGCCTATTCTAGGGGTAGTCTTCTCTATGCTTTTGGATGCAAATAAGGAGATAAGAGGTTTATGATCAGTTTTAAGTTTAAATGGTATCCCCCATAAAAAGTATTTGAAATGATTGGTGGCCCAAAAACATGACAGAGCTTCTTTTTCAATGGTAGAGTAATTTACCTCAGCTTCCTTCAAGGTCCTTGAGGCAAATGCAATGATTTTTTCCTTACCATCTTGGATTTGGGAAAGGGTAGCGCCAAGACCCCTTTTACTGGCATCAGTAGTGAGGATAGTATTCTTGGTGCTATCAAAATTTCCAATACAGGGCGCAGAAGCAATGGCTGATTTGATTTTTGAAAAGACTTGCTCATGTTCTGGAGTCCACGAGTATTTAACATCTTTTTTTAAAAGATCTCTTATGGGTTGTACCAAATCAGCAAAGTTTTTAATGAATTTGGACATATATTCAGCCAGTCCTAAAAATGATTTAACTTCCTCCTTGTTCAAGGGAGAAGGCGCTTTACCAACTGCCTCAATGATTATTTGCATGATAAGCAACAGGCAGCAATGGCGAATATTAGGGCAATTTACCGGCTAGTTAACCGAACGCCTGCCTTGCCGCAATTGTTGAGTTGATGGTATTTATCTCGTCACGGGGGAGTTAGGCTACTGCTATGAGTAAGGAGATAGTGCAGCGGAATAGGATATGCATTACAGTGCTCCACCGCCACGTGAGGAATAAAGTCGTGATGTGTAAACCAAAAATGTGCGTAATGTGCCTGTGCACATAAGTAATATAAATAGAAATCCGGCGCATTAAAGCCCCCATGTTTATAGTCAAGAAGAAGAGTCTGCCAGCCTACTGACGCATGCTTCCCACCCCATACCAAGCAAAGCAACAGTGACCGAAGTGTTCTAAAAAAGTGTTGAGTAAGAGGAATAGGCACATTATTAAATAAATATAAAAATTTGGACAATACCACCAACTTTATCAGCGCCAGTCTGTCCGCAAGAGAAAGTGGAAGGCGGATCCATTTGTCTATCTGGCTCTCCAGCCCGTAATAGCAATACCATAGTTCTCCTGGAAGACAATATCTGGATCCGATGTACCCAGATCCCCAGATATTTGACCGACTCTGACGTCCACACAAGCGGGAAGTCCAATTCATGTGGTGCCGTGCAGATGTTCAAGGGCAGTACCACCGATTTATTCCAGTTGATAGACAGCCCGAGAAACCTGCAAACCGAATATATTCTCTCAACACCGGTGCTAGATGAGTACGCGGTTCACGGATAAAATGCAGCATATCATCTGCATAGAGCGATATGATAATAGGCCGATGATGTAAATTTACAGCCGCTTGTTTGTGGTATTGCCTAATAAGACAGGCCAGAGGCTCTAGCGACAGGGCAAACAGCAGCAGGGACAAGGGGTATCCCTGCTGAGTGCCCCTAGTGATGGTAATCGGACCAGAGGTGTGACCCCCTACCCTGACCCACGCCCTCGGTTGCATATACAACAATCTGACCCAATTGATAAAAAAGGGGAAGAATTAATAACCCGATTCAACTGAATCAAAAATCCTTGGCGGCGTCCAGCATGACCGCAACCGCTGGCAATTCAGGAGTGAGAGTATGGAACAAAACAACGCAAATAAGGTACGGAGGTTATAAGACGTAGAACGCTTGGGTATGAACCCTGACTGATCTGGAAGGACAAGATTTTGCATTAGCGGTTGAAGGCGTGATGCAAAAATTTTTGCCAGAATTTTAACATCAGTTTTGATTTATTAAAATGGCCTGTAGAAATCACAATATTCTAGAGATTTATCTTTTTTTTAAGAGCGTGATGATTAAGGCCTCACGAAGAGATGGAGGGAGGATACCCGAATCATATGCCTCCGCATACATCTCTAGTAAACAGGGGGCAAGCTCTTCCGCGTAACCTTTATAGAATTCAGAGGTAAAGCCGTCTGTGCCCGGGGCCTTCTTATTAGGAAGAGAGGCAATGGCCACACGTATATCCTCCACCTTATTAGGAAGCCCCAAATATTCCCGCTGCCCCTCCGATAGCCAGGTGACAGCAACCTCCGACAAATATGCTTCCAATCCCACCCGGTCAGTTTCTCCCCGAGATGTATGCAGTGTCTCATAGGTCTGCCTGAACTGCTCCGCTATGTCAGGAATGCTATAATGATCCTGTTCTCATACATCAGTTATCTTAGTGATGATGTCACGGTCCATACAATGTTTGATTTTTTGGGCTAAGTAATGCCCAGGACAGCCACCTTCCCAATACGAGTGAGCTACATAGCGCTTGGAGATAGAGATACATCTCATCTCTTCCTCCGCCAACTTGGCATGTTAACGTGTAGTTTTCTTAAGAGACGATTGATTGGGTGCACCTTCGTAATCGTGTTCAAGTTGAGTGAGCGTAGCTTCTACTTTGGCAATCTGACCCCGAAGATCTTTTAATATGCCAGCCATCGTACTGATGCATATGCCCCATATAGTAGCCTTAAAGCCCTATTATTTGAAATCAAGAGGGGGGAGAAGGAAGGGATTGTGACCCATTCAGCTTCCTAGCAAATTGTTCGTAATCAATCAAGAATGGATCACTTGACCTGAGTAACCAGGGTTTGCTATAATTGTTCAAATTGTCAATAAAAAACCCTCATTCACTTACTCAAATCACGAGGCGGTATATCTTGGTTCTCCAACTTATATTAAAAACGTGACAGAATCATCATTGGGTTTTGTTTTTGTTGTATGTTTCCTCCATCCGGAGGAGAACCACTGGTTATTGCAGTAGTGATCAACGAGATGATGATTAGCGAACAGTGCTATAGTGATTGTGAAATAAAGTGGTGGAGTTTCAAAAAAAATCTTGATTACCTAGGTTCCAAAATATTTTATTAGTCTAGGTACCAGATTTGTCTAAAAGTCATTCCGTGCGTGTGTGGACGTATTTATTAGTCCAACACACTGTGATGTCCAGAAAAGGTCGACATGTTTCTGCCCTTTGTCTGCCCAGAAGGATCAGGGGGGCTTTCTTCAGAACCTAAATAGAATTAATCAATTTGCTACAATTCTTTGTGAGAAACTGGGTGGTAGTAACCCGTTAATTTGAGGTCAGTAAGTACATGTGGAAAATAATAAAAAAGAAGTGGGAAGGAAACATACATTTTGTTATGTTTTCTTAATGTTAGATACATGCTGTCTTGCAATGTATAGTCAACATTATGTACATAAGGTCTAGGCAGTACTCCAAACAATGAAATAAGAAACTATATAAATGGCAATACTTTATGTGGGTCTATAGGTTTAATGGCAAAACTCCCTCTAGCCATATTATCAATAACAAATGCACTGTAAAATGGCAAATCTATAGGTCGAATAGTAAACACCCAATACTGTAAAATTAACTTGTATATTCTTAGAAGTGTACAGAGAACTGACCTGGTCAGAAATGGAGTTGCTATGGTCAGTTTTTATTTATGTGTTACGTGATTCTCTCATTGACAGCTCCCGTTGCGCTTTATATGGGAGATACTGTGTTATGGACTATGAGGCTGTTGTAGCGCATCTCTCTGTCTGGTCTCTAAATGGTAAATAATGTGCCAGTTGTCCCTTGTCTAGAAAAACGAGTTTGCAACGTTTACCCAGTGCCTAAACAAACCTGTTCACTATCAGATTTAGTGTACTCGTACTGTGAACCCTCCCATAACCTTCCGGCACTGTCAACTGTCCCCGTATTCTCAGTGAAGTAGTGTGTAATGGCCTCATGGATTGTTTCTAAATAAAGAGGATCTAACAAGGACTCAGAGCAGAAACGCCATGTGAAGGGCCGTGGGAGCCCCATAGGAATGCATAGCGATAGGTGGACAGGGCAATGATCAGAAAGTGTACGCAGCAGGTTCTCTTTCTCTATCACCCATCCTGCCACCACGTCTCCCACCAGCCAGTAGTCAAGACGAGACTAACTGTTGTGCATAGAAGAAATATGTGTACCAGCAAGTGTGTCCATATGCCTATGTCTTCAGATGTCTAACAGGCTAAACTCCTCTAACCCAGAAGTCACCACCTGCCTGGCACACAGAGATTGCCCATCCCTGCCACTAGATGTATCTTTCCTGGTGTCAAGGTGCATATTGACGTCCCCCCCCACAGGATCGCCGCATCAGGCCAGCTACGCAACAATGCCAAAAGGTTCACGTATAATCCAGGGTCATCTGTATTTGGACCATAGCAGTTGACTATGGTGACCAGTCTGCCCACCAGTGTAGCATGCACAACAGCATGCCGTCGCTCCAAGTCATTATGTGTGCGATGAGCTGTAAAAGAGAGACCTTTCCTTATCAAAGTAGGAACCCCTCGACTATAAGAGGAATAAGAGGAGGCAAGATGAAAGCCAGCCCAGCGGGCCCCGACTTGCTGCTCCGTGTACCACGTCAAGTGAGTTTCTTGAAGTAGGGCAACATGGATATTGTGTCGATCTAAATGAGCTAGCATTTGACTGATTTTTTTGGGCGAATTTAACACCCTCACACGGACAATCACACCGCTAACATGCATAGCAAAAAGGAAGCATATAATTGAGGGAATCTACCACTTGTTTTGGGTACATAGAGAAAAACACACGCAAATATCAATGGAATACCTAGATGGCCGGCCATAGAAACAACCCATAATCCCTTCCCTCCCCCCACATATCCCCCCCCACTTCAGCTACCCCAACATGTCAAAGCCATCCCGAACACCCAGAAACACATCCACGGCAAAATACCAAGGAAATAACCCTTGACGGGGAACACCCATAAAGGGGGCGCCGCGTGTAAACTCCCTCCCGGTGTAATCAGGAGGTGGCCAAGCTATCGTGAACAATCAGCCTAAACTGCACCAGGTTAGGTACCCTGCCCAGCACATGCAGCATAATCATCACAACACAATAAAACTGGCGGACCTCTGGCCCACAAAACATTCGCTACCACTAATTCAGAAGTACCCCCTCCCTCCAGTAGTCCCAACCACCAGGTACATAAGGCAACATCCAAAAAGAGAACAATGACAAAGCACCATTGCAGATCAGTGATGTCAGTGTCCGCCATGTGCTGTGGCCGTATCCCTAGGATCCCCAACATCGGAATCTCTGATGATCCTAGAGGAATGATGGCGCTGGGGCACTGTCTTTGAAAAGTCTAGAGCTGCCTTCGGGCATGTGAAGATCTTGAATTTCCCGCCGTCTTCCACATGCAGCCTGGCAGGGTAGAGCATGGCATACGGAATTTGTGCAGCCAGGAGTAGTTTCTTTGCAGGTTAGTACTCTCGACGGGCCTCCTGCACCGCCACTGTAAAATTGGGATAAAAAACAAGGGTATTGCCGTCATGCATCATGGTACCTGGCAAGGAGAAGTTTCACATCCCGAGCTCTATAATTTAATAGGCGGGCAATAATGGGGCACGGTGGGGTGCCCGGTGGGGGTCTTGCAGCCAGTGAGCGATGAGCACGCTCCACAATGAAGACCTACGATAACTGGTCCCGACCAAAGATGTCACCGAGGAGCTTCTCCATGTAGGTCTCCAGATGCACCGTATTTGTAGATTCTGGCAGGCCCGTAATGCGAATGTTATTGCGGCGCGAGCTAGCTTCTATGTCCTCATTACAGGGCTGGATAACAGCAAGAACCTTTTCCATGGAAGACGTCTTCTGGGTAACCTGTTGTAGCCTATCTTCCGCATCTGAGATGCGTGTCTCAGCCTCCCCCAGTCATTGTGCATATTTGTCCATCTTGGAGGACACTTGATCCATACAAAGATTAAGATGGTCTATCTTGCCATTGATGGATTGTAGACTTGCCTGCACCGCAAGAAGGATCTTGTCAATATTCGTCAACTGATCCGTGAGAGTGTCCGCTTCCGAGTCTGAGGCAGCTTGCTGAGCCGATCTCCCGGCCTTCCGGGGCTCGAATGTAAGGCGTGGTTGGCTCTTCCCCATACTGCACACCTGGAGTAACACAGTCCGCAGTTAGAGTGGTGATGCTGCGAAGGTCGCCCCAATGCTCAAAGAAAACAAAAGCTGTAACCCCAGAAAGCCATTGTGGGATAACAACCTCAACGCCACAGCACTGCCAGAAGCTCAGGATAACTTGTAGACAACAGCTTAGGTGTATCGCCAGCTCCTCCGCAGGTCAAGAACCTGTAGTTACCAGACACCTCCTAAGGCACAGCTATTAAGGTGACTACGCCGTTACAGCATGCAGGAGGGAAAAGCATGCATCAATGGCGATGACAATATTGGAATAAACGGCCCGTATATCAGGCCCGTGGCATTCTAAGGGAGCACCAAGTGATCAGACCACAATAATCACTCATAGTGGTCTACTTCTTTGTGTGGACGTTGCTGCCTGAAGTGCTAACGTAGTGGATAAGCCCAGACACGGGTGGCAGATGTTGTCTGGTAGAGCGCCGCACAGATAGCGCCAATGTAGCAGACCCAGTGAGAGGAAGTCCACTGGAGGGTATCAGGGGTCTTGTAGTGCAGCAGCTTGTGCCAGTGTTCACGGTAACTGGAGCTGAGGCAAGATAGCCGCCCTCACAATGCAGCACGATAACCTACACCGACATAGAATATGCAGGGTCCATATCAGCAGGGAGGATCGCCAGTCAAAATGCAGGCAACATGCAGGCTAGACTCACATGCTAAGTATTGGCAGTCCAGCAGTCCAGCAGTCCAGCTCGGCAGTCAGCACACCAGGCAGCATGCAGGCCTGCGGAGTCGCACCGACGAGCTGCAAGGCCCGGGGACGCTCAGATCCATACCAGTCCCGCCGTCAGCAGGCCGTGCAGTCAATACCCCGGAGGTGGCTCGGCCCCCAGCGCACAATATAAATGCAGCCCAGTGCTGCCGGCCACCCTGGAGCCACTGCACAGTGCACCGCAAGCCAGACCAGCGATCTGCAGGCAGTCCCGGCACCCCCGGTCTCCTCTAGCGCCAACCGCGGCCTACCTGAAGCTCCCAGCCTTAGCACGCCCAGAGCCACCACGCTGCTCGTACCGGGTCTGAGCCCTCGCACACTGATATCTCGAGAAATACGTTGCGACGCCTCCCAAACTCCCGCTACAGCAATCCGCCACCATTTGGGAAGGCAGCACAGCAGTTTAAGGCAAGTAGTGGCCAGGATTGTTAGGATAATTGCTTGCCGAATCTTGAGCTCGGCCGGCAGAGCAGCTCTAAAGAGCAGCCATCTCGCAATGCACCCTCTAGCGCCCCCCAAGAAGCCGACTTTATTTTATTGCTTCTTCAGTAGCCCCTTCCATGCTCATGACGAGCTCAGCTCGTCATGCAGCACAGTGCTCGTGTGCTTATGACGAGCTGAGCTCGTCATGACCACACCCGTTTTTATTGCTGTCCAGCACAGCAGAGGAATCTCTCAAGCAGCGATGAGGGTAGAGATCAATATACAAAAACAGATCAGCTGGGATCTTGGAACTTTTGCAAAGAACCTTTCCACATGACAATACAAAACGAGAGGGAGCGGAGACCGCAGTGAACGAACTAATAATGAATATGACAACGCATTTCCATCATGCTTGTGCTGCATGGTAAAAATAATTACCAGAAGTGGTCTTGGAAATGTACCCCCAAAGTTGTTATTCCATTTTTAGTGCCCATCCTCCAGCGCCCCCGATCCCCATTAAAAATTGTTCCAAGATGTCTGGGACATTTACAGGCCCTTCCATGGATGACTGGTGTGTTAAATGGCATTCAGACACCAAAAACTGTGACGGACCAGCCACCTTACACTAGGTAGCCGTTTGGCAACATTTTTTGCGATGTCACTACTGCTTGATGGCCAGCCCAGTGGTGGAGCTTACAAAGGTTCAACTCTCAGGACCATCAGCCACCCTCTTCCCCCTAAGAGGATGGAAGAACATTTACAATGAAAGTGTGATTATGTCCCTTCTCTGAATTAAGCCTATGTCTAAATCGTCAGAATATTGTCCATGCCAAACTGGTCTTTTTAGCTCTCCATTTCCTGGATCCCAATTAAGTCATAGGTTACGTTCAACATCCTATCTGAAATCCACAATGTCTGTTGGGAAGTAGAACTGGGGGACAAACGTAAGAAGCTTTAAATCAGTCGCAAACCCTCAGGTTCTGTAAATCAGGGGATTTGCGACTGGTAAAAAGCTTCTTCTAATGTATTAAACATAACTATTCAGAAAACATTTCAGAATCACAAACTGGGTTAAGTAATGGTTAACGTTCAGTATTTGAAAGGTGTGTGTTTTGGGTACCAATTCCAAATCCTATATCAGAACGCTATGCATTATTCATTTCTGACTGTAATTCCAGTCGCAAACCATTTATCAGTTATCAGTTATAGACTCCCAAGTTGGGGTGGTAACCTATCTGCAAAGAGGGAGGGTCCCCTTTGGAGCCCTCCCATTTGGGACTTGGGGCGAAAGCTTCAGCAGGAAGCCGGTAGTGGCTCGGGAGAACACTGTCAACTCTCACTGAAGTTTTGCGGAATTAAAAATGTATTCTTTATAAAAGCATCCCTATTTCATTTAAGGAAATTGGGCTGCTTTAAATAGGGTTTCACTTCCGAAACGCCATCACATGAATAGCGGTCTGCTCTTCCTTGCTGGCTGCCAACCCTGTGATTATAACCAATGGTAGGGGATTGCAAATTGCAACCAGCCTAATTAACATTCATTACGCTGGTCATTCTGTGACCCCGTATGGTCCCTTATTTTGCACACCAATCTATTTTCACCTAGTCTGGTTCGCAATATTTGATAGTGGTCGCAAAAAATCAGTTCATTATTGGTGACCACTTTTTGCAACCAGTGTATCTTAGAACATCTGTCCTATGCTACTTGCTAAACTTCCCACTATCCACTAAACTCCTGTTAGGAACCAATGATCAGCAAAGAAAATAAAACCCATGAGCCACGCCTTTGACCCCCGCCTCCAAGATCACTCACCCTGCCCCCATTGCACACAGCATCACAGTTCCCATACTTTTTTTTTTAATGCACTTCGACCACTGCATAAAAATAAACTTATCAATTGCTGCAACAGAGGTGGGGTCTCTTCCCCATCAGCGTTTTCTTCCTAGATATGGAAGACGTTTTGGGAGGGAACACATAGGACAGTTGTCTCGTGGTTCAAGACACAGCAGGTGGGAAATTGGAGAAAGCCGACCTAATTTTCATGCTTTTTTGCTAGAGGTCGCAAATTGAAAACAGATCAGCTGGAATCTTGGAACGTTCTCAATCACCTCTAGTTCAGAAAACTCCTGAAGTGTTAGGTCTGCAGACTGAAGCCCTGCTGAAGACTTGTGACAACAGTGGCAGTTCTTAAGGAACAGAAGATAAAGGTTTACCTTCCCATTTGTGAGTGTTAGGACACCAGTTAACTGTTAACTGGTATCCAAACGCTCTGTAGATGACCTGTGTGTCGCTTTATATAACTACAATAAACATAATGCATCGTAGTCACATTAGGAGAGAAATGGGAGGATGGTAGTATCTGCTTGTAGCAAATTAAAAGAACGCTTAATTCTCACTGACATGCGGACGTCTGGCAGTTCCCTGAATGAGGGCGGAAGCCATGTATGCATGTGCTTATGATAAGAAATAGGTGCCCTAGCTTTCAGGAAGCAAGGGCATCTGATACCCACACCCACAGATTCCAGGAAACATTACAGCCCCACTTTGTAGTTCAGACCTGCTGTGGGCACAAGTTGCTTCCTTCAGATTACATAGCGCTGAGTGCTCACACGGGTACAAACATTATACCAGTAGCCTGGCAGCACTTCTGGGTTTAAATGTTACACCAGCAATGGGAGTTTAAAGAACAAAAGTATATAAAAAACATAATATATACATATATATATATATATATATATATATATATATATATACCAAAAAATGCCCAGCATTTGAGGCCGCACAACACTGCGTTGAAGGAGACATCCTTATTTAAAAGAAACAGGCAGCTTCCGATTCCGTGATACATCCTGTGGCCTGACGCGTTTCGATGGACTTTCACCATCTCTTCAGAGGCCTCGTGAGCAGGAAAAAATACGATACGGTGGAAGCAGTGAATGCTTGGGCATTTGGAACATATATATATATATATATATATATATATATATATATATATATATATATATATATATTATTTTTATATATATGTGTGTGTATATGTGTGTGTGAGTATATATATGGGAGGAGGGGAGGAGCAGGTGGTCCGGACGCAGTACCAGAAAGAGTGGGAAGAAAATATTGTTCACTGGAGTCGTTTTATCGATGATCTATTTTTGGTCTGGAAAGGTACTGAGTTTGAGGCTAACAAATTCATATCAAATCTCCAGAAGAATGATCTCAATCTATCCTTTACCAGTACCATTAGCAAAGATAGTGTCAACTTCTTAGATCTAACAGTGTATGTTGATAATGGTAAAATACAAACCAAACTTTACAGAAAACCTACCAGTGGCAACACTTTGTTGCATGCAAAAAGTTTTCACCCCAAGGCCCTCAAGAGCAGTATACCCTATGGGGAAAGCCTAAGAGTCATGCAGAACTGTAGTACTCCCAGGGAAACTGAAAAAGAACTAGGGATACTCAGTACTAGATTCAAAGAACGGGGCTATCCTGACACCTGGATAGCAGAGGGAGTAAATAAAGCCTCCAAACTGAAGAGAGAGCAAATCCTCTTCAGTGATAAAAAAGGAAATCGATGATGGAAACCAATGCAGATTCATAACAGGTTTCTGCAACCAACATGTTGAGGTGAGAAGAATACTCAACAAGCATTGGCACATCATTAAAAATGACCCCGTGCTAGGGAAAGAAGTCCCCAAGAGACCTCAAATCACTTTTAGGAAAGCGAAATCCTTCAAAGACTGTTTAGTAAGCAACACCTTGAAGAAACCCCAACCCAAAAAGACTTGGCTTGACAAAAATGGTTTCGTTAAGTGCACAAAATGCAAGGCGTGTAATCATGGCGTAAACTGTAGTAAGTACAGATTGGGCCTTTCCAACAGAATGGAATAGATAAAGAACAAATATACATGCAAGACTGATTATGCTATCTACGTCCTCGAGTGCCCGTGCGGGCTTCGATACGTGGGCAGCACAATCAACAAAGCCTATAAAAGGATATTACAACACCTGCGAGCGATAAAAAATGCGGACAGGGCTTATCCTGTAGCCAGGCACTTTGAAATAATGCACAATAAGGACACAAAAGGACTGACATATTGTGTAATTGACTCTATTCCAGCTAGTCAAAGAGGGGGCAATAGACTCAACAAGTTGAGGAGGCTTGAATCACATTATATAATCAAGCTAAATACTAAGCAACCTAACGGTCTGAATATTGAAGAAGATTTGCATAGACATTTATAATTTCAGTTAGTCGGTAACGACAAGTAGCACCTGCTGTAAATAATGTTGATATTTATTTTGATCAGGCACAATTTTGTGGACAGTACTTCTTATAATGTGAATTGCACTTGGCAGTCAACAACTGTTTGAAAATGATCGTAGTGCCAGTTTGTTTATACATTTTTAATCTATATGTTTGCTCACTTGAGCACTATTAGAGTCACTTATACGGTGCAATTGGTGTATGTGCATGTAAAACCCAAAACTGCGCAATAATGAAAAAGCTTCTTTTTAAATATGCCGATAAGGTTGATTGTTAATGGGGAGTATAATATCCTAATTGTTTGGAACATTATGGTTTATTCTATGATGGGACAACCACTTTAACATGAATCGGCAGGCCCACGTGGGCGGGATTGTTTGGTATTTGATATGTGCAGGAAGCGAGCGCAGTATGTCAATGCTCAGAGTGCATTTTCAGAGTCGCTTGTTAGTGTCGATAAAGTTTTGTTGACATTGAGTTGGATTTTAGTATCACATGCACCGTATAATTTAACAAACATATAGCTATGCTCAAAATAATGAATTGATACACACGATGCAAACATTTTTTTAAAAAAATGTATTTATTTAAGTTGAGGCAAATGTGTAATACGACATTTACGATCAAAGCAAATTGAAAGTTTGTCTTTCCTGTCGATTGACAGGTAGTCCCGATGACGTTGTATGAATGTTTTTTCTTTAAATAGTGGCCACGCGCTTTTCAAAACCGTAACCAGTGATCAAGGCTACTGTGTAGTCGAAACGCGTATGGCAGCGGCTAAATAAAGAAATCTTTTGAAAATCTCACACGGCGTGGTCGTTTAATGGAGGTGTAAGCGAGACTCAGTTCAAGGAGTCTCTTGGTGACGACGCAACTCTCGATACGGTGGAAGCAGTGAATGCTTGGGCATTTGGAACATATATATATATATATATATATATATATATATATATATATATATATATATATATATATATATATATATATATATATATATATATATCTCCTGTACTTACCTCAGACCAAACCAAAAACACATTAGCAGGCAACATGGGTCCTAATAATGGTAGAAATGATGCTAGTCACATTGAAAATCTACACTTAGTTTCGAAGTTTGCAACTGCAAAAAACGCTTCATGCAATGTACAAAACGCATTTTACGATTCGGAAACAGGTTATCGAATCGCAAAACAGGCCTAGAAGTTGATAACGAATAACTATTTGGAAAGAGCACATTTTGGGAAGTCCCTTACATCTATCAATTCAATATGGTGTGTATCAATATTTTGTGACCAAAAAAAAGTCACAAAACATTGAAATGTTACTGACTACCAACATGGGGTGGTAACCCTTCTCAAAAGGAAAGAGGTCTCCCTGTGACACCTTCTCTTTCTGCATGTAAAAAAAACCAAATGTTGGGGAGTAGGTAGTGGCCCAGGGGACCAGTATCTATTCTCAAACTTCTTTCAAAATATTTCAATTGTTATTTTTTAATACACAGTCCTGTTTCCTTTAAGGCAAACATGCTGCAGTTAAAACAATAACATTGTTTTATTTAAAAAGTGATCACAGCCACAGTGGTCTGCTGACCCTAACAGGCCACTGTTAGCAACCACAATCCTAGTCAGGGTAAGTCACAAGCAAACCCCAAATAACCTGTGCTTCACCCCTCTGGTAACTTAGCACAGAGCAGACAGACTTAACTGGGAGGCAATGTGTAAGGTATTTGTGCAACACAACAAGCAGTAAAATAGTGAAAACACTACACAAAAAGATCCCACACCAGGTTTAGAAAAATAAAGTCGATTTTAAACAATAAAACAGGACCAAAATGACAAAAATCCAATGAGGTAAGCCGAGATATTGAACTTCAAAGTTTTAGGGTATAAAAGCACCAAAATGCACAAAGCGCTCACAATGGATATCTGTAACAAATCCACAAATTTGGACCGACTGCTTTGGAGCGCGGGCTGGCTACAGGGACCAGGCTAAGCCCACTGAATAAAGTACCTTAAATCCTGGTTACGAAGCATTGTGTGGGTAAGAGGCAAAGAAGCGTTGTATTGTCGAAGTGATGCATCAGTTCTGAGATTGGGTGAGGCTCCGGTGCGAGGTCCCGTTGTGTCTTTATCAAGGATGCCGTCGACGGGGCTTGGGATGCGAAGTCTGGGCATCAAGGATGCGGTGTGCAGCAGAGACAGTGCATTGTCGAGCTAACGTTGATGAGGGAAGCGAGGACCAGGGTCGGCGATGCATCAGATATGAAGATGCGAGGGGATGCGGACCTCCTGCGCTGGGACCAATCCACACAGTAGCAGCGATGCGTCAGTTCTGCTCGAGGATGTGCTGCTCGGCCCTTAAGATGCATCAGTTCAGCTGGAGGATGTACAGCTCAGCAGAGAAGATGCATTGGTTCTGTTGGTAAGCACCTTATGCCCACCTCCAAGGGTTCTAGACTCGGGTGGCACCACTTGGCAGGGTAGACTCACAGATTGCAGAATCCAGATGCAAGGTTGTTGGAAGCCTGTTATGTCCTTGAGGCTTTAGATCAGGAGACGAGCCGACTAGCCCTTGGATTCACTCTGGGTTCTGGGTTCAAGAGATGTAAGTCCAGTCCTTCTCCCCCAGGCAAGAGGGCAGAAGGTCAGCACAGCAAAGCAGGAGTCCAGCAAAGTAGCAGCCCAGCAGAGTGACAGTCCTTTCAGCACCACAGCTGTCCTTCTTGCTGGTAGAGTATCCGCAAAGTCCAGAAGTATTCTAAAGTGGTGGTTTCTGAGGTCCAGTACTTATACCCAGTAATGCCTTTGAAGTGGGGGAGAATTGAAATACAAGACTTTGAAGTTCAAGGATGCCCTGCCCTGCTAACCCCTGGCTCCATACTAACCACATCGGCAAAGCAGCCCTCTATGCGGGAGCATGAATGGGTTATAGCTTCCATTAGAAAATGACGCTTATAAAATGTAACAAGGTAATTCCGATGTTATCCTATGAAATATATAGGCTTTGCAGAAGTGAAAAACAAATTTAAGTTTTTCAATACCAGGGCATGTAAAACTTAAAGTACATGTGCTGTTTTTGAAATACATTTCACTCTGCCCTCTGGGCTGTCTCGGCCTATTAGTGGTAACTTATATGTATTAAAAAAAATGTGGGCCTTGCAAGAGGTTTAACTTGCCAGGTCGACATGGCAGGCCTGAGACAAGTTTAAAGGGCTACTTAAGTAGGTGGCACAATCAGTGCTGCCAGTCCACTAGTAGCACTTAATTGACATGCCCTGGGCACAGATAGTGCAAATTACTAGGGACTTAAAAATAAATTAAATATGGCAATTATGGATCAGCCAATGATACCAAGTTTTAGGGAAAGAGCCCAAGCACTTTAGCACTGGTTAGCAGTGTTAAATTGTGGTAAAGTGTGCAAAATACTTCGGTCAGTAAAAACGAAGTCTGCAAAAACAGGAGGTCCGTAGGCATAAAGTTAGGGGAAACCATGTCAACAGCCACCATCTCTATGATGGGCACTAGTTATAGTGAGACTCCATTTGTAACCTACCCCATTAATAAAGATGAGGTAGGTAGTATTCAATCGGCTATGATATGGAATTTTGAGAACTTACCTATCTGTAAATAGCTAATCAAAGCAATAGTGGAACCCGAGGGAAACTTCTCTATTTACAGTCTCAAATAAATGTTATTAAAAGAGTATCATCCACTAGTGTCTGCTAGTAGGCACCACCAGCATTCATCAGTATGCCTCATCATTAGTTCATCAGTCCAGGTATTCAGTGTACTGGAATGGGCTCACCCTTTTTGGGGCTAGAGCATACCTTGCTATACCTCAAGTTGGATAAAAATATCTAAAACTTTCTCCAGCTCCTGGTTGGTTTAATTATTCACTGGAGTTGGGATAAGGTTAAAAACGAAAAAAAGATGTACACATATGAGTTAGTCAATGATTCCTTACATCCAACAAGGTCAATGGTCTACATGTTTTACCCATTTTGTTTTTATTTTTTACAAAAAACTCTGTTTGGAAATTCGTTTTTAAAAAAGAATTGTTTGTCAAAGTTTTGATGGATGGCCGTCATGGTTGACTGTACCATCCTTCAAACTTTTCCTACAATGAGGTGAACTGTCATGATGGCTGTTCCTGTCAATGTAGAGAGTTGTACACAGGGCTGGCGTACAGCTCGAAATTTGGTGGGCAGAGGTGCCTTGGGCTGGTGGGAGTATTATTCTCCACCATCTCAACACAGCAATCTAAGTCCACCAACCTCTGAATAAGGCCCAATATCTATTTCAGAAAGCTTAAGATTGAAAATAGGAACCACCAGGAAGTTCAAGGAATTTGGGGAGGTCTGAGCAGAAGTGTGTTGCATGAGGTTGATGGAAAATGCACACAGGGACGTTTGAGGAGGTGAGCTGCTTGGTTTCTGAATGAGTTGTTACTGTCTGAAGCTGACTCAACAGCACTGTGGCATCACCTGGGGTTTCCCCTGTCTCTGAGATCTGACACTCAGTCCTGAAGCAGTACTGGCTTAAGTCTTATAAAATAATATGCACAATCCCTTATTCATAATTTATTGTTGCCAGTCCCAAAGACCTCTCTGGGCAGAGAAACCTGCCAGCCCCACAGACCTCTCCGGGCACAGAAACCTGCCAGACTCACAGACCTCCCCAGGCAGAGAAACCAGTCAGCCCCACTGACCTCCCCGGGCACAGAAACCTGCTAGCCCCACCGACCTCCCCTGGCACAGATATTTGCCAGCACCACAGGCCTCCCCAAGCAAAGAATTCTGCCATCCCCACAGACCTATCCAGGCAGAGAAACCTGCCAGTCCCACAGCCCTCTCCAGGCAGAGAAACCTGCCAGTCCCACAGACCTCTCCAGGCAGAGAAACCTGCCAGTTCCACAGACCTCCCCAGGCAGAGAAACCTGCCAGACCCACAGACCTCCTCAGGCAGAGAA
The DNA here is from genome assembly GCF_964263255.1 of Lissotriton vulgaris. Taxonomy (NCBI): domain Eukaryota; kingdom Metazoa; phylum Chordata; class Amphibia; order Caudata; family Salamandridae; genus Lissotriton; species Lissotriton vulgaris. The sequence goes on along the minus strand of NC_141699.1, from coordinate 264,920,791 downwards.
ACCTGCCAGTCCCACAGACCTCCCCGGGCACAGAAACCTACCAGTCCCTCAGACCTCCCATGGCACAAAAACCTGTCAGTCCCACAGACCTCACCGCCGGGGCACATGAGAATGTTTTTCTATTTTTGAGCTGTGGCCAAAATAGAATAAGCTTACTTTGGACTAATTGTTGCTATGTCAGTGTTAAATGAATTTGTTCTGTTTTTTAACTGGTGTCAAAGTGGATGTCTTATGGCCCAAAGTTTAGGTCAATTGTTTTTCTAATGAGATAGCTCCATAACTGAAATAAGAGGCATTTCTGGAATCTTCACAGTGGCGTAAGATAAACCCTTGCAGCCCCTGCGGTGCAGGGTGGGCCCTCAAGCTCCAGGGGGCCTCTTCTGCAAAAGTGGTAGATGGTGGTCCAGGGAGGGGGGCCCCCTTCATGTACTTTGCAGGGGGGCCCCTCAACTCTCGTTACGCTACTGGAAGACATTTGTACTGGAGACCGTAACCTGAGAATAAATGTCAGATTAGACCCCGCTGCTTTGCCTGTGCACACTTGCACAATGCTTAATGAGGCTCTACAGTGATATTTTTTGTGCGAGGTCTAGCAATGAAACTATTGACACATGATGGTCAAATGTCAGAATATGGTATATAAAAATCTTGTCTGATATAGATATGGTGTCCTTAATAATGTTTACAACAATATCAGTTCTCTGGGTGTCAATTCTCTATTTTTAACTCCAATGGTGCAATATTTTTTGTAAACAATATTTATGACAGATATTATTCTGATCACAAAATTCTGTTACCATACTGTGGGGATGACATCTTTCCCCAAGGCTTTCACTTAGCTTGAACAATGTATCCCAATGCATTGTCAATTCCGAAGCCTAATGGTTTCATGTTTCATTTCCTGATTAACAATCACATGCCAGTTTTTTCAGAATCTAATGTTCTACTTGTTGTCAAGTTTTTCTTTGGTTCCTTCCCCTCTATTTAACCATCTCAGAACTCCATGCAGTCAGCCCCAGTGATGAATAGCTGTGGGAGACTAGCCCTTTGACCTTACTTATTTTAAGGCAAGCATGTGGACCTCCATATCGTTTTCTGAATCAAATCTTCAGCACATTCTGAACCGGTCACCTCACGTTAGAACAACAAGCAACTATCTGCTCTCTTATTGGAGGATTGACTTTTCCATAAGGTGAATATTTTGGATAATCGCAACAAAAGAACAGATCTACATCAGATGGTAAACTGGGACATGACATGCATAAAAACATGGGAGACCCCCTCCTTGAAGAGATGTCTAGCTATGCGGAATGAATGGCAATGAGAAAGATATTGAGTGAGAGATATTGACAAAACTGTCAGGGGCACAAAACGAGGATAGATTCTTTAGAAAGAATTTGAAGAGATAGACTTCAGTGACTTTGAGCGGCAAGGGATCTATGTCCTTGGAGGCCACCCCTCCTGTAGAGTTAAACAAATTGAAGAAACTGCCCATGCCATTCCTTTGGCACATGACCCACACCCATGTTCATGATAGAAATAACCTTGAGTTGGAGTACCAGAAAGGGGGGTATGTGTACCCTACGTGCCCTAAACCATTCTTTTGTTGCAAAGACCACAACTATGTGGCGAGGGACACTTTCACCTGTAACAAGAGAGATGATATTGATTCCTGTACCACACTCTGAGGGCTCTCATTTGTTTCCTCTACCCAACCTGGCTTATATTTCCTCAACTTAAGATCTTCACAGCCTTCTTACTTGCTTAGACGAGCAAAAATTGCAGACAGATAACTAGTTAATCGACCTAATGAAGACCCTTACAGGGTCCAAAATGCATATGTGTTAAAGGGAATGCACCATGAATTCTCAGTGACAGATTTCAGTGTATAAATACAGATATGAATTAACTACTGGATAATACTGAACAGTCCGTAAATTGGCACAGAGTGAATAAAAGCAATGCAATTCACATTAAGTGAGTCTGTCTTTGCAGCTCTTGAAAAATGCCTGCTTTCTTGACAGCCTGTAAATGACCCTCCCTTAGATATCCAGAAAGAGCCTGTAAGGTGAACATCTAGGTACCAATCCTGCTATGGAAGATATAGTAAAATGGAGTTACTAGATGAGAATGTATCACACTTATGTGGCAATGTAAATTTTGAGATCTGTTTTCAAGGTTCTTACCCTCTGAATATGAAAGTCTTCTCCTAGCCGAGGATATTCAGAAGTTAATTCAACAAGGCTGGAAAAAATCAGACAATGCCACAATTCCAAGATATTGGAATAGGTTCTATCTTCTACAGATTTGTGAGCACATGTTCTCAGATTTTATCAAAATTGATCCTCTCCTACCTAGTCAGGCAGTTTGGTTACTTAACGCTTCTGAGGATTCTACTGGGTCTAATGATACTGAGAAGAGGGTCAAGGTAGCCTTAAAAAGACAACTTGCAGCTACCTGCTTTACTCGGTTGTATGAGGTTTACCCAATACACTCATTAATTAAGACCTTTTAGAATTTTGGATCTGTTTTGGAGGAGGGTACGGACTGTTCCCCTACCATTTGAATATAACTAAAAATATTGAAATTCATCTCAGATATATTTGGACCTGATTAAACCTTCTTTTCTTGGCATTGTGACTTGATTACTTGAGTTACCATTTCAAGAACAAAAGCTGTTTGGCCCCCAACTGGAAGAACTTTTAGAAATAGCAGCGGAAGACAAAGGATACTTTACAATTTTTAAGAGGCCATTTAATTTTTGACCTCCCTTTTCTTCTTGGCATAAACTATTGAAGATGGTTATTGGCGGAGATCGACTTCTGAGGAAAAGAGAAAAATCTGAAATGTTGCATCTATTACTAAAGTTCACCACTCATCGTAACCTCCTGAAAACTATCCTTACTGACTAGTCCCCTCGCCCAAATCAGGTGGGTGGTTGACTGAAAAGTTTTTACAGGAAGTGGGAAGAAAACCTTAAAGGCAGATGGGTTTTGGAGATTATGAAAGGTTTGAACCAACATCAAACTAAAAAAAACAATCACAACTCTATTATACAGTGCAGTGGGGGAATATACCCCTCATAGGGATACCTTGTACTATACACAGATACCAAGTATGTAACAGCTCATTTCATTGACAGACTACTGACTGATATAAAAAGAGCTGCCGGGCAATTACAAATGACTACTGTGTTAAACTTAGAAAACGCCAAACCGTAACATGCCTTTCTCAAACTGGTGCCTTGAGGAGCATCAGGCTTTAACCCCTTTTCCTGTGCCAGCCGCTACCAGGTTTTGAACCTCAGTTCAGGGGAGGAACATTTCTTTCCACTAGGAAAACATGGAATACATTCTTGACTCTGGATGCTAAGACTGCCATGAGTGCTGCCCATGCAGCTTCTCAGAGCTGTCTACATATGCCACTATGGGTGTCATCAATAATAGCAAGCTACCACAATGCTGTACCCTGACTTCTGCCACCAGTGAGGTCTACCAACCATGCCAAGAGTGTGAGCTTCCAGCAAATGTTACTCAGTCAGCATAAAACTTGCTGGCAACCAGACTCAAAATCAGGTAAGGAGAACTTGAGTTTGGTGGTTGGGGTACTCTGGCACCATTGCGATGAGTAACTGTCTGCCAAACTCAAAATCAGCCCATAGGCCCACCAAATGCAAATCTGTATTATCCTCGCTCATCCTGGGAACAGTCCACCCTGAACCTTGGTCATCTCGCCCATTCACTCTGCGATGCAATGCTTTTTTAGTTGGGAAATTTGAGATTCATACCCCCTCCTGAATTTCACTGACTAAGCTACACCCTTGGTGCAGTGTTCCCTCGCTTTTGTAAATTCCCCATGGCAGAATTTAAAGCCAGGGTGCAAAGCATTTTTATAACATTACAGAACCAGATGTCTCTAGCTGAAGTGCTAGCATTGATATTTGAAAATTTGGCATTACAATCAATTCGTTTGACTCTGTACAAGCCTGGTACCTTTTGCTGAAACTGAGTACCATGAACTATAAAGAAGAATATATATCACCCAAAAGCCTTGGTGCATCCACCAATGTAACTAGTATTTTTTGGCTCTTTGACCCACGAATAGTGAAGAAACAAATTATCTTTGGAAATTATTTACATACTTGTAATTGGCATACCCATCCTATAGTTAACTGGTTTAAAACCAAGCCGTTTTTTTTCTGTCCAAATATTAAAAATGTCACTACCTTGATTTTTATTCTTCCACTCTTTTCCTCGAGAGTCTCTGTATCTAACAGGAGAGTAAAGATGTGATTGTGTTTATTTAATATGCCTAAGAATTAAAAGTTCATTATATAAATACAAATAATTTTCAGGGCATTTGAAGATTTATCTTTAAGCTCTTGGGCATTGTCTGACACTGTATTTTATACTCTCAGCGATCTCCGCCTGTTGACGTAAGAATATGATGCTACGAGATAAATCTAAAATTGATTTAAAAGTCCCTGGACAACAAATTAAGTCACTGGCTAGAAGAACGTTTCTAAAACGAGTCCTGTCACAGCACTTAAACATGAAGCACAGAACAAAAACAAGTCACTCACCTTAATCCTACATCTCTAAGAACCACCATCAAGAAGCATCTGGATGTACCTTTGTTTGATGATGTCAGCTGGGATTTTAAAAGTAACAGGAGTGTGTTCCATATACCTGTTCTGACACCTGAATGTGCAATATATTCCGATGTTATCAACTAGATGTGATCTTCAAGTAAGATTCTTTGAGTGTGATGTTCCGTCTCTTGGCAAGTTGTGGTGTGAATAAGCCAGTATGGGTGGGTTTGAATGAAAATAATGTTATTCTTCAGATAATGGAGAAAAAGAGAAGTAATGAACAATTATTTTTTGCTTAAGATGGAAATCAGAACATACTTTAGAGAGAAAAACCTTCTTTTTTTTTTTTTTTTAAATTTTTATAAACCTTTATTGTGCATAATAAGGCAAACAAATACGGGCCCACAACCATCAGGCCGGCCACAACACATTTAAGGCACAAGTGTAAGCAATACAGTTCCCCAGCGGCAGCAGGCAGTATGTCAACAATCCAATAAAGTTACACTGAGTAAACGCGTCGCCGAGGAAAGGAGCAATGTAGGTTAATTTTGAAATTTTACCCCCCCAAAAGCAATCAATGAAGGATAGAAACTAAGGAGAACTGCGTCCGTGCAATAACAACCCAACATGAACAGGCAGCAATATACTTGAAACCATCAGTGTAGGTAAACATCCTAAGTAGTCTAGCGGTGCTGGGTAAACCACAAGAGTGTCAGTCAACATTTGCGCATCGCTAACAACGCCACCCACTCCCTATTAAACCTTGTCGCGGACCCAGAACAGAAGCGAGTTAAGAAAAGCGCAGAAAATATACAAAAATAAGGCCCATAGAAACGAAGTATGAAAATAAACCCCCCCCCCCCACCCTACACCAATGCGGAGGCTACGGCCTACCCCCCCCCCCGGCAGTGTGTCTGTCGCCCACTAAAGAACCCGAAATATAGTCCAAGTAAAGAAGAGGAGAAAAAGAAATAGAAAAGAGAAAGCTATAACACGTTTAATATAGGGAGTGAGAAAAGAATAAACTAATCTACAGCTCCCAAATAAGAAGGTGGGGAGGAGCCCACCTAACCCCAGAGCTCCCGGACTCTCCAGCCGCGAATAGCTCCCACACCGTATGCATTAAGATTAGGAACATTAGATCAGGAGGGCAAGGATCGAAAACTCTCAGGACCACAGGTCAAAATAGATTCACCCCCCCCCCCCCCCCCCCCCCCGTCAGCAAGAATGAACATCAGGACAAAACAATTTGCAGTATGAATAATAGGGAACAGGATATACCGTAAAACAATAAACATATATCAAGAATTAAGTTCAATCCGGGTCTCCGCCAGCCAAGTAATCAGAACCAACGAGGAGGTCACCTTCATCCCTGTCCCGAACGCCGAAAACACCCCAAGCATATCCACCACTGCGAGCCTCCCTCAGGCAGGACAAAGGCGCAAGATGGCCGTTTCCGACAACAAAGAAGCAGGGGAGGAAGGGACAAGAGTCTCGAGTCCACAATCTGTAGAGTGTCAACAGGGACAATCTTCCCCTCCATGGCAGGATAGTGAGCACTCCTCACTCTCGGAAAGGGAGCACTGGGGGCAGGAGTGTCCGAAGGAGTCAGCAACTGGGAGACCGGGGAGAGGGCTCCCGGGGACGAGGTCTCAGGCAGAAGCACAGTAGCTGGGGCGGAGGGAGACATTGTATCCACAGTCTCCTCAATAGGAAAGCGCACAACATTGTTGCCAGAGACACGCAGCTCCCACGCCGTCTCACTCGACAACACTGTATCCCATGCTGAAGTGGTTAGAGGCCCCGAGGGGCCAGCAGGATCCAGTCGCCTTGCTGCAGGCACAGCCATCTCGATCTTCCGAGTCAGCTCACGGACATTTCTCCGCCATGTTGTCCGCAGATCGTAAAGGGCTGCCAGGACATCCGCGTAGGTCCAGTCCCCCTGCATTCTCAGGCGGCTCACAGCACACAATGAAACCTTCAGTGTGGTCCCTCGCTCAAGGACAGGCCGAGAATACAGAGGTGCGATTGCTAAACAGACCTCACAGAGTCCGGGAGCTGGGAAGGCGCCCCAAGATGGAGTCCCTCCAATCGTGGCGCAGTGTAGGTCAGAAAAGCGCCGCACGAAGTGCCGGCCATATAGGGAAGGAACTCCTCCGGCAACGGGAAACCAGCGGGAAGGAGGGGGGTCAGCCACAAGAGTCCCGCGATCAATCGTGCTATCCACAAGCTACGACGCCATCCCAGCCCGCCTCACCGGTAGTGTCCAGCCATGATCAGCGGCGGCGAACGGCGAGGGCTTCAGGGGCAGCCTCGGAGGCCAGCGTGCGTCCCGGGTCTCGCATCAAATCAGCCGGCGGAGATCTCGAAAGAACGCCATCCGCTGCAGCGCGTTAGTGTCTCCGGTCCTGCTCGGTGTAGGGGCGAACAAGTGCCAGGATAATAGTTTAAAAGCAGGCGGCGTGCGGAGCCGGGAGCTCACACGTCCGTCCCGTCCGCCATCTTGGCTCCTCCCGAGAAAAACCTTCTTGATGTAATATCGCTATTAGCGAGGCAAAGAACTTTGTGAAATCTTTTAGCGATGACTATAGACTGACAGAACTATAAATTAATAGTGGCTGTCTGTAACAGCAACTCTTAAAAAGCTATGGGGGCAACATCTGATAGATATGTGGAAATACACGTCCTTCAAGTCTGCTGACATCATATAATCCCCCTGATGAACCAATGGGATAATTTCCTGAAGAGTATCCACATGAAAATGTATAGTTTTTACATGCAAATTAATATTTCATAGGGCGATAATTGGGCAAAATGTTACTGCCGATTTGGGTTCAAGAAAAGGAATTCAGTCAACACCTTGCACTTTCTCCTCCATGGGAACGTAGGATATATCTACCTTTTGCAAAAAATGTTGAGCTCCTTTTAGCAGACTTGATCTCTTTAAGGGATCCAATGGAAGAGGTGTGGAAAAAAAGGGTTGGTGATGGAGTTTCTGGAGTCAAAGTCTATTAAAAAACTTCCTTTGATTACCTCCAAAACACATCCGTCTCTAACGTTTGTTTCCTAGTGTCTGTAAAAATGTTTTAGTTGACCTCACATGTGACTTGAATGAGGAGGAAACAAGTTAGAAAGGCTAGTTTTCAAGTGGTACCGAAGAAGGATGCCCTTAAGGATCAGACAGAGCATTTATTCCTCATCCTCTTCCCTTCACAAACTGACCTCTGCCCATACCCATCTTCAGTTGAGGATATCTCTGAAATGTTGTATGCAATGAAGAAATGGAGCTTGAAAATTAAATGGAGAAACTAATCTTATGTCCTCCACAGTCGTTTAAAATAAGTTTTTCTAGCCGATGAACCAAAAAGCTTTTGGCCTTCAAATTGTAATTTAAGTAATAGAGATCTCTGATTCGAACCTCCTTTTCACGCCCATACACAGTAATTCATTCTTGCAGCTACAGAAGTAACAGTGCCAAAAACATTAGCTTTAATCAAGTTCAAAGATATATCTGAAAGGAACTTCAAATATTTTCAGTTATATTCAAGAGTGTCTATCCTTCTCTAAAGCAGATACTAAATTATATAAAAGTAGGGGATCCTCCTCCGTTATAGCAGAGGAACGTTGCTCCACTGAAATGCCCTCAGGGACGAAAAATAAAATGGAACTGAAGTTAATTTATTACCATTTTGTTTTTTGTCAGCCCATTCTAAACGGAATTTCAGGACAGGGCGGAGTCTGCTGAATGTCAGCAGCAGCAGGTAGGAGTGTGGACTGGCGTTGCACTTGTTTAAAGTGTGCATGTCTTTTTGGCTGGCCGTTTTGCAACAGCCAGTCAGCCATGCGCACTTTAAGCGTCTCAACCTAGCTGTCATAAGCCAGCTGCGTTGAGAATAAGTGCAGGCCTCCAGTGCGCTGTGAAGCTAGCAGACAGGCCATATCGCCCTTTCAGGGAGCTGCACTCATGCTGGTTAACAGCATGAGAGCAGGCCAGGATTAGCTTGGAAGCGTGCCTCGAGGAGAGAAGACGATTGAGGATGTTGCGCTTGTTGCAGGAAGGTGTGTGTTTTATTTAATTTAACATATTTTTTTTGTGCCATTCGCACTACCACCCTCGGGACATTCCAGCCACCACTGTTTAAAAGTCTCAAATTTATGAGTGTTTTGAATAATCTGCATAAGTATGAGCTCTCAAAGTAAAGCATGTTGTCTTCTTTTTTTTTTAACCTTTATTGACAGGTATGATCATACAGTAACAAGCATTCAGCCATCCCGGGTCGGCTGCCACCATTGTAGCATGTTGTCTTTTGAAGCCTACCTCTGCCCTACGATTAATATTATTAGGCTGAGTTAAGTCCTCAGAAGCAATAAGTGACCAACTCGCTAGACAAGATAAGAGAGAATCGATTTTGATAACATCTGGGAACATATGGTCACAATCCTGTAGAGAATATAATGTATACTAAAATTTTGGAATTGTGGCCTTTCCTGAATCTTTCCAGTTTTGCTAAATTAACTTCTGCACATCCGGGTAAAGACAAGACTTTGAGATTCTTAAGCTTAATAACTTGAAAATATATTGGTATACTGGAAAGTAGACTCTTCAACTGGATTCTCAAAACTCATACTGACATGCAAAATTGGATAGAATGTCATCCAATAACTCCATCTTACTACATCTTTCCCTAGTTTCTGTAATGAGAGTGTCATCAGGATCTGTACCCAGAGGCTCATCTTTTGCCTCTTTCTCTGGATCATTTACAAACCGTTAAGGTGGCAGTGTTTCCAGAGCGTCCTCACTCATTGCTTTCACTGCATCTACATGCAACTTGTCTCCAGCATCTTTAGATGGAGTGGATGGATGGAGTAGATCATCTCGTTCCTCGCCGGAAGACCCCAGAGAGTCCGCCCCCCCCTGTTCCGATCCGCGGCCATCGAAGTCATCTGCGGCGTTCCGCAAGGATCCCCGCACAGCCCCACCCTCTTCAACGTCTACATGAGCCCTCTCACAGCCATCGCACGCAAACACAACCTCAACATCATCTCCTACGCCGACACCCAGCTGATCCTCTCCCTCACCAGCGACCCTGCCACCGCCAGGACCAGCCTCCAAGAAGGAATGAAAGACGTCACGCAATGGATGAAGCTCAGCCGTCTGAAACTGAACTCAGACAAGACGGAAGTCCTCATCCTGGGACCATCCCCTTCTGCCTGGGATGACCCCTGGTGGCCCCCTGCCCTGGGCACCGCACCCAAGCCAACGGACCAGGCACGCAACCTGGGCTTCATCCTGGACTCCTCCCTCAGGATGACCAAGCAAGTCAACGCTGTTTCGTCCTCCTGCTTCAACACCCTGCGCATGCTCCGAAAAATCATCTGATGGATCCCCACCAAAACCAGGAAGACGGTCACCCAGGCCCTCGTCACCAGCAGTCTGGACTACGGGAACACCCTCTACGCGGGCACCACAGCCAAACTCCAGAAAAGACTCCAGCGCGTACAGAACGCTTCCGCACGACTCATCCTGGACATCCCTTTGCCACAACCACATCTCTGGCCACCTGAAAGACCTGCACTGGCTCCCCGTCAGCAAGAGGATCATGTTCAGACTCCTCACCCACGCACACAAAGCTCTCCACGATACGGGCCCGAAATACGTCAACAGCCGCCTCACTTTCTACACACCCACCCGCCAGCTCCGATCCGCCAGCCTCGCCCTTGCCTCCGTCCCACGTATTCGCAAATCCACCACCGGAGGAAGATCCTTCTCCTACCTGGTGGCCAAAACATGGAACTCCCTCCCCACTCCCTCCCCACTCACCTACGGCTGACCCTGGACCACCTCTCCTTCAGGAAACAACTCAAGACCTGGCTGTTCGAGCAGTAGCGACTCCCCCCTCCCCCCTAGCACCTTGAGACCCTTGCGGGTGAGTAGCGCACTCTACAAATTTGTTGATTGATTGAATAATGTCTGTGCTTTATCTCAAGCTGGTGGCTGCATGAAAGCTCTACCATGCCTTCTGTTTTCATGACTCTTTTTAGGAGAAGACGAGTGTGTGGAGTCCAACATAGCTGAGGATAACAAGCAACTAAAAGCACAGGGACTGCCGGAGTAAAGAAGGCATCCTGCACTTAAATCTGCTCTCCTGAACTGGCACCCTGCACTTAAATCTGCTCTCCTGAACTACAGTCGAATGAGCAGAAGTGATGTCATATTTCAGCCCGCCCCAAAGAAGGCAAAGTAAAATACATTTAAAAGTGAGATTTTTTTCCTTGCAGAAGGCCTTCTTCCCATTACATAAATGCTAAATGGACTCTTTAAAGGTGACTCAGAGAAATGTGGGGAGCACCACTAGGGTTTCGCATGCCAATTTGAAACATAATTAAAGACACAGATGCCATAGCGCATAGACAGTGCAGTGAGAGGAGGGTATGGAGAGGAAAGAGGATGTACAACGCAGAGTCCTCAAGAGGGGGATAGAGTGGTTGGTGCATTCTCACAATGTTTCCCCGGGAGCGTTTGTCCCATGTTTCGGAAATGGGGTAGTTACTGAGACCTTTCACCTCTTTTCTGCATAATAGTGTGTTCTCCACCTGGGCCCTCGCCAACATTTTTAGCCACCAACATTTGTAGCGCTCACGCAGAGGCAGCCGGGGGTCACCGCTTTACTTAAGTGTGATTCAGCTGTTTCACCAAAAGAAGGGCTAGGTCCGCAAACCGTGTTGTGGCTCTATATTTTTTGGCTTAAGAGTATAGTCCCAAAATGCACACCTCCTTAGTGTAAGTCACAACAGTTCCCATACATCGCTTCAAGTGTGTATTGATATCTCTCCGATAATCGGTCAGTGAGGGGCAGGACCATAGCATGTATATTATGGGCTAGGCAACGGGACAAGTGCATCAGTGTGAAGGAACTAATGATTTAATAGGACTTCCTGTGGATTATTGTTATAGATGTGAAACAGGAAGTTATAATGAAAATACAAAACATTTTGAGACAGCCATGAGGGCTGGAAACACTCAAGAAGTGAGGCCTGGGCAAGAGCGTCCCGTTCAGGTAAGGGCAGTGAGGCCAGGTGTGGGGGGGGGGGATTTAACAGATGACCACGAGGGAAAATTAAATAAATAATACATTTTCCGTCATCCTCATCTGTAGAAATCCCGCCCCCATCGCTCTTACCTGCATGGGCCGCTCCTGGGCCTGGGCAGTGAGCATATGCACTCTGCTACTGTTCGACGTTCGATATTGTGATTCATTTCCCACTTTTGAGTCAATAGTTCAACTTAGGTAAATCGAACAGGGTTTTCGTAGACAGGAAGAGTTGGAGCTCAAGCAGTATTTACGTTACTTCATAAGTGGAAAAAAAAATTGGTATGGTGCTGCCAGGGAGGTGAGACCCTAAAACCCCTTACTTTGTGATGGAAAATCAAACACAATAGCATATAACAAATGATCCTGTGCACTCATACAAGATAATACATCATGTGGATGAGTTTGAAAGCAAATGGAACGAATCCAGCGTTGAGGTCTTTGATCTTTTTAATCGGTCATCCAACAAAATACGCACAGCCAGCCGACACGTGTTTCATCAGAGAAAATGTTCCCCGACTCTTCAGGGCTGGGAATGATACAATAAATGACCTCGGCACAGGGAATAACAAGTTAAAAATGTACAACTTACAACACACAGTTTCCCACTATTGTGGAAAGTGAAATGTCACCCAACACGTGTGGAAACCAAAAGAAACAGGTATTTCTCGAACTATCATGTAAACCCACAATATTAGGTGAAGTAAAGTGAAGATGAATGTTCTGTACCTAAAGTAAACGTCTATACATTCACCATTATATTACAAAAAGTACAAAAAAGGAATAACACATGTATGTATTTTTGACCGCCCTTAGTATAATCATTCTGTCTTTCAAGTGAAGAAGATTGAAAAGAGAGCGAAATATTCATCTGTTCGGGAGTAAGCATTCCTAATACAAACAGCAATCCTGTGAACGTGCACAAGTGCACTTATTGTAAAAGACTAAAATTGTGACAGCCATTGAATTTGCTAAAGAAACCAATAACACTGAGAAAAATTAGATACCTCTATGGCTGTATCCAAAATCAGTAATACCTGGTAGATAAGTAGAAATAGAAAACAAAAAGGAGGAAAAAGAATCAGACCAATGACTGATCAAATAGGTAGTGCTTGAGATTTCCACATTAAAAGTCAGAGAAAGGTAGTAGATGCAACTATCCTTACCCCTTAGCCAGTGATAATTCCAACCCGGTGGGGCATTCTAGGTCTCAGCTGAACGAAGGTTAATCAGAAGTAAAATAACGAGCTAAAAAAGTGTAAAGAAACACAGAGGAACGTACGTCAGGAATAGTGGATAAAAATTGACACGTCTGTACAGTTAAACGGAGCAGGAGGACCAATGGGCCAGATGAACCATTCAGGCAAAGTATATCACCAGGATAGAAGAGGGCGGTAAGGAACTAAGTACTCACAAAGGGAGCAGTCACAAGGTATTGCCAGTACTTCAAAATGTATCAGTTAAAATGATAACTTTAACCTTTAATCTTATTTACAGAGGATTGGACAGCACATACTTGTGCGTTACCAGGACTGAACAAGAAGCTATTGCTTCATTTTACGTGAGTTACATTAATACATATGCCCTTAGGTTGCAGGGACTACAGGTGGCCAAATGACGGGTTGCTATTGGAACTCACGCTGTGTTCCTTCTTTTTAATTTTCCAGGTGATTTTTGCAGTATCGATTTCATTATTATCCCGCTTTTCACCCGCACTGGCGTCATTCTTAACAGTACACTTGATTAGGTGAGATACCCTACGTTCTTTTTTGTAATTTATTATTAGGATGGTTTGGCATAGTGGGTGTCTCGGTTACCATTTCTGTATGGAATTAGATCACCATATGACCTATATAGCGGTTGCGTTTTCTAATCTCTAAACTTAGGAGTTTTGGCTAGGCTGATGGAATTTGGACTTAATTAAATATTTAGCTTGACTTCAGGGGTTGTGAATATTAACTTAGGAACTTCCCTTTACAGTTATCATTTTAACTGATACATTTTGAAGTACTGGCAATACTTTGTGATTGCTCCCTTTGTGAGTACTTAGTTCCTTACTTTCCCTATTCTATCCTGGTTATATACTATGCCTGAATGGTTCATCTGGCCCATTGGTCCTCATGCTCCGTTTAATTGTACAGACGTGTCAATTTTTATCCACTATTCCTGACGTTCGTTCCTCTGTGTTTCTCTACACTTTTTTAGCTGGTTATTTTACTTCTGATTAACCTTTGTTCAGCTGAGACCTAGAATACCCCACCGCGTTGGAATTATCACCGGCTGAGGGGTAAGGATAGTTGCATCTACTATCTTTCTCTGATTTTGGATACAGCCATAGAGGTATCAAATTTTTCTCAGTGTTATTGGTTTCTTTAGCAAATTCAAACGCTGTAAACATTTTTGTCTTTTAAATAAGTCCACTTGTGCACGTTCACTGGATTACTGTTTGTATTAGGAATGCTTACTCCCGAACAGATGAGTGTTTCGCTCTCTTTTCAATCTTCTTCACTTGAAAGACAGAATGATTATACCAAGGGCGGTCAAAAATACATATATGTGTTATTCCTTTATTGTACTTTTTGTAATATAATGGTGAATGTATAGATGTTTACTTTAGGTACAGAACATTCATCTTCACTTTACTTCACCTAATATTGTGGGTTTACATGATAGTTCGAGAAATACCTGTTTCTTTTGGTTTCCACACGTGTTGGGTGACATTTCACTTTCCACAATAGTGGGAAACTGTGTGTTGTAAGTTGTACATTTTTAACTTGTTATTTCCTGTGCTGAGGTCATTTTTTGTATCATTCCCAGCCCTGAAGAGTCGGGGAACATTTTCTCTGATGAAACACGTGTCGGCCGGCTGTGTGTATTGTGTTTGATGACCGATTAAAAAGATCAAAGACCACAACGCTGGATTCGTTCCATTTGCTTTCGAAACTCATCCACATGATGTATTATCTTGTATGAGTGCGCAGGATTATTTGTTATCAATAGTTCAACTTGTTGGGCAAAAAAAAAACAAAGAAAACTGCCAATTTTTTCATGTCCCCTTTTACAGTCAAATAGCCATTGGGAGGATCTTTCATTCTAAGATTCATTTTCAGCTGTAGAGTATTTGACCAGATACTTTTTGTGATACGACTGAATCTGAATTTGTGAAACAGCAACTGCCGGCTGTTTTTTATCAATACATTTAAGTACTTCTCAGCACTTAGCAGTAGTATTGCTGGTGGTTTAACAGTAGTTTTACTAATTGCAGTTCAAAGTTTGGTCATTTCTAATGAATACAGTATACTGAAGGGTAATACATTTGAGCAGCACTGTGTCCATCAGGACGTAGGCAGGAATTTTGGCACTATAGTTAGACTGCAATCGATCTATATGAGGATCGGAAGTGTCGGTCACTAGCTGCATCTGCAATCAGGCCTGTAGACTTCCTCTGCTAAACCACATTATTGCTATATTTATATTTAGGTATTAGTTTATCTTGCTCTTGGAATGTTCTATTATCGAATAGTGTGACCTTTAAGATGGTGAAAGATGTTTGTTGTCGGGTGCATTGTCAAGGTCTTCCTGTGTTTATCTGATAAAAATTATGTTTTAAAGATCAAAAAACATGATGGGCCCATCATGTTTTTTATCTCTAAAATAGAATTTCTATTTTACCTCATTTTGAGTGTGTACTCGTTTCCTTTTGCTTCATTTTCACTGCTGCTGGAATAACAGTCTTTGGTTTTCAAGAGGTTTGACTACAAATCTTCTGTGTTCCTTTCTTTGTTTATTCAGGTCCTGGAATATGGTTGGTTGCTAAGTTTAATACAGTAGGCTTTGTGATTTGTTTTTATTCCACTCATATTACTAACATAGCTGCCTCCTAGGCTGTTCTCATGATATTCCCTCCGAGTCTTTCTGAAAAAGAAATGTTTAATTTTTATTTTATTTATTTGAAGAGTTTTCTATAGCGTGAACACAACCCTCAAGGGTATCACAGCGCTTTACAAACATTCGAAAACATAAAAAGTAAAACAATCTTATCATAGTCGAGAAACAGTACAGGATATGACAACTCACCTGAATAGGAGGGTCTCACCTCAATGTTAAAACAGCAAGGTAAAAACGTTTGTATACCAAGTGAACAGTAGTCAAGAGAGAAGTTGACGAGACCTGACTTGATTGTTAAGAAAAGGCCCTAGAACCTAAGGTAGACATGTGTTCATAAGTAAAAATTTCACTTGTTTCTCAAAGGATGCTGTAGAGGGATTTAGTCTAGTTTCATGGGGGAGGGAGTTCCAAATTCTCGTGGTGATGCCTGAGAAGGCTCAATTGTAAGTTTTCATTTTAGAGAACCACTGTTATTTCAGCAGTAAGGTGCAGGAGCTTCTAGAGCAGAGCTTTCCAAACTGTGTGCCCCGACACAGTACTGTGTCGCCTGAAAATGGCGGGTTTGTCGCAGGATGACACCTGTATTAAGGGCACTTAGCACATAACTTCTGCTAATTAAGAGACATTCCTTTGAAAGAGTGTCTCGGAGTCCGCCGCAGCAGCGCAGACTCTGAGACACTCTGCTCCATGGGGGCAATTCACAACAAAGCCTCATTAACAAGTAAATGGTCTTTTAAAAGACCTGCGAAGTACTCATGTGCGCCTGTGTGTGTGCCCGGGAAGCTGGGGTGAGGTGACAGAGGGTGACAGACAAAGGGTGACAGGCAGAGGGTGACAGGCAGAGGGTGACAGGCAAAGGGAGGGAGACAGAGGGAGAGAGAGGGAGGGAGATAGAGGGAGAGAGAGGGATGGAGACAGAGAGTGTGAGACAGTGAGAGAGAGAGAGAGAGAGAGAGAGAGAGAGACAGACAGACAGACAGAGTGAGTGAGAACCCCCCTGAACCCAGCTTAGATAGTTCGGGCTCTCTCGCGACACTGCCTTACTGTGTCCCAAAATGATGCATCTCTAAAAAGTGTGTCACCAACATGAAAAGTTTGGAAAGCTGTGCTCTAGAGGATCTGGATCCTCCAGATAGTTCAAGTTCTGAGCAAGGTAACTTGGGGTATTGAAGTGTAGGGCTGTGTGGGACATGCAGGGAAATTTCAGACTAAGTTTTGCTATGTTGGGGAGCCAATTGAGGGATTTCAATTAAAAAGTGATCTGATTGTTTCTTGTAGATCCTGTGATGAGTCCTGCGCAGAGTTAAGGGAGGCTCTTAGGGGAGGCACTGTAGATTTGGGCAAACCACCCAGGGTAGCACTACTGTATTCCAACCTGGGAATCACCAGGGCTTGGACGGCCATGTGGAGGTCCTTGGGGGGAGGGGGAGAGTGTCAGTTTTCTTAAGATGTTCATTTGGAGGTTCGATCCTTTGGTGGCGCCACTAATGTGCTTCTGCATGTTAAGGTTCTTGCAGGGAGTAATTCCCAGTGATCTCACTTAATTAATGACTTGAGGCAAGCAATTAAGGGTTGTTAATTGTTTCATCCATTTGTTAATGACGTGTGACTGTTTGGGTGGGGAGATGAGAAGGAATTCAGTTTTGAGAGTGTTTAGTTTGAGGGGGTTGCATGTCAGCCAATTTGGGTTTTTTGTAGGGTTTAGTTGAGGGATCTGATATTTTCAAGGGAGGAGACTTTCAGGTATGAGTGGGTGTCGTATGCATACATGTGATAGTGGATGTTGGATGAACTCAGGATTACCATAAGTGGTTCCAGGTTAAAGAGAGTTGGTGAAAGGGAGGAACCCTGTGGCGCCCCTACTGTGACCGGAGCACTTTTGGACAGTGACTGGTTGATCTTGACTTTTTGTGATCTATTTTGGAGAGATGAGGTAAACCAGTTTAGGACAGTTCCTGAGAGTGCCATTGTATGCTCCAAGTGATCTAGAAGGTAGTCATGCTTACCCACATTGAATGCTCAGACGGTCTTTAAGGGCATTGACCAAGCAGTTTGTAAACTACTCTGGAAATGTTGTAAACTACTCTGGAAATGAGGTGCTCCAAGAATTGCCCTAGCCAAGTTACAAAAGGGGGTATATGACTGGGGACTGGCGATCCCAGACGTCCAAAAATATTACTGGGCTTCACTGTTGCTTGTAATCAATGACTGTGTCTTTACAGATCAACAGGATCCAGCCATAGGGTGGACAGAGGCTGCATGGGCCCAAGGCAGAGTTCTTCAATCTGTGGGGCGCGCCCCCCTGGGGGGGGGGGGGCGACACCGTCTCAGGGTGGGGCGCACACTCCACACTAAAATCTCACCTTTGTCCTTTAACAAACGGCAGAGTGGAGCTGCAGGGGCCCTAAGAAGGGGTGAAAGCCATCAAATCCTCATTAACAAGAAAAAGGTCTTTTAAAGACCTGTGAAATACTCGGGCTGTGTGCGCGCTGGGAAGCTGTCTCATCAGGCTGCCACACACTGGGTTGGGGGGGGGGGCTATCCTGGTTAATTCTTACAGCTGAAATGCTTTAGCTGCAGTGGGAGGCAAGGAGCCCCCTTTGCTAAAAAACTGAAAGCGATGATTTCATAGCAGAGGAGACTCCTTGCCTTACACTGCAGATGAAATAAATGTCTGTTACTTGCTTTCAGTTTTAGCAGGGAAGGCTTCCTGCCTCCCACTGCAGCTGAAGTATTTCAGCTCTCGGAATTTAACCCCTTCCAGGGAGGGACAGCTCTTCCCAGAAAGGCGACAATGTTGCTTTTTAAATTACACCAGCAGGAGCAATGATCACAGGGCTAAAAGGGTTTTAAGTTGCCAAAAGACAAATCCCAGTCAGGTGTTTAAACAGCCTGCACATTGCTTCTCTTGACACTAAATATGAGTTATAAAGAAGTATGTATTCATTTATGTTACTTTTCTGTCTTTATTCCCTTTTATTATCAGTCATATTATTCAAGCAGCCCTAAAACACATTTTAAAGTGCTTTCTATTTATATTTGCTGTTCAGGGTATGCACAGATAAGTGCTGAAAATAGAGACTTAGGTGACTGCTTTTTTTTGGTACCATGTGGGACATCAAATGAATTAGCTGGCAACCCTAATCATAAAACTGGAATTTTGTTGCAAGATCAGCCCAGTATTTATTTTCTCCACCCTTGATCCCTGGTTAATGCCATAATTGCAATAGCAATAGTTTAACATATCTAAAACCCTGCGCTGCCGTCAATAGCATGCTGAGTTACTGCAAGTGTCTGGGAATGCACCCTGCATTCAGACAACTTGCTCCTCATTCTCGCCCTTCACTTTCATGCTTACCCTGCACTCACAGCGATCACAATTCCCTCACACTAACCCCCATGCACTCGCACCATTCACTCTGCACTCAGTGATCACTCTTCTCTCACAATGCACTTGCACGGTTTTCCCTGAACCTCAACCTGCAGCCACACACGCACACTACCAACCCTGAACTCATGTGACACTTCACTCACCTGTCCCCCTCACTGCTCAATCTGCAACCTCGCTTAAACAAGCCCATCACTAACCATGCATTCATTATTCCCACTCTGCACTAACATGCACACCCAAATTCATATGGTCACTTCACCCTGCAGTCACTCCACTTACCCTACTCTCACACTGTCGCATACCTCACTGTGCACTCACATTAGCACTCCTGCCACCCTCACAGCACAGTGGGTTAATGTGCCTGCTACAAAGAAGGTGTACCATGCAGATCAAAGAACTGAGGGGCATATGTTCAAGGAAGTTGCGGAGTGAGGCGTTAGTAGTCATGGGTTAATGCCATGTGTGCTGCACAAGGCAGCACACATGGATGAAGCAAAAATGCGGAGAAATAATGCATTTCTCCTAGTTTCGCCAGCTTAAGATCAGGTTTTCCCTGTTCTTAATTTTAACGCTGCCTCACTTTTACGCTGCCCTTGTAAATAGGACACAACATCAAAATCAGTGCCTGTTGCAGTGGAACGTCCACCGCAACAACCACTGCCCACCCTTTCACGCTAAGCATAGCATGAAAGGGGGCCTTATTTACAAGGCAGCATTAAGCCAAGTTAAGTGGCTTAACTCTGCCTTGTAAATACCACAATGCCCCTATCGCCACCACAAAGTCGTAAAAAGTGACGGTGTGGTGTCTATAGGGACTTGTACATATGCCCCTGAGTATGATGAAACTATGAGTAGCACTATAAAAAAAATTATATGTTTGCCAGAGAGGTGCTATAGAGAGACGAGGTGCATTGCTGGTGAGTGGTAGTGAGGGAATTCATGGAGGAGGAAACACTCATTGTTTTGAACATTATTTGCCGGATATGGCCCAGGATATGTGGGTGGCGGTCGATTATGTAGTGTACCAGATTCCAGAAATTACTGTCAGGTGGTGGGGGGCCCGGCATTTAAAAAAATTCAGCTGGGGGGGCTCAACCTTCAAAAGTTTGAAGACCTCTGCCGTAAGGGTACGAGAGATTACTGTATGCTAAGACGGGCAGAGGTGACCAGTCCTAGCACACGCAGGTGGTAATAGGCTTATGACATAAAGCTACAAAGTTTCTGGGTGGTTGGAGAGGGAAACTGACAGCCCAGAAACCATCATGGTATAGCCCACTCTTGCCAGAGGTAGGAGGGCTCCACCAATTTCTAAGATGGAGACTCAATAGTATAGAAAACCTGGGTGACATCTGGAGAAATCAGATTTACATAACATTTACTGACTTATTAAAATAATTCAACTTGGTTGAATCGGAACGTTTCTGACATACCCAACTGGGACATGCGTTGCACAGTGACCTGAAAGTAAGGGAGCAATTGCCTGACACCTTGCCATTAGAAGATCGAAGACTGACAGAACCACTGACAAAGAATGGAATATCATTAATCTATAAGAAGCTAATTCATACTCCTCATATCTACTGGGTCACCTGAGCTTGGCATGGGAGGATGATCTGGAAGGGATACTGGATGATGAAGATTGGACGGAGTACCTCCAGCCCCCCAGGAAGCTATCCATTAGAGTGTGATTTAGATTGGTCTAACTTAAGGCACTCCACAGAACATACTATGAGCAATCCCTCCTGCACAAAATAGGTAGGGCAAACTCCCCATTATACAGAAGGGGTTGTTAGAGAGAAGGGTCCTTTTTCCACACCCTTTGGGGCTGCCAGCAGATAGAACTTTACTGGGCCCAGATAACAGCAATGATGGTGAGGATGACGGCGCTAGTGATCCCTGTGGAACCCAAATGGCAACTCCTGGGAATAAAAGGGGAGCAAGATTGGCCCAGGTCAAAAGAAATCTGGCTGAGAATGGCAGTGGGGGTGGCAAAGCAAAACATTGCAAGAACATGGGGAGCCGGCGGTTGAGGACTGGAAGGTAGAACTCGACTGGTACCAGAGGGCGGAACAGGTAGTCTATGCAGAAAGAGGTAGCTCCAAGAAATGGGAAAAAAGTGTGGGGTGATTGGAGAGCCTACAGGGGTTAGAGCATACGGGCAACCACATGGGTAACAGTATGGTAACAGAAAACAAGATGTACAATGCAATTCGATTCGAATGGCCGTAAAAGTGCCATACCCATAAGTCTGGACCCTGTAACAGAGGGGTGGGAAGGCACCCGTTTTTTTTAAAACCCTTTTCATTTAACCAAACAATGAAAAACACAGCTAGACAGTTAATCTTTTCATATTGGTTGGTTACAGAATTGGTACACAGTGTGTTTGATGTTACAGTCTGAGACATTTTCCAAAGTTTGTGCCTATCCCTCGGCATTCGGGTGACTCTGTTAACCACTCTTCCCTCCTGCATAACTTAACCGTGGGAGACAAGCAGATATCCCCTCTGTATGTGTTCCATGCTGCCCATTTCGGATCCCATTTTTTAGGGCATCCCCTATTTTTTAAGGCGTCTTCCTCCGCTATCATGGCCCTGTCCATGTCAACCTCCCAACCTTTACTAATGGTAGCTCCCCTGCTCACCATTTTCGTGCTATATTCCATATAGTGAGAGCCCAACCCAACGAAGCCCATGATTTTTCAGTTTGCGTTAGGTCGGTGGCTTCCCATATTTTTAATAGACAAAGTTTCGGGGTGGCGTTAAGTTTTTTCCCCCCACGCTTTCCATTTTTTATGTGATCACCATCCGGTATGTTTTAATAGGTGGATATTCCCATATCGTGTGGAAAAAGGTTCCCTCTTGGGAGAATTTTCGAAGGCAATAAGTGTCTGTTCTCCTCTTCATCTTAACCAGGACTGTCGCTTGAAAGTAGACCCTGTGTAGGGTCTTGAGCTGAACTAATATAAGTCTCATGGCAATGGCAATTTCCCTGGTGGAGGCAAGTGCGTCTCACCAATCATTGTCCTCTAGGTCACCCACATCTATCTCCCATTGCTGCTTTAGTCATGTCACCTGGTCTGGTCGATTATTAAGACGTTTTTATATGTAAGGGAGATGGCTTTCTTAGGCATAGGGTCTAGCAGTAATCTGTCTTCGAGGGGGGATGCTGCGGGTAATGGGCCTCCCTCTGGCATCGCTATATTCAGGGCGTGGCTAATTTGTAAATATCTAAAGGTTTCGGTCTGCGAAGTTGATATTCTTTCTGTAGTTCTGCAAATGAAAGGTTTTCAATCCGTTTTTATTCCACATGTCCCTCATTTCCGAGATACCTATCAGATCCCATTTATCAAATCAGGCTCCCAAAGCAGAGTTACTTTTCTAATCTTCTTGTGCCATCCTAGCTTTTTTGTGACTTAGCGCCACATTTCTATTGTATGGGCTGTTGGACCGGTGAGGTATAATCGTTTGGTGTATGATTAGAGAGTTCTTCGATATTCTCCCTGTCCCATTAGTCACCTGTCTGTACAGAGGCATGGGTCCATTTGTGGACCATGGACCCAACAATTGATTATCGTCACCTGGGATGCACAGTAATAGAGTTTAAGGTCGGGTAGAGCTATCCCGCCGTCATACCATCCTGCTGATAATTTCTGTATAGCAATACACAGCGCTGTCTCATCCCAAAGTAAAGTGCGCACTGCACTCTCAATGCTCACAAAATAGGAATCTGGAACTTTTAAAGGGGTATTTTGCAGTGCATACAGAAAGCGAGGTAGTGCCAGCATTTTGTAAAGTGCTGCTCATCCCAGGAGGGTCAGTGGAAGGGCTCGCTAGTGCGCGACGCCAGATTGTAAACGGGTTAAATGACTCTGTAAATTAGTGTCATAGAATTGTGTTGAGTCGGTGGTGACATAAATGCCCAGATAGTGGAACCCTTCTGTTGCCGTGAGAATGTCATATTTTTGCGTCAGTTTAGGGTTTATACCATGCAGTAGGAATAGTAGGGATTTAGACCACTTTACTGTGTAGCTTGAGTGGGTGCCAAATATTCAAAAAATATGTAGAATATGATGGATAGACAATGATGGTGACTCAATATACAGCAATATGTCGTCTGCATAGAGGGAGATTTTGTCCTCGTGGTCATCTGTCCATTTAAGTTCCCGTACCAAGGGGTCACCCCTCACCCATATCGCCAGGAGTTTTGCCTGGACATCGCTGCCTCAATGAGGAGTTGCCTATAGTCTAACTCTTTAGCCTCTAGCGTTTTTTTAAGGGAGTCATCCGTCACCTGAGCTGGGTTCTTTTCGGCCGTTAAGATTTCGTCCTCTAATTGTTCTAAACGCTTGTTATTTATTTTTTGAGTTCCACCGTTAAGAACAGTGCTTTGCCCCTTATGCTCCCCATATAATTTGTTTCAAGGGCACTGAGCCTATGTTTTCATTGAAATATAGGTTCGTTTATTTTAACAATTCAGCCTTCATTTGTGTTATTTTTTGTGCCCATGGATTGATTGTTAGGGTTGTGCATCTTGGTTGGACCCCTATTTCCATTCTTGGTAGCACCGGGGAGTGATCTGAGATAACACTCGCCAAACACCAGGCCTCAATGAAATCGGGGAGATCTTCAGTGTGGGTGAGTAAGTAATCTACGCGAGATTGGCTATCATGGGCCCCTGAGTGATAGGTAAATTGGGGGGTAGTGGGGTTTAGCTGCCTCCAGATGTCGACCAGGCCAAGCGCTGAGAGGAAGTCTGCAAGCTTGGACCCTGTGATAGGGTCTCTACGTAGAGGCCGCAGATCCATCAACCCATCCATTGTTAAATTAAAATCTCCTCCTATTACTTGTGTTCCCACGGGGAGGTCTATAATGAATTTTCTAAGGTCATTTAGTGTGACTTGTTGCAGTGCTGGGGGAGCGTGTATTGACAGTATATTCAGGGGTTTCCCTTACCATGTGCCTGCGAACCTACCTTGCCCATCTGCCCATGTATTACTAACCATGTAAGGGCAATTTTTACAGAGAAGAATGCCCGTCCCTCGAGAACTAGTGGTGAATCCTGCGTGTGCAATAAGCTGGAAACCCGTCTAGTAAGGGCTTTGCACGTATTGCCAATTAGGTGAGTCTCCTGTAAGAAAACTATGACTGGCGTTTGGCGTTTTAAGTACTGGAGGACTATGCCACTCTTCAGTTTGTCTCCCAACCCATTCACGTTCCATGTGAGGAACTTTAGGTCCTTGCTCCTATTACTTGTCATGATGGTATGTGTGTGTTACCTGGTGTCAACATGGCAAGTAATAGTTAGATAGGCCACTTTGTCCCAGATGAGCATTTCACAGGGGTTTCAATGTATGCTCTGCTATTGGGTCGTAGTTTTGCTGAGCCTTGGTCTCTCGCAAGCATTTCAGTTGAGCCAAGTCTTGAACATATACCCCTTTTTGCCACAACCTCAGTTACTCTTGAAGTATGTAGCTGTGTGGCCGACCCTGAACACCAACTTCATGGTGCTATTATTTGCTGTGCGAAAATAAAAACAAAAATGTAAACAGTTTTACAACCCCCCCTTCCAACACCCCCTCCCACATCTCTGCCTCTCTGCATGACGGTGTCCGTTGGCCAGCCACCTCAACAGTGCAGAGTGCCCGTCGCCCACCATACCCTATATTGGAGGAGTTGTGGACCCAACCTCCCCTTCCCTTCCCTCACCATTGCGATCATACAGTGTGCTGCAGGAAACAATATGTACAGTTATTTTATACTTATCCACTCCTCTTGTGAGCCGCCATTATATTCACGGTTCTGCCTGCAGTTTGTCCAATTATGGTTTGTGCCAGAATATTAAGCCCTTGTCACCCTGAGAAATCGTTTCTATTGATACTCGCTTGCAAGTGCTCAAGTCTCTCATCTTTCCCCCAGGAGTACCTTCGTTGCCTAGGTTCTAGCTTCAAGCCCTTTTGATCAGTAAACGAACAACCCTTCGTATGTTGGACCTTTTCTCTCTGTGTGGGGTCCTGACGTTTCTGCATTGTCCCTGCTCGTCTTTGCCGCTCCGGATTACTTCGGTCTCCAACTCTTTGCCATCCATCCAGCCCAGTACCTCACCTGGCTCCGTGAAAAACCAGCCTCGACTCTCAATGTCGCAGGAAATAGCATGGCATATTTGATTTTCCTCTCTCAAAGTGCTTTTTTGACCTCCAGGAAGGAGCGGTGATGCCTCTGTTCCTTTGCAGTGAAGTCCGGAAAGAATAATAGTATACTTTTTTCATATTTGAGTGGTGGTGCACTCCTAGCTGTTTAGAGAATATTATCCCGGTCTCGGAAGTTGAACACACGAGCCAGGATGCATCGGGGGGGGGGGGGGGGGGGGGGATGTGCCCCTGGCTTGGGCCTACCCCCCGTTATGCTGTGGGCACGCTCAATTGAAAAATAGTTAGAGAGGTTTTTGGGCTGCAGATATTTAGTAATGAGGCCTTCCACAAATAAGTCCATAAGTCCATTGCTAGTCATTTGGCCTTTTCTGGAACACCTAAAATACAGACATTGTTGCGGCTCGACCTTCCCTCATAGTCATCCGGCTGCGCTGTCAGGGACTCAGTCTGGAGTTGCAAGTCGGAGACTTATTTCTTTAATGCAGTCCTGTTTGTAGCAGACATCTTGGGTGGTATCTTCCACTTCCTTGACCCTGGAGTCCATTTTCTTGAGGTCTGCCCAAAGTAGCGATATGCACGTGGAGACGGAGTCTATGCGCCCCTCGAGCGATGTGCGCATTCCAGTTATCGCCGCCATTACGTCGTGAAGTGTGGGGGATTCTTGCTCTATTGATTTTTGAGGTGTTTCCTGCACTGTGCCGGGGCCCAAAGGACCCTCCTCCAGTGGTTTCTGCCAAGTGAATTTATCAATCTTCAGTTGGTGTGAGCCCTTAGTCATCGCCATTTTAGCATCTAGAGCTGACCACTCGTCACCGGAGAAACTCACCACCACCAACCAGGAAGGCTCTCACGTAGCCTGTTGGGTTCCCCCCTCCAGTGAGTCGTGGTACTCCAGAAGCATCCCCTGAAGTTATTTCGCTGTGATAGTGGGTTCGCAGCATTTGGTTGTTGCAGTAGGTCCGTGGCTGTTAAATTCTGGTGGCTAAATATGCCTCGGGCTATATGTAGTATCATTCCCTGTCTCTCCGCGGTCTGTGTTGCCGTGATTTTGCCTTCGGGCCCCTGTGTGTTTGCGGTCCAATTACTTCCTCCCCCGGCAACAGGTCACATACCTATATGTCCTGGGGGCCAGTGTACCCGGTTTCCGCTTGGCTGTGATGTGGGCCGGGGTCCCTGAGTCCTTTAGGCTGTTTCTTCTACCTGCGCCCGTGTGCACCACAGCCCAGTTCTGTTATGGGACCTGTATTCCTCGAGAAAAGTGTTCCTCCATTGCGAGGTAATTTAAGGTGGCACTCGTCGCTTCAATGATTATGCTCCCGACTCTCATTCTGACGGTATTGCCCACTGCTTTGGGCCGCCGGGGAGTAAGGATCAGGATCAAGTGGTGTGAATGCAGGCACGCCCACGCCACCTAGCCGGTCTTTACGTCCCGTGAGCTGGACACGAGGTTATGCGACTCCACGGCTGCTGCGTGGCTATGGAACACAACCTCATGGGCGCTTGGATCTCTGCACTTGCCGTGGTCGGAATCCTGAGATTGGGTGCTCCAGCTCCCCGCTTGGCTTCTGCGAAGTGCACATCAGCAGGATAAGGGTCAGGATATTTAGGCTGAGAGGTCGGTCGGGGTCGAAGCTGCGCTAGTTTAAGACCATTCCTCCTGGCAGTTGGCCACCCCCTCATTGGGAAGGCACCATTTTAAAGTATTACTGTGCAATAACCTCCTTACACCACTACCAAATGTTTTGTGAAGCCCAAAGTTTTGATTATCAATAAAAAGAATTTTGTTAAAAAACTCATATCAAATGCTGAGAATAGTTCAAGGAGGATAAGAAGGATAAGGAGGCATGACCTGTTTTGATCCAACATTTTTAGTGCATCATCCACTATGTGTGTAAGAACCGCTTCAGTGCTCTGCCCTGGGCAGAAGCCAGATTGGAATCAGTCCAGAAGATGGAATTGATCAATGTGGTTGCAGAGTTGGGAGTGTACACATTTTTTAAAGAACGTTGCCGGTGTTGGAATATTGGAGATAGGGCGGAAGTTGTGAGGGTCAGTGTGATCTGCTGTAGGTTTTATTAGGATGGGGTGACCTGATCCGCCCATAGGCAATCAGGGATAGTGCCTTGAGTTAGAGAGGCATTTACAATCTTGGCCCACAGTGGAAGTTTAGATAGCTTGATCTCACTGAAGAAGTTGGTGGGTGGCGGGTAGTTGAAGTGGTTTGAGGGTTTCAGAACTGCTAGAACGGTGTTTTCTTCAAAGGTTATGAACGAGTTCCATGAAGCGATATTTTTGAGGATGTGCCCCAGTGGCCATGAGAGTACCACAATCTGTGCAGGGGGAAGGCTGGCATGAGGAGAGAAAGGACGATGCTCAAAAACCCTCTGCAAATCAGTCTTCAAATTTTCTGTCTTCTCGAAGAAGAAGCCACATTTTTTGCAGTTTGTTCGAGGTCTGGATCCAGTTAAGGAAGAGTAGGGTAGACTATTTAATTGAAGTTTAATGAGTTCTAATAGTTTATTTGGTTGGTTTTTAGCTTGATCTAATTGGTGACAGAAGAAGTTTGCTTTCGATTTTCTAATGCTTTTGTAATATGAATTCCTCAGATATCTCAAATGCTTGAGGTGTTTCAGAGAAGCTGTGGATCTCCACCTTCATTCCACTAGTTGCAGGTTATGTCTTAGAGTGTTAAGGCTAAAATTATACCATGGTTTAGACTCTTTAGTAGACACTATTTTTAGTTGCAAGGGTGTGGTCAGGTCTAGAATGTTATTCTTGGAGCTGGTGTATGGTTTGTAAGATCTTGGACATCTGACATATCTCCAGGAGGCGGTCAGATGTTATTACTGAGGGATGTAAGTTCAATAAGGTAAACGTTTTGCAAGATCCTTTTTGGTTTTTTTAACTTGAGTAGAGTTAGTTCACATGGATTCCGAAATGAGGAATGTGATGCAGTGATGGTCAAACCAGTCGTGTGGGGGTAAAGATTTAAGTTGAATAGAGTTAGCCTTTGCGATGATAAGATCTAAGGTCGCTCCCTTGTTATGTGTGGGGCTGTCACATAATTGTATCAGGTAGAGATCATCAAGAAAGATTTTAAGGCTGTTAACTACAGGGTAATTCAGGTAATTCCAGTGGAGGTTGAAATCTCCAAGGAAGATTTGGGTACAGTGTTGCGTGAGTTGGTAGCGATGATTTCCATGATTTGTTCAGTGAAAGCAAGTTTGTCTCCAGGTGGGTGATAGATTGTGTAAATGACATAGTGGTCTCTTGCTGCTTACAATCTCGATGCTTGGGTATTCGCATGAGGATAGAACAGGGGGTTGTGATTGTTTGACTGAGAGGCTCTTACGCTGAATGCAGGAAATGCCTCCACCTGGTCCACTGGGCCTGTCCAATCTGGTGATGTTGTAATGGGTGCAGAGGAAATATTTAGCCATGTTTCAACCAAGTTAAGGTGGTCAATGTCATGTGCGAGAATAAGATTAGCAATTTCCACTGCATGTCTTGTAGATGATTTGCAGTTGAGTAACATGCAATTCAGATATGTTTTGATGCTAGCTGGGAAAGTGTGAGTAACGGTCACATATTTAAGGGTATGTTTATTTACTGCTCTGTGGTGGATGGATTTGACCCTGATTGAATTTGCTAACATCAAATGAGGAGTTATATGATAGGAGGAGGGAATGGATGTCTTTGTTAGATAGTGGATCCATTGGTCGACTAGGTTGAGTGGATGCATTGGGGTGGCATATGATTCTCCATCTCAAATGCGCAGACCTCAAAGAAGGGGAGATCAAATTGGTTGGAAGGTCTGTCAGAGGCCTGGTCCAGTGGTTGGTGGCATGGACACCTTATGACTTTTCGTTCTCGTAATCCTAAAAAGCCCCGAATTGTTAAAAGAATTTGTGGTGATGTGGATATGGCTTTGTAAGCCATCCTTAAGTTGTAGATTTTGTGTAATCTCATCCAATCTAGCTGCTAATGTGGTGCAGGAACAGGTTGACGGGTCTTGGGAAAGCCGGAGAGGGTACATGGTGGTGTGCCTGTGGTATTGGAGTACTGCTGGATAGAGGAAAACAGCGGTTGAGAAGTAGGGTTGGGGGAGGAAGGATCGCAGATGATTGGTAGGGAGCTTGAGAGCAGCGAAGAGGGGGTGCTAGGGACATGTTCCTGAGTGGGATAGGGGGTTCGGACTTCAGGAATGTCGTTAGTTGAGGCCTAGAGGGGATAATTGTCATATTCCGGCAGCAGTAATGATTTCCAAGGCTAATTGACCCTGGGTTGACTGACCTGGGTGAGGAATGTGAGTGAAGTGTGGTAAGGCGATAGACAGAAGGGCTTGCGGACCAGATTGGGGCTGTAGATGAGATGGTGTTACGCAAAGAGTTAGGAAGGACTTGAGAGGGGTGGATACTGTAGTGGCTGTAGCATTTTTGATGAGAGGGAACATTTCCTCAAATAATTCCAGGTTACAATCTGTTGCTTGGATGAGGATAGTCCAATTATTCTAAATGATGATGGTTGCTTCTGTTCTGTAAACCGCTGAGGGGCCTGCTGGGAGTCTTAGGCTATGCAACGTTTTTCTGGATGTAGAGATCAAGAGCAATGTGCACAGGGCTTTCGTCCATTGCACTCATCTTTTCGTGTATAGGGGTCAGAAATAAAAGTTTCTGGATGAGCTTTGAGGAGTCTGTGTTTTAAGTTCTTGGCAGACTTTTTTTTTAGATTCGGAGGGGTCCTTAATTTTATAAGCATAGCGGCCCAATGGCTTTAACTTGGTATCAGTTATACTTAATGGACCCATGTCAAGAATGAGCTTCAAATGGGCCAGAGGAAGAGTGGAGGAAGTAGGAAAGGTGGGAATGATGGAAGCAAGGCCACTCAAGCGGCTGGGGGTGTGCATGAGATAAGGGAACTGAGTTGTCTCAATGAGAGCTATACCCAGGGTATAATCAGGGCAATAGACTAGGAGGAATTGGAGTCAAATAGTAATAGCTGAATGGTGCTGTCAAGTGAGGTCTTGCAGGTGTGAGAGTGGTTTGTTTCTCAAGAATAACCTTAGAGGAATTGCATTACCTTACCTTAGGTCATACTACCAGGCATCTCAACTAGTGGTGGTTAACTGCTGGGCTCATGGGGATAAAGGGGACCTGAGTTTCCATACTGACTGGTGGATCATGGGGCAAGGCGAATACAACAAAGCATTATACACGAACCCCAGGAAATTTGGCCTCACCGGATGGACAGCACGTACAATTGAAATTTGGCATACGGTAAATAAAAAATTGGACTGATATAATAAAATTATACGTGCGACCCTACTTTGGGAACCAGAGAAATTGGGCCGTTTGAGTGATTGCCGTTGGATTCCATAATTGGGACCTGATTGGTATTTCAAAGGTGGGGTACATGTGGAATTCCAAGGGGTTGGCCACCTTTGCTGATCTACAGAAAGAATATGACCTCCAACAATCAGAACCATTTAGATATCTGCACATAAGCCATGCACTTAAAACAGCAACACCCGGGGGTGGTCCACTTCCTGAGACTTCCCCACTAGAGGACAGATTGATACTTGACCCCATGGTCAAGAAGGCCATATCTCTTACATATATAAAATTAATAAATAACTGCCCGGATCTTTTAACCCGCTTGCGACTGCACTGTGAGGCAGATTTGGGTGAGCAGGAGGAAGATGATTGGCGAGACGCCTTGGCCTCCCCCAGGGTGGTGGCCATCCCTATGAGACTGCAACTGGTACAACCCAAAATCCTGCACTGCGTCTACCTTGCTGCTGGAGTTTTGGTTAAGATGAGCAAGAGGGTTGATCCTTATTGCCTCATACAGTGGCATCAGGAGGGGACCTTCTTCCACATGATCTGGGAGTGTCCAGTTGTCCAAACATATTGGAAAGTTGTCGCTGAACAAATGGAGAGAGCTGGGGGGAAGAAATTGACGGCTACCCCGAAACTGTGCCTGCTAAATGTATGGGAGGCCACAGATCTCACCCAGACCGAGAAATCATGGGTTTCATTGGGGTGGGCTCTTGCAAAACGAAATATCGCTCAAAAATGGGGTGTGGGGGAAATACCAATTATCAGGGACTGGGCTGCTGATATGGATAGAGCCATGATTGCAGAGAAGGAGGTTTTCAAGCATAGAGGATGCCCCAAAAAATGGGATCATAAGTGGGCTGCGTGGAATACACAGAGCGGTGAAATATGCCTGTCTCCTACTGTGGTACTCTGACACAGTGAAGTTAGATGGCAAGGCTCATTAAATGCAGTGGGAGGGACACTGGAATGAAGAGCCACTGTTATATCAGCATATGTAAAATAACCTCTGCAAATTTTGCACCTGATTGTATGTTATTGATGAACTGCATTGCTGTGCTTTTTGTTATTTTGCTTAATAAAAAGAGTTTAAAAATAAGCAAAAAGAATACCCTTATGAGGCTCGTGACTTAATGGCAACTCTGAGGCATAGGGATCAACTTAATGTATGACCTGTGGGCGAGAGCAATGGACTATAATATGTTGGCTAGAAAGTGAGGGAGAATGGTGGGCTAGGCATAGAACTGAAGTGTTATGAATGACTACGAGGAATTAGGACATATGAGGTGGGCAAAGGATCATAGGTGCAGGCAATATCGTTTAAGATTATATGTTTGGAGGAGCGGAAGTAGATAACAGGATTAACCACTACAAGATGGCCGCCATTGGTTGTGCTGAGGGGAAGGGTCCTACTTCCCTGCCAATGTACCAAATAAGTCCTTCTTTACTGTTGACCACCCTGATTAAAGTGTGCCCTTTGTTTGTTTTGACTGACCGTAGCCAATGAAAATGAGGCCGGGAGCATTGCAATTCAGTCCTTCTTTAGTTTCTATCTCAGGGCAAATTAGTTTGTTTGTTTGTTGTGGAAGAGTGGGCCGCCATTTTGTTGCTCATGTGAAACTAAGTAAATGCAGCCATAGTTACTATGAAGTGGACTTATTAGGCCACAGTAGCCAATATGTCATAGCTCATGGAGAGCTAGTGAGATGAAAGTCTAACTTTACAGCAGTCGGTATTCACAAAGGGCATTTACTACTCGTAAATACCCTTTGCGAATACTGAAAGTCGTAAAGTTTGACTCTCTGTATTCACAAAGGGCATTTACGAGTAGTAAATGTCCTTTATGATGAAGAAAAGTCGTAAAGTTAGACTTTTTTCTCAGTTTACCTTTGTGAATCGGACCCAGTGTGTTCACCAGCCATATCATTGGCAGTGGAGCGATGAAGCCACAGGCTCAGAAGTAGATGCAGCCAAAAGATAGATGCTGCTCTTCCAACTCTGAGGTCGCGGAACAAGCGGCATAAAGCTGGTGCAGGGGTGGCCAGCTGATGCATTTCATCACGACTCTGGGGTCGCGGGACATGTTGCATATAGCAGGGGCCAGCTGATGCGTGCAAAATGGATGCAGTGTCATGAACCGCAATATGGGTTTAGCTGAGCAATAATCTAGGGCCAGCGCAGCTCGGTGACCCTCGTTCTTGAGCACTTCTAGATGTCAGGGTGAATGACTAAGCGCAATGGGCCAGGGGGGGTCTGCCGCCCACAGCGTAGGGAATCGAGCTCACTGTGGTCAGTCACGTCAGTCACCAGTGGTTACTCAACAGTGGAATAGTCTTACCCCAGGTCTCATACGGCGGGGATCGGTGGGGGTGGTCCATATGGGTTTCTTTGCCGTCTTTCGGCCGTGGAGCAGGCTATGCCAATGGGCCTGTGCTATCAATCGGCAGTGTCTTCCCAGTCGCGGCAGTCTACAGGACAGTGTAGAATGGGAAACACTGGTCATGGCAGGCTGTGGTGCAGGCTGTACAGTGGACCAGTGCTTTCAGCAACCTGCGAGAGGTTTCTCCTGGCGGACTCTTGTTTTCGGGTTTTCCTTTATTTACATTAAACCACACATGTTTAGTTCTCTTGCACTTCTTGTTCCTGGCAAAGAGGGTGTGCAATGGCCGAGCTTTTGAGGAGATTACGTCGATGGCATGCAAATGGAGATCGCCAGCCCTGGTAGCCTCTGGAGTGAGCTACCTCACAGTTGGCCATCTTGAAGAAAAGGATTTCTATAATTTTAGTAACAACAGTTAGATCTGTCTGAAGGCATACTTTCACCCTCATAAGTCACATTCTACATTTTCCATAACTGATCAGAATTAGTACTATATTTACTAGGACAAGATTGGGGAATATTTTTCAACCTGTGTCGGTAGCTGTAACGGTCTGGAGCTTCCCATAATATATTCAATTTCGGTAGCTGTAACGGTCTGGAGCTTCCCATAATATATTCAATTTTGGGCTAACTTATTTGAGCAGCATGTAAAGTATATTTTACCTATTGAAAGTACCAACATGCATCATGCCAAGGTAAATTTGGCAGTACTTGTGTCAAGGACATTGCTATGCCACACTGCACTTAAGCACTGAGTTTTCTTTTAACTAGTTTTGAGTCTAGAACAGACTTAATTCCCCTCCTTTTATTCTAATCCTTACTTTTGCATCGCTGGGCCTTTTTACGTGACCTATACTAAGGCAGATATTCTGCAGTTATTTATTTGCACTTTTATTTATGATACTTATATAGCATGGAACTCAAAACTGTTGTATGGGAGAGCAATCAATCTGCTACATGAACAGAATACTGTAGAAGAACAAAAAATTGTTCTAGGGCTCTTTTAATTATGGTCAATATGACCCTAACTCTATATACTAATCTTCAACCAACATAATTTGGCCAGCAATAGGTATAGTTCTCAACACAAAGAATAATTCCAAAAAAGTGCAGACGGCGCAATGCTCAAGTATGGGATATAATGCAATATTTACAGTGGTGCATTTATACAAGCCGGTTGTCTATTTAAGTTTATAAATTCAAAAACAGTCCGTTCGTTTGTCACAGATTCTTGTTTGCAATTCATTTGTGTGATATGCTAACCCATTTACAACTGTTGACCTTTCAGCTCTATAGTCAATTTGCAAGGGTCTCCGCAGGACAAGAAATGCCATCTGACAATTCACCTATCGGGGCAAAAGTATAAAGAGAGGCCAATATTACAGTCAATGACAGACAGATCTATTCAAAAACAGGAGTAATAAATAAACCCAGATCCTACCTCTTAGCAGTGAATTTTGCTTGAATGCTCGGGTATTTGGATTCACACTAGAATAAATCCAAGAAAATAATTCTGAACGTGTACTATAGTCGACAGCAAGCTATGAATAGGCCATTGTCCCGGTAATCAATCAACAGCTTCATAGTTGCTATTTTATCAAAGGATAACCACCCGTATGAGTATGGTCCTCGCCATAATGTCTGTATTCTACTATACATGCTGTGTACTGAAGAGCAACTCACAAAAGGCCCCCTTTTTTGGTGGGTACCCAGTGACCAAATTTGCATAAACTGTCTAAAGCACATGTAGCTGGATAGGTATGTGCCATCATGTACTTAGTTCTCATAGCCCAGCCACATTAGGGTCAATACAGCCTTACCATGCGGCTCTGCCTAACTCATGAGTAAACCCTAGTGCCAGTGTGATATGTAATAACTCTTAAACGTGACACAAATCCCTTTGCATGTATGTGAACACCATGTGCCTTGATTAGAACAGTCAGTAAAAGCCCCCATGTGGCTCATGCACCCAAATACCTTTTTGTTCATGACAGCGAGTGCCATGCATCTCCTCTGCCAAAAACCTCAGATATAATCAGTGTGCCTTGAATGAAATGGTAAGCGGTCAACCAATGTGGCCGCTAATGTATATAGAGCCACTAACACGCTCTTTCTTGGTCGTGCATTCAAAGCGCGCGAAGCTCAGCATGTCTGCTTACTCTCAAGGGATGTACCCAGCGCCACAGGAGAGACATAAGTTTATCTCCCATGGCCCTCTACTATATAAGACCGCTAATCTCAGTGCACATCATGAATGGATGTAAAACAGCTCGATCGGATGGTTCTCTGATGTTATGTGCAGAACAGTGTCTCCAGCGTATGAACCTATTGATCCTAGCCCAAATCCCTGCTGTTGAGAATAGTGCCTTTAGTGTGCAAGCATAATCGTCAAAAATACATTTACCCCGACTATAATTGCATCCCAATCCTCATAGCTCAGAAATGGGGGAATTGAGCAATTAGTACCTCTACCGTTATGTGTGAGCCTGGAGAAGCAGAATCACATTGCAAAATATCCTACAGTTATCCTACAACTACGTGAAATTGCATTGAACAAAAACTATTTTTTGTTTAGGAATGAGTACTACCAACAGAAGAAGGGAATATCTATGTGAGCTTGCTTCGCCCTAGATATAGCTAATCTGGTGCTGGCAGAATTTGAGAATAACATTATTCTATCAGACCAGAATCCATATCGGGTAAATGTCTTAACTTGGAAAAGATCTATTGATGATGTCTTCATGGTATGGGATGGGGACCACATAGGCCGCAACCATTTTGTAACATGGCTGAACTTCCAGGATCCAGACCTGAAATTCACACATAACCACAATAAAATGCAGATTAACTATTTGGACACTGTAGGCAAAGATGGGAAGAGGGCACTGGATACTACATTATACCACAGACCCATGGATAAAAACTCATTACTATCCTACAAGTGTTTCTATCTGTAATCACAGAAGGACAGTTTACCCTATGGGCAATTTCTCAGGAAGAGACTTAGTTGCACATTGAGAGAGGATTACTTCAAAGAAGCAAAAACTCTGACCGGAAACTAGTACAGAGAGGACATCCCAGAAATATAGTATGCAGAGCATTAAAATCTGCCTGGCACTGTCCCAGGAAAACACTACTCGTAGCAAGAAAAGATACGGATAAACATAAAGAGTGCACAATAATAGTAGCCACATTCACTTCGGGTATCAACTCCATTTCCAAAATCATTAACAGGAATTGGCATGTAATTGGGGAATGTGATCATCCTTTATTTGCTATAAGAAGATTTAACGCATAAGGGATTATGTGGTTAGAGCGTATAGAGATCAGATAACACCAGAGACCATTAAATACACCTGGCAGTTATCATAAATCATTGGCCATTTTAGATGTAGAGTGAGGATCAAGACTACAGTTGAGGGGTCACTCTAACTCTAACATTTTAGAGAGGCTGGATACAGTGAAACAGAAATGAGCTGGTTCATTCTAGAAAAGATTGAGAGCAGAATGAGAGGTGGAAACATGAATAACAGAAGGAAGCTGAGAGAACAATTTTATTTTACATGTCAAAATTCAACTCTATCAGATTAGGTCTTAATAGGAGAGATGACTTAGAAAACCTCATGTGTCCTGAATTGGTCCATTTTAGGGTCTTTGGGGTTTTCCTTCTATAGAAGGGCAGTGATATAGATGAAATACTGAAGAAATCCACTGGATTATGGTTGACATCTGGATGTAATGCATTAAGATTGATCCCTGGTTCTGATAAATTAGGGGAGTTTTGCTCTGGAAAAAAACATTATATGCTGAAAGTATATTAATAACCATTGGGTATCTCTGGAATGAGAATTGTTAAAGGCCTTCCTCTATGCATAGAGTGTTGGTACCATACCACATCGCAGGGGGGGTTCTGATAAATTTATTGAGTATGACACAGAGTTCTGTGTAAAATCGGCAGGTAATGACATTACGGGCATGTAAATGGCCACGACGGATCACCGGCTCTCCTGTGATTTTAGTTGACGGTCTCGTTTTTTCAAGCTACGTTGCTGTTTTAAGCCAGGGACAGTAGGTTGAAATTGTGCGGCAAACTTGAGGACACAAGATTACCACAATTTAAAAGGACGGGTGTATGCCACGGAACCCGGTATGCTGGGTGGGGGGGGGGGCTATAAGGCACATTTTGTTTTTAAGCTGTGTACCCCTAAAGATCTCTATATTTATTGGTGTTGGAGACTTGGAACTTTCCTAATTAGGTCTGGGTACTGAGTGCGCTTTAAATTTGCCTCAGCACCCTATTAAAGAATAGATACCCCAAGTTGGCATTTTCTTCATTACTGCCTTTGGGTTCATTGAACACGGGTACGGGGGCCATAATTTTGCTTCAGCATTGCTTTCACTACCGGCTTTTCACTGTAATCAAACACAGGTCCGAAGCACTTTCCTCATTACCCACATCTGCTTCAATTGAACATGGGTCCGGGGGCCCATAACTTAGCATGGGCATTGCTTTCACTACTGCCTTTTCGCTGCAATTAAATATAATTCTGCTTTGGCATCTCAAAAACTTTAAAACAAAATTGTGTTGTAAGACTTTGTGGCATTTGGGTTAAATACAATGCTGCTCAAGGTCATTGATGCTAAATTTCTATCTTGAATCGGTGCACATATGATGGGGTTATTTTCGATAATTCGGCTAATCCCCTATGCTTAGAA
Source organism: Lissotriton vulgaris (assembly GCF_964263255.1). Taxonomy (NCBI): domain Eukaryota; kingdom Metazoa; phylum Chordata; class Amphibia; order Caudata; family Salamandridae; genus Lissotriton; species Lissotriton vulgaris. The sequence continues at coordinate 264,883,250 of NC_141699.1, read as the reverse complement.
TAGGATTAGCGCAGAGAGTGGAATACTGCCACTACATATACATACATGGTTTAATTTACTAATAAATATATGCGCTTAAGGTAGGAATACTTATTCGTGCTGGCATAGGGAAGCACTTGTTACTACATGGCCAAATAAGTTTAGTTTGATTTTTCCTCGTTATCCGAATACAAGGCCTACATAAATTCCTATAGAGAAATAATAGAGAGACCTGGCCAACATGCCATTTATAGTGGACACACACTGTTATGGAAAAAGCGGTTTTGCCCTCCTTTATGGTAAGGTCATTTATGCATTTAATACCCCGAGTGTGGTCAAAAGATCAGATGAGGTGGAAAAGCCCTTTGGGGTGGGAGTTATTGACCAGGTGAAACACATAAATACCTTCATTTACGTGTATAGGTTCCTCTTTTATGGTTGAAGAGAACCTGTTGAAGTATCTGTGATTGAAATATTTCTTAAGTGCCGATAGCTCTGAATGTGATTCGTAACTATGAACACTTCGTGTCAGGAGACAGTTTTTAGGTCTGTACCCCTGTGACGATGAGATTTGTGTTACAAATCTGCTACTAATACCTTTGGATTATTTTACTAAAATTATTTTTTGGATTTACTGTCATCTTAGGTACAAAAATAATTTCCTCTTAAGAGGCTGAGACATTGTGTTCCTGTCTACACCCATAATTATATGTGGCCAGTTTTATTTCAAAAAGGTAACATTTAATCTCAACCATTCTTTTGAATGTGGTGATACAATTGGCTGAATGAATATATGGAAGGGACACAAATGAATGAATGAATGTTGGACTCTAAACCTGACACTTGCTGGTGGAGGGTGTGATGATGTATCAGTGGGCATACTTGTGTCGCAGCCACAATTTTGTGCCACAGGATTTTGGGTTTGCACATATAAGTTGTTTTTGTTGAGATGGGTGTCTTTTTGAGTTTATGTACAGATGTATGTTTAAATGTTGTGTTCAAATGTTTTTATAGATATTCTTTGGGAAGAGTGAATTAATACATTTGTCCTGAAGAAGGTGGAATATTCTAATTAAGATCACCAAAATGCATTGACGGATTTTACAAACGCAACTCACTGTGCTTGGACAAGTAAACTACGCCCTTGAACATACTCAACGACACCCAATGACACGTTTAGTGGGAGTGTAACTCGTGTTAAATAATTTATTGGAGATTTTTAGACACTTTGCCTCCCCTTGGGTTTTTAACTAATTTGGATGTATTGTTTTTTTATATGTGATGCATTGTTGATCATTGTCAATTATGTGTGATGTATTGTTGATTGCAATATTTATGTTGGATATGAGGAGACACTCTTGAATTTCTTCATATTTTTTATGGATTGTTGTTTTATTAAATACTTTGATCCTATTTTGTATATGCGTTTTTATAAGGTCCTGTAGTAGCAATTTTGGTTGAGTGCAGAGAATGAAGTTATAAAGATTGTTTTTTAAGGTCTCATAAGGGGAATTATGTGGTAATTTGCGGTCACTCTAACTGTAACATTAAAAATGTGATATCATTATCTGCCCATGTGAACTAATGTGCTTAGGACAAACCACGCTGATGATCAACCAAACGATTTGCCAGCATCGAAGCCGTATTAGATGCAAGCAGTAAGGAGCATCTTTGGTGAAACATTACAGTGAAGCACATCATACAACGGTATGATACAGTGGTATATCCTGTAGTTCCGTAGTTTGAGGGTCTGAGGTTCAGTGGTTCCGAACCCATTCAATAAAGATCGTCAGAAATAGACGATTTTGGTGTCAGCGGACCGCAAATCACGAGTGCGGTATGTACGAGTGTTTTCGCATTAATCGATCAATGAGAACACTATGTATTCAGGGATTTCGTTTGAACCTTCGGGTTCCATTTTGTGAACGGCAGCCATTTTGTGTGGTTGCCCTCACATAGGCCGATGACTACGGCCGAACGAGTCCTTGGAACACATACACCTTAGCTGACTTCAGAATGACCTGGCCGAACTGACTCCCTTGCCCGAGGCTGACCTCGCTGAGCCAGTTCCTTGTTAAGCAGCTGGTCAGATAAAGATCAAAGAGCAGGACATGCCGAAGTTTACAGCACACTGCACCCACCTTTCTATATTGTTTCCAATCTGTTTCTGCTCCTTCCTTTACGACATAATCACTGATTTGGGTTGAGGTTTTATGATGGGTTTGTCCGGCCTGATCGAACAGGAGAATGGAATGTGCTTGGTCATTTCTGGTGGGCTGGACAACGGAAAGTGGGTTTGTCATCATGCGATATGTTTGAAATGTCACAATCTGATTGGTTAGTTTGTATGTAACTGATGCCACTTTGGAATGTGATTTTTGGGATAAAAGACCATGCTCCGCTCATTGAATTTGTGCAGTCTCTAGCGAACCACCCGTGTTGTGCTTCGTAGATCTCTGTTCCTGGTTGCAGCCAATAAACTTTGGTCTTTGACATCATCAAGAAGCGTCCCGTGTCTCTGTTTGCCAAGGCAGGGGAACTCAAAGGCATCGGGCGTTTTCCCTGGCGCCGCTGGGTTCTAAAAACCCGGTCCTTCAGTTGGCGCCCAATGTGGGGCAACTTCAGCGGTACCGGTGCAAGCCCGAAGATCGTGGAGAGCTTCGTGTGGAAATTCTGGAGGAAGGCCTGCCACTTCATCGATCCCTGTATGTCGTCGTGGTCCGAAAGTCTTTGCTGCGAGGTTCCCCGCCTTCCGACGGCTACGAAGGACTGCTGCCCTGATTGTCGCCCTGTTTGGAGCCTAGATGTTTGTAGAGCGAGACGATAGACGAGTCTTCTGGTGACGCCATCGACATTTCAGTTAAGTATGAGTGGAGCATCTCCCAGTCCTTAGTTTGTTTGGTATCCCTTCGTGGATCGCTTTGATTTGGTACCTGCAGGCCCCAAAGCCAAGGGACTCGTGTATTCACGAGGCTATCGTTTTTAGATTAAACTTGAAGTTTGAAGCTAGACTAGTGAGCAAAGATGCCTGGTCTTAGCAGACTTGGAAAGATATTTGGTTGTGGTTGTTCTAAGGATTGCCGGTTAGAGGATTTGTGTCTGGTTCCTCCGATTGGAACTCCTACATATGAACTCTATGTGAAGCATGGTGTAGGCCCTATTAGTTATAATGATATCTGGGTAAAATATACGAAGAAAGACGGTGTCCTACAGTGGCCCCGTTACGGTAGTTTTGAAACTGAGATTCTAGATAACCTTGAAGTTAAACTGTTCAAAAAGAAAGCCCGTCCGGCAATGTTTGACTCTTTCCGCATATGGCGCAAAGAAGCCAAACAGAAAGAAATTAAATTAGCGAAGAAGAATAATCGAGAACGATGTTTGTCAATGGTGCAAGCTGCTATAGCGTATAGGGATAATGAGGAAGAGCAAGAGAGCGAACAGATGCTTAGGGTTAGGAAGTTAGCGGTAGATAAATGCTACCCAGTTTTGCCGCTTAAAGAGCAGGAAGTAAAGAAAGATCTTGCGAAAGATCCTTTAATGTTGCATCTATTGAGTGAGGGAGCATTATCCTGCTGCTCTACATCTCCTTATATCAGGTGAGAGCCACTATGCCGGTTCAGACTTTCCTGCGAATGTTAGAAAATAACTTTTTTGCCCATACCTTAGAGTTGCTCTGTACCACTACAGATGCCATTTCTCCAATAATTTAGTTTGTGCCGTATGTTTGTTTTACAGACTGATAACAGCTTTTTTCAGTCACGAGAATGTCGTTGTGATAGGCATAATCCAACTACAGACGTACATCGCTCACTATTACTATTGGCCCATCAAAAATAGAGTAATCGAGGTAATTGCTCATTTTGGTGCTACACAGTTTTTATATTTTAATTCACTGTGCAACATAACTTAAGTAATACACATGCCATTTGTTTTTAGTTCCACATGCAACTGCAGACACGACAGTTGACGTCTTGGGACAACTTATCTCGTTGCCATACATATTCTACACGCTACCGACTTCTATCCAGAGAAATACTAAAGAAAGTCGTACATATGTTCAGGTAATGATGATGCATATATATGTATAGAATAGCAAGGTAGCACTTGTATGTTGAGGAGAAATTATGAACATCTTAGTTCTTTGGCTGCTGAATATATTTCCAATATACCGGTTATTTACCTTTTGTCTGTACCGGACTACTTCGATTACCCCTTGTATATATACATTTATCTCGGTAATCCTGGAATATATGGAACTTAGATAAGTCTGAATACCAATCTTGGGTTCATATAATCCTGTACCTGACAAACGGTATATCTTATCTTACCATTCATGCATGAGTCCACTGTCTTTTCGATTCACAAAGAAATGACATCGTCTTATATGTGACATTATAAATACCCCTGGACCAATGATTCATTCAGGATCTGTTTTTTGTTATTTCTTCCTCTAGATACTTTAGTAGATGGTTTTAAGATTTGTTTCATCACCAACCGTGACTAGCGATTGAAAACATCCAATACACCTGCTGATCTATTCTCTACAGGTACATCATCTTTATTTTGTGCGTTCTGTGACATTTATACAAATCCATCTAGCTTACACCAGCTTAGTTGATCGCCCTGGCAATCAAGTGCCTATTCATATATTTATCTGTTCTTGTCTTTGAGACTCAGTTAGGAGATAGCGTCTCCCACTTTGCTCATTCTTTTTGGAGTTTTTTACCAATATGTCATGTACCCGTGTGGCACCATGTGTTCAAAGGATTGTTATGAAATACTATGACACATATTTGTGTTTTTTTATTGACCAGGACTAACATTTACCGAGTGATGTTGTTTATCTATAAAAGAAGATATCATCTACCTTGACACCCAGTCTAGAATGTAAGTTTACATTAATGTACCTATAAATGCTTGTTCTGGATGCATCAATTAGTGTTCCGTTGTAATTATATGTATGTGTATTTTTGTAAATGTATTTGAGCTTATATAGCGCACAGCTACCCGCAGTGGGTTTCCCGGCGCTTGCTTAGGGAACCCGTCCTGATATTCCCCTGTGTGATAGCCCCAGCAGGGTATCCACAAGGTGAAAGTCAGGCATCCCGTCGCGAGAGGCCGTTGTGGAGATTAAGCAAGCTATTGCCCAGAGTCGCAGAGTGTGAACCCGTGAGTTGAGAAGGCACTGGAGCGAGATCTATATATCTTTATAGTCCTTACAGCAACCTGCATTGGATGGTTATAAGCTGTATTGTATATTATCATTCGAGTAAAAGACAATCGTTAGAAAAGATTTGTCTATTTTATGACATTTAGGGAACAAATTAGTAGATCTGATCTGATTAGTGTTGAGGACATTCTTGTTAGAGATATGCCATGTTATCCTTTGCTTTATGTATGTTATATTGGGGGATAAATTGAATAAAGTGTCTTTTTACCTGTATGTTCACAATGTATAAAAATGTATCTGATATTTGTTCCTTTTTTGTAAATAGATTTCCAGATAATCAACTGTACTCCTGAGGAAGGCGTTTTCTGCCGAAACGTGCGTCGAGTTTTTATTTATGAGTTTTTATTTATTCCTGTACTCTAGGCACCATTCACGAGTTAGGGTGTATTTTTTATTGATCTGTGTATAATTCTTGTGTATTTTATATACTTTTGTATTAAATGTAGAGTTTCTGATTGCATACATCATGATTCTTGTTTGATCTTATCATATAGTCTGATTTTTGTTCAGTTTCTATATGATTTTTACTATGTTAATTAAAAACATGTTTTTTATATGATTTTATTTCTTGAATGTTCCTTTCACTACTAGGTCAGATTAATTGTTTGCCTATTCATTAGACGGCCTAGGACATTTTGCTCACATACCTCACTTACCCTGCCCTAGGAGTCTGTTTTTTACTGCTACCCAGGGGGTCCTTGTTTTCCTCATCTGCATCTATTGAGTTCGCCACCCCCTTATGCACAGAATGCTACGGCACTACCGCCACCAGTTGTAGTTGTGCAACCTCCGATTGTTGTGCCATCTGCAATTCCTCCACAGCCAGCTCCTCTTCCGTTGGCTACTATTCCTTTGACGCAGCCTCCTCAGGGGCCGCCAACTTTGCCTCCTCCTTCGTCTGCTACTCCTACGCCTATCTATAATACTCCTTCTGTTCCGACTTTGGATTCTTCTACTATTGTTCCGTCTTCTCTTATTCTTTCACCTTCTCTTTCTGCTAGACAGAGAATGACTACTGCAGTTTCTAGCTTCTTTTCTCCTTTGTTGGGACAATTGGGTATGTCCCCTTTAATGAGCGTAGACAATCACGTAGTCAGTTGCCTGATACAGATGAACGTACAGTTTTGGATCATTTGGCGCGTAAATGGATTACGTATGCTTCCCAGTATGATCTTGAAGGTGTTATGGATGTTTTCCTTCAATGGGAAGCACCAAAGCAGCGGTACGTCTTTGAGATGATGTGTGTGTTCCTCCATGAACAATGGGTTGAGGAAGTAGGTAAAGCTCCTAATGAGTTGTACCGACTACGTTCCGAGTTTGCGAAAGGGACTATTGTGAGTCTTCTCGACATTGAGAGAGCAGTTGCGACGTTGTTGTCATTCCGTAATGATACTCCTTCTGAGCGACTATTTGAGCCTGATTCGTCAGTTAGGAGAGCAGCGTGTCAGTATCCGATGCGTGAGGTTCCTCCGGTTTGGAGACCTGGTGATCCTAATGCTCAGCCACCTGTTGTTGCACATTTTCAGCGTGTTTGGGTACATGTTCCTTGGAAGCATGTTGAAGTTTTGGCTATTAAGCAGTCTTTGCCTGATCCGCGCAAAAATCTGGCGGGATATTATAAAGAGCTCACTCAGACTGTGGGTTCGGGTATCATGAACTTAGCAGACATAGACATGTTGTTTGGGAATGTTGTTCCACAGCCTATTTGGAGTAAGATTCGTCACACGGATCATGCACAGGAATTGGGCGATGCATAGGTTAACCTTCGTGCTGCGAATGATAGACAAGTAGGAGGTGCTAAGCCTGAAGATGTCATTACTCTACTCCCTGGTAGGATAATTAATTATATGAAGACTTTGATGCCTAAAGTGCGTGTTAATTGGGACAAGTTGTCAGCATGTAAGCAGAAGAAAGATGAAACTGTGTCTGACTTTTTCACGCGGTTCGAGAGACATTTGTAGATCATAGTGGTCAGGATATGGCTACTGAGGGTGGCCAGAGATTGTTCGTCGACAAATTTGTACATAATCTGCTTCCCGAGTTGTGCACTAAGTTGAAAGATTCTGAGAGTACTTGGGCTGTTTCCACGTCAGTGCAGATTTTAGCTACTGCTCAGTACTATAAAAATAGGCACAAAGATGAAATAGAGAAAGCGGATAAGAAGACTAAGGAATTGAAGACTAAAGTTCTTCTACAACAAGCTTATCCACCCCGTACTAATAATCAACGCGATTATCAGCAGAATCAGCAATATTCGAGAAACTCGCGAAGGAATGAGTCTTCTCAACAGCGTTTTCCGTATGGGCCTAATCAGTGTGCGTATATTAGAGAAGAGGGCCATTTCAAGAATAGTTGTCCGGTTTTGTTGCAGCGCACGAATGGTGCTTCTGGTGTGAGAGGTCGAGGTGCTCAACAAGCGCCTAGAGGTAGAGGTCGCGAACAGAATGGGCGTTCTTTGCCTCCACAGAACTCAATGAATAGTTTTGATCAGCAGCAGGGTTCGTCTGGTAGGACAGCTCAGTACTATACGGACGATTACTATGTCGAAGGTGAGGAAGTGGATGGTAACGATTGCTAGGACAGCCATAGACAAAGAGAGGGAGGTGTTTCAGTTCCAGTAGATCAGAATGGACCTTATGTTGAAGTGATTGCATCAGGTGTGTCAGAGCCTTTTCTGTTAGATACTGGTGCTACGAAGAGTTCTATTATGCACTCTAAACTCCCTGGCGCACCTTTGTCTGGCTTTGAGAATGTTTCTGTAGGTTTTTCTGGCGCCCCGGTTACGAATCCGATTTCTACTCCGTTGTCTCTTTCTGTTGGACCTCGTAAATTTGAAGCACCCCTCATTTTGACTACAGGTTGTGGTGAGAACTTGTTGGGATTGGATTTATTGAAGAGATTGTATGCCACGTTCTATTGCTCTCCGTCAGGAGTACAACTTACGTTGGGTGAGAGAGTGATCTCTCCGATGTACGTATCCAAAGATGGACTTCCACCTGAATTGTCTTCTTTACCAGATTCATTGTGGGCCACTGGTCCGAATGATGTAGGTCTTTTGGAGATTCCTCCATATGTTGTGACACTAAAGGCGAATGCTAAGTTACCGCGCATTCCACAGTACCGTATCTCGAGTGATGGTGAGCAAGCACTTTTAACGATCATTTATGATTTGATCGATAAGGGTGTGATTGAGGAAACAAGAGGTAATGTGTGTAATAGTCCCGTTTTGCCTGTTCTGAAGAGAACCGATTCTTCACAGCCTCCTGTATATAGGTTTGTGATCGATCTTCGCGAATTGAACAAGATCGTCGTTCCACAGTTTCCTGTTGTGCCTGATATTACCGCTTTGTTGACTCTGATTCCGGCTACGGCCACATGGTTTTCGGTGATTGACTTGAAGAATGCTTTCTTCAGCATCCCGATTGCCATGGAGAGTAGAGATATCTTTGGATTCTCTTTAGGAGGACGAAGTTTCCGCTTTAAGCGCGCTCCTCAAGGCTATTGCGAGAGTCCATCGATCTATAGCCAAGCTTTGAAAACTCAACTTGATCTGTTGGTTTTACCTGATGGTGCTGCCCTTATTCAATATGTTGACGACTTGCTAGTTGCTGCTGACAGTGAAGATATTTGTAGAGAAGCTACTTTGTCGTTGTTACGCCACTTATCTGATTTTCATCACAAAGTTTCTCTCTGCAAGTTGCAATATTGTCGACAAGAAGTAACCTACTTAGGTCACCTCTTATCGAAGGAGGGAAGTAAACTGACCCCAGAAAGAATTCAAGCTATTGCGAAAATGAGTGTTCCTATGACACAGAGAGAAGTACGTGCGTTTTTGGGTATTACGTCGTACTGTAGACAGTGGATCCCTAATTTTTCTTTGTTAGGGAAGCCTTTGATAGCTCTTACTGTTAAGGATACTCCAAATCCTATTCCTTGGACTGACGAATGTCAGAAGAGCTTTTCCGAATTACGCAATGCGTTGTGTTCGGCTCCTGTGTTGGGTACCCCCGACTACAGTAAGCCTTTCACATTGTATGTCCATGAGAGAGAGGGATGTGCATTATCAGTGTTGACTCAGCAGTTTGGCGATAAGCAACGTCCATGTGCTTACTTTTCGTCGACTTTAGATCCGGTAGCTAGAGCGTTGCCAAGTTGCTTGAAAGCTACAGAGGCAGAGGCTGTTTCAATTCGACAGTCTGCTGGCTTGGTTATGGATAATACGTTAATCGTAATGGTTCCACATGCAGTGGATACCTTGTTGAACCGTACCAAGACACAGCACTTAACTAGTGCTCGGTTGTCGGTTTACGAGTTGACCTTGTTAGCGAGTCACGAGCACATTAAACGATGCAACATGTTGAATCCAGCCACGTTGTTGCCAATTTCAGTTGAGACAGATGATATTGAAGAACAACATGATTGTTTTCTGAGAACTGAGGAAGAAACGAAAGGGAGGATAGACCTTAGGGATACTCCTCTTCCAGAGTGTGATGGTACTTTATGGGTTGATGGTTCGTGCTTTAAGTTGCCGAATGGTGATACGACTGCGGCATATGCTGTTACGACTTTGCATACGATTGTTGAAGCTGCACGTATCCCACATAATTCAGCACAAGCAGCAGAGTTGATTGCATTAACGAGAGCATGTGTGTTGGCGAAAGGAAAACGAGTGAATGTGTACACTGACGGCCAGTATGCGTTTGGTGTGGCCCATAGTTTTGGACGTTTGTGGCGTGAACGTGGGTTTTTGACTTCGCATGGAACAAAGATTCAACATGGGCAATTGGTGAATGATCTTCTTGAATCACTTACTTTGCCATTGCAAGTAGCGATTGTGAAATGCAGTGCCCATAAGACAGTTACGGATGATGTTGGCCACGGAAATGCGTTTGCGGATGAAGTTGCAGGTCCGGCGAGATGGGTTCCAGAGAAAAGTATGTGTGAAGATACGATTGAGAGTGTGAATTCCATCCAAGCTGAAGCTACAGAGAAAGAGTTGAATGAATGGAGAGAAAGTAAGGGTAGATTGGACTCGAATGGTTGTTGGACTGATTTGTCTGAGCATCAAAGATGGTTGTTACCTGACGCGTATGTGCTTCCAGTTGTGACAATGACTCATGGGATGGCACATATTAGCGTGAAAGGGATTTGTAAGTTGTTGACTCCGGTTTGGCAGAATGCGGGAATTCCCAAATGTGCAGAAAACTTGGTTAAGAACTGTATGGTGTGTCTGATGTACAATCCTGGTAAGGGAACTCCAACACCAGCTGGTCATTTGTCTCCCCCTACGTATCCGTTCGAGGCTTTGCAGCTAGATTTCATCCACATGGAGAGGTGCAACAACCTGAAATATGTTTTAGTGGTTGTTTGCTCCTTTTCTAGATGGGTGGAAGGTTACCCTTTGAAGGACAATACTGCCTTGTCCACAGCGAAAGCCCTAATCAAGGAATTTTTCCCTAGGTTTGGTTTGCCGAGAATTATCTGGAGTGACAATGGGAGTGAATTTGTGGGTCAAGTGGTGAAGAGAGTATGCGAGGGATTAGGTATCCGGCAGATGTTCCACGCTGCAAATCACCCCCAATCAGCTGGTTTAGTCGAGTGCTATAATGGCACTTTGAAGTTAAAGTTGGCCAAAATCCAAGCGAGCTCTGGTTTACAATGGCCAGATGCTTTGCCTTTAGCGCTCTTGTCCACAAGAATGACTGTGCATTCGCGAATGGGTCTGAGACCGTATGAGGTTGTGTTTGGTCGCCCGGCGAATATTTGGGGCGTACCAAGACCAACAAAGTTTAGTGACCTTGAGTACCCTGTGTTGCTTGATTACTTGCACGAACTGACGGCTAAATTGCGTGTTTTACACCAACAGGTTTGTGACAGTTTGCCACAAGCTTCTGAAGATCCAGGTCACGCCATTGAACCCGGCAATTGGATCTTCATCAAGAACTTTCAGCGGAGCAAGAACGATCAGCCCCGCTGGATAGGACCACATCTAGTTCTCCTGTCTACACGTTCTGCAGTTCGAGTGCAAGGCAAGAAACACTGGATCCACAGCGTATATTGCAAACGGGCTCCATTGCCCTTACCGTACGACTGGTGGGTCCAGGAAGGACTCCCAGACTCTGAAACAGAAACTGTGCCATAATTTTTGCCATTCAGCGATGCCCGTTTGATTGGAACAAGCTCTGAGAAAGAAAGTGACGATCTCTTGTAAGAAGCTGTGCCTCCTTTGAATTGATTGAACACTACCGAGCCTGAGCTCCTGTTTAAAGAACAGACATTGCCTGGAAAAGATCGTTATAATTTGCGACCAAGAGTCGTGGGACTAATAAATAAATGAAGTTTTTATGATTTTTCTGTTTACAGGTTAACTCTCCACTGAGGATCTACTCATTTTTGTTTTTCGAACCGCCATCCGGGTTCAGCTGTAGGGTCGCGGTTGATAAGTCTTTGGAGTGCAAGCCCAAGACACTAGGTCGAAGGTTCTGGTTGACCTAAGGGAGTTGCCCTGGGTTGACAGAGGCATTTCTTAGCATAGAACACCCTACCATCGCGAGCAGCATATTTACTTAGGATGGATTTCTTCGAGTTGGAGAGACCTGTAAGGACAATGAATTTTAAGGATAAGATACACAAACTAATCACACGGAAACGATTTTTAATACTGTGTTTGTTTTTGCTATTGAGTTTAATGATATTTTTAATTGGTTATGTGACATTCTCTTTTAAAGTGATGTTTATTCCTACTGTGCAACCTCCACCTCCACCTACTATTTCTTCTCATTCTTTTCACCCTTTGCCTGAACACGAGGTAGCTAGACGACTGGAATTTGCCAATAATTCCTTCATTCAACTTTTGCATCAGCACCAGTTAGTGATGAACACAACGAATTGTTGGATTTGTGGTCTAATGCCCCATACGACCGATAATGGTATTCCGTACTTGGTTCTGCCTTTCAGCTTAAATGGTTCTATTTGGGCTTACAGAACGATGTTTATCTATGCCCATAGTGTCTATCCCCAACGTTCAGTGAAGGACAATCCGAAGAATAGTGCTCTGGTCAAGGGTATAGTCGATATGATTAGAGGAATTAGTTCGTATGAGACTATTCCGAAAGATGAGACACAAGCATACATTGGTTGGAACGTTACTGGATATGGAGTTAGTCTGAGTGTTAACGAGCGAGCGAAAAGTTCTCCACCGATTTGGATAGTGCCCCATCAGGGTCGCTATTGTCTGCAGGGTAATGGCAAGAATCCGAGAGCTCAGCTAGGGAAGAGCGTTTGTACTGACACCTATGTATTTAGGTCTCAGACTTCCCCAGCATTTCTAGCCGCTAAGGGTACTTACTTTGTTTGCTATGACAAAGCGTATACATGGTTGCCCCCTGATTTTTCGGGCACATGTTTTGTTTCCTTTCTGTTGCCTCCCACTTTTACAGCTGCGGCAGATTACCATAAGACGAGAGTTGCTAGAGGTGTTTTCAGTCAGGAAGACACTGTAGAGCAAGAGTTGGGAGATTTCTTTAAGGGTTTTCTGCTGTTTTGGGGACCGATGGCTAACAGCAGGAATATTCGCCAGTTGACGAGAGTGGTTGAGTCCACCATAGTCGAAACTGCTGGTGCCCTTAGTAACCTGACTGCTGAACTCCAGTCGGATAGACTTATGACACTTCAGAATAGAGTTGCTCTTGATGTCATACTAGCAGACCGAGGTGGAGTATGTAAACTGATTCAATCGAGCTGCTGCGTTTTCATTCCAGGCAACGCTCCAACAGTTTTCCAGGCCATTTCCAAGCTACATAAGATCTCCGAATTCTGTCCATTTAGATAAAGGAGATTGGTCGTTGATGGGATGGTTCTGGGGATTGATATCCACTTGGGGATGGAAGATTCTGATGGTCATTAGGATGGTCTTAGCTATCCTTTTCCTGTTCTGTCTCTGTGTACAGTGTGCTCCTGCTATTTGTGGCCTTTATGCTACCTCGTGTGCAAGGAGACCTGTCCAGAGAGAGGTACTAAGTACTAGGATGATGCTACAGCAACATATCGATGATCTGATGAATATAGATCCAGATTCAGACTGACATAAGTTTGGGTCTGTTGCCTATGTAAGGGAAAAAGGAGGGTCTGTAGTTCTGTAGTTTGAGGGTCTGAGGTTCAGTGGTTCCGAACCCATTCAATAAAGATCGTCGGAAATAGACGATTTTGGTGTCAGCGGACCGCAAATCACGAGTGCGGTATGTACGAGTGTTTTCGCATTAATCGATCAATGAGAACACTATGTATTCAGGGATTTCGTTTGAACCTTCGGGCTCCATTTTGTAAACGGCAGCCATTTTGTGTGGTTGCCCTCACATAGGCCGATGACTACGGCCAAACGAGTCCTTGGGACACGTACACCTTAGCTGACTTCTGAATGACCTGGCCGAACTGACTCCCTTGCCCGAGGCTGACCTCGCTGAGCCAGTTCCTTGTTAAGCAGCTGGTCAGATAAAGATCAAAGAGCAGAACATGCCGAAGTTTACAGCACACTGCACCCACCTTTCTATCTTGTTTCCAATCTGTTTCTGCTCCTTCCTTTACGATATAATCACTGATTTGGGTTGAGGTTTTATGATGGGTTTGTCCGGCCTGATCGAACAGGAGAATAGAATGTGCTTGGTCATTTCTGGTGGGCTGGACAACGGAAAGTGGGTTTGTCGTCATGCGATATGTTTGAAATGTCACAATCTGATTGGTTAGTTTGTATGTAACTGATGCCACTTTGGAATGTGATTTTTGGCATAAAAGACCATGCTCCGCTCATTGAATTTGTGCAGTCTCTAGCGAACCACCCGTGTTGTGCTTCGTAGATCTCTGTTCCTGGTTGCAGCCAATAAACTTTGGTCTTTGACGTCATCAAGAAGGGTCCCGTGTCTCTGTAAGCCAAGGCAGGGGGACTCGAAGGCATTGGGCGTTTTCCCTGGCGCCGCTGGGTTCTAAAAACCCGGTCCTTCAATCCTGGACACAGTAAAATTGGATACAAATAGTGAAAACCTAGGTGAGCTGTTGACTACTCAGGAATGAAGATGGGTGGAATTCTTAACATGCACTGAGAAAGGACTTAACAACATATGTGACTTAAGGGGAAGGGCAGGTACCCTGGCCCTAGAGATGCAAGAAAGTGTACACCTTCATTTGAGCAGACAATTCATATTTGTAATCATATGAATGAGCCATCCATGTTTCTGCAGTTGGTATAATGTGATAATCAAGAGTTTCATCTGACCTGAATGATATTACATGATTGTATGTGAATTGCCAGCCGGTGTAACATAAGCTGGTATTTTATACGGTGGTCATTAACAACATTCTCCAGTGTATGGCGGTATGACATATGTGAAACCCAAGTCTTTACTGTGATGGGATTGTATTCCTAAGCCAAATTCTCCAGAATATGGTGCATGACATATGAGAAACCCAAGTCATTACTGGGATGGAATTGTATTTCAAAACCACATTATTTTACCACTTTATCCTACTACTCCAGGCTTACACACAACGGTAGAGGTACTAATCACTCAATTGTGCTATTTCTGTGCTATGAGGATTGAGACGCAATTATAGTTGGGATAAATGTATTTTTGACCGTTAGGCTCACACACTAAAGGCACTATGCTCAACACCAGGGAACCAGCCATTTGGACTAGGATCAATAGGCTCACACACTAGAGACAGTATGCTGCACATGATATCGCAGAACAAGCAAATGGAGCTTGCTCATACCCATCCAAGATGGCCGCTGAGGTTAGCGGTCTAGTATACAGAGAGTACCGCAGGAGATAAAAGTATCTCTCTCCTGTAGCACAGGGCTCATACCTTGAGAGAAAACAGATGAGCTGAACCTCGCACACTGTGACTGCATGACCAAGAAAGAGCATGTTAGCAGCTCCATATACACTAGTGGGCACAATGGTGGACCGCACACCATTTCGTCCGAGACACACAGATTATATCTGAGGTTTTTAGCGGAGGAGGTTTGTGACACTTGCTGTCATACACAAAAAGGTATGTGGGTGAATGACACATATGTTTTTTTTACTGACTGCGCAAATCAAGACATGCAGTGTTTATATACATGCAATGGGTTTCATGTCACATTTAAAAGTTGTTACCTATCCCACTGACACTTGAACGTATTCCATAATTGGGTAGAACCTCATGGTGAGGACATATTGACCTTAATGTGGACCGGAGCTATGGGAACTGAGTACATGATGACACACATCTATCCAGATACATGTGATTTAGGGCCTGATTTTGATCTTGACGGATGGGTTACTCCATCACAACGGTGACGGATATCCCGTCCGCCAAAATACAATTCTCATTATGTCCTATGGGATTTATATTTTGTCAGACAGGATATCCGTCACTGTTGTGACTGAGTAACTCATCCGCAAAGATCTAAATCGGGCCCTAAGACTTTTTGCACAATTGGTCACTGGGTACTCAACAAAAAAAGGGGGGCATCATGAGTTGCTCTTCGGTATGCAGCATGTACAGTAGAATATGAACATTATAGCGAGTCAATACCCATATGGTGGATTGTTCTGAGAGAAAATACCAACTATGAAGCTATTGATTGATTATAGGGACCATGGCCTATTAATGGTGTACTGTAGACTATAATACCTTGAAGAGATACATATACACAGTCTGAATTATTTTCATGGATTTATTCTAGTGTGGATCCAGATACCCTAGCATTCGAGCAAGATGTACTGCTAGAAGATAGGATCCTTGTTTATTTATTACTCCTGTTTTGGAACAGATCTGTCTGTCATTTATTGTAATATTGTCCTCTCTTTATACTCTTGCCCCGACAGGAAAAGTGCCAGACAGCCTTGCACATAGATTACAGGTGTGAAATGTTGACAGTTGTATATGGGATAGTCTATTACACAATTGAATTGCAAACAATAATCTGTGACAAATGAATGGACTGGTTTGAAATTTATAAACTTAAATAGACAATCTGCTTGTATATATGGATCATTGTAAATATTGTACTATATCACATGTACATTGTACATGTTGAACTACAGCTATTGCTGGATAAAAAATGTTGATTGGAGATTAGTATAAAGAGCTAGATTCATATTGACCGTAAACCTAAACAGTCCCACGGAACCATTTTTTGTTATTCTGTACTATATACTTTTTTAAAACCTTTTTATTGGGTTTTAATATTTTTAAGAGCAATTCAGCTTGCATTGGAAATTATTACATATACATAGACTCTGTGTTCGGCTCACATATGCAGTGTAACAGGTGCAGGGTGAGACTTTTTGTGAATTAACATTTTATTGATGATGGGCTGGTGCAACTCTTTGCGTGAGTCTGTTGCTATGTAGTAATACTTCCTAAAGGAGTATATAAAGGACTAGGATCGTTAGGGGAGAATGCCTACACTTAGGATAGAATAATCATCTGTGAACTGGGGAACACACTGGGGGTCGAAGGAGAAAGGTGGTATGTGCGGGTGGGTGTATGCATTTCACATGTGTTTTTGTTCATGGGGTTGCGAGTATAGGTGAGTCTTGGTCTGATGGGTCCCGTAGTGGGCTGCCTATAGCATACGTTCGTATATGCTGTGTAGGGGGCTCTGATAGGGAGATTCTGCTTGTAACTGTGGTGTGTACAATTTGGTGTCACATGAAATCGCGGTAATGTAGAGGGGACTAGGTGTTTTCAATGGTGTTCCAGAAGCACTGGAGGAGTGAAGTCCATTCAGTAGAGATGCATCGGATGCACATTCCTTGAACCTCTTTATGTCTGAGCGCATCCTCCTCGACTGCTCCCCATTTATTGACCACTCCTGTCCAGACGTGGCCCTGTGGTCTCTCGCCAGTGCATGACGATTCCACGTTTCACCAACAGTAGGGTCAGAGATGCAAATCTTGTCTGGACTATACAGTTTTTTCGACATCAGAATATACCAAGCATGCAGGAGAGCCCCCTTACATCTCTCACTGTGTTATGGATTGCATCCCAGTAGAGCTGTAGCACCGGGCAGTTACAGAAAATGTGTAGGAATGTTGCACTGGGGGCGTGACAGCAGGGGTAGAAGAACTGTGAGGTTGGATAGTAGCGCCAAAGTTGCTCTGGTGTTAATAACGCGCGGTGTATGTTTTTAAAGCTGGCATTTCAGAACACCTGCTTTGGGAAATTTAGGGCATGCTCCCATTCCTTGTCGTTTAGTGGTCTCATGAGCTCTTCCTCCCTTTTGTGGTGAAGTTGATTAAGAAATACAGCCATTAGTTCCCGTTTAGCTTTGTTTTTCCAAGTGATTAAGTGCCACCTGGCTGGAGCCCATGAGTAGTATGGCGTGGAGAACTGGGTGTGTCGCTGGCTCAATGTTGGACGTGCTCCATATCCGGTGGCGATCCGACATTAGCTGCCGGTGGAGAAGGAATTGCCCTCTGGAGAGTCCAGTCTCCTCTATTAGACCATGAAATGTAAGTAAGTTGACCATCAGCAAACAGGGACTCCAACTTAAGAATCGAGTGATCTGTCCAAGTCTGTAGGGCCATTGCTGTGTAATACTTGCTACCCAGGGGTAAGTCCGCTAGTGGCAGCAGGGGGGAGTATAACAGGACCGTGCCACTGTCACCTGTATTGGGTAGGTCCTGGTTTCTGGCAGAATCAGATGTCGTATCGCTGATAACAGTAAAGGTCCCTTGTCTGTGCTGGCCTCTCCTAGATAGCTCCTTACTGCCTAGCACGATAGCCACTGGCGCTGAGCCACCAGAAAATATGCTTCAAAGAATGGGACTCACAGTCCACCTTGGCCTATCGGTAATTGTAATTTAGTCAAGACGACCAGGCGGCGACCGCTAACCCAAATGTGGTTGCAGAGCAATGTGTCTAGTTCCTGAAATAATGGGCAGGGGGAATAACCGGAAGGTTTGCAAAAAATGGTAAAGAATGCATTCTTCTGCAGTAGATATCTTAGTTCTGGCTACGGGCAGAAGGGTTAGGGCCTGTGTTTGTAATTAAATCAACAAAACATAACATAACAATAAACAATGACATCATGCCTTTCAAGAATAATATTGAGTACAATTCTATTGAGAAAAATATTGATAAACACATAACATCCTGTTCACCTAGTTATCCATGAGGACCCGGAAACATAGAGCTGATTTATAGCTTGGTGGGTGAATGACACATATGTTTTTTAATTACCGTCACCAAGGTGGAGTACTTTGCTCTCACCGTGACGAGGCTACTCTACTCATCATATTTAAAGATGTCCGCTGCAGACATCTCTCATCACCGCTGAGGTGGTTCCTGGAAATGCTTTATATGTTTGTTGGATAGCCCTGTCAATATGGCAAAGCTATCCTGTAAACTTACAACTTCTTTTTAAATAAAAAAAGAAAACCAAAGCTGGATTTTCTTTTTGAAATTAAAAAAGCAATGATTCCCCCCACCCCGCCTGCTATGGGAGCATTCTCTCATGGCGTGGGGTTATTAATATAAGAAAAAGGATGCTAATATGAAAAACGATCTTCATTTATGTGAATGAAATCGCGTGTTTATTAACGATTTCTCCCATTGTGAACTATACAGCCAGCCCGATTCGCAAATACGTAGTCAGGCAAGCACTGCAACTTGGGCCCGAGGTTATTGATTGATAGGTCACAGGTGGGGTGGCACGCAGCCAGCAGCCAAACAGACAGGCAGGAAAATTTGGATCAATCCCGCAGATGGGCGCAGCAACACTACCATGGTCAAGAGAGATTGGCCCCAATAAAGCACATATGGGCGTAGGGGATACGCATGTTCCTAAATCACCATAAAGTCAGATGTCACATGAGTTAGGATCCTATAGCCAATCGGAACACAGCACACACAGTGATCATGCGCTCCCAAAGCTGGACATCAAGTCTCAACACATTAACCACTGGCCACATTGTGTCCACACAAGGTCGAGTCCCATCTGTATTATCCATTAGACAATTAATTTATGACTCCAAAGGCAGCAACTTGAATTCCTCACTACATAAGGATCGTCTGAAACATTTATTACCTATGATGAACTATATATAAGAAAGTCACATATCAATTATAAATTGAGACAGTCCTCGGACCCTGTGCCAATAAGCATTGTTTAATTAAACAATTCAAATTATTTTATGTTCAAGTAGCATTTTGGCGAGCCACTATCAGAGCTGAATGGTACCCCGCCTGGATGGATTCATATTTGTGCAGGTGAGCAGACACAGCAATTGATTGGAAGTTCTGCTGAATCTGCAGGTTGGAGGTCCGTTCCCAAGCAGCCGTCATAGAGTGTAAGAGACTATATTAGAACCTAATTTTAAAGCAGCTGGCATATGTTAAACTAGGGACAAGCTTAAAAAGATAGTCTGAGCACCCTGTCACTGACAGAATCTGGCATATTAACTATTTTATATGTCCTTGCTGAGTAGTCGTAAGGCGGTCTCAGAAGTGGTCCGGTGGAAGTCACCTTTTTTTGATAGTCAGCACTCTGGGAAAGTGAATATTTATTGTATAGCCCTTGATAACTCCCAGGACACTGTTTGTGTGCCTGATGCATGGATTTTGCACCGCAATCTAATTTTGTAGTCTAAAAGGTTTTCTCAGTGCCACTGGTTTCTTAACACCGGTGGTATCTGAAAGGACTAAGGGGTGTTAGTTGCTTGGACTGCTGGGCGTAACACACATGGTACACTTTTTCTGCTGGGCGTGACACAGACATTACGCTTGAACAACTGGGCGTGACACAGATGGTACACTTGGCCCCTGGGTGTGATACAGGGTTTGATTAGGATGTTAGGGAAAAAGATTTTAGTAAACTAGGTGTAACTTGCGTGTGGCCTGTGGTTCCTGAGTTATTGCTTTTCCACATCAATTAGTATTACCTTTGTCCCAGAGCAGATACCGGCAGACTATCAGGCTTACTTAGTACTGTGTAGTGACCAGAGCTTCACCTGTCTACAGGATAGCAGGAGCTAGGAGTGAGCTAAGAATCTTTTGACAAAGCAATTATTTTTCTGTCAACCTTTGTTAAGTTGGTGTAATGTACATGTTATTTTATAGTGCTCTTATTTATTGCATCCTGTATTTTGTACAAGAGTTGATCAGAGACTATCCAAAATATTTAGGGTGCTGTTATTTCTTGCAAACTGTATTTGGCGCAAAAGCAGATGTAGTTCAGATACTGTTTTTTACAATTGTACTTTTTACCTATGTTGAAACTCTTCATATGCACTGTTATCTGTGTTTACTGAATAATTTCTAATTTCTAATTTAAAATGCTTATAAAGCGCAGCATACACCTTGCGGTTTCTTGGCGCTGAGGGTTCAGTGGCTGAGGGGAAGGAAGACCAGGGAGAAAATTTAGGCGGGGAAAGCCTGGCTAAATAGGAAGGTTTTCAAGTCTCCACGGAAGGAAAGGTACTGAGTTGCGGAGCGGAGGTTATCAGGGAGAGAGTTCCAGAAGGAAGGGGCCAGAGTAGAGAAATTGGATCCACCCCACTTCTTGCGCGAGAAACGGGGGATCAGGAGGAGGGACTTGGAGGAGGACCGGAGATTTCTTGCGGGGACGTAGGGTTTGATAAGTGAAGTGATGAAAGCAGGGGCAGTGCCCTGACGGGCCTGGAAAACCATGCACCCGATTTTAAAGAGGGAACGTTGTTTCACGGGGAGCCAGTGGAGTTTCTTTAGGAGGGGGGTGGAGTGGTGATAACGTGGGAGGCCAAATATCAGTCTGGCCGCCTGGTTCTGGATGGCTTGGAGTCTACGCAAACTATAGGCAGGAATGCCATGGAAAAGAGCGTTGGCGTAGTCCAAACGCGAGATTACCAGGGCGGCCATGATGGTCTTGAGGGCCTGAGGGGTGAAGAAGCGGGAGACAGAGCGGATGGTTCGAAGAGTGAGGAAACAGGAGGAGACCACGGAGCTGATGTGTGAGTGAAGAGTGAGCTGATTGTTCATTTTGACACCCAGTGTTTTGACAGTGGTGGAGGGGGAGGGTGCAAGGCCGAGGGAGGGGGGCCAGAAAAGAGAGTTCCAGGGGCTGGATGAACCACCAGTGAGAACCAGCTCAGTTTTATCAGGGTTCAGTTTAAGATGGTTGTGATTCATCCAGTCCCTGATGAATGTCATAGTAGACTGAAAATTGGAGACCGAGAGAGAAGAGGGGGACAGATCAAAGATGAGCTGGAGGTCATCCGCGTAGTTGAAGACGGTGACCTCCAGCTGCTGGAGAGCAAAGATGAGAGGAAAGATATAGAGGTTGAAGAGAAGGGGGGAGAGAGAGGAACCCTGGGGAACACCGCAGGTGACAGGGAGGGGAGTGGAGGTGAAGTCGCCTAGACGGACCGCCTGGGTGCGGTCCCTCAGAAAGGAGGAGAGCCAGACAAGGGCTGATCCCCCGATGCCAGCCGCCTTGACACGGGTGAGTAGGATGGTATGGTCCACCGTGTCAAAGGCGGCGGAAAGATCGAGGAGGACCAGTGCCTGGTGGTTGTTGTCATCCATGCCCTTTCTGAGGTTGTCTAGGACGGCGACTACGACCGATTCTGTTGAGTGCCTGGGGCGGAATCCTGCCTGACGAGAAGCCAGCCCCCCATTCGCCTCAATGTGAGTGCTCAGAGCCGCGGTAACATGGCGTTCCATCACCTTGCCCAGAAAGGGCAGCAGGGAGATGGGGCGAAAGTTGGACGAGATAGAAGGGTCCGAGCCGGGTTTCTTCAGCAGGGGTACTATGGTGGCTGCTTTTAGTACCGGGGTCACCACACCCTGTGCCAAGGCGCTGTTGAGGAAGGCAATCGGGGGATCAGGGCAGCTAGAATAGATTTGCTGTAGGATGCGAGCGGGGCAGACATCCGCCGGGGACCCTGATTTAACTTTGGGGAGAATCGACAGAAAGGATTCCTGAGTGAGGGGAGGGATAACAGTGAGATGATTTTGTACTGGGGGGGGGGAGGGATCGACGAAGGTAGGCGAGGGTAAAGGGATATTGGCCTTGATATTAGTGATCTTATCCACGAAGTAGTTGTTTAATTGGTCGCAGAGAAGCTGGGAGGGAGGGATTTGGGGCGAGGCTCGATCTGAGAACGCCAGGTCGTTTACGATGTCAAAGATAGCCCTGGGTTTGTTGGCGGCCGACATTATTCTCGTGGAGAAGTAGTCGGTCTTTGCAGCTAGAATTGCTGATTTGTAGTCAGCCAACAGTGTCAGAAAGTGGGTTTTTAGTAACGGGCTGTAGTCCTTCCTCCACTGCCTCTCCGCCCTCCGGACGCTCAGTTTAAGTTCTTTTAGATGGTCGTTAAACCATCGGTTAGAGTCCTGAATTGTTCAAGTTGAATTGTTTGATGCATCTGTGAAAAGTCCTGAGCTCATAGTACATACAACTGTAAAAGTGCACCATGCACGTTATCCCCATGATTAGAACAAACAAAGTAATATTTTGTCCACAAAACCAGTAAAGGTTTCATGGATTCCTAATTAAAACACATGGAAACCCAACTCCCTACACAGTAAAGGCACCTCAGGCCACATGTATGAAACCATTTTGCATTCGCAAACGGTGCAAATCGCTAAATCTGACAGTTTGTGAATGCAAAATAGCGTTTCAAGATGTATGAAAGGCTTTGTAGTCGCAATTTTAGGTAATCACAATGTTTTGCGATTACCTACATTTGTGAATACAAATAGGGAATCAAAATTTGCGATTTTGTAAGCACATGTACCAAGCAACTGTGCTTTCAGGAAATGCTATTAACATTGACTCCAAGTCAATGGTAACCATGTGCAATTTTTGAAAAATGCATAAAAAAGCATTTTTCAAAGTGCCATGTAGCGCACATATGTCCCTTGGGCTTGAGCATACTGTACATGTGCAAATGTTTTTTTGGGGTGTGCTTAAGGGGGCCCTTAGGCCCCTCCGACACCCTTGGTTTTGCATTATCTAATTTGGGATTACTAATTAGGTAATCACAAATTAGGTAATGCAAAACCATTTGCACCTATTAGTCTTTAGGCACATGGGAACAAATGGAATGGTATTACATAATAGTGATTACCTAATTGCGATTACAAATCTTTAGGAATAGCTAGTTGGTAATCGCTATTTTCTTACATACCATTTTGCATTCCTTAAATAGAGATTACCTAAAATTTGCTATTTAAGGAATGCAAAATGGATCGTTGATACATGTGGCCTGTAATAAGTTTTGCCAAGAATAGCACGCAAACACGACGGCATACACATTTTGATGACTTAAGGAGGGACATTTTTTCACTAACATAATAAAACATTCTAAAACACTCATAAAAAACGATATACAGGTCAAAAGAGAGATAAGAGAGAGGCACTCCTATAACTAGGGACCATCTTCGAAGAGGATTAGAGCGATATCCCTACAATACCAACAGCAAATAAGACATCAGCACCTCTACAACCATTTGCAGGTATGGAGCTGCTCACGCCAGCTTTCCTCACATTAGGATATTCCAATCCGCCAACAGTAGGAGCAGATGATCCCCCACCGAATGACAGACAGTTAGGCACATGCAAAAGAAACAATTGATGGACTAAATGCTGAACAATGCAAACATTCACCCCCAGTCACAAGGATCTGGGTTTAATCCAACATTCTTTTGCTCACCCCCCCCCCCCCCCCCAGTTTGGAAGCAGCCATTTGCAAATCAGTCTTGACCCTTATGGGAACAGTCCAGCCGAACTGCCAAGCCAGGTCCTCCCTAGACCGGAAACAAGCATCCTGGGACTGGTTTTTGGGCATCACCCTCCATCAGCCAGGCTGGCTTGAATCCAGTGGTGTAGTGAACACGGGACCCACTTCTGGGCATACCCTTCCCACTTAAGGCGACATATGCAAAAGAAACAATTGATGTACGGAATGCTGGACAATGCAAACATTCACCCCCAGTCACAAGGATCTGGGTTTAACCCATCATTCTTTTGCTCAACACACCACCTCCAGTTTGGACCTAGCCATATGCAAATCAGTCTTGAACCTTTTCTTTATGGGAACAGTCCAGCCCAAGCATGAGGAACCAACAAGCAAGCAAACCCAGACACTTCCAACACAGTCCAAGCCCCTTAGGAAGGTCCCAAAAGATCGACCCTCCGTCCATAATGACCAGCACATATGACCTCAACTTCCAACCGAGCACTCACCCCCACTGGTTTAGGTGAGCATAGAAAAGTGACAGGGAGGTTTTTGGTGGTCCTAGATAGTGGTTCAGCTTGTCAAGCAAGGAAGTGAATTTCACTCCCCTGGGAACCGATGATGAGGGTGGGGCTACAGGATTTGCCCAGGTAGCTGTGGAGACCACATAGAGCGAGGTTGAAGGCAAAGTCAAGCCAAAATGGACAGCATGTAGCTCAGAGAGACATAGACAAATTAGATGTAGTGAGGAAGAAAGGCATGAACTAAGATTAGAAACAGAAAGAGCACACACCCAGGAAATGCAGCAAGAAAACAGAGCAGCGCACACTTCACAGGAGGGTCGTAGGGGCAGGAACAGGACACTGCTCTGGAAAGAATCAGAGGTAGAAATAGATGAGAGGCTTTTGGAAGGGATAAGAGCCTCACCAATTGGTTGACAAAGGAGAGGACCAGGAAATAAAAGATCAAGGCAGTCTGGTACTAACCCAGCTGAGGTGCAGGAAGAATCAGATGGCGCCCTTGCATACACAGAAGTTAACTCAGAATGAGATAATACCAAGAGAGGAAATTAGATCTTTAAGCGTCCGTTCTGCCACCTATAAGCCTACTGGACTGAGGAAAGAGACCAATATATTAGACCTTGGCCAAATGAAGGCTCATTTAAGTCAGAGGACATGGCTATAGCAGAGGACTGCATCCAACATGATGGAGGAGATCCCAAGTGGAACTTCCCCATCATGCAGGAATGCCTAAAAAGATGGGAACGCCATGTTAGGGAGAAACCTGTACAGTCACCTGAAATACGAATTTACCCGCTACTACAGAGGGGCACAGCAGGGATCATTATGTGCCATGGGCTCAGATGGATAAAGAAAACTGTAGGAATAAATCTAGCAACAGGTGATGTTAAAAGTCTGCTAAGTAGCCTCATAGGAGAGCAGACAAATGCAATGTTTGTCCAAGCTCACATCCCAGCAATTAGGCTAACAGACACTGAGCATGACGGGCCACATTTAGCTCATAGAGGCACCTAATATGGATAGCCCTGAGTGATATGTTCCCTGACTGCCCTGATGTAATAGGGGTAATGGCAGAGACTATGAAGCCAGGGGACAGTATAACCAATTTTGCGTATAGAATGAGGGAACATTGTGGACAAGAGACAGGACAGCTGTTGACCGGTATAGGCCCACAAGTTATATTCTCTTACAATATTTTAAAAAGCAGTTACCCACCAAGATACAGAGTGGACCCGACAGTATGGTTGGGTTAGACACCAAACCCTGGTGGGAATCCCAAATATTATATTACCACAAAAAGAAGCAAGAAAAGGACTGAGGAAAACAGGAGCAAGCCCCAAGATACACAGCTAAATTTGTCCAACAGATTTTTTTTAAACTGCCCGTTGGCCATGACAATGCAAATGGCATCAGCCTCAAAGGGAGCTCCACAGCAAAACCCTGAAGGCTTTCAACTCAACTATGGCGGTAGAGGTCAGGGAGGTTGGTAGCAAGAAGACCCTAGGGAGTACTACTATTGTCACCTGGCAGACAAATGCCAGTTAAAGGCATATCATGAGCAGAGATCTATGGGCCAAAGCCAGCCACCAGAAAACCCCACAAACGTTAATCCACAGAACAAAGCATAGGGGGAACAGAAAGCACTCTACATTCAACCGGAGGGAGGTCCACCATCCACCACACCTCTGCAGCAGGGATTTGGTAGTTAGACAAACACGTGGAAGTAGCAACCGCAGGCAGGAAACTGGGGTCATAACTCTGGCAGGGAGGGGTGACTGTCTTGGTCGGTTACACCTTCACACAATCACAGACCCAAAATGCGCAGTAAGAAAAACCCCATCATAAGTAAGAATAATTAGCAACCACTCACACTCTTCCCCAAAAACTATACCAAACCAAAAGAAGGACAAATGAGACAACAATGGGAATTCAAACTTTTACTTGAGTCCAGGGATTCAGAGTGACTGAGAGCTGTGGTCACCGGATATCCTCACTAAGGTTTGACATCAATAAGTGACACCCAGGGGGTGTGAAACAAATAGGTTACCCAAAGTGCCTCAGGGAGCCATGGCCCCACTCTGCTGCTGATTCCCCAGGGCGGGGTTGGCCAGCCACACCCCAGGGGGAAGGCAATCCGATGAGGGGGTGGGGCGGCACCAAGAGAAAGTATTTAAAAAGCAGTCACCTAGGTCCCCGCGTCCAAATGTCAATAGGGACGGGTTCCAATCACCAAGTTGAAATATTCCCATTCTCAGGCGTCCGCCCCAGTACCAATTTTTCCATCATGGTGTGTAGTTCAAACAGTACCTCCAAAAAGCTGGAAGCCTCTGCCCAATGGAGGCTCCCTTACAGTTCTAAAACAAAGCTGTCACCAGTAGCGGTAATTAAGATTCTGTTCACCTTGGATGGTACAGACACTACAAACTCCACAACTTAGGCACAAAAAGCCAATAAGCTGCGAGACATCTGCATGATTTTGAGTTCAAGCCTTTAGTTTGGGGGTTCACCGGGATGACCAGGCATTCCAGAATTACTGAGGAAGTCCTATGTTTTTGGTCAAAGTCCAGGGGTTTTCACCTTTTTGTGTTTCCAAATAAGTCCATACGATTTTTCGATTTCTGAGGTCTGACAGTTGTCAAGGCCCTTGAAAATAGCGACACAAGCATACCAGTTCATTAGGAGATCATAGCCACAAGTCAGGAACCATAGGCCCAAATTTGCTAAAAAGAAGCAGGATGTAGTCCAAGGAAGAAGGGGTGCCTGGGAAGCAGGATTCCCAATGTCCACTGCAGCACCAGATGAAGGTAGGATAACAGATACGCTCCGCTCCATATCAGGCATAGCAACTAACAAACACTCCAACCCTTGCATGCACCATCCAGGAAAAGCAGTAGGCTCCAACGTTGGACACTACAAGAGAGCACAGGTAGGTATAAAAGAGGACCATAGAGTAGTCTTTGACCCCCTCTGCCTCATGACAAATGAGGCAGTAGATCAATCGAGACTTAGGGAAAACTAATGAAAGTAGCCCAAAGTTAACCCAAAAAGAAGCTTCCAGAGAAAGGTTGGAGTTGAGATACCTGGTGTAATAAGCGAGGGTCACATTGCACACCACATGCTGGGAACTGAGAGATCCATCCACATGATCTCAGGGCACATTGCAAACACCAACAACACTCAATAGCAACATGCTCCCTCATCGCATATTCCCATACACATGTAGGATGAAAGCCACAATTCATACCAATGGCGCCTCCATGTACACACCAGGCGAGACACATATCAAAAGATTCCCCAACAGGGGCCATCTTCAGGCACCTCACTAAAATTGCGCCTAGTGGAGTGTAGAGAACACACCCATTAGAAAAAATACAGGAACCCCAAAAACCATTGATTATGGCACATGTAATGTTTCTGAGTTAACAAATGAGCAGAGTTATTTTCCAAACAGCTCAGCCACGGAGTCTTCAAGTGTACCACCACCCAGCTGCCATATCAAATACCCCAGCATGGACAAGAAGTGTACAAGTCAAGACTTTGAACTAACACCACAAACCTTTTTGATTGAACTAATGAGGGAAACCACAGTCACTGGAGGACCACAGACGCCTCCTTGGGGACTAATACCAGCCTCTGCATTGTCAAATAAGAAATTACGTATGATTGTATTGTTATGCACCCTTTATCTACTATGGATGATACCCCACTTATTCGCTGTCCAGGAATAGCCTAGTCAAAAGGAGTCTATACAAAAATTATCACAGGGCTTGCGCAGGGATCTCTCTCATGTCACCTACAATTACAATAAGCCAAACACTAGCATCCCACATGCACTACACAGCAGCCTTTTGCACAACACATGGTATCAGCACATGACTGCAGTGGGCTCCAAAACATCAGCCAGGTCATGTTTGTTGATTCCATATGCAGTGGGCACAGACAGACTTTACTTATCTCAAAAGGTAGCCCCCAAAAAAGCAAAATGCCTTCTTCACTTACATATATGCAGAATTAGGTCCTACACAGCGGGATTGCTGAGAGGTCACCCGAGGCCCGTCCCCTTTCTCCACCATTTTGCAAATGTGTCTCCTGGTGCACAAATGGTTGGGGGAATGAAGTCCCCTTGTATGCTGAGGGTCCTTGGGACCAAGAACCCCTCCTGTCACCTTCAGGAAGTCCCACAAGCGAGCAGGTAAACAGATTAATTGCTTTCAGATACAAGGAAATATATGTTTAACAGCTCCCTGTGTCTGAAAGCAAAGCCTTCTCCCAGGAGGTGGGGAACCGGAGGCGACCGCTGGGGCCTTCAGGCTCTCCCCACGTTCCCAATGCAGACTGGGTACCCTGGGGGTACCCAGAACAATTGGCCAGGCCCTGGGAGATGGGGTCCCCAGTGCTAAAATCAGCCTGAGGAGGATGGCCATGCAACCCCTTCCCCCATTTGTAAATGGCCGGGCCTCAGGGGATGGGGTCCTCGGTACCAAAATCAACCCAGGGAGGGGGGCCGCATGGCCCCTCTCCCTTATAACTACTGATTTTTTTAAAAGGATGAGGTCCTCGGGGCTGAAATTGGCCCGAGGAGGGAGGATTCACATCCCCTTCCCCATTAATTTGTTTTTTTTAAAAATGCATGGGGATGGGGTCCCCGGGGCTAAATTCTGCCCAGGCGGGGGCAACGCAGCCCCCCTCCCCTAATTAAGATGATTAATAATAAATGTGCAGGCCCTGTGGATGAGGTCCTCGGGGCTGACATCACCCCAGGGAGGTGGGCCATTAAGCCCTCCTTCCCCAATAAAAATAAAATAAAAAAATAACACCAGCCCCAGGGAAGGTGCCGGAGGTCTCAACCCCTTAATCAACCCATCTACAAAGGGGCCTCCTGTCACACAACTTGGGGATGAAACCCCTTGCTGGTGAGGGACCTGGGGGCCAATAACCCCTCATGCTACCTCTGGTAGGTCCTACACAGTGGGATTGCTGAGAGGTCGAAAATAGGTGAGAGCAGAGATTCTACTCTCTGTTGGAGGTGTGCACATTTACACTTGGACCTAAATTGGTCCTGTTCACTGGTTCATTAAAGTTCAATAAAGTATTCAACGAAAAAAAGTTTTTTCAAAATCTTCCAATGAAATATTTATTCCATATTCCTCTTCATTCAATATATACTTCAAATAGTTGCAAGATTCATTGCTTAAAGCATTTCTACAAAACCCAATGCATTTCGGGTCCCACCTGACCCTTCCTCAGGGGTCTCTAGGGAAAGAACAAACAAGAGAACTTCGAACACTGCCAGCATATATTTTCGAATATATGCTGGCAGTGTTTCCAGACAAAACACTCCAGGAGGGAGTCGCACAGCGTTTTAAAAAAAAGTTTCAAACAGTGATATAAATCAAGATAATAAGAGTGCAACTAATGGACTTGTAAAAGATTTATTGCTGAGAGGTCACTAGAGGCCCGTCCTCTTTCTCTACCATTTTGCAAATGTGTCTCCTGGTGCACAAATGGTTGGGGAATGAAGTCCCCTTGTATGCTGAGGGTCCTTGGGGGCCAAGAACCCCTCCTGTTACCTTCAGGAAGTCCCACACAGCGTAATTGCAGGAGACACAATTTTGCAAATGTGTCTCCTGGTGCACTACTGGTTGGGGAATGAAGTTCCCTTGTATGCTGAGGGTCCAAGGACCTTTCCCGTTACCTCCAGAAAGTCCCACACAGCGTTATTGCTGAGATATTATTAGAGGCCTGTCCCCTTTGTCCACAACTCTGTAAACAAGCCTCCTGAGGTACTACGTGTTGGGGGATACATTCCCTTTGGACGCTAAGGGTCCTTGGGTGCCAAGAAGCCCTCATGTTACCAGCAGTAAATCCCACACCACTAGTAGTTAAAAAAAACTTACAAATTCACTTAAACAATCAAAGGTTAAAGGGACGTTATTGCTAGGAAAAAGATTTTGAAAAACCCTAGCAATTCAACGAAAAAACCAAAGGTTACAGGGATGTTTTAGTTAGAAAATAGAATTATAAAAACCACAGAAATTCACTGAAAAAACCTATAGAAATGCAGCACTTAAGTTACCTGAGCTAACTATAACTAATGCCCCTGCAATGCACTGCTTATGACCTAACATATTACATCACTTATGGCGTTGTCAGTGACATCACTGATGACATCATCCACATAACCACTCACACCCCATACCTCTCGTATGCCCACTCCCTCTCTCTCACAACTCCTTACATACCCATTCACAGACCCATACCAGTAATCACACGACCGATCACTCAACCATATATCCATTCACACAGCTACTTACTCATACAGCCACTCACACAACTTCTCACTTACCCATACAGCTACTCATTCAACCAGTCGCTCACCCATTCAGCTGCTCACACAGCCATACACTTATACATAAAGCTACTCACACTGACTAATTCACCTATACAGCCACTCACATACCCATACAGCCTCTCAACACAGCCACTCACTCACCCATACAAGCACTCACACACTCACTCACACATCCATACTCCCACTAGCATACCCATTCACACATCCATACAGGTACTCCCATATCTGCTCACTCACCTATATAGTCATTTGCACATACACTCACTCTCCATTACAACCATTCACACAACAACTCACTTAACCAAATACTCACTCAAACAGCCACTCACTCAACCATAGAGCCATTTACACACCCAGTCCCTCACTCGTACAGTCATTCAGGCGCCCACTCACTCACCCATACAATCACTCACACGGCCACTCACTCACCCAAACAGTCACTGACACACCCACTCACTTCATAGTCACTCGCACCCCACTCACTCACCCACCCAGCAACTCCATATGTACTTATACACCCATACAGCCACACAGATATCCACTCACACATTCATTCAACTACTGACACACCCACAGACCTGGGGTCGATTACGATGTTGTTCGGAAACTCTTCCGACCAAATCGGTTTTGGAATAGTTTCCGACTGACTCGTGTTCTGTGAGTCTGACTGATGGATTATGATGCTTCTCAACATCGTTCGGTCAGACTCGCATAGGCTGTGTTCCGAACAAGAACATAGGCTCCCATTGAAAAAAGGAGTGGTTGGGGAAAACCATGCACCCTATGACGGGCACCCCAAGGTGCCTGCCACACGATGCATGGTTTGTAATGGGGTCCCTTGCGTACCTCCACGGGCACTAACCGGAGGCCTACTTGTGATGAGGGGCCTGCTGCAGGCCCCTGAAGTCAGATTCTGACAGCCGTTTCGTGTTGGGCAGTATGAATCCGAATGGCTGTCCCAATCAGTTATCATAATCGCTTGTTATTACTTAATAAACTTCCCACCCAATACCCCTACAAATCCAATGACCTGCACCTAATATATTACTACAATTGTAATAATTACACAACTTGCATAGTTAATAATCAATTAAGAATTAATAATACATTAATAATTAATTGGTAAATAATTATTACTTAATTACCTTCCCATCCTTTACTCCTTACCTAATATGTACCTGAAAAAATCTAATTATTACACAATTTACATAATTATTAATCAAATAAATTATTAATACAAATGAATAATTAATTGCCAATTAGTTTTACTTAATTAACACCCTGCCCTATACCCCTACAATCCTAGCAACCTGCTATGACACTATAAATAAATATTAGCAATTACATTACACATGATTAATCACCTAAAATTACAAACTATATTTAAAAATAATATTAACAATCATACTTACAATAATAACACATACAGTTAATATATACACTAAAATACATGAATATAATTAAACATTATACTTTTTACAGCTATATTATTGAAAACGATATTAACAATGATATTCTTGATAACAATATTACTTACCTGAAGTAATCAATATTCCTGTCAACTAGATTTCTGCATCAAGATATTTTTGTATCATGATATTTTTTTTTTAGATTTCTGTAACTGTATATTGAAACTTGATATTTTGTCCAAATACCTTAAACATTTTTCCTGCCCCGTTTTTCATGGTGGTGACGGCCAGTGAAAACTGGCCATGTGTCCACTCACTCTAACCTTTGTTGGCCCGACAGAGATGTGTGCAGGCAGCAGAGATGTAGTAGTCTGCACTGAAGGTCTGCCTAACTCTAAATAAGGCAGGCGGAACTTCAGGCTGGTGGAAAGGGTACTTCGCTGTGATGGAGAACTCTTTCTGCCAACATCTAATTCAAGCACCGTCTTATGTAAAATTTGCACAGCTGCTAAAAATGGAGTGATTCCATTTTTCACCTCTTGAACAGTATGAAATTTAGGAAACAGCAGAAACAGCATTTGCTCCAACATCAGTGTTGCACAAAGGCAAAAAAAGTTATTTCTCATCATATTGGCTGTGGTTATACAATTGAAAATGGGGCAACACATATTGCTTCACATCTCAGGTGTGACAAAGCTATTGTGTTACATTTCATATCACTTAAGCAGAATAAACTCTTCAAAAATAGTTGTTCCAGTTAAAAAAGATCAACAATTGATTGCTTTGTCAGAGTAAAATGATTTTAATCAATGCATGTGGTGTTATTTTCTTTGCAATGGACTTGAAGATCCCTAAGTAAACTTGCACTAAAGTAAATAGGGGACACCTACTTGTTTGCACCATGGAGGTCCTTGTTTTAACTGCAGAGGCATAGCAGCATTTTCTTCAGCGCACCAGCCCACCCCTCGCCGTGTGGGACACTGGGCTGCATCTTCGACGGAGCTTTGACCAAGGCGGCACCGGGTGAGAGGCATCAGCGGGGCTGCGAGCGTGCGGTGACTACAATACCCAGGAGTCCCTGCAAGACCGACGCCCAGCTTCCGGTCCGCTCTCCCTGCTGGCCCGCCCCCCGCCCAACTGAGGCCTTTTAAAAGTGTATCTGATCATCTACGTGTGGGACACCTACTTGTTTGCACCACGGAGGTCCTTGTTTTAACTGCAGAGGCATAGCAGCATTTTCTTCAGCGCACCAGCCCACCCCTCGCCGCACCCGCTACGCGGGTGCCGTTTCGCCGTGTGGGACACTGGGCTGCATCTTTGACGGAGCTTTGACCAAGGCGGCACCGGGTGAGAGGCATCAGCGGGGCTGCGAGCGTGCGGGGACTACAATACCCAGGAGTCCCTGCAAGACCGACGCCCAGCTTCCGGTCCGCTATCTCCCTGCGGGCCCGCCCCCCGCCCATCACGCCCCCTATATCATATCCTCAAACTCCCGCAGCGCGGGACGCAGCCCGGGGCGAAGACTGGGCAAAGACCGGGCCGTTTCAGGCCGTTCCAGACCGATTAAGACCGGACCGGGCCATCTCCCTTGGCTGTATTTGTTACGGTATCCAGACTTATTAGTGTTTTATAAACCCCTACCCTCCAAACAATGTCTGTTCGTGAAACACGGAGCAGGGCCACCAAGACTGTGAAAAAGGCTACAGGAACCCTGGATGATTTTATCACAAGGACTAGTTTATCCATTGACAATGAGATTACCAAACTCCAGCATAGAGTCTCCCTGGAGTTAGAGTCTGCAAGAAGGCTGTCAACTGAATTAGCACTAAGGAAAAAATCTTCGTTAGGTAGTATTGCCTCTTCTAAAACTCCTGAGCGTACTACTGGCCCCACACCAATCATCACCTTGGCCGAGGTACATCCTATCCCCGAGGAAACAGTTCCCTCTGCCAACCATGAATTAGACCCCACAAAGCTATCTGCCAGTGTTGTATCTGAAAGCATTCAATCTTCAGATCCACTGATTGAGAATGTTGAGGGGGGAAAGGTGTCGAGGGAAGCGGCTTCAAATAAGAATCAGGGAGTCGTAAAGGCAATACCCAAACTAAAAAGAAAACGGAAACATCTATCTGTGTACGCTAGGAAAAAGGCAAAGGTAGCCTCAAGCCAATGCATTATAGGGGGGGCTTTACAACAACCTATTGCTACTATTGGGTCCGATCAGACGCCTCTAACTGTACAAAGCAGTAATGACAACATAGAGGCACTAAACCCGGATTTAAGGGCTGACCATTCTGTTGATGAGGGCGGGAAAACTTCCATATCCGTGGATGATCTAGAAGGGGATAGGGAAGAGTTTTTGAAAATTGTGTGGGAAACGCTTAAAAAACTTCTCAGGCCGATAGAAGTTAGGCTTACTGGCATTGAGAATCAGCTACTTGAGGTGGAAAAAAGTGTTATAACTTTAGCTAGCTTAAGCCTTAATGGTAGCGATATACCTACAATTCCCACTCAGGCTCCAACCATGGCCCCTGTGGCATTCTCGAACACAAATCCATCTAGTGTACAGCATCAAAAAGAGGGAGTGGTAAAAAATATAAGTACTAATTTGATAGCAAGTACCCAAATAAATTCTAATGCTACACCCTTGAAATTGCCATCTGTTAACACCATTAGTAAACCCTCGTCAAAGGGTCCTGTACAAAGTAAAAAGTCACAATTGGCAAATGTAGCTGCCACCCATGCTTCTCCCCTCAAGACTCCCGTTCTGCAGAAGTCCTCATCTAATCTACCTCCCCCTAATCACACTACTCTGGGTTTAAACAAATCTTTGGCTGATAAATCATTTGCCAACAGAACAAACACATATAACTATCAATCAGCCCACGCTTCTAACAACTTTAAGGGAGGATATATAGACCTGCCCCCTGATGCCAGTCCCTTTGTAATTGTTCTTACTGGGGTACCTGTATTGGATAACCAATATGAAGAGAACTTCTTATCCCTAAAAAATAAGGTGATCTATTGGTTAAACTCAAACAAACCCATTGCAAACCATATGAAAAGTAAAATTCTTATGGTTCGTAGGGTACCATGGGTCGGTCCCACAGTTAAATCAATTCCGGGTGATTGTATAGTTATTTCATTCGAGGAACCCCATAGTGCTAATCAGATTTGCACATGGAAATCATATGGTGACACATCATCTATTGAAGCTAGACCCTTATCGTTTTTTTTATCCTCCACCCAGGCCCTTAAATTACGGGTCTAACTGGAATACTGTTAAACAACACTATGGTTATGCACCAAACCTGGCCAGACAGGCTGACCAAAATATGTGGGATGGAATTCCCACTTTCAACAGGTTCAGTTGCTTAGATGCAGTTGATTGACTTGAGACCATGCCAAATTGTATCTCAAAGCTATATGACACCTACCGTACACCCGGTGATGGGAATATTTACCCCAGAACTAGAAATAGTAAGATATCACAAAACGAGGGAGCGGGTGTTGGAAACAATACCAAAACGTGGGACCCTCAGAATAAGGAAAGCTTTTCAGTAGCGAACCCAGTATGCCACGACATAGATGAGGGTTGTCTTGGTGAAGAAACTAGTATTGTAGCAGGGGTTTTGATCACCGAAGCAGAGAACCAAACTGCCGACCTACAGCTAGATAGTGTAGATCCTCTGTCGGTATCAGTGCCCCCCATTGATGATGGTACCTGTGCTGGTAATCGGCTAACCCCAAAGTTGCTTATTCTGTCATGGAATATTGCTGGAGTCGGCAAAAATCTGAAAGACCCAGAATGGGCTGATTATGTTGACTCCAGTGATTTCTGTTTATTGCAAGAAACATGGGCAATGGATATTCCACACAGGATGGGATACAAAACCTTTGGTATTGAGGCAGTCCAGTCCGACAGGGGGAGGCCGTCCGGAGGGTTGATCATATGGCTCAAAGTTACCTTGACAATAAGGGTCGAACCTATAGACACAGGAACCCCTGACATTCTGGCCTTAAAACTTGTAACCTTAAAGGGGGATGAATATTACATTGTTAATGTTTACAATAGACCCCTTGGTCGTTCCAAGGTCTCACCTACTCTGGAAACCTTGGATTCTTTTTTGAAAAGAGTGGTTGGTGATGTCCCTGTAATTCTGGGAGGCGATTTGAACTGTAATTTTGAACCGGTTTCTGGGATTACTGATGTCTTTGAGGATGAAGACCAAGCATATAAAATCCCCCAGCTTGAGTCTTCAAATTGCGTTAAATGCTCTACACTGGCCGTCCAACTATTGAAGCTAACTGCTGATCATGGTCTCAGAGCATGTAACGGCCGCCTCCCATCTGACCTATCTAAACAGCCAACCTTCGCTAAATCCAAAAGTAATCTAGACTTCATACTTGTCTCACTAAGCATTTGGCACTTTATGGTTGATTTTAAAGTGACAAATAGGGATGAGAGTGATCACTATCCCCTAGAACTTCATATTGATGCACACATGTTCAGTGACATCCCTGCCCCTACATCGACTGAGATTGCCACTGGTAAAATGTGCGAGCTGGTACACATTAATAATAATAGACGTGCTTTAAAATGGCCGTATATTCTATCTGAAGGCAAGGCCTTAGCATCGGTTTACTCGCTTTTTGGGACGATGTTTGCGCCTATAGTTGGACAACCCTTCTCACCTGACCACTATGATCACTTTGTTGAATTACACAAGGTCTTTTTCAAGGAGCTAAAAACCTACTTGTCTAAAATGCCTAAGAAAAAGCATCAAAATGTACGAGTGGGATGCCCCAGATAACTATGGTATGACCACTCATGCAGGTCGGCCAAGAGGAAGCTGTTGTTTGCTATTAAAAATAAATCAAAAGAAGATGTCAGACTAGCAAGGGAAGAGTACAAGCTTGTCCAAAAAACCTCGAAAAAATCATGGGAAGAGTCGATTTGGGCTGATATGTTGGCTGCTGCAAAATCAAATGACAACGTCGGCTTTTGGGGGTTGGTTGCAAACGAGGGGCATGCAGGTAGAGCTGTGAAGGACAAGTTTTTAGATGAATTGACATGGGTGACACACTTCACATCTCTGTATAAACAATATGATAGTGGTGTTGATGAGATTCCATGGCTACCCCCACCTTATGAATGCCTTGACTTTACACTGGAAGAAACAAAAAGGGCAATCAATGAACTAAAAAACAGTAAAGCTCCTGGCCCTGATAAAATACCGGGCGATTTGTATAAACACGAAATTGAAGTTTGGGCCCCATATATAAATCGCTTGTTTAATGCTTTGTCCAAAAATTGTCAATTCCCTGACAGCTGGCGTGCAGCAGAAGTTGTTTTAATTTTCAAAAAGGGGAATAGATCTGTCCCTTCAAACTACAGACCAATTAGTTTAATGGACATCCTGCAAAAACTCTATGCCAAACACTTATTATTTCGGATAAATGATTGGCTGGAGGAATCGGCCATACTTTCCAAATTTCAAGCAGGCTTTAGGAGCAAGACCAGGACTATAGACCAGGTTTTCAGATTTTGTTGTATATATTGGAAGTATGTGCACATTAGGAAAGGTCATCTGTATGTAGCTTTCGTAGATCTGAGAGCGGCATTTGACCTTGTCCCTCGAAACCTGCTCTGGAGATCCTTAAGCGAAGCCGGCCTACCAGGGTGTCTTTTGGTACAAATAATTGAGTTGCACGCAAGAAACCATGCCAACATTAGGTGGGGTCCAAATGGTGAACTGACGCGTAACATTCCAATTGAGCGTGGTGTCCGGCAAGGATGCGTCTTGGCCCCCACCCTTTTTTCTTTATTTGTCAATGATGTTCCTGATCATTTGAATGTTTGTAGCAATGATTCACCACAGCTTAATGGAGAGAGGGTGCCTGCGTTGCTCTTCGCGGATGATACCATCTTAATATCCCAAACCAGGAAGGGCCTCCAGGCACTCTTAAACTCCTTTAGTGGCTACTGTGTGACCAAAGGACTTGAAATAAACGTTGACAAAACTAAATGTATGGCATTGAATCCCAGTAGACCGGACAGAGGGAACTTGACTTTGAATGGTCAAACTTTAGGAACTGTGGACACTTTTTCCTATCTGGGGGTAGTACTTGATTCAAAATTAACATGGAAGGCCCAAATCGAGAAAAGCAAAGTGTCATATGCCCATAATGTTAAACCAATCATTAGCAAACTGAATGCAAGTACAAGTATGAGCGTAACCCCTGTCCTTGAACTCTTTAAATTCAAAATCCAATCTGCCGCCCTTTATGGGGCTGAGATATGGGGACCTTGGGCCAGGGATAGCTTCCAAAGCCTGGATAATAAATTTATGAGATCAATTGTAAGGGTTCCCACCAGCACACCATTAATTCCCCTCCAATTCGATTTGAATTTTAAACAAACCGATTATTTGATCATCATAAGACCATTAATGTTTTGGATAAGGATATGGTCTACCCCAGAATTACTTGAATATAGGAATGGTCTCAGAGAGCTGTTGAATTTAGACTCTTTTCACTCCATCCTATGGTTTGGGCATATTAAAAAATGGTTCTTAATACTGGGCTTGAACCCGCTGTGGGAAAATCCAGATAATTTACCACCTTTTGCCAAGACCATAGTAAAAAGAGCCTTTTGGTCCTACATGACTAATAGGCTTGTACATGAAAGTAGAATTGGGACCTTAATCCAAGACTTCTTATCTTTTAAAGATGAACCCTGTTTTGAATCCTTTTTGGACGAAATAGAGCCTCCTGTTGCGAAGTCTCTTTTTTTGAAATTCAGGTATGGGAACCTCATGTTGAATTCCAATATAGAACGCTGGTCAAAGAAAAAATTGGAATGTCTGAATGGTAAAAGTGGGAAATGTTCCATGTGCTCAGATTCTTGTATGGAGAACGAGGTTCACATGTTTTTTATATGCAAAGCGTATTCGAAAGCTCGAAAGAGATGGCTAAAACCCATGTGTGCTCTCTTAGGAACCAGATCCTGTCTCACAGCATATAGGATTATTAAAACCAATACTGCCCAGTTTATTGTATTCAGTATCAGTAGGTTCCTCTATTCTGTGTATATTGTTCGCAGGAAATTTGGTCAGATGCTTTGAGTAGGGCTCTTGTATAAGCTTATACTTTTAATGTCAAATGAAATATGCTTATAAGAGGATTAATTTTGTACTGTATTTTAAAAGTTAACTGTTTTTAAAAGCTTTTGGTGTATGTATATTGCTATGACCCTCTGTTTTTATGTATGCTTATATGTGTGTCTTTTATGGCCAACTGGCCGAAATAAAGAAATATAATAATAATAATAATGTTAAATGTTGTATACTTGTAAAGCGCACAGCTGCCCCAGCAAAGGGGCGTCCCGGCGCTGTATACCGCTGGGGAACCCGTCCTGGCTTTCCCTGTGGGATGGTCCCTACTGGGAATCCCCAAGGTGGAGCCAGGCATCCCCGGCGTTGGTGGGGCCGTTGTGGAGATTAGGCAAGCTAATGCCCAGAGTTGCCGAGAGGGACCCCAGGTTAGAGTAGGCACCGAGGCGAGAATTGTCGAGTCCGCTGACCCTGGTCCACGACCCTGCCGCGTCGGGAATTGAACCCTGGTCCCGGGCCGACTTCTGCTCCCGGGTCTGCCGCCTCTAACCAGTGAGCCACACCACTCCACAATAATAATAATAAAATATGTGGAACAGGCTGGATTAAAATCAGTGGGCTTCATTTTTACATTACAAGTAAGCTAAAAAGATAGTTTAATATGTATTTGCTATGCTTCCAAACCAGTTCAAAATAGGCCTCATTCAGCGACAGAGTTCTCTCTTCTATATACGTCAGTACCCTCACTTCTTTTTAGCCATGAATTATTCAAACATATTTAAGAAATAGTCTTGGTTTAAGCGGCTGTTCGTTCCAGTTTCATGTAATGTGGCTATTCTTTCAAACATATTTTCAGAAATGGATCATTGCTTTTTTTATTTTACCTATTTTGTTCCAGGTATTCGTTCATTTTTTTAAAAACAGATTTGATTGCATTTTACACAATTCTCACATCATACAATATCTCTGTTGCAAGTACGTCAACATGTGAACATATTCTTCTTCTCGAAACACAGTTGTCTCTATTATTGTTGTACAGTTCCATGCCTGGTCTGTCTTCGTATCCCCCCTCTCCCCCACCCGCAAACTTAAACCTAAACATGTCCCCTACCCCCTCCCTCAACCTACCGGCATTGCTGTCTCTTATAACTACCGGATGTCTTCCTGTGGTCTCTTCTCACACGTCACATTGTGTGTGTTGCTATTCTCTGGCTGCCCTGAAGTATTCCAGATCCTCCTCAGCGCATGTGGCCCTACTGATCCTCACCAACTGGTGCCTGCTATCCCCTCTCCCCCTGGCTCTCTCTCTGGGGCCGTCCCTGTCGTGGGGACCATTCAAGGGTGGTGGCCTCAGATCCATCATCCTTGTCCCTCAGCTCCTCCATCAGGTCCTCTCATGTCCGTGCCCTTTCTAGTGTTCCCAATCCCCTTCTCGCATTTCTGAGCAAGATTCTGCCCTCGCTTCCTGCCCATTTCTTTAACTCTCTCTGTCATCTATGTATAATGGGGCCTCCGGAGCCTTCTATCTGCTTGTAATCTCCCGCTTCACCAATATGAAGGCGAGGTCCTGGAATTTATCATTGATCTTAGTCTTAGCCATATGGGGAAATAGGTTAAGTAGGACATGCTCTGGTGTGCACCCAACTATGCGTTCTGTAACCCTAGCTGTCTCCTTCGTTACTTCTTGCCAGTAGTGAGCCAGGGCCTGGCATTGCCATACCATGAGGATGTAGGTCACTCTTTCTCTTTACACCTTGGACATTCTGCATCCTCCATAGGGAACAATCGGTTAACCCGTTCAGGTGTTATATATGCTTGGTGTAATGGGTAGAAACTAATGAGGCTAAAGCGTGCATTTCTGGATACCTTAGTCGTGCATGAGAGGATGTTCTCCCAGTCTTTATCTTCCAATGGTTTGTCAATATCTGCCACCCACTAATTCCTCAGCCTTTTCAGCGGTTGTATAGAGTCATGCCTCATGGCCCTATACAGGCAAGTAATGGTTTTTATAGTGATGGAGCAGGGTGAAGAGCAAAATTTTGTTCTAACCTGTGAAGTTAACCTCCCATAATGTATAACTTGACTAATAAACATGTGGTGAAAAGTATTAATCAGCTTAGTTTAAAAATTGCAAACATTATACGCTGGATTAATTAATGTGCTTTATGTTGCAAACGCAAATATGAAAATAATAAACTAACCTTGTCTATTCGCTTTGTCAGTATTAAATGCGGCTGTTTAACTAATCCCATGTGCTTATTATGTTTGCTTATGTTATGTCTTTTGTGACCAAAGCCTTTGGAGTTCGTGCAGTTCCTGAAGGAAAAAGTAAATATATTGCTGCATACATGTGCTTCAGCTAGGTAACATAAATAACTGGTTAATTATTAGAAGGGGGTGGGTAACAGAATGGGTCTCAATTCTTTAATTAATTGATGTCTTGTGTTTGTTTAAATAATAGTTTCCGAAGTGAGGCCTAAAAAGTGGCCTAGAAAATATGGCTGACAGCATGGCAGACGTGAAACCTTGTCCAGAGTGGAGCCTTGCATTTACATAATGGAGATTTATGCTGCACAAACATTATTAATAAAAAGAAAAGACTTTTGCTTGAATAAAATGTGCTCACGGAGAGAAGGCCCAAGGACAGGAAGAAAAGTATCTGCCAAGTTTAGGAAGTAATGTTCTGAACTCGAATAATGTAACATTTCCGAGGAAATGGAGAAACGTGAAATTGAATGAACAATAGGGCTTATGTAAAGCCTAGTCTTGGTCAAAATTCGAAGATGACCTAACTGTGGACTGACATGGCTCAGCCAATGAGAAACCTGGATTTTGTTGAAAGAATGTAAAATGTAGAAAGTTTAGATAGAGAAAAGGTATAAAACCTGACATCATGAGCAGGGCAAAAAAGCTTGCTTCCCGATTCCTGAATGACGTGCTGACTTTTGGCGCACGTAAGGACAGCAGACTATGATATTTTTCTTTTCAGGTGAAGTGAGAAATAGTCAGGGAAATAGAATTAGGGTATGGAAACTGTTATTTGCTAATACTTCATGTTTCTGATCTTGCTTTAACAAATGTCAGTTTAATGATTCTTTTCCTAATAAAATGCTGCTTTATTATTTGCTTTTAAAATAAAGATTCTAAACGTAAATGCTCTGCCTTTATGAAGAATAAAGTCAATAAAAATTTGATTCGAAAAGACAAGCTGGTCTTGTTTATTCATGGTCTAGTTACTATCAGTTGATCCAATCACCATAGTGATCTGTTTAATAAATAATAAATGTTTATAAAACCATGGTAAAGATGATAAACTGCAGTTGTATATAAAAGTGTAAATAATAAGTGAGTGAATTTATTAATCAGACCACATGATTCAGTTGCTCAAAAATTGTCTCTTTGGTGTTATGGGCCTGTTTGAGTGTTTCATAATTAATGGTGAGTATTGAGGTAATAGGTAGTGCTTATGAGACAGTTTTTCAATAGGAGCGCTGGATCAATAAATTGGTAGCAGAGTTCGGTTACTATGGTAACTGACATGTGCATAGAAATACATAGGATACATGTCTAAAACATGTTAAGTTTGTTCAGTTGTTAAATGTAGTCGAAAGGACATTTTTTTATTGTATATAGTTAATTAAAACCTTTACAATATTGTAACATATATATACATGTAGTCGAAAGGTTTTTTCCAGCAGTGTGAAAATTCCTAGTTGTGCCGGCATGAGTAGTGTGAGAGGTGAAGTTACACAGTGCATTTGTTCTGTTTTAAAATAGTGGTATCGTCGTATATCACAAGTGTTGTGGATGTACAGCACAAGTTTAGGGATTTTAGGTGTGTAAGGTAAAATGTATAGCGAGGATTGACTATGAAATCGTAGCTTTCGA
Organism: Lissotriton vulgaris; assembly: GCF_964263255.1. Lineage (NCBI taxonomy): Eukaryota > Metazoa > Chordata > Amphibia > Caudata > Salamandridae > Lissotriton > Lissotriton vulgaris. Next base: position 264,840,049 of record NC_141699.1, on the reverse strand, counting down.
GTATAGGGACTTCTGTCCTGTTTTAAAACTCACTGTGAAAAGAGTAGTAGAATTTATCTAAGCTTGAGTGAAGGGTAAGGAAGCGTCGTCTATCTTACTGACGAATGAGTATTTCTATTAGCCGGTTGGAGTCCTACTAAAGATTTATGTATGAATGGTTAGGGATCCTTTCCATATGAATGTGCGTAAATGAATGTGTAAAGTAGTCTTACTTTATCGACGAATTTAAATATTCTGTGAAAATAGCGTCGTCTATTTCACGCGAAAGAATACTTGAATGTTTGAGAAAGCTATCACTTTATTTAGTGAAACAGGCAAATGGTTTGTTTATGTGGTGTTACTAACTGAATTCAATCGGAAGGTTTGTAAATATGGCGCTGTGAACATTTTTTATAAAGGAGGTGTCAGTGTAAGGAGCGAAGGGAGAGACAGAAGCTGCAGCGGTAGCATACGTCACAAGAGTCGCGCTGTGATTGGCTAACATACGTTACAGTATTCGTGCACAGATTGGTTCACGTGACAAGATGAGCTTACAGCTGATTGGCTCATCCTGAAAAGCAGTGATTTTATTAGTAGAGCAGAACAGTGATGTGGCTTAACCTTATTGGTTAATTAGTTTGTTTCGCGCACGAATTGGTTGGTGTTGCGGAATAACAATTTTTCTTGTTACGATCTTTACTGAAGCAAGGAAAATTTGTTTAAAAGACATGGATTATTATTATTTGAAAGGGAAAAAGAAACTTACATGGTTTCAGAAGTTGAAAAACAAAATTAAACCTGACAAGAAAATGTCAACGCAAAATGGAAGATTAATTCATAAGTACAAAACACCAGCAGCTTATATGTTAGGTGAATATGGTTACCCTACTTGTCTTTGGATTGAGAATTGGATAAAATATACTGAAAATGATGGTATTTTAGCATGGCCGGAAGATGGATCGTTTAACATAGCGGTCTTGAGAAACTTAAGAGAAAGGATGATGAAACTTGTACCAAAGCCTAGACCCGGGGTCTCCAACCGGTCGATCGCGAGCTACCGGTAGCTCGCGGAGACCCCGGGAGTAGCTCGCCTAGCCCTTCGCTCGGATTGGGCATTATCTGTGGATGGGTCGGGCGAAGAGGATGACGCGATGACGCGATGACGCGATGACGCTCCTCTCCTGGAGTTTCCGACTTCTCTTCTCTCGTGAAAGTCTGACGTCATCGTCTACAAAACGCGCTGGCATCGCACTGTCGGCCTTGTGAGACGGGTGCCAGCGCGGAGCAGGAGGAGACGTGATTCCACCGCCAGAAGCAGCCACTGCAGGTAAGCTCGTTTTTTTCTTGCCTTCCCCCCCTGATTTTGCCGTTTTTCGTGTCTTGCCTCTCCCCCTGATTGTGCCGTTTTTCGTGTCTTGCCTTTCCCCCTGATTGCCCTGTTTTTCGTGTCATGCCCCCCCCCCCCGATTGTGCCGTTTTTCTTGTTTTGAAATACAAACAGCATTTTAAGCACAGCGAATCTGAACTGCCACTTCCTGCTTGAAGACGGGCAGTAACCTTGAAAGGTGTCTAGGAATGCGCAGAAATACTAGGCCTAGCTAGACCAGCTGATGGCAGTCAGTTTCTCCCTTTGTGTGTTGCTGAAAATATTATGAACTGTAATAAACAGTGCAATGGGAAAATATGCTGATATGACAGAAGCATGCTCCTTCTGCCCCTGTAATGAAAGCAAATGACCCCATGTGTGAGAACTGTATCCTTGTCTAGGGGATCTGGTAGGCAGTTTCCCAAAGGGTGCATGTAGAAGGCAGGTGCCTGTGACTACAAAATTAGCTGCCAACACACTACATTGCTTGGGTAAAGAGGGTAGTAAACGCATCTGGGTGTCGGGTAAATCGTGGTAAATCCAGTGGGCTTGCATGATTGTCGAGTTCACTGGAGGTAAAATAAAAATGACTATACTTAAAACTGACCAAGTAGTCCCTGCTCACAAGAAAACTGGAATTGGAAAACCGGATCCATGTTAATTGACCACACAAACCGTACCTCGTATCCTAATTTTGCACAGAACGTCTTCAGAAAGACGCCAGAGTTCAAGGATTTTGCAGATTAGTCTGCCCTCTTCAATTCACAAATGCAGTCCTTTCCTTAGCAAAAAGTTAACTTTAAACTTGAACGGGAGCAAAAACGCAATCAGACCTGCAGGTGACTATATCACACGGGCATTCATACATCAATCTTAGACACCGAAAGTAGAAAGTGCCTCCAGAATTACTATTTAAGCCTTGAAGCGTGCAGTATTGGGAGGTGGCAGGGTAGTAGTTATCCAGGCTTGTGGAGCGTCTTGCCTCCCCCCCTCCCCCCCCCCGATTGTGTCATTTTTCAGAAGGCATTTGTAAACGTCAAACACCTACTATTGATTAGTAAGAGGCGACAGAGAGCCTGTGATGGATGAAGTCGGGGGTCGGTAGGATGCAGAAATAAACATTACCTGTGGTGGATGGGAGGGGGCAGGATCAGGGGAATGGTGGAGACGTGGAGAGCCTGAGACCTGTGATAGGTGGGAGTGGGGGCGGGATCAGGAGAGACAGTGGACTTCCGATGGGCGAGAGCGGCTTGGAGAGACATCCTGTCATGGATGGTAGTGATGAGGATGAGCAGTGACACAGACCTGCGGTGGGTGGGAGTGGTGGGGGGGAATGAGTGGAGAGGAAGAACCGGGGTTGTGGGTGGCAGGGGGAAGGCAGCTACAGACCCTGTGACAGGTGGGACAGGCGGGAATCAAACCAGGATATCCAGAAGAGATGCCAGGATAGGCTGGGGAGGCGACCCAGAGAGCCTGTAATGGATGAAGGGGAGACCCGGGAGTCACAAGCATGGCTGAGGAGGAGAGACAGCGAACTATGAGAGACATCGAGCTTGTGGTCAGTGAAGGGAAGGCTGGAAACACATGCCTGGATAGGAAAGAGATCCAGGGATACTTTGTTGGATGAAGGGGAGACACGGGATGCTCACGCATGGCTGAGAAGGAGAGACAGCGAGCTTGTGGTCATTGAAGGGAAGGCTGGAAACACATGCCTGGCCGTAGAGGAGACCCAGAGAGCCTGTGATAGACGAGGGAAGAGTGGAAACACACACATGACTGACTGGGGAAGAGAGCAGAGATACTGAGATGAGGGGGTTTGCTCATTAGTGATGCATACCTCGTGATTTTTTAATCCCCTGTAGTTTGATTGTCCTTCCTGTGTTCTTGCAGCATGGCTCACATTGCAATAGGCCTGTCTTGGCAGGTCCAGCGGTGCTTTACTCGAGAAAGAAGTGAGACCCTTCTGAGCATACGCTGGTCACTGGAACGCGTCACTACTGCTGAAATTGGATGTGCAAACACACCTGATCCCTTTTACTGGGCTTGGAACAGGGCTAGCCTTTCCAAGAGTTAGCTGCCATTTGGCGAGCTTCTAGTTATGAGAATTTCGCTCTTTAGTCCAATATAACTCTCAAATGCATTTAAAAGCGAACGGCCTGTTTTGGGTATTTTTTTCAAACCACAGTATGGGCTCTGATGAAATTAGGCTTAAAGGCAATGAAACTGGGCGTGGGGGGGTCTCTCGGAAAAATGCGCGTGTTGATTCGGGTTCAGTAGCTCACGACGATTTTCAATAGCCAGAAGTAGCTCTGACTACACAAAAGGTTGGAGACCCCTGGCCTAGACCTACTCAATTTGAAGCTTTAGTTGAATGGGAGGATGAAATGTTTGAATTAGAACGAGAAAGTAGAGGTATACCAAAGCGAACAGGTTTAGGTTTTGAGAGAGAGACACATGAGGATAGAATGCGTCGATGGAGAAAGGCAGACATGTGTGATGGTTTATACCCAGTGAGACTAATTGATGAGACAACTGGTAAAAAGGGGTCCCAAAAGAAAAAACATATTAGGGAGGAAAGTGGTTCAGAAGATGCGGTATTAGAAAAAATTTATACCAGAAAGCCAAGTGCCCCTCCAAGAGAAATAATTAATGGGACATCCCCTGAAACAAATCCGAATTTTAAAAGAAAGCCTGAAAGAGTAGCGACATCTCTAGACACAAATCAGAGCAACAGAAAAACACCTGAGAGAGTAGAAACAGGATGTAATTCAAATATATCAGGAGAAAATAGTAATTTCACTGAAACTCCTGTTCAAAGAACTGAAACCCCAAGAAATGGAAATAGAACAGAAAGGTATGAGGGATTGCCAGATACTTCAAAATACATTAGTTCTGCGAATGAAATAATACAGCAGTTAACTAAAAGCATAGAAGCGGTAACAGTACCTGTAACAATTGGACCTGTTCTTCCAGTGTTTGATCAAAAAGAAATTAGACATTCAGCTTTAACTGTTCCATTAAATGCAGAAATTCAGAAAGTGACTGAAAAATTGTATTAAGATTTAAGTGAAATGCATCGAGAAAAAATGATTGTGCCTGATTTAACTTTTAATCAAAGTTTGTCATGTAAAACCCCAACTGGTCCAGATTCTGATTCTGGGTCTCCAGTAAAAAGTTTGAGCAAAATAGATTTAACGCAAACCCCAGAATGTAAAATACTTGATATTGCAAAATTGAAAGCAGACATAGAGGAATTAATAATTGGAACGATTGGAACTGACAGATTAAAAGCATATAAGGATGATGAATTATTATTCATTTGCAAAAGCATAACATGGAAAACAAAAAACAAATATGACCAATTAGAGGAAATGGCTTTTGAATTAGAAATAGATTTAAGCGAGCAGAAGAGTTTGCAGAGAAATTATATAGTGGATTTTTCTGAAAAAGACATTGAAAATTTGAATACTGCAGGAAGAATCACTCATATAAAAGATTTAATTGTGATTCTGAGAAAATGGGGTGAATTAAGCAAATGGAGAGCAAAATGGGCAAAGAAGAAAGATGAAGACACAATAACCTTAGCTTTTCCTATCAGAGAAAAAGAAAAAGAGGCAAAAGAGTTTCCAATGAGAGAAATAGCAGGAGGAGGCTATGTGCATGTTCCTTGGACAAGGCAGGACATTCTAATGTTTACTAATGATTTTCCCCAATTAAGAGAAAAACCTGTAGAATGGTATCGACAGGTAGATAGATTTGTGAAAGTTTCAAAAGTCCTGTGGGCTGATCTTGATGGATTCTTTGATATAGTTGCCCCATGAGATCTTTGGACGGAATGTAAAATTTCCATAGATTGGCCTAGAGAAGAACCCTCTCGAGATAAAGTAACGGGTGCTCCTTCGCCAGATGTAATGAAAATGTATGATAAAGTAATTGTATTTTTGAAAAACAAGATTCCCCCAAAAGAAGTGGATTGGGTTAAAATAGACAGAACAACCCAAGAGCCGAAAGAATCAGTGCATTCATTCTATGAAAGATTACTCCTGGTATTTAAACAATACAGTGGTTATGAGCATCTAAGTGAAAAGGATATGAGCCATTTCATATACAGATTTGTATATGGCTTAAGACCTGAAATTGGTGAGATGATAAGATCTGGAATTGTTGGTTGGCAGTCACTCACAGTGGATGATATTTTGAGAAAAGCAAAATACTGCCAGGGATGGGGAATTCCTAAAGCCCGACGCCCAGGACATATTGTTTGGGGTCAAGGGCAACAAGTTATCATGTGTATTATGTCCTTGGGACAAGTAGGCCCAACCCACTACAGCACAAACCCTTTGGTTGCCAGTTTACAGTACCACGTTATGGATCAAGGAAAGGCATTGCCTGCAGTTAAGGTAATATTAGTGTCCATGTGGTAATGCTTTTCAAACTTGTATTTATGGTTCATTAATGCAAAGCCTTTTCATTAGGGTGAGCGCTCTAAGTAAATGTTGTAAACCCAGACTGCACTACTGACATTAGTTCCAGTATAAAAATGTGCACACACTTTTTCAATGTTTAGAAATATGAGGCTATGTATAGTGCTCCCAGAATGCTCTCTAATTAGATGCAAATATTTGCAGAAGCTTGAAAGCAAGTTTGATGATTCTTTGCTTTCAAAATAAAATGTTCACAAAATAATGCAAAAACATTTTGCTAAACTACTGTCAAATTTTAGGAACACTTTTTTGCAGCATCATTTAGCAAAATGTGTTGATGTATGCTAGTATTTCCCCAAAATATTCATAATGGAAAATCAGTGTAACCAGTTTTAATAAGATTATGGGAAACATAAAAATAAACAAGCATTGGTAAAGCCAGTAGGTCTGAAACTGTTAGTCAGCCTTTTGGTTTTGTCAATGCGTAACTTGTTTTGGCATGGTTTTTGTAAAACCTTATTGGTGTGGAAGATGCCGGGATCTCACCGTTATAACAAACACTGGCAAAAGCAAAAATTGATTTGGTCTCAAAAAGCACACATTGCCTCAGTAGTTCCTGGCACTGAACAAAACATTTGTGTGTCAATGTGCTTCTTGTGAAAGAACAGAACGCTGTCACCCACAGTGAAACTAGCCGATAGACAGAGAGGGGGAGAAACAGACAGAATTTTAATAAACACAAAAGGTCATGGATAACGCCAGACCTACTTAGGGGCCCAATTATTAAATATAGCCTCAAAAGTGCACCCATGTCCTTGCATTAAGTGCAGATATATGGCTTTCGTGAATTCACAATACTTTACAGAAGTAGGCCAAGAAATAGTACTCCTAGAAAATATTTGTGAACTGCATTTTAGCATGATCAAATCTTGAGGTGTAGATTTGCTCATGCAAAAATGTGAGGGTTTGGAAGTTCGCTTACCTCCAACCACTTTTTTCCCAACCCTGGAAGAAGTTTTATGTCTGCCATTGTCAGGAGTACATTTCCAACCTTTCTCAGTATGGTACTCTAAGTCTAGAGAAGAGTTGGTGAAAACCCTTAAAAACATGCAAGATAGAAGGTTTGCACAGACTCAAAAGGGCATTCCAACCCTTGAAATGTTGCTTACTATTACCTTCAGCCCCCAGTATGTAGATCTGCAGAAACGTGGTAACATAAGAGATCTGCTAGTATTCAACCCCTACTATGGTATGAGCCCTGGCATATTCCGAGACGCTATTTCAGAGCTCTTATATAATGAGATTCCTTTCATAATTTGTGGCCTCATTACATTGAACAAAAGGGACAAGTGGATTTTGTTACAAGACAAGTAGATTTATGAAGCAACCTGTCCCATGGGCAAGTAGATATTTTATTAAATTCCACACCCCTGTACTGCAGTGATGAATTAGATGCGAAACAAAAGAAGCTGAAAGAAAAAGCTATGTGGGCACAGGTAAAAGTGGCTGAACGGCAAATAGCAACTTTAAACAAAAATGTTGATCAGAATCAAGGGAAATTTAAAGGTAATTATAATGAACCAAAATTGATGGGAAACATAGAAGAGTTAAAAAAGAAACTCCCATGTTTTAATTGCGGCGAAATTGGACACTGGAAGCGCAAGTGTAAAAATCCACCCAGAAATTTTGTAAAAAATGCATCATTAAATCCACAGATGCAGAATGAGATAAATGAGCAGCAACAGCTACAGCGACACATAGTGAATCAGCAAGGTCAGATACCACAACCGCCACTTCCAACCTGTGTAAATGTGCAGAGATACAATACAGAAACAGGATTCTGCGGAAGTGAACAGTTAAACAGATCACTGAGAGTGAATGTGTCAAATGTGTCTCAACAATTTTGGATGAAAGAGGATGGGAGTGAATCTGAGGATTACTTCTGACGGTGCCTAGGAGAGGAGGAAGAGTGTGTGCTTGGAGCCACTCTTGAGGTAGATCAATCTGGTCCATTTGTGAATGGTAAAGTGAATGATGTAGAAATTACTTTCCTAGTGGATACAGGTGCTACCCGTTCCACTGTTAGATCAGTGGAAATAGAAAACCTGCCTCTCTCTGGTGACAAGATCCAAGTAGTAGGTGTAGCTAATCAGCAAATCAGAACAGATCTAACTGAACCAGTTGAAGTTGAAATAGGTAAATTTAAGGACATACATAGATTTGTAGTTTGTGATAGCAGTCCTGTAAATGTATTAGGAAGGGATATTCTCTGCAAGATGAATTGCAAAATATATTGCTCACCGGATGGTATAGAGCTGCAAACTTCAGAAGAGGATGGACTTTACAAATTAACAATGTCAATGGTTGAGGAAGAAGAAAGCAAATTATTTCCTGTGTTTGATAAAAATAATTTGCCTGAAGAATTAAAAGACACAGTGAATGTTGAAATTTGGGACTTCAGTGGAGATGAGATGACTTTGATGAAAAATGTAGATCCAGTACAAATAACAGTAAAAAAAGGAGCAGATTACCCAAACATTCCTCAGTATAAAATTAAATCAGAAGTGATTGAAGGAGTTACTCCTGTAATAGACAAATTCATAAAACAGGGAATTCTAAGAGAAATCGAGAGTAGCCCATGTAACTCACCGATTATGGGAATTAAAAAGCCATACGGTACCTTCAGAATTGTTCAGGACCTGAGAAAGGTAAACAAAATTGTTGTTCCATGTTGTCCAGTTGTACCAAACCCTGCGGTAATTTTATATCAGATTCCGCATGATGCAGAATGGTACACAGTTATTGATCTATGTAATGCATTCTTTACTGTTCCATTGCATCCAGAAAGCCTACACATTTTTGTGTTCCGGTTCAAAGAGCGCATATTAGCATGGTGTAGAATCCCACAAGGGTACACTGAGAGTCCATCTATCTTTAATCAGTTGCTAAAGAAATCCTTGGAAGATCTAGAGTTACCTGGAAGGTCTACATTAGTGCAGTATATTGATGACCTCCTTGTAGCTGCAAAAACAAGAGATAACTGTGTGACAGATACCATTACTCTTTTAAATCACCTGGCAGATGAGGGACATAAAGTGTCACCTGCGAAATTACAGTTTTGCAAACAAGAAGTAAAATATCTTGGTCACAGTATTGCAAAGGGAATCAGACAAGTGACAACAGAAAGAATTAAAATGATTCAAGCAATGCAACCTCCAAAAACACAGAGACAAGTCAGAATGTTTCTAGGAATGGTAGGTTATTGTCGTCAATGGATCAGTGGATTTTCGGTAATTGCAAAACCACTGCAGAGACTGACAAAAGCAGACATAAAAGACCCAATTAAATTAACAAAAACTGAATTAGAAGCTTTTGAACAGTTAAAGAGAAGTTTGTGTGAAGCTCCAGCATTGGGAATGCCTGATTATGAAAAAGAGTTTGAGCTGTATTGCAGTGAAAGAGAAGGATGTGCATTATCAGTTCTGATTCAAAGACACGGAAGACTGAGAAAGCCAATAGCATATTTCTCAGCAGTTCTTGACCCTGTTGCAAAAGCATTATCAGGTTGCTTAAAAGCAGTAGCTGCAACAAGTGTGAGTTTGGAACAAAGTGAATGAATAATAATGGGATTTCCAGTTAAAGTTTATGTCCCACACTCAGTTGAGATTCTCCTCACCAGAAGCAAAACACAGCATTTGACAAACAACAGGTTGACAAAATATGAAAAGGTTATTCAGATAATGTCTCGATTTCAAGATGTGTGAATTTAAATCCTTCCACATTGTTACCTGACACTACTGAAACAGAAGTCAGAGATGAGATTAAACATGAATGCCTGGATGTATTAGAATATTGCACAAAACCAAGGCAGGATATTAAGGATGTCCCATTGCCTGAATCAGACTTAGTTTTGTTTGTTGATGGTTCATGCTTAAGAACAGATGATGGTGTTCTATGTGCGGCATATTCAGTGTGCACTGTTGCAGATGTAATTGAAGCCTCCAGTCTCAAAGGAATTCATTCAGCTCAAGTGGCAGAATTAATTGCTTTGATTCGTGTATGTGAATTGGGAAAAGATCAGAAGATTACCATAGTGACTGATAGTCAGTATGGTTATGGTGTAGTCCATGACTATGGCCAGCTTTGGTCTCAAAGAGGTTATTTAACTTCTGCGGGATCACCAATAAGAAATGCTCAGCTGATTAAAAGACTAATAGACGGAATTCAGCTTCCAGAAAAGATTGCTGTGGTGAAATACACAGCTCACAAAAAGGGAGTGGACTATAAAGCTTTGGGAATTGCATATGCTGATGCAATAGCAAAATTTTGCGCAAGACAAAATGTGTCTGTAAATCGGGAAAAAAATAATGAACATGTTTTGAACTCACTTATGCTAATATCTGTAGTTGAAACTTGGCAAGGAGTAAAACAGTTACAAGATGAGGCAAGTGATGAGGAAAAAGACACATGGCTAAAAGCAGGATGCAGGCAAAGAGAGGAAGATGAGATCTGGGTTTACAAAGATGACAGACCAGTAATGCCAGACAGCATGATTTCTGATATGGCACGCATGTACCATGGTCCAGGACATATTGGAAGAGACTCTATGATTAGATTGTTTAGGCAGACTTGGTAAATCCAAAATTCAGAATAATTGCAGAGTGTTTTTGCCAGAGATGCCTTATATGCCAACAGATTAATCCAAACAGAAAAACTGTTGTAAGCATGGGAACCATAGGACAGGAGGGTGGTCCATTTACCAGAGTACAGCTTGATTTCATTGAAATGCCACCTCGTAACAGATTAAGATATGTTTTGGTGATAGTCTGTTTGTTTTCAAGATGGGTGGAAGCATGTCACAATGATTCAATTACTGTGGCAAAATTGCTTTTGAGAGAACTCATACCAAGGTATGGTTTTCCAGTATCAATGGAGACAGATCGCGGCACACATTTTGAAAACAGATTGCTAAAACTGATTTGTGAAGCTCTGGGAATAAAGCAAAAATTGCATTGTGCCTACAGACCAGAAGCATCAGGTGTTGTTGAACAAGTGAATGGTACAATAAAAAACAGGCTAGCTAAGATGTGTTTAGCAACAGGAATGAAATGGACAGATGCACTTCCACTTGTTTTGATGACTTTGAGAAGTACTCCAGACAGAAAAACAGGTTTGAGTCCCCATGAAATTTTGATGGGAAGGGTCATGAGACAAACATTTGTTCCTGTTGACAAACTTTGAGCATAAATGATAGAGTAATTATGGACTATTGCAAAAATCTATCTGACGTGGTGACTTCTGTGTTCCACCAGGTAGAAACTTATTATTATTTATTTTATTATTTTATTTATGGTTTTTCTAGAGCGCGTAGTCACCCAGAGGGTATCCCAGCGCTGAACCTCTTACTCACAGGGGGAGAAAGTCAGGAGTGATGGTGGCTCAGGGGAAGAGTAGGGTTTTGAGAGATTTCCTGAACCGCAGGAGGTTTGGTTCTGCTCTGAGGCTCGGGGGGAGTGAGTTCCATTTTTTTCCCGTGTTGACCGAGAAGCGGCGGCCACCTATACGGGCCTTCTTCACCTTGGGGATCGTGATGAAGTTTCCATGTTCGGAACGAAGCGCTCTCGTGGGTCTGTACGGAGTGATCCAGTTATTTAGGATTGGATGGCCCGTGTTGTGAAGTACCTTGTGGGCTAGACAGAGGGCCTTGAAAGTTACCCTTTCCCTGATAGGGAGCCAGTGCAGCATCCTCAATGCAGGCTTAGCAGATGTTCTGGCCGGGGTGTTCGTTAGGAGTCGGGCTGCGGCATTTTGAGCTTTTTGCAGAGTTTGGAGAGTGGATTCTGGAGATCCCAAGTAAATGGCGTTGCTGTAGTCCAGCCTGGATAAAATTAGGCCTTGGATCAGCAGGAGACGCGACTGGAAAGGCAGAAGAGGAATCACCTTCCTGCAAGATCTAAGTAGTCCGTAGCATGTGCTGGCCGTCTTTCTTGCCTGTGTCTTGAAGGAGAGGTCAGTCTCCAGCCACACTCCGAGACTCTTGATCTCCGTCTTGGGGGTGGGGGGTTCACCCATACAGGCGGGCCAGATGTTAGGGGGGAGGTTAGTGGTGTTATGCCCTAGGAGCAGGATTTCTGTTTTGGAGCCGTTTAATTTCAGGGCAGAGTTACTCATCCACTGATGTACGTTGGAGAGGCAGTCGTGGAGGTTGGAGGGCTCTAGCTTGGGGTGGGAAAGCGTCACCACCAGCTGTGTATCGTCAGCGTAGCTGACGATAGTGACTCCAAAGGGTGAGACCAGTTCCTCCAGTGGGGCCATGTACATGTTAAATAACGTGGGGCTCAGGGATGAGCCCTGTGGCACGCCGCACTGGAGGGGGATGGAGGGGGAGCGGCTTTCACCTTCCCAAACTTGGAAGAAGCGCTGGGAGAGGAAAGACGAGAGCCATTTCAACGCCCTGTCTTTTACCCCTATATTGTCGAGACGTTGGATTAAGACCTGGTGACTGACCATGTCAAAGGCCGCACTCAGGTCTAGGAGGACCACTGCCACTGATCCTCCTGTATCAATAATTTCCCTGGTCTTCTCTACTGCTGCGAGGAGAGCCGTGTCCGTACCCTGACCTGGTCTAAAGCCTGTCTGTGAGTCATTGAGGAGATGGTTTGACTCCAGGAAGTGTGACAGTTTTTTGTTCGCAAGTTTTTCGGCGACCTTACCTATCCAGGGGAGGAGTGAGATAGGTCTATAGTTGGATAGATCTGCCGGGTCTAGAGATGGTTTTTTGAGAAGCCCTTTTACGACAGCCTCCTTCCAGTTTGAAGGGACTTCTCCCTGTGCCAACGAGATGTTAATGAGGGCTGTCAATTGGGGGACTATGGTCTGAGAGATGTTTTTGACTAACCGTATAGGGACTGGGTCGCTAGGGGCTCCACTCTTGGTTGATGTGAGTGTAGCCATCACTTCCTCTTCTGTCACTGGGCCAAACGACACTAGATACGGCTTATCGTGTGGGGGCGGCGGTTCCTTAGCTCTCTCTATGGAATCAGGGGCAGCGGCCGGAAGGGAGGTAAGTATTTTTTTGATTTTTTCGTCGAAGAAGGTGGCCAACTTGAAGTATTTTTCCTCCGCTGCTATGGGGTTCATGGGTTTCTGCGGGGGGTCAGGGACATGGAGGAGCTCTTTGAGGATGGCGAAGGTCTCCTTGGCTGAGCAAGAGGAGCTTTTTATTTTTTCCTCGTAGAAGGCACTTTTTGCGTCGTGTAGGGCTCGTTTATACGCTTTCATGGAGGTTTGATAAGCACTTTTCTCTGCTGTTGACTTGTTTTTCCTCCAAGTGCGTTCTGACTTTTTGCATTCCTTCTTGAGGGCGTTGAGGGCGGGTGTGTACCAGGGGGGCGGGGTTGATTCTTTTAACGTGTTTTAAGGTACTGGTAAGTGGGATGAGACTGTCCAGGGGATGGGCTAGCCAATCGTTGAATTCTCTGTTCGCGGTGTTCGGGTCCGCGGAAAGAGGGCCAACGGATTCGCGTAATTTAGCTTCCCGTTCCTCTGGTACTAGCTTGTGCCACCGTCTAGTTCGTATCCTTGTTTTCTGTTTGAGTGCTGGTGTCGTTTTGACTGACCAGTGCATAGGGATCAGCATATGGTCTGTCCAAGGTAGAGGGGTGGGATCCTGGGCGTTGAGGTTCTTGATGTTGGTGAAGATTGGATCCAGGAGTTGTCCTTTCTCATGGGTGGCCTTAGAATTACGAAGATGGAGATCGGCCGTAGTGAGGTCAGCAAGTAAGTTGGCTGCGGCATTGTCCGCGGGGTCAAGAAAGTGCATGTTAAGGTCCCCTAGGAGGAGAAAGTTAGAGACTGAGATAGTCTTGAGTGAGATGTGGTCCATCAGAGTACTGGTGAATTCTCCTAGAGAGCCTGGCGGACGGTACACTAACAGTCCCGAGAGGGACATTGATGGTGAGATCTGGATGGTGAAATTGCAGTTTTCACAGTCTTTGACGGTTCCACATTCCATTCTACATTTAAGATGGTCTTTGTGGAGTATGGCTAGGCCGCCACCTCTACCGACTGGTCTATTCAGGCAGCAGATTTGGTAGCCGGGGGGTGTTGCATTGACCATGTCGAAGTCACTGTGCGGGGTCAGCCATGTTTCAGTCAGAAACAAGATGTCTAGCATCAAATCCTGGACAAGGATGTTGGTTTCGTGAGCGTGTTTAGCTAAGGATCTGCAATTCAGGAGGCCAAGCCGAAGTCCTTGGTGGCGTTCTGATTCCTCGGGTTTGTTACAGAGGATACATCCTGCAAAGGGGGCGTCTTCCTTGAGGATGTATTTGCACTGGGGGTGTTTTTTTGGGTTCCAGGCAAGCAGTGTATCTTGGGTGTAAGAGATACGTTTCTGCAAGTTGGGCATAGTGTCTAGGCCTGAGGCCGTCTGGGCCCGGAAGGGCCCAGACGGGCTTGCCTTTGGCGCGCCTTCGGCGCGCTGACGGCGCGCCCGCTGCGCCCGTCCGCTGCGCGTCCGGTGGTTGCACATCTTTTCTGGGGTGGAAAAGGGGCGTGTGGGCGTGCCCTAATGGTAGGCGTGGCCTCGTTCCTCGCCTTCAATGGCGGCTGGATTGTTAGGTTTTGGTGCAGCGAAGAGTTCGCTGTTTCGGCGATTTCTGGAGCACGCTCCGGTGGTGCCAGAAGGGTGAGTGGTTTTTAAAAGGCAAAGATTTGCTCAATTGTGACACAGAAAAGAAAATACAGTTTTTAAAATATAGGTGCTCTCCCGGCTTCCGCCTCAGGAGTGTGCGAGGTTTCTAGGTTGTGGCGCTGTCAGCAGCGTTTTTATACTCTAGGTCGGTGGGCGAGTGGGCGTGGCCTAATGGTAGGCGTGGCCTCGTTCCTCGTCGTCAATGGCGGCTGGATTGTTTGGTTTTGGTGCAGCGAAGAGTTCGCTGTTTCGGCGATTTCTGGAGCACGCTCCGGTGGTGCCAGAAGGGTGAGTGGTTTTTAAAAGGCAAAGATTTGCTCAACTGTGACACAGAAAAGAAAATACAGTTTTTTAAAATATAGGTGCTCTCCCGGCTTCCGCCTCAGGAGTGTGCGAGGTTTCTAGGTTGTGGCACTGTCAGCAGCGTTTTTATACTCTAGGTCGGTGGGCGAGTGGGCGTGGCCTAATGGTAGGCGTGGCCTCGTTCCTCGCCGTCAATGGCGGCTGGATTGTTTGGTTTTGGTGCAGCGAAGAGTTCGCTGTTTCAGCGATTTCTGGAGCACGCTCCGGTGGTGCCAGAAGGGTGAGTGGTTTTTAAAAGGCAAAGATTTGCTCAATTGTGACACAGAAAAGAAAATACAGTTTTTTAAAATATAGGTGCTCTCCCGGCTTCCGCCTCAGGAGAGTGCGAGGTTTCTAGGTTGTGGCGCTGTCAGCAGCGTTTTTATACTCTAGGTCGGTGGGCGAGTGGGCGTGGCCTAATGGTAGGCGTGGCCTCGTTCCTCGCCGTCAATGGCGGCTGGATTGTTTGGTTTTGGTGCAGCGAAGAGTTCGCTGTTTCAGCGATTTCTGGAGCACGCTCCGGTGGTGCCAGAAGGGTGAGTGGTTTTTAAAAGGCAAAGATTTGCTCAATTGTGACACAGAAAAGAAAATACAGTTTTTAAAATATAGGTGCTCCCCCGGCTTCCGCCTCAGGAGTGTGCGAGGTACTTTCAAAAGAGAAAGAACAAGCTCATGATCTGTTGCCAGGAGACTGGGTAAGGACAAAGGTTCATCGAAGAAGAAATTGCCAAGTACCAAGGTGGCAAAAGGCAAGACAGGTGATACTGGTCACAACAAATGCAATAAAGTGTAGGGGACTGTAAAGATGGATTCATGCTAGTCATACCATACGAGTCCCTGCACCTGAAAATCCTGATGACGAAGGTGATACAACAGCTGATTCCGATTCAGAAGAAGAACCTGAAAGAAATCCAGATACTGAAGATCGACAAGAAAGTCAAGATCTGGAAGATTCAAATGCGAATGAAGCATTGAATGAAGAGAATGATGAAGTTGTGATACAAGATTCTGAAGAAGAAAATGACAATGAACTGCTAGATCAAGTAGCAGAAGAGCAAACTGAACAAGAAGTGATTCAAGATCAAGATCAGGAGAGTAATGAAAATCAGATTGGAAACTTTGGAAGAAGGAACGAAAATTCTGAAACTGGTGGACTGGAAGTAATTGAAGAAGAAGAAGAAGAAATTCCAAGTACCAGCTATAAGGATGCTGTTCCTAACAAAGTGAAACTGCTGAGTAAAGAAGTACCTGAATCTGAAGAAGAATCTGATACAGAAAAATTGATAGTAGACGAATCAGTTGATAACACAGAAAGTGAAACAGATGACTGACAGTGGAGATGAATCAAAAGTGAAAAGATCAAGGAAAAGAGCTTGGAGAGTGGAATATAACCTGACAGAGCCAAAAAGGAGGTTAACAAGAAAAGGAGACAATTGGCCAAGTGAAAATGAAGGCTTGAAATTCAAATTAGTGGATAGAGCAAAAGAGCAGGTGAATGAGATTACAAGTCAAAAAGAAGAAGATTTGAATAAGAAAAAGCTAGCAGGAAAAAGAATAGAAGTGATCAGTAGTAGGCCAAAGAGAACAGTAAAACCAAATCAGAAGTATAAGTCACCTGAGTGGACCTATATAGTGATCCCACCAGTAATAGAAGTTAATAGCAGTCAAGTTGATTTGGACAGTGAAAGTGATAATAATTGATTTCATTCTTTAAGGTGACACAAGGTCGGAAAAAATGTGTTAGGAGACACAAGGTCAAAGAAATTGTGTTAGCTGAAAAACACATTTGATGTATGACATAAGGTTATTTTTATTTTTTAGTAAAGATGCCTTCTTATAATAATAATTTGAGATGCTCAATTCTCAAAAGATGTTGCAAATTGTCCTTAATATGTGTAATTTTGATAATTTTAGTTTGGTTAATTTTAGCTGTCATTTTTCCTTTTGGAATAGATAAAGAGATGTATAAAGCTAATATGATTAGTAAAGCTGTGGTCAATCATGACAAAATTGATGACCCTAATAAGGTTATTGTACATAAACCAGAGATTCATCAAGATAGATCTGTGGGAGATTTTTCTAGAAATACTTTTTCAAGACTTTTATCTGAATACGTTAAGGTGATGAACGCAAAAGATTGTTATGTATGTGTGAAATTACCAACTTCTGTGTCAGAGGGCGTGACATATAATATGCTTCCTCTTACTTACAGAGTGACATGTAGTGTAATAACTAGTTTGTTTTATAAAACTGGACGTCTGGAATATTATTACTCTGACTTTGATGAGATTTTTGCAAATTTAAAAATTGTAGAAAGCTTGAATAAAGTGAAATATGCTAAACAGATGAGGGAATTTTTCTTAGTGACTAGTAAACTTACTTATGAGTATGCTTTTAAAAAGTAATCTAACATGTAAATTAAGAACAGAAGAGAAAACGGTTTTAAACATGGTGGAAGAGAGGAGGGCAATTTGTAAGCGAAACGAAATGATGAAACAGACAAAGTCTAAATTCTGGCAGTTGGAAGATGAAAAGCTAAATGGTAGAAATGAAAATGTGGCAATTCACATAGATAAACCTGTTAGTGGAAAATTTTGTATAAGAAGAGATAATACCACGCATTTTCTTTAAAACAAGCCATGAGGTGGATCTCTTCTGATCTTCCTCACATTCCCCCCCTATGGCTCACATTAGAATCTTCTCTACTTCATCCTTATGAATTCGAAGAAGTTCTTTCCTTTTCCTCTAAGGTATCATCCCTATGCTCTCCTATCATCTCTCACTCTTGCTCTCTTCTTCGTCCATATTTATTATCCTCTTACCCATCTGCCTCCTCCACCCACACCCAACCTATCTGGCATAATAAACTTCTCAAAATCCGTAACCGATCCTTATATTGGAAAACCTGGCATTCCCTTGGTCTAAAATGGATCTCACAACTTCTCTCAGACAATCAACCTCTTCCTTTTCAGGATCTCCAAACACAATTCTCGCTACCTTCCTTGTCCCGTAAACAGTATTTATCACTACTTCCGTGCCTTACTCAATATCTTTCTTCGCTCCCGACCTCCAACTCTATCCCTATCACACATCTTTCGATTTCTAATGCTATCGACCAATCTCTTTCTGCTTCATTTATTTATAAATCCCTGCAGTCCTCTACTGACCGTACAAAATCTAAAGTTGAGTTGGCTTGGGAAAAAGATTTATCTCACACATGGTCCCTCATTTTATGGGAAAAAATGTGGTCTAAGATCCACAATACATCCAGAGCTGCAAATACTACACAAACCTTATTCTTTATTTATAATCGTACACTATTCACTCCATTAACTCTGTCATCCTTCTCCCCAGACACTCCATCTACTTGTTGGACATGCCAATCCCCCCTGGCTGATCTGAAACACATGTTATTCGAATGTCCTCATATTTTACGGTTCTGGCACTTAGTTTGGTCTCAATTGCAAAAGATTTTCAACTTTACAGTTTCTTTTTCCATTACACACGTTTTCTTAGGTTCCCTCTCTCCTGTTTTTGCAGAATCCCATCACAAACAAAAAATACTTGATCTCTTTATAGCTATTGCTTTTCACCATATTACATCACACTGGAAACAAGCTAATGATGTCTCTTTTACTGCTTGGTGGAACGCAGTTTGCTTTAATCACAGACTTGACACTAATTTTGTTTCTCCCATTTCCTTAGCAATCAAACGTGATCTTTTATGGCTTCCCCTCACTGAATATTTATCCAAAGTTGCTAGGCCTCCTCCCTCATCTCCGATACGTATTGTTGAAGTTTGTAAACCACCATGAATGCATTTTTCTATTTGATATTATGTTCTCCAATACATCTATTGTTTTAGCATATTATTTATATACTTTTATAATTTAAAATGTTTCCTCATCGCCCTATATTCCTTACATTCATTGCTTATTTTATTTGTTTATGCATAAGTTTACCTTCACTATTTTACGCCAAGCTGTAAGAATGATTTATGTTTCTTATAACTCTTGATTGTTTCTTCATTTTCTGTCTTTGCTTCTTTTTATTTCAATAAACTTCAAACTTAAAAAAAAAAAAAAGAAGAGATAATACCCAATTTGATAATTTGTTTGTTGGTGCAAGTCAATGTGAAGACACTTATCGTATTACAGGGGGTTGGGGATTTAAAGGAGGCAAAGATCCAATTTTCCCTGGAATTTATTTCATTTGTGGGGATAGAGCTTACTACAGTCTTCCTGACCACTGGTACGGGACATGTTTGGTAGGTTTAGTTTTTCCAAAAAAATTTCATGTGGATAGAAATGCAAAGGGTTCTTTTGAAATTGGTAATCACTTGAGTAGATTTAGAAGAGAAAGCTTTTCAGAAATTTTGGGAGACATATTTGGTCCTTTAATACCTATGGTAGGAATAACTCTGAATGCAAACAAAATTAGAAAAATGTCCACAATAGTTGATAGATAGTCAACAGATACTGCAGGTGGATTTCAATTAGTTGACACAGAACTTGTTGCCATGAGATCTATGGTAATGCAGAACCGTCTTGCCCTAGACATTTTGCTAGCAAAAGAGGGTGGAGTTTGTGGGATATTACATGTCCAACATTGCTGTACATATATTCCTGATAAGAGTCAGAATATAGAGATGTATATAAAAAACATTACTGAGTTACATAGTGAGATAGTACCCATAGAAGATGAAAGTTTTTAAGAGCGCTTGGCTAAAAGATTTGCAACAATTAAACGCTGGTTTCAAGAGATTGGTAGTTAATTTATAGGTAAAATAGTTTTTCCTTTAATAATCATAGATATATTAACACTTTTGCTGAAAATTAGTTGCATGATACACAAGAGAAGAAAACACTTAATAGAAAAGAGAAGAATTTACAAACTCAGAAATGAAAAAGAAAGAGAGATTGAAATAGAGGAGTTTCGAAGAACTCAATATGAAAAATGCAGGAAGACAGATGAGACTAAAGTTTAGAAATACTAATATTAAGAAAGTCCAAAACATGTTCAAAGGTTAAAAATGAATACATTTTTGGGGTATTGTTTGGTGATTTTGAAATCACAAGATGAGGGAGTTGATGGAGCAGGGTGAAGAGCAAAATTTTGTTCTAACCTGTGAAGTTAACCTCCTATAATGTATAACTTGACTAATAAGCATGTGGTGAAAAGTATTAATCAACTTAGTTTAAAAATTGCAAACATACGCAGGATTAATTAATGTGCTTTATGTTGCAAACGCAAAGAAGAAAATAATAAACTAACCTTGTCTATTGTCTTTGTCAGTATTAAATGCTGCTGTTTAACTAATGGCATGTGCTTATTATGTGTGCTTATGTTATGTCTTTTGTGACAAAAGCCTTTGGAGTTCGTGCAGTTCCTGAAGGAAAAAGTAAATATATTGCTGCTTACATGTGCTTCAGCTAGGTAACATAAATAACCTGGTTAATTATTAGAAGGGGGCGGGTAACAGAATGGGTCTCAATTCCTTAATTAATTGATGTCTTGTGTTTGTTTAAATAATAGTTTCCGAAGTGAGGCCTAAAAAGTGGCCTAGAAAATATGGCTGACAGCATGGCAGACGTGAAACCTTGTCCAGAGTGGAGCCTTGCATTTACGTAATGGAGATTTTTGCTGCACAAACATTAATAATAAAAAGAAAAGACTTTTGCTTGAATAAAATGTGCTCACGGAGAGAAGGCCCAAGGACAGGAAGAAAAGTATCTGCCAAGTTTAGGAAGTAATGTTCTGAACTCGAATAATGTAACATTTCTGAGGAAACGGAGAAACGTGAAATTGAATGAACAATAGGGCTTATGTAAAGCCTAGTCTTGGTCAAAATTCGAAGATGACCTAAAGGTAGACTGACATGGCTCAGCCAATGAGAAGCCTGGATTTTGTTGAAAGAATGTAAAATGTAGAAAGTTTAGATAGAGAAAAGGTATAAAACCTGACATCATGAGCAGGGCAAAAAAGCTTGCTTCCCGATTTCTGAATGAAGTGCTGATGGACTTTTGGCGCACGTAAGGACAGCAGACTATGATAATTTTCTTTTCAGGTGAAGCGAGAAATAGTCAGGGAAATAAAATTAGGGTATGAAAACTGTTATTTGCTAATACTTCATGTTCCTGATCTTGCTTTAATAAATGTCAGTTTAATGATTCATTTCCTAATAAAATTATGCTTTCTTATTTGCTTCTAAAATAAAGATTCTGGAGGCGTGGCCAAGATGACGGGCTGAGAGGTCGCACTTGCCGAGAGCTCCCGGACCCCTGAATCCCTGCACCGCTTGTAACCGCTGATTCCCCCCCGGATCACGCGGCGACTGAGCCTGGTGCCCACGGTGGAGGTGTGGAGCGACCGCTGAGCCCGGTTTGCGCCGTCGGGGGTGAGATCCTGGCCGGTGAAGCCCGGATCGGGGCCCGCTGCATGGCACGTGTGCGAGCCGGAAGCCGCGAGTCTCCCGGCCCTTGGGGCGTGACGGAGCGCCCAGCCGCCTGTGTGTGAAGCCCGCAGCGGTGCATGAACTGCCGGAGTGGGAGTCAGCGGCGGCTTCGCGAACGGTTCGGAGTTGTCCGACGGCGGTTGTACGGAGCGGAGCAGAGGTGAAGAGCGGAGGCGGAGTCGACATCGCCTCACTACGCCAGCCCGTGGATTGAAGAGGCCCGCTGGGAGAGGCCGCTCCGACCGGTTGTCTGAGCGGAGCGGAGGAACGGGGCTCCCGGGGCAGATCTCCCCCTGAGGCTACGGGCCCCGGCGACCTTCGCACCGTGACTTAGCCCACTGGCCGGATTTTTGGGTCCCGGATCAGAGACGGAGAGGGGTTCTCCATCTTGGGCGTTGGCCCCTCGACATCACAGAGCGGCCATTTTGTGGTCTCCGGCCAGGCAGCTCGGCCTTCCTGGTGCTCTTTGTGTGGCGCTGCCCCCGGCTGGCATATAGCTGCTTTCTTTGCCCTCAACGTCCTCTACTCAGCTGCGATGTCGAACGCTAGAGGACAGCGACGGGGCGACCGAACCTTGCCGGACATGCTGGGTCGCGGCGCCCTACGCAGCGGTGGAACCCAACCCGCCACGACCTCCCCGGCCCCGACCAGGGGTGCAGATGGCGGAGAACCCCCGGTGACGAGATCATTCCTCGAATCGCTCTTTAGCTCCCTTCGGGAGGACTTTCAAACGCTCAAGCGTGAGGTGGCCGGGGAGGTCTGCGAAGTAAGGAGAGAGATGGACTCCCTGGGGGAACGTGTGAACACAGTGGAGGAAGTGGGTCACTCCAGGGATGAAGAGATCACCCATCTGCAGCAGGAGGTCCTGCGGCTGCGGGAGCAGCAGATTGAGCTACAGGCCCACGCCGAGGACCTTGAAAATCGATCCAGGCGGAACAACATACGGGTCCGCGGTGTGTCGTCCGGTGAGGAGGGTGAAGACGTGACTGCATATCTGGTGGCCCTCTTTCGTGCGATCCTGGGAGAGTCGAAGGACTTTCGGATCCGCATAGACCGAGCACATCGGGTGGGCCGCCCCCGCAGAGCTACGGCGCCCGCACCGGACATTCTGGCCTTCCTCCCGGACTTTCCCTTGAAGGAGCGGATCCTCCGAGAAGCACGAGGGCAGCAATCTTTCCGATTCCGGGACCACCCTGTGACCCTGTTTCAGGACTTATCTACAGTCACGCTGCAGAAGAGGAAATCATTCAAGATCGCCACTGACTTCCTCCGTGAGCAAGGGACACAGTACTCTTGGGGGCACCCCTTCCGTCTGATATTTCGATGGAACGGTGTTTTGCATCAGCTTCGGTCCCTCCAGGATGTCTGCGCGGTGTTGGGCCTCACAGCATCGGATACAGATACCCCGGCTCCGCGGCGGAGGCAAAGCACTCGTGACGGATGGCAGCAGGCTGGAGGGGGGACCTCTCCTCCGTCGGAGCGTCCGGGCTCGCCCGTGATCAGGGCGGACATGGCGGCTGCCATCCAGGAGGCCTCCAGAGTGGCGGCGAACGGCGAAGTGGCCCTGACGGCCTGAACTCACTCCGGGGGGAGTCTACTCTAGCTTATTCCTCTTGCAGGTGCGGGGATCCGGGGGGTGGGCTGGGAGGAATGGCGAGTGCTGGAGGAGGTGGCTGGACGTCCACTAGACTGCTTTACCACGGCCCTGCCCGTTACGGGCCGGACTGGGACAATGTCTTTTTTGAAAAGTTCGAGTAGCAGGGAATGGGGTTGGGACTGGCGGGCAGATGTTTTGATTCTGGGGCCTAGAGGGGGGGTCAGCTGCGGGGGATGGTGTAGATTTGGTTGTGTGGGGACAGGGGGGGTTTTCTAGTTGTGGGGTGTTGGGGTTCGGGGACTGTACTGTGCCAGTGGTCGGTTCAAAGTTGCTCTGTTTTGAGGCCTCGAGTGGTGCCTTCTGTGTTTGCCTGCGGGGCTTTGCCTCTTGACATGTGCTCCATTGATCCCCCTCCTTGATGGCTCTTAAGGTGCTTACTCTCAATGTGAAAGGGTTGAATAATCCGGTTAAAAGGCGGGCAGTGTTATCCTTGTTAGAAAACTCACAAGCGGATATCTGTCTGTTGCAGGAGACCCATTTGCTGGCTAAGGACTGCTCGAGGATGCGTACCCCTAAGTTCCCCACGCAGCTGTTCTCCTCTAGCGCCTCCAAGACGGCAGGGGTGGCGATCTTGTTTTCTAGGGGGTTCAGGGGAGAGGTCGTGTGCAAGGTAGCAGAACAGAAAGGGAGACTTCTAGTGTACAGGATCAGGATGGGGGGTTTAGCACTGACTGTTGGCACCGTCTACTGCCCCAATGATCACCAGGACCAATTCTTACACAGGGCTTTGGAGGACGTTGCATCCACCTCTGATAGGCACATAGTGTTGGGGGGTGATTTGAACCTGGTTTTCGACGCGGCGATGGACAGGTCTGTGCAGCGGCGCCACCAGTTGGGTGAGCTTTCGGGCTCGATTCGAACTCGACTTGAGGAGCTGGATCTGCATGACATGTGGCGCCACCTCCACCCCACCACCCGCGCATACTCTTACTTCTCACATGCCCATAGATCTTATGCGCGATTAGATCATCTACTTGTGTCGGGCCCAATGCTCCCTTTGGCTTCGAGTGTAGACATGGGGGTCCTCTCTCTTTCTGACCACGCCCCGGTGGAGGGCACTTTCACTCTGCCCCCGGTGGTTCGGCCGAGAGGGGTCTGGCGGCTCCGGGACACGCTTTTGCACAGGCGGTCGGTGGTGGATCAGATCCGGGCGGCCATTTTGGATTTTCAGACCATAAATGATACTGGGGATACTTCTCGTGCGACACAGTGGGCAGCCCTGAAGGCGGTGCTCCGAGGCGAATTTAGAGCGATTTCCTCGGCCGAGAATAGGGACCGACAGCTCAAGAGAGATGAGCTCACCCGGCAGGTGAGGGAGCTGGAGCAGGTTCATCACAGGACAGGGGCCCCCAGGGTGTGGAGGCAGCTGAAGGCGGCACGGAAACTCCTGGCGGCCCTTGACACGGACCGGGCGGAGTATGCGATGCTTCGCCTGAGACACAAATATTATACAGGGGGCGATCGGTGTGGGCGGCTCCTGGCTAATAAACTTAGGGTGCAACACCAGCAGCACCGAGTGAAGGAACTGGTGGACCCGACCGGTGGTAGGGTCACGGCTGATGAGCAAATAGCAGACGTCTTTCGCAGCTTTTATGCTGACCTCTACACCGGGGAGGCCCCCTCGGCCCGGGCTGAGATGGCCTATCTGGACTCGGTCTCGCTCCCGTCGTTGTCTCAGGAGCAGGCTCTGTATCTGGAGCGTGACATCCGTCTCGAGGAGGTGATCACGACGATATCCCGGCTTAAATTGGGCAAGGCCCCGGGACCGGATGGCTTTATCCCGCTGTTCTATAAAACCTTCTGTCAGGAACTGGCGCCTCTACTGACCCGTCTTTTTAACTCCTTCGCAGAGCCGGGAGCCATCCCCTCCGAATTTCTCCAGGCCACGGTTTCCGTGATTCCGAAGCCGGGCAAGGACAGGACCGCCTGTGGGTCCTACCGTCCCATTTCGCTACTGAACACTGATTTGAAAGTGTTCACCAGTATATTAGCTGCACGCCTGGCGTTGCACCTCCCGGGCATGGTTGACTCGGACCAAGCGGGCTTCGTGCCCGGTAGGCAAACAGTAGATAATACGAAGAGGGTGACGCACATCCTCGAGAAGGCTTCCAGGATCCCTGGGGAGAGGATGCTCCTGTCCATAGACGCAGAGAAGGCTTTCGACAGGGTGCACTGGCCCTACCTAGAGAAGGTCCTGGGCAAATTCGGAATTGGGGAGAAGTTCCGTCATCTGATCTTCAATTGTTACTGGTTCTCCTCTGCGGTAGTCCGGGTGAACAGCGGCAGCTCTCGACCCTTCCCTATTGAGCGGGGTACGAGACAGGGGTGCCCACTCTCCCCTCTGCTCTTTGCCCTGTACATGGAGCCTTTTGCTCAGAGGATTAGGCAGAACCCCGACATTGTCGGTGTCAAGATGGGTGAATTCCATCATGCGATCAGCCTGTACGCGGATGATGTCATTCTGACGCTGGATGACCCGCGGAGATCGCTGCCGGCCTGTGTAGAGGAACTGCACTTATTCGCCGACGTGGCGGGCTTCAAGGTGAACTTGGGGAAGTCGGCCGCCCTTGACATTTCGCTTACTAACGCCACTAGAGCGGGCCTACAGAGGCTTTACCCTCTGAGCTGGTCCAGGGACCGGATCCCGTACTTGGGGATCCTATTGGCGCCCTCCCTCCCGGAGATGGTCACGGCCAATTACGCGGCTCTGGGCGCGAAAATCAGGGAGGAACTGGGCCGGTGGGATAAGGGCACGCTGTCGTTACTGGGTAGGGTTGCCGCGGTGAAGATGACCCTCCTGCCTCAGGTGCTTTACCTCTTCAGAGCGTTGCCGCTCCAGCCCCCCGCGGGGTGGCTTGCGGAGACACAGACCGCCATCGCGCGGTTCGTGTGGCAGGGTCGCAGGCCGAGGATTAAGAGAAGCATCGCTATGCTGTCACCGGAATCCGGGGGGCTGGGGATACCGGACTTGCGGAAATATTTCCAGGCCGCTCAGCTCCGCTATCTAGTGGAATGGAGCCGGTGGGAGTCTGATAAGCACTGGCTGTTCCAGGACCAGGCGGTGGCGGGTAGGACGCTGCAGGAAGTACCATTCTTGAAGCGGGCCCATCGACCCCCCAATCTCTACGCGTCTCTGGTAACGCGGGTCCCGCTCCGGACGTGGGACTCGGTGGCTGCCAGGTGCGAGCTTACCACCTTCCCCTCTCCCTTTACGCCGCTCATTGGCAACCCGTACTTCGGCCCCGGGATGGAGCAGGGCGCTTACGAGCGCTGGCGGGTGGCCCGCTGCTGCACTCTGTATCATTTGTACTGCCCTGAGGGGGTTGTCCCCTTCCCGGACCTGAGGAGGGATTATGGCCTCCCGGAAACGGAGCGCATGCGATACATGCAGGCGCGCCACTGGGCATTACAACCCCAAGTGCGCGACGCGGCACACCGGGAAATCACGGCGTATGAGCGTTGGTTAATTACTCGCACGTCGGACGCTAAACTGATCTCGGACCTGTATAAAATGCTGCAGCCCCCCTCCTTTCATATTCACAACCCCGGTCGGGAACGTTGGGAGCGTGAGCTCGGGCGCGTGTTGAGCCATAAAGAATGGGAACACATGTATTGGCATGGCAATTGGCACATCTCCTTCCGCGCACGTCACTCGGCCTACCACACGGGTCTTACGGAGACCTTCACTAAAATCTCGACCTACTGGTACCGTACTCCGGAGAAACTGCACGAGATGGACAGGGCAATACCAGGGACGTGCTGGCGCAACTGTGGCGATACTGGTACTCTAACACACATACTATGGGACTGTCCCCTGCTAGCTCCTTACTGGGAAGAGGCTTTGGGCGAGGTAGACAAATGCTTTGGGATAGAACTGCCTAGATTCCCGGCCTATGTTCTGCTAGGGTTGCCGAATGGGCTGATGTATCCCCTTAGATCTAAGAGAGGTAGACAGATCGCAATTGCGCTGGGGTCAGCGGTGCAGAATATTCTCATACACTGGCGCACTACCACACTTCCCTCTGTAGTTGGTTGGCTGCACAGATTATGGCATGTCCTTGGAATGGAGAAGATGTCCTTAGTGGCCTTGGGGGATACTGATACCTTTGAGGAACTGTGGGAGCCCTTTCACAGCCTGTTATGTTCCGAGTTTCGGGAGATCACCTGCCCTAGATACCTTAGGTTGTTAAGGCTGACACCGCCACCGGACCCGCCTGCTTGATTGGGTGGGGTCGATACTGTATAGCGGGGATTTTCGGAGAGTTGCATGTAGCGGAGACTGTAGATATTGGCACAGTACAGGGGGTGGGTTAGGGTTAGGTAGTTGGGGGTTCTGTTTGGTTAGGTAGGTTCTTGGAGCGGGGTTGCTTCCCCTCCCTTCACCCCTCCCTTTTTTCCCTTCCCCTCTTCACCCCCCCCTGGTCCCCCCCCCTGATTTTCTTTCCTCCCCCCCATCCCGTCCCTCCCTCCCTTTCTCCCCCCCCCCCCTCGTTGTTTGTATGTGACCACAGGTGCGAAAGCTATGCTCCCGAGTCGGATGGGGCCTCTTGCAAACTTGTAACTGCATTACTGTACTTGCTGTACAATGCGCATTGCTGTGCGGTTCCTGTGGTTTACTTGTTCCTTGCCCCCTTGTGTCCTACCCCACCCTGCTTCAATAAAATACTTTAAACATAAAATAAAGATTCTAAACGTAAATGCTCTTTCGTTATGAAGAATAAAGTCAATAAAAATTAGATTTGAAAAGACAAGCTGGTCTTGTTTATTCATGGTCTAGTTACTATCAGTTGATCCAATCGCCATAGTGATCTGTTTAATAAATAATAAATGTTTATAAAACCATGGTAAAGATGAGAAACTGCAGTTGTATATAATAGTGTAAATAATAAGTGAGTGAGTTTATTAATCAGACCACATGATTCAGTTGCTCAAAAATTGTGTCTTTGGTGTTATGGGCCTGTTTGAGTGTTTCATAATTAATGGTGAGTATTGAGGTAATAGGTAGTGCTTATGAGACAGTTTTTCAATAGGAGTGCTGGATCAATAGTACCCCCTGCCATTCCTATATACTCACAGGTGGCATGCTGTGACGGCTCCGCTGTGCCCATGCCCCAGTGCCTCCTTTTTGCCCCCGTAACTGCTCTGTGGAGCAAAAGTGTCCCCTTGAGATGGTCCAATTGTGGTATTGGGTTCTCCAGGCCTACATATTCCGCAAAACCCGCTACACCATAAAGCAGACGTTGGCACGGAAACTGGAAAATGCAAAAGACAAGTTTATTAGGACCCCATGGGGTGGTGGTACATTCCTACAGCACCCTTCGGCAATGCAAGAAGTATCACACCGAACATCGATGTGAGACCTCTTTTATACAGTTTTACAGTAATACAAAGAGTAGGCGGAACACATTTACTCAGTTTAGGTACATATAAGGTCATTTTTGGAACACAGCCAACTCATCGGAGGGGTTACAACAACACTGGTCAGTTTGGAGAACATTCCTAAGTGATGACTGTCCACTAATACAGAGGGTTTAACTGCGCATGTGCGAGCTTGACCAATACTAAAAAATAGCCTGTTGCTGGGCAAGTTTAAGTGGTCAGTGGTACAGAGAAAGGACAAAAGGGTATGCTGACCACGAGGCAACGCGTTCATATAAAATGGACACCAGTGTTTTCAAAATGGCTTCCGAGTACCATAGACAAGTTAAGGGGAAATTCGTGTAGCAAAGCTTAACGTTAACCCGGTCACCGTCAAATTACGACAGACGACCCTTTTAGCGTTTAGCTGAAGCTACCTCATAGTGGACATAATCAGGGTATTCATCATCGATATCAATGGACATAATATTTGCTACTTTTCTATGAATCATTTGTTCATTCTTGACAATAGCTCGTTTGGATGGGATACAAGCAGGAAGGCACATGGAACATAACATAGGGCCACATTGAATGCAGAGACATAGAAAGAACAGTATCCCAATTATTACACATAGGATAGTCAGCAACTTCCAACCCCAAGCACTAAGTAACGTCCAAAACCATCCCGAAAATGTCCAAGTACCATTATCAGGATGTATCTCAGCAGCTATTTTATGCAACTTAGAAATTGCGTCATATACAGAGGGTGAATTATCTGGCACGTACACACAGCAACTACTTCCGATAATGCAGCATGCACCCCCACGATCAGCTAATACTACATCTAGAACCATTCGATTCTGGAGCGTTACAATTCTGGTAATTTGAAGTTCCTCAGTCAAATTCCCTGTCTCATTAGCAACAGCTTCTACAACACGTGTCAGTCGTCTTATTTTTCTGCTATTTAAAGCAGCCCCAACAAATGAGAAAAGACCTAAATTAAAATCGACATACTGCTGCAGAGAAGTATCAGTCTGGTCTATATCATCGAGAGTTAATGCTCTCTTCACTCTATTCAATATAAAATCATGGTACAAAACGAAGTCATTATGGTACATAGGTGGGGCTATAAACACAGGGGGTAATACAAAAGATACATAACATGTTCCTAACCATCCTATAGGGAGACGGTGATAACCTTTATTTCCACAAATAAAATAAGTGTTTCGTGAAGCCACAAAGGAGTGTCAAAGGTGAGAGTAGTGTTACATTCACTTCTTCCTACTGGGATTGTACCTTTATTTCGTACACACAAATCAGCTTTCGTATCAATGACGGTGATTACATGCAGGCTGGACATATTTACATTTCTTTGGTTAGTATAAATTCGTGGTGAAGATACATTATCTGGTCGATATTCTTCCCATTCAAATTTAGTTCCTTCAGCTTGTGGATAACTATCTCGGTCATTAAAGCAAACCTTATTTAATCGGAAAAGTAGTCCACCTTTTGTCGGCCGTCGCAAAGTGAATAAAAGAGTATACCAAGCATTACAGGAACCATTGTGAGAGAATGGGAGTGGGATAAGCGGAGTGCCTCCTTTCTTTTGATGTCCACGCAACATCCCACATACCCAACAGTTCGAAGTATTCGTCATACTATGGGTGTGATGCAGAATCTGGATGAAACTATTATTCAGATAAGTCTGTCTGTGTCGTTCTTCATGATAAGGCAAAGTAAAATGAAAATGTTCAGATGGAATTGGGGTAGTTGGCAATAAATGTTCTCTTGCCGGCACCAGTAGTTCTACCACCCAAGCTATCACTGCTATCACCACAATTGTCATAACAAAGAATACTGCGCCAAGAATTCTCTTATTTCGCATTGTAGAAGATGCCATAGTTCAAAGTTCAAAATGTCTCAAAAAAGAAAGCAACTAAAAAATAAAAATATGAGTGCTGAGCTCCGAGGTAGCCGTTGGTTTCTTCTCCGAGATTCAAGACAGGTGTCGCTACACTTGGCAGAACTGATCCCCCCCTTGATATTCCCGGCTTCCGTTTCACAAACCTGGAGCGGTAACTCAACCAGTCTCGCATAAAACAACTGCTTCCCTTGGTCGTAGATTGTATCTCTCTCTACCAGAGACAGTGTGGTCCGGGAAGGCTCCCTCCGATTCAGTAGATGTAACAGCTGGGCTCTTCTCCTCGTCCAAGATGTCTCGATAATCAGACAGCACAGTTGGATTCAACAGGTCCGGAGAGACGCGGCGACAATGAGTGGAATGCACCCACTGTTTCTTGTTCGTAACTCGCACAGCCGTACGAGTCGCTAATAGCACTTGCTCGGGTCCACGACACCTCGGCTCCAAGCTGCTTGTTCTCTCAAAGGACCGGACCATCACGTAGTCGCCAGGACGAAGATTGTGAGCCTCTCCAATGGAATTGTCGGGGAGCGCTTCTCGAACCTGTTGATGAATGGAAAGTAAATCATTTGTTAATCGTGCCAAATAATCGTTCATCATTATACAAGGCACATCATGTAACAATCGAGGCTTAGGAACTCCCCATATATTCATAGGCCTTCCAAACACCACTTCATAAGGTGTGAGGCCAGTTCGGGAATGGGGCACTGATCTGATAGATAGCAATGCCAGAGGCAGAGCATCCGGCCATTTCAAAGACGTGGATGCCACGATCTTTGCTAGCTTCAATTTCAGAGTAGCGTTATACCTTTCCACAAGACCTGCTGACTGCGGATGAAATACAGCATGAAATTTCTGCTGAATTCCCAATCCCTTCATCACGTATTCCACAATTTTCCCAACAAAATGAGGACCATTATCGCTCCACAAAAATTTACAAACACCATAGCGGGGGAAGTACTCTTTGAGCAAAACCTTAGCTGTTGTCAGCGCTGTATTATCCTTCGTGGGGAAGGCCTCAATCCATTTACTAAAAGCACACACCACCACTAAGACATATTTAAGGTTATTGCAAAGCTCAAGCTGGATGTAATCCATTTGTAGTACTTCGAATGGTGCAGTAGGTGGAACAAACCCTCCTTTCGGAGTATACGTCCCTTTAGCAGGATTGCGCTGCAAGCATATCAGACAGGTCTGCACTACTCTTTTGGCCGTATTGGCAATCTCAGAATGCTCCCAGACTCG
The DNA here is from genome assembly GCF_964263255.1 of Lissotriton vulgaris. Classification (NCBI taxonomy): domain Eukaryota; kingdom Metazoa; phylum Chordata; class Amphibia; order Caudata; family Salamandridae; genus Lissotriton; species Lissotriton vulgaris. The sequence goes on along the minus strand of NC_141699.1, from coordinate 264,808,608 downwards.
CGTAAGCAATTTAGTAATTGCGAGAGCTCCAACATGTGCCAATCCATGTGTCATTTGGACCATTGCTTGCAAGTAAGCTGCAGGCAATTTCCATCTTTCCATATCTTTGCTTCTCCAACAACCCTCATCATCCAACACTCCCTCCGTTGCCCAGGTTGCGAGTTCTGCTTCAGACGCTGATTTCTGAATGTCTAGTATCTCTTCTCTAGCATCATGCCATCGCTCAGCCTGCGATTTCACTACATACATTGGCGAGGCATTTCGTAACATAGCAGTTTCCCTCGCTATGCAATCTGCAAAGGCGTTTCCTTGTCCTACTTTGTCCGTCACTTTCTTATGTGCACTTCATTTGATTATCGCCACTTTCTTTGGACATAGTAATGCATTCAAGAGATCACGCACTAGTTCTCCGTGCATGATGTGCACTCCGTGTGAAGTCAAAAACCCTCGCTCTCTCCAGAGTAGGCCAAAATCATGCGCTACTCCAAAGGCGTACCGGCTATCAGTGTAGATGTTCACACATAAACCAGCACTTAATTCACATGCTCTTGTTAGGGCTATCAATTCCGCCGCTTGGGCCGATTTCTGTGGTATTCGTGCTGCTTCTACCACTGTCTTAAGTGTTGTGATCGCATATGCTGCGGAAGTTGTACCATCTGGCAGCCTCAAACACGATCCATCAACCCACAGTTCCCCATCCACATCTGGAAGTGACGTATCCTGTAAGTCGACACGACCCTTTGTTTGTTCTTCAGTCAGGAAAACACAATTATGGTGTTCTTCCTCCTGGCCCTCAGCAACTGGATACGGCAATAAAGTAGCAGGGTTCAGAGTAGCACATCTCTTTAATGTGATATGCGGCGCCAACAGTGTGAGCTCATATCCTGTTAAACGTGCACTCGTAAGGTACTGAGTTTTTGTTTGGTTTAACAGAGCGTCTACCGCATGGGGAACTAACACCAACAATTTGTGTGACAAAACTATTCCCTCACTCTGTCGTATGGCCACTGCTGTTGCTGCAACTGCTCGAAAACACCCAGGTAATCCTCGTGCTACGGGATCAAGTATTGCTGAGAAATACGCGCAAGGTCTCTGTTTATCCCCGTGTGTCTGCACTAGGACTGACAATGCACACCCATCCTTCTCGTGTACATACAATGTGAAAATCTTCGTATAATCTGGTGTACCTAACACTGGTGCAGAACAAAGGGCTTGTCTCAATTGTTCAAAAGCATTCTGACATTCATCTGTCCATTCAAGGGGCATTGGTGTAGTCTTGGACAATAGTGCTAACAAAGGCTTTATAATATGTGAAAATCCCATTATCCACTGTCTACAAAAAGACTTTAAGCCTATAAAGGCGCGCACATCTCTCTCAGTGCGGGGGACTGGTGTATCTAAAATCGCTTGGATTCGATCAGATGTCAATGCACGTCCCTCCTTAGACAAAAGATGACCGAGGTAGGTCACCTTTGGTCTACAATATTGAAGCTTTTTCCTAGATACCTTGTGATTGTTCTGAGCAAGAAAGGAGAGCAAAGCAAGAGTACTCTCCTCACATTGTTCTTGCGTGTCTGCTGCAAGTAGAATGTCATCGACATACTGAATGAGAGCCACTCCAGAATGCAAATCGAAAGAATCGAGTTGTCTTTTTAAAGCCTGGCTATAAATACTAGGACTTTCTGTATAGCCTTGAGGAACTCGACAAAATCTATACGATTTATTATTTAATGTGAAGCTAAATAGATATCTGCTATCAGGATGGATGAGAATGGAAAAGAAAGCATTTTTTAGGTCAATCACGGTAAACGTGGTTGCAGTGGGCGGAATCAAAGTAAGTAAAGTGGTAATATTAGACACCACTGGGTACTGGGGCACTACTATCTTGTTAATTTCTCTCAAGTCAAAAATAAATCAATAGATTTTGTCATCAGTATCTTTCTTTAAAATCGGAAGAATAGGGCTGTTACAGACATTATAGGGAACTTCCTCCACAACGCCTGCAATAATCAAGTCGTGTACGATATGAGTTGAGGCAACTTCACCCTCCCTGGAGATTTTATACTGCAGTACACGAGGCAGAGATGCTCCCTCCTTAACAGTTATTCGAATAGGGGGAATAAGCATCTGTCCCACATCCGTGTCTGAAGTAGCCCATAACGTTTGTGGGAGAGAGGCCAACGCTTCGATTTCTTGCATAGTACACAATCTCTCTACATCTGGGTAATTGTCATTCAGAATAACCCGCATTCCTTCAGGAGCGCAGCGTATTGTTGCTCGAAAGTATTTGAGCAAATCTATTCCCATAATATTGTCTGGAGTGTTTGGTGACAATAAAAATGGGCACGGATCAAAGAATCTGTCAATGTAAAATGTAAGGGGTTGTGACAATGGGCTAAGAGAGGGTGTTTCATCGAACCCTATTGATGTAATCGTTTCGCCAGACAGGGGAGCCCTTGGAACCAAGTTTTTAGACAGAGCGCTACGAGTAGCTCCTGTATCAACCAGGAACTGATCAATAGAACCCAAAACGCCCGCTGATACATATGGACCTCTTTGATCGACTGGTACTTCAACCGATTCCACACCCCATCCTACGCAATCCTATGCATGTACATAGTCCTGAGACTCCACATTCTCACCCTCCGATATCTGATACTGATTCCGTCGATCAAAAGTATTATTATCAGCCTGACCACGACCCCTCGCTTCAAACCTGCCGCGATCACTTGCTCCACCCCTCGCTCCTGAATAACTATTCCGTGTCCTTCCACCTCCTCGACCACGCTGATTACGTTGTTCACGAAGCACCGGACAATCTGAGGCCCAATGTCCAAACTCTTTACAGTATGCACACTGATCCTCAGCAATGTCGGTACGACCAGAAGACGTACTGTACGATCCACGCCTACCTCTATCGTTCCCTCTTGGCTGTGTAGCATAACCCTGAGCTAACATCACTTTCGTCTTTAATTCCTTCGCTTTCTTATCAGTACTTTCTTTAGCCTCCAATTCTTGTCGCTCATAATACTGAGCCAAAGTCAATAAAGAAGCAGGGGTCGCAGTGGTCCAAGAACTTTCACTAGTCTTTAAGTGTTTCGAAATCTCCGGTAAGAGATTCGCTACATACTTATCAACGAACAAATGTCTACCCGTGTCTTCTGTTAGTAACTGCCCGCTATAGTCGTGAAATGCTTCTTCAAAACGTGAGAAAAAATCAGACACCGACTCATCCGCCTTCTGTTTGCAAGAAGCTAGCATGGTCCAGTCTATCTTTTTAGGGGGAACGAGCATTTTTAATTTATTCAAAATAGCCGTCGGAAGATCTAAGATTAATTGACATGGCTTACATGCAGGCTCCCTGTCTAAATCAGCTTGGGCTAAAGTTTTCCAATCCGCCCCCAGGATCGCTTGATCATCGAACTTACGAATCGCCCTCCACATATCAGGAGGCAGTATTAACCCAAAAAAAAGGTCAATATCAACCAGCGTCATAACACACGAAGAGATAGCCCCTTCCACTCCTTCATAGAAAGCTGCCGGATTCTTACGGGGGTCAGGCAAAGCATTTTTCAGTGCCATAACATCTGCTCTATTCCATGGTGTATAAACCCAATTATATATAAAATAACCCTTTGCATCCCCAGAGAATTTGTTGTCGCTTGTACCTTGCCCTTTAGGAGGGACATACAAATGTGCAGCTTCATGCATAGGCATAACATGAACCGTAGAACTCTTATCTGCTCCAAAGATAGAACACTCTTTGGATTTATTTATTTATTTATTTATTTATAAAGTTTTATATAGCGCGAACTTGATCCCGAAGGATATCAGAGCGCTTTACAATTGTTATTTTATTTGTCTTTTTTGTTCTTTATTATTCTTGTGTTCAGGTATATTACTACATATTCAAAATCAGAGATTCCTTCGCCAACACATATTTCATCGCACTGAAGGGAGAGTTATCCCGCGACTTCCTCAGGGCTAAATCTTCTTTGAACTGTACCTCCCTAACGGTTATAACGTCGATCCCGGCGCAGGCTCCTCTGATTCTTTCCTCACTTCCCGTAATCTTGACGCCTCATCCCGTAGCTGGACCAACCGTTGGAAAAACCAATCCGCATCTGTAATAACAAAAAGACCTTTACGCATATTCTCACGACCAACTGATACATCCTTAGGCTCTAAATCATTTGAATTTTTCCTAAATCGTTCTACAACCTCGTCTCCAAACTGACCCAAAGAATACAACCGTTCTCGCTCAGACCACCTACTCATTTGGGGCCAGATGTAGGTAAATTTTATTTTCCGACCTCTTAAATACCGAGTCATACCGACTCGGTATTTCAGAGGTCGGAAAAAAAAAGTACCGAGATGTAGGTAAATGCAGATGTGCAATTACCGATTCGGAAACAGTCGGTATTTTCCGATGCGGGAAATACCGACCAGTTAATGCCCATTCATTCCTATGGGCTTTGAAGCCCATAGGATTGATTGGGCATTTACCGGTCGGTATTTACCACATCGGAAAATACCGACTGTCACAAGGGTGCAGGGGGTGTCACTTTGACACCCTCTGGCACCCCCAAAAGAGGCTCGGGTGCCATGTGGCAGGCATACCTGCCCTAAGGGCAGGTCTGCCTGTCATATGGCATAGGTGTGCATGCACACATGTGCATGCACACCAGAAACGGTATTTTACCATCAAGTAGTATTTGATGGTAAAATACCGATTTTGTACTGCTTGTGGGACTCAGAAGAGTCCCACCTACATACCAATTTACCGGAATCCGTAATGATACCGACTCGGTATTTTACATACTCGGTAAATTTACTTATCGGTAAATTTACCGAGTCTGTAAAATACAGGGACCTACATGTCAAATTGCTCTTACCGGATCGGTAACGGCCGAATTCGGCCGTTACCACCCGGTAAACGCCTACCTACATCTGGCCCTTGGTCATTAATCTCTGACATAGTTATTTTGTTCAAATTGAGTTTGCGTGCAAAACTGTGCAGTTCTGCAGTCTCACTGGCACTTAACCTAACACAACTACTCCCTCGATCATATCCGTCCGAATCCTCATCTGGGGCCGTAGGTAGAACATACGGAGGCGGGCAACGATCTAATAATGAAAAATCATCAATTTCATTAGTAAGGACAGGATAAAGAGGACGTTGAATAGGAAATTGACCATTCGTTTGCAAATTACGTTCCCGTGCCTCCCTCTCTTTCTTCTCCTGCAACTCTTTCTCCTCCAGCTGTAAAGCCTTATCCCGAGCAGCCTTCCGCTGCTCTTTGTCCGCCAAGGCTAGTTCATGCTTCATTCGTTCACGCACCGCTTTCTCCCACATACGTACACAATCAAACATATCTTGTCTAGACCTGCGCTGAAACAAACATTGCTCCACATACTGAACCTTTCGTAAATCAAACGACCCATGTAGTGGCCATTGTAATTCGGGATCAGATTTAGTATATCTGTGCCACAATGTACTGTATAGAATGGGGGAATGCCAAATTTAACGTACATTTAGCGATTAGGGGTCCCCACTGGGGGAGCCGGCTGAGATTCATTTAGTCGATTATTGGTACCTTTTCCAAGACAGCACATCCCTCGGAGTGTGCTTAAAACAGGCATGTCAAAATATCACAGAAACGCAATATCACAAAAATGGCACTTAATATACTTCACACAAGGTGTGCCGTTCAAACAAAGACAAAGTTAGAGAAATATCTCCGCATGCCCGCCTATGTGGAGTGCACTGCACATATAATTCAAATCATAGAACCAAATGTTAGCTAACTCAAAACATATTCAAAGAGCCACAGTAAGCGTCCGTAGACAATCTTACCAATCACAAGCTTACCAAATTTCTCAAATATCCAGGTTCCAACTGCCAAGTTCTTTAATCGAATCAGCCAAACCGGCACTGTACGACAACTCGAACGAGCAGGATCTCAGTCGGGGACCGGCGCCACCTGGAAGGTCAGATCAGAAGGAAAGGAAGAAAACCCCGTGGGTACCAAGACTCGGGTCACTCAGTGGCAGCATACGCGACCGCCCGGACTTGCTCCAGAACGGTCGCTCCCTCTCCCACTCCCTGGTCCCACGCTTTGAGACTGCTACTGACCGCATTTGGGTATCGTTGCTAGCGCTGTATGTTACCTGTGATAGCGCTGTGTGCATTTCATCCTAGCTCGCTCTGTATAGCGCTGTGTGTTATCTGTGATAGCGCTGTGTGTGCATATCATCCTAACTCGCTAGGTGTAGCGCTGTGTGTTGTCTGTGGTGGCGCAGTGTTTTGCATCACATTGTGGCTCGTTATGAAGAGATTTTAACTGACCTGGATTGGCCTTTGGCGCTGCTCGCTCCGCTCCGCATTGCTGTAGGCGCTTTGATTCCATTTGCTGCCCCTGCCTCAGTTTCACTTTGACCCTCCATTTTGTTTGTGTTGGTGCTCCCTGGGCCGCCCCTCCTCCCCGCTACCGCCTCCCAGCTGCTGCCCCTCCCACGCTCTGCCCCCTCCACCATCCATTTATGACCAATGCCCCCACGCGCAGCGTTCACGCGCAGCGGCCGCGCCCCAGTCGCGCCGAAGGTGCGCCAAAGGTAAGCCCGTCTACGCCCGTCCGCACCTGGACCGCGCCCAGTGCCAGGACCCCTGCCCCTCGCACCACCCACCCACCCCGTATCACATACGATGCCACCTCCCTCCTAGCCCTTAACTCCGGCCGCTCCCCCAACTGCGCCCAAGCCGCTCCTGGACACACCCATGGACCCTTCTCATGCAACTCCTGCAAGTTCGACGGCACCAAAACCTACTCCTCATCCACCAACGCGACACAGAGACCCAACACCAACCACCTAAGATGCATCCTGCTCAACACCCGCTCAGTCCACAGACATGCCTTCGACCTCTGGAATCTACTAGACACCATCTCACCGGACGTCGCCTTCCTAACAGAAACATGGATGAATGCCTCATCAGCCCCAGACATCACCATTGCCATCCCAGAAGGATACAAGATCATCCGTAAAGACCGCGTCAAGCATACTGGAGGAGGCATCGCCATCGTCCATAAGAATTCCATTTGCATCTCAACCAGCTCAGATGACAACCTTACCAGCGCCGAGCACCTTCACTTCCAGATCCACACCGACCCCAAAACCACTCTCAGAGGCACCCTTCTCTACCGGCCTCCGGGCCCCCGGGCGCAATTCAATGACGACATCGCTGACTTCATCACCCCACACGCCCTCCCCTCCGAGGACTACATCCTATTGGGAGACCTCAATTTTCACCTGGAAAAGAGCAATGACAACAGCACCACCACCCTTCTGGACAACCTCGCAAACCTCGGACTCAAACAACATGTCACGTCCCCCACCCACATTGCAGGTCACACACTCGACCCTATCTTCACCTCCAGCAAACATGTCTCAATCAGCCACACCACAGCTCTTCATTGGACGGACCACAGCTGCGTTCACTTTTTCTACAATAAGCCCACAATCCACTACCACCCTCAACCCACCCTGCGTAGAAATTGGAACAAACTCACCATCGGCCAGATCTCCTCATCGCTCCTCCAAATCCCTCCTGTCCACTCCTCAAACCCCGACCAAGCAGCCATTAACTTCACCCAATGGCTATCCAAAAGCGCCGACATCCTAGCACCGTGGAAAAAACATCAAAACAAACTAAGCAGCAAGAAGGCCTCCTGGTTCAACGATGATCTTAAGAAATCCAAGAAAATCTGTCGCTCCCTCGAGAAAGCATGGAAAAAAGACCCAAACTCCAACACCAGAGACGCCTTCAAAAACGCCACCCGTATACACCACCAACTAATCCGATCTGCCAAGAAAGCCGCCTTCAAAGACCGACTAGACAACAACGCCCACAACAGCAAGGAGTTATTCAACATCGTCAAAGAATTTACCAACCCACTAGCCAACTCCAATGACATCACCCCCTCTCAAGCCCTCTGCGACTCCCTAGCCTCCTTCTTCCACGACAAAATTGCAGACATCCACAACAGCTTCGACAACCGACCCGTAGACCTCCCCACCCAACCTTCTGCAGGACCTTCTCCCCCCTTGAACATCCTCAACGACTGGAACCCAATCTCCACTGAGGACACCATCCGCCTGATGAACTCCATCCACTCAGGATCCCCCACAGACCCATGCCCTCACCACATCTTCAACAAAGCAGACTCCACCATAGCACCACGCCTCCGAGACGTCATCAACTGCTCCCTCAACTCCGCCACCTTTCCGGAAAGCTGGAAACACGCAGAACTCAGCGCCCTTCTGAAAAAACCCACAGCTGACCCCACCGAACTCAAAAACTACCACCCCATCTCGCTTCTTCCTTTCCCGGCCAAAGTCATCGAGAAAGCTGTCAACAACCAGCTTGCCGCCTTTCTCGAAAGCAACAAAACCCTCGACCCCTCACAGAACGGATTCCGAGCCAAACACAGTACTGAGACCGCACTCATCGCAGCAACAGATGACATTCGAACCTTACTGGACAATGGAGAAACAGTCGCCCTCATCCTCCTTGACCTCTCCGCAGCCTTCGACACAGTCTGCCATAGCACCCTATTACAGCGCCTCAGTAACATCGGAATCCAAGGAAAAGCACTGGAATGGATCACCTCGTTCCTCACCGGAAGAACTCAGAGAGTCCGCCTCCCACCATTCAAGTCAGAGGCCTCTGAAGTCATCTGCGGCGTGCCACAAGGATCGTCACTCAGCCCCACCCTCTTCAACGTATACATGAGCCCCCTCGCAACCATCGTTCGCCAACACAATCTCAACATCATCTCCTACGCTGACGACACCCAACTGATCCTCTCACTCACCAAGAACCCCAACACCGCCAAAAACAACTTACACGAAGGAATGAAAGAAGTAGCCGAGTGGATGAAGCACAGCCGTCTGAAACTGAATTCAGACAAAACAGAAGTCCTAATCTTAGGTACCTCCCCCTCCGCTTGGGACGACTCCTGGTGGCCAGAGGCCCTTGGAAAAGCACCCATCCCGACGGACCACGCACGGAACCTGGGCGTCATCCTGGACTCCTCACTCTCAATGACCAGACAAGTCAACGCTGTCTCATCATCCTGCTTCAACATTCTTCGCATGCTCAAAAAAACATTTCGCTGGATCCCCACCGAAACTAGAAAAACGGTCACTCACGCACTGGTTACGAGTCGCCTGGACTACGGAAACACCCTATACGCCGGTACCACCGCAAAACTTCAGAAAAAAACTCCAACGCATCCAGAACGCATCAGCCAGACTCATACTAGACATACCGCGTAAAGAACACATCTCTGGTCACCTGAAAAACCTCCACTGGCTCCCCGTAAATAAGAGGATTACCTTCCGCCTCTTAACCCACGCACACAAAGCACTTTACGAACTTGGACTCGAATGCCTCAACACACGACTGTCCTTCTACACTGCCTCCCGTCAGCTACGATCCTCCAACCAAGCCCTTGCCACTGTTCCTCGCATCAACAAAGCCACCATGGGAGGTAGATCCTTCTCCTACCTAGCAGCCAAAACCTGGAACTCTCTTCCCACTCACCTTCGCCTTACTCAGAACCACCTAGCATTCAGAAAGCAACTTAAAACCTGGATATTCGACAAGTAATTTCCTCCCCTTCCTCAAGCGCCTTGAGACCCTATGGGTATGTAGCGCGCTATATAAATTTCTGACTTGACTTGACTTGACTTCCAATCCTTCGTCACGACCTCTCCTTCGGGCATCCGAGTCGCCGATGAGTCCCTTCGTGGTCGCCAATTTGTGGTATTGGGTTCTCCAGGCCTACATATTCCGCAAAACCCGCTACACCATAAAACAGACGTTGGCACAGAAACTGGAAAATGCAAAAGACAAGTTTATTAGGACCCCATGGGGTGGTGGTACATTCCTATAGCACCCTTCGGCAATGCAAGAAGTATCACACCGAACATCGATGTGAAACCTCTTTTATACAGTTTTACAGTAATAAAAAGAGTAGGCGGAACACATTTACTCAGTTTAGGTACATATAAGGTCATTTTTGGAACACAGCCAACTCATGGGAGGGGTTACAACACCACTGGTCAGTTTGGAGATCATTCCTAAGCGATGACTGTCCACTAATACAGAGGGTTTAACTGCGCATGTGCGAGCTTGACCAATACTAAAAAATAGCCTGTTGCTGGGCAAGTTTAAGTGGTCAGTGGTACAGAGAAAGGACAAAAGGGTATGCTGACCACGAGGCAACACGTTCATATAAAATGGACGCCAGTGTTTTCAAAATGGCTTTCGAGTACCATAGACAAGTTAAGGGGAAATTTGTGTAGCAAAGCTTAACGCTAACCCGGTCACCGTCAAATTACAACACAATGTGTACTGAACTCTTTAAAGGGAGTAGATACCATCCATGTATCGGTCCCCCACCTTTGATGCCCTAGCCTGTTCCCAGTCTTCAATTCCCCTACAATTTCCCAAATGTGCGAGTGTACCTAGGAGGGCTATTGGCAATTCTGGTGAGTAGGGACGACGTGTCCTAGTTTTTTGTAAGCACCTGCCCCAGCATCAGTGTATCACTCTATGCTCATTATTTTGAACCTGCTGGGCCCTCGCAGTCCCTAACCGAGTACGAAGAAACTATCATTTTCTCTGGGGAAAAAGGGGGGTCCCCCTGTTCGGACATTGGTCGTCCTTCCCGCCACCCACTGTGTAAATCTCTGCAATTGTCCCGCCAAGTAATAAACTTCCATGTCTGGCACGGCAAGTCCCCCCTCCGACTGTGGACGCTTGAGCGTGGTGAGGGCTACCCTGCGTCTGCCCATTCCCCATATAAATGCAGAGATGCAGGAGTTCGACCAAGCCCCCGGTATCCAGAGCAGCAGCGTGGTAAAAAAGTAAAGCAGCCTGGGGAGAGCCACCATCTTTAGTAGGGAAATCCGGCCCGCCACTGATAAGGGGAGCCCCCCCAGAATGCCATCCTGTCCTTGAGATCCCGCAGTGCCCCCCCTATATACTAACTTCCTGTACATCTGTCATGGAATGAAAGACCCTCACCCCCAGGTATCGGAAACATCTGGGCTCCCACTGTAGCCCTCCAGGTCCTCCGACGGTGGAGTGTCTACAACCATTGGAAATAATTGAGACTTCTGCCAATTAACTCAGAGACCTGACAACCTCCCAAACCTCTCAATCATTCCCTGGGCCCCCCGCAACTCCTCTCCCATATTGCTAAGGAAAAGCAGGAGGTCATCCGCATACAGCGTTATGTGGTGCTTTTGCCCTCCAAACTGGAGGCCTCCATAAGCTTTTCTGGACCGTGCCCTGCACACCAGTGGCTCCTCCGCCACCAACAACGGGGAGAGGGGGCACCTTTGACGAGTGCCCTTTTCCACCCTGTACTGAGCCAATATCATATGTCCCATACACACCCTTGCCACTGGGCTAGCATATAACAGTCGCACACATTGTAGGAAGCCTTGTCCGACCCCCATTTTTGCTAGGACTGCATAGAGAAACTCCCACTCAAGGCTACCGGGTATTCGGTCATAGCCTATTTGGTTGTGGGATGGTGCAGTACGTTTTGAGTTTGATATTGACTGGTATGTGGATCAAGCAGTGTGTCCTTTGTAAATGAATAAGTGCCATGGTCTGTAGTTACTGGTATAGACATTAGGGGGGCCAAACACCAAAGCTGCATAGTTGATTCCACTTTATTTGTCTTTAATCCACCACCAGACACTCTATACCCCTTTATCACACTCTTGAAGGTTCTTTATCCCTTGTGTGTTCCCCCTTTGTCACTGTTTTCCCATCTTTCTCTTCCTCATTCTCCTCTCCATTTTGTTTTTCTCTCTCTTACTCTGGGTCACTCTGGGTCGAGAGTGACTTACTAAGAAAGTATTTGGAGCTGCCATTTATTTTGAAACAATAACCTCAAGAGAGACAGAACTCATAAGAAGCTTACTATTGTGTCTGCTGGATAACCAGCTACTCTTGAATGGCTTACAACTAATCTCGTCAACCTTCTTTTACATATAGCACCATACAAAGCACACCGCATATGTAGCACAAAGACAGACCACAGACACACAAAAAAGTCATCACGATTAGAGCACATAGAAGCTATGCACACCAAGCATATAGTACACAGGTCACAACACAATAAACAATGCACACATACTTCAAGCACAGCGATATTTTCAGCTGCACTTTGTCTCTCACCCTACCTAATGCAGGTAGAGAAAGTGCTTAATCAAAAAGCCTCGATTTTCAGTGAACCTATTCTGTCAGAAAGGAATCTACTAGTAACTAGGTTTGTACCAATCTTGACCTCCATCCCCAACATTTCATTCAGAATATTGCTTTTACGCATCTCTTGCACCATATACAGTGGCTAAGCTTTTAACCTCATCCGTGCTGCCCCGATTTACCGCCGGTGCTGGGCCCCAATGTTAATGGGTGTGGTCATGACAAAATGGTTCCGTCATGAGCACAGCTCGACCCATGCCCATGACGGAACCGTTCCGTCATGAGCATCGAAAGGGTTAAGTCTAGTCTGCTCTCATTCATTATACAGGCAATGGCTAAATCAACAGTGGTGTAAAAAAAACTGCTGTCCCTGCCCATCAGAAACTGACCATCAAAGCACTGTATTATTTATGTATTTTTTTTTACAAACTAAGCACTGCTCCACTGCATTGGGAAGAAAACCTAAAATTGTTTCTTTAATTAACAAATGATCAATGAAACTGCTCCCGCGTGTTTATCCAGAACAATTAGCCTGATGTGCGGATAATCATAATGATGGATGTATCACTTTAAGATACATATTAATGAAATGCTTTTTTTAGTTTTTAACTCCCCCTTTTTTAAATGGTCTCCTTCCTAAAATGCTTTTTTCACATCTTATTTTTTAATGTATACTTCCCAGTACACTTGATCATCACTCGTACATCTGAACCCCAAGCCTTGCGATTCTTCTATCCCCTAGTGCACCTAGGATAGGGTAAGTAGTTTAAAAGCAAACCATGCCATCATGTGAGACACTAAGGCTAGTACTTTGACACAGTGGGGCCTACACTGAAACTAGGAAACTGACACAGAGGCACCAAAAAAGACTCGGGGACACCTACATAGGGCCCCCAACACTGTCACAAGCACACAGCTACAGGAGAATCAACAATGACTTGAGAGCATTGATGCTGCTATAGTGACAAATAGGCACTTACACTCGGACACTAACATGGGGAACACTGACACAGGAGCACTCGAAAATGGGCACTGTTAGTAAGATAATGAGACAGGCAAATGAATAGTGACAACTGGCACAGGGAGTACTGAAAGAGGACCATCAATACTAACATGGAACTATGACATTAGGGCGTGGAAATGAGACACTAACACTGATGCTGGAACACAGACATGGGACAGTTATCCTGGGACACTGACACATGGATGCCAGGGCACAAGTATATTGACACTAAACAGTTGGACATAATCTTAGACTGTGACATGATATATTGACAAGAGCACTGACTGGAGGACACATCACTAGTGTACCTGTGAATG